>NC_092740.1:98407758-99144008 GCF_047496795.1 Chiloscyllium punctatum | reverse complement strand
AACATAGATGTAATACGTTTTCAAACCAAAGCTGCTTGTTAGGCCTCTGGATTAGAGTTATTTTCAACTGTTTCTTCAAGCACAATGGCAAAGAAATTAATCTTCAATTTCACAATCCATGAAAATATTGTTCACTTAAATCTTACGGTGACACAGTGGTTAGCACTGCTGCCTCACAGCGCCAGAGACCCGGGTTCATTTCCTGCCTCAGGCGACTGACTGTGTGGAGTTTGCACGTTCTCCCCATGTCTGCGTGGGTTTCCTCCGGGTGCTCCGGTTTCCTCTCACAGTCCAAAGATGTGCAGGTCAGGTGAATTGGCCATGCTAAATTGCCCGTAGTGTTAGGTAAAGGGTAGATGTGGATATAGGGGTATGGGTGGGTTACGCTTTGGCGGGGCAAGTGTGGACTTGTTGGGCCGAAGGGCCTGTTTCCACACTGTAAGTCATCTAATCATCTAATCTAATCTAAACAGTTCCTAGATAAGCTCCAAATATCTCATACATATTTCCTTCAACCTATTGTCTCACGTTTTTGCCAACTTTTTTGATGGATGCCTTCCTTCTGTCCATAAGTGTGACTCTGACATACAGTCTCTGCCCCCATACCAACTCTCTTTGAGGTCGGACAGTGCTTAAAACAAAATCCAGGAACTGTGTCTCATTTTTATGCTGGGCACTTGCCAACTTTCGTCTGAACAACATGGGGTCAGACCTTAATAATATCCACCTGACTTTTTTTCCAGCTCAAACTGTTAAGGTAGTGTACATCTGAAAGTGGAGAGATGAGTTTACATTTCTCAATATGGACCTTCATCAGGAGCACAGCTTTGATGTGGGATGAAGTCTTCCTTAGTTCCATCTAAATTTTCTCCTCACTTTTCATCTTCTTATTCAGTTAATCACCATTGCATTATTTAACAGGTTCCTGATTCTCTACAAAGCAATTTGCAGGTCAATTAACCCAAAACATTTGGTTTTCTGTTTCGGTCTCCACATATCCTGACAGACTAGATGAGTTTTTCCAGCATTCTCAGTGTTTCAAACACATTTTGGAGGTCTTTCTTTCCTCTAAATTAAATATTAATTTAACAAATTGACTTGACAAGGTTTCAGGTTTCAGTTGTTGAGGTGGATCAACACCCAAAACGTTGATGGACCAGCTACGAAATTTTAGTTCTTTAATGTAACAAGAATGTTTTGTCATTAGTATCTTTAAGAAGCTTTTCTAAAAAGATACGAGATTTACTAAGTGTACAGTGACACCTGCTGGCCAATTTATAATTTCACAATGTATCAGTCTAAAATTTGACAACTGACTGTCATCCAAAGGGGCATTTTAGCACAGCATCAGGTTCCTTCAACTCAGCATCTGATACAGGTGACATGTAATGCATGGCAACTCTCCTCTTGCACCATGAGTTCCTCGGTAGAATTTCACTCTTCTCCTGGCAAAGGAGTTGAGGCAGCTGCATCAGTCATGTCCATCTCCGATTCTGAGGACTCATCAACTCTTGGCAGAGAGAGTGAATACACGAGTTCTGGCAGTCTTTCCGATGTTTTGCTCCTGCACTATTTGCAAATTTGCAGCTTTCATATACTCCACATGCTTGTTCAGGACCATCACACCCATCCAAACTTCATATATCACTGCTCCTGACCTTGCATTGACTACGTCCCTTACCTAGGTGCGGCCATTTCTGTGATTCTTACACCAAACTTCACCCCCTGTATCAGTCTTATTTGGCGAAGTCTTATATCCGGCATTGGTGTTCCTGATGCCGTTTCAGATTCTCCACAGGTCCTGGAAGATCAATCTTAATCTGACGCGGAGTCTTCTACCCATTAACAACTCTGTCAGTGCAAAACCTATAGTTGCATGTGGGATGATCCCAAAATCAAGGAGGAACTATGACAGCTTGGTGTCTAGCGAGGCTGGACCTCAAAGTTTAGACAGCTCTTTCTGCCAGACCATTGAATAATGGGTGGTATAGAACTGTCCTTGTATGACGAATACCATTCGACTTTAGGAAATACCCAAATTCCCTGCTGGTAAATGACAACCTGTTATCTGTGACCAAAACTTCCGTGAATCTGTGTACTAAAATAGATGCCACGCAGTTTTTCTATCATCGTCCCAGCGTTATACAAATGGATGCTATATACATCCAACTACTTCCAGCAGCCATCAATAAACCGTGTCCATCCAAAGTCTGATAGTCAGCTGTAACTGGGAGCGCACAATTTAATACCATTACATTTCCATTGGGGGTATCATTGATGATGTATCTGCTAATGGAAGATGGCTCAATGCATTCGCATTTCCTACTCTGCCTCATTGACATCTTTTAACTTGTAATTACAAGCACTTAGCTTCTGGCCACATTCAGCAATGGGCTGTAATACTAAAGGGTGGCACTGCCTTGTCCTCTGTAAGCAGATCAAGTAGGGGTGTGGGGTCTACCATTATCACAAAATTTCGTCCATGAAGGTATTGGTGGAACTTCCTGACACCAATTAGGACTGCCAATCCTTTGGGCCACCTACTAGCTAATAACATCTCAATACCATACGGGGAAGCATCGTATGTCAATACCAGATCTTTCTTGGGATCATACTATGTCAAAACCTTACAGGATAATAGCTGTTTCTTTATTTCACTGATAGCTAGGACTCAACTATGCAACCATTTCTAAGGGTGACCTTTTTTTTAGGAATTGATGCAAAGGGTGGAGGCCAGGTTAGGTTTGAACTTTCCATAATGATTTACTAGACCAAGAAATGACCTAAGTTCATGGACAGATGTCAGACCAGGCACCTTTGATCACCCTCACTTTACTTCTAATGGGTGCAGAGGTAGAAAAGCACAGCAGGTCGGGCAGCGTATGAGATGCAGGAGAGTCAATGTTTCAGGCATAAGCCCTTCATCAAGAATGTTTATCAGGAAGGTTTATGCCCAAAACTTTGACTCTCCTGCTCCTCGGATGCTACCTGACTTGCTATGCTTTTCCAGATGCGAGAAGTAGTTTACCATTTGTTTTAAATCCCCAAAAAGGTAAACTGACTCATTGGGCTTCACAATCAGTACGATCTATGGTGCTCATTCCATGAATTGGACTGGTTTGATGTTTTCTTTGGCAAAAGTGAGGACTGCAGATGCTGGAAAAGCACAGGTCAGGCAGCATCTGAAGAGCAGGAAAAATCAGCGTTTCGGGCAAAAGCCCTTCATCAGGACCAAAGGCAGGGAGCCTCCAGGGTAGAGAGATAAATGGGAGGGATGTGTGGGTGGGGAGAAAGTAGCACAGAGTACAATAGGTGGATGGGGGTGGGGATGAAGGTGATAGGTCAGAGAGGACGGTGGAGCAGATAGGTGGGAAGGAAGATTGGCAGGTAGGACAGGTCATGAGGATGGTGCTGAGCCGGAAGGTTGGAACTGGGGTAAGGTGGGGTGGCGGACAAAGAGGGGAAATGAGGAAACTGGTGAAGTCCACATTGATGCCCTGGGGTTGATTGTTCTTCCTCTGGGCATCGTGTGGTGAGGGAGTGGCAGTGAAGGAGGCCCAGGACCTGTATGTCCTCGGCAGAGTGGGAGGGGGAGTTGAAATGTTGGGCCACGGGGCAGTGGGGCTGATAGGTGCAGGTGTCCCGGAGATGTTCCCTGAAGCGCTCTGCGAGGAGGCGTCCACTTTCCCCAATGTAAAGGAGACCGCATCGGGAGCGACGGATACAATAAATGACATTGATGGATATGCAGGTGAAACTTTGATGGATGTGGAAGGCTCCTTTGGGGCTTTGGATAGAGGTGAGGGGGGAGGTATGGGCGCAGGTTTTGCAATTCTGGTGGTGGCAGGGGAATGTGCTAGGAGGGAAGGGTGGGTTGTTGGGGGGACGTGGACCTGACCAGGTAGTCACGGGAGCAACGGTCTTTGTGGAAAGTAGAAAGGGGTGGGGAGGGAAATATATCCCTGGTGATGGGGTCCATTTGGAGGTGGCAGAAATGTCAACAGCTGATGCGGTTAATACGAAGGTTTGTAGGGTGGAAGGTGAGGACCGTGGGGGGGAGGGGGGTTCTGTCCTTGTTATGGTTGGAGGGGTGGGGTCTGAGAGTGGAGGTGCAGGATGTGGATGAGATGCGTTGGAGGGCATCTTCAACCATGTGGGAAGGGAAATCGCGGTCTTTAAAGAAGGACGCCATTTGGTGTGTTCTGTGGTGGAACTGGTCCTCCTGGGAGCAGATACAGCGGAGGTGGAGAAATTGGGAATATGGGATAGCATTTTTGCAGGAGGTAGGATGGGAAGAGGTGTAATCCAGGTAGCTGTGGGAGTCGGTGGGTTGGTTTCCCCAACCTTTTAATTTCTATGTCTACTTTTGCCCATAAGGCAAATAGAGTTTGCAGAATTATGAAATTGCTTCCTGTCAACATACAAGGTGGCCTTGGCTCTTCTGACCAAAGAAACTTCCTGGAAGACTTCCAGGTGTTTAAGTAGGACTTCACTCAGGCAGCATTTTCCAATGATAAAGCTAGTTGTAATACCTGTTTAGAATTCAGTGGGGCTTTAGCTTGTAGGGGTTTTTGCATTGTTACATCATTGATCCCACATACCAAAATGGTCTCCAAATATTTTATTAAGGGTAAAACCAAAAAGTCACATGTTTCTGCCAGTCTTCTTAACCAAGTCAGAAATCCTGATAAGGATTCTCTGGTTCTCAAATTGCTGAGTAAATGATAGTTAAGGAATATTATCATCCAAAGCCTTCTCTAATTCTGAGACACTATGTGTGTCAACTCTTGAAGGGTTTTAATATCAGGTGTCACAGGGAAATTTAGGCTCCTAAAAACAGAAAAAGCTGTGGCTCCACAAAATGTCAGTAGAATTATTCATGGCTTTTTGTCTGCCACAATGTTGTTTGCCCAGAAAAAGTAACACATTCTTTCTGCATTCTGGGCCCAGTCCTCCATGACAGGATCAAATGAGTCAAGCTTCCCAAAAAAAATGTAAGAAACGGTTCCAACATTTACAGCGTGCTTCTTTGGGATAGTGCTTTACTCTCGTCACTTATTGAAATAACTCCACAGGTTCCGGTATCCTATTACCAAGTCAGCCTTTATTTACACATGAACAGTCCTTGACTTTAGTACAGCTTTATAATCAGCTCTCAGATGATCAGTATCTCTGAGACTCCCCTTTTTGTCTGTGAGCCAAGGCTCCCTTTTTGGATCAGGTTAACAGCTCCAAATCAGGGAGCTCTTATTCCGAGGTCACATAGTGACCTTGTTAGAATCACTACAACACCTTCTTTAATGATATAAAAAGAAAGAGAAAGGTCAAAGTGAACACAGGCCCCTTAGAAAATAAATCTGGGAAGATGGTTAACGGGAAAAGGAAATGGCAGACGCATTAAACAGATATTTTGCATCACTCCTTACAGTGGAAGTTACATCCACATCGCATTAACACTAAAGAATATTGGGGGGGGGGGGGGGGGGGGTGGATTAACACCATCACCACCAGAGTAGTAAACTAACAGGGCTAAAAGGCAGATAAAATCACTGGACACCAATGGCTTGCATCCTAAAATCCTGGGAGAAAGTGAGGACTGCAGATGCTGGAGATCAGAGCTGAAAAAAATGTGTTGCTGGAAAAGCACAGCATGTCAGGCAGCATCCAAGGAGCAGGAGAATCGACGTTTCGGGCATAAGCCCTTCTTCAGGAATGAGGAAACAGTGAGATAAGATCCTCCACCGAGACAAGGACCGGACGAACCCCACCAAAAAAATCCTAAAATCCTGAAAGAGAAGTAGCTACAGAGATAGTGGGAGCATTGGTTGTAATTTTCACAAAAATCCTTGGATTCTGGAGAAATACCACAGGATTGGAAAACTGCCAATGTGACATCCCTGTTCAAGAATGAAGGAAGCTAAAAGTGCGCATTTCAAGGGGTTAGTATAGAAGAGAAGGGAAGTCTTACTGCAACTGTAAAAGGTAAGACCACATATGTAACTGTAAGACCACATATTGAGTACTGTGAGCAGTTTTAGTTCCCTTGTTTAAGCAATATTTCAATGAAGGCAGTTCAGAGAAGATTCATTTGAATAATCCCTGGTATGGATGACATCTTAAGAGCAAAAAGACTAAACAGCTTGGGACTCTACTCACTGGAGTTTATGAAATGAGACGTAATCATATTGAGACAAAGAATTCTTAAAAGGGCTTGACAAGGTAAATGCTGAGGGGACGTTTCCCCTCATAGGAGTTTCTAGGACCAGCCAACATTGTCACAGAATAAAGGGGTGTCATTTTAAGATTGAGATGATAAAGGATTTCTTCTGTCAGAGAGTTGAGTATTCTCTGTAACTCATCGTTGCAGAGAGCTGCGGGGGCCAGGGACTGTGGGCAGAGTGCTTGTGTATATTAACAGCTAAGATTAGATAGATTCTTGATCAGGAGAGGAATCAAGGGGAGAGGGTAGGAATGTAAATATGAGGAGATTAGCCATGACCTTATTAAATGACGGAGCAGCTTCAAGATGCTGAATGGCCTACTCCAGTTCCTTCTGGTCTTATAAATTGTACTGATTTTCTGATTTCTAAGTTTTTAAAAAATGAAACTTTAACTTTTAAAAGTGGACAGTTTATTTTCTTCTATGTGAAAAAGGATGAGCATTCCAATGATATTCATCCACTGGTTCAGGTTGGAAGTTTGCTCACTGAGCTGGCAGGTTTATTTCCAGACATTTCATCACCATGCTAGGTAATATCATCAATGAGCCTCCAGTGAAGTGTGGTGTTGTGTCCCGCTTTCTATTTATGTCTTGGTCTCTTAAGGTGGGTGATATCATTTCCAGTTCTTTGTCTCAGAGGTTGGTAAATGGGGTCCAAATCGATGTGTTTATTGATGCAGTTCCAGTTTGAATGCCAGGTCTCTAGGAATTCCTGGACGTGTCTCTGTTTAGCCTGTCCTAGGATGGATGTGTTATCCCAGTTGAAGTGGTGTCATTCTTCATCTGTACGCAAGGTTACTACGATAGTGGGTCATGTCTTTTGGTGGCTAGTTGGTGTTCGTGTATCCTGGTAGCTCGTTATCATACAGCCCTTGCGTGACATTTTGTAAATAACATTTGTTTTGTTAATTGTTGGTATAGGGTCCTTTAGGTTCATCAGTAGCTGTTTCAGTGTGTTGGTAGGTTTGTGGGCTACCATGATGCCAAGATGTTGAAGTGGCCTGGTAGACTTATCAGATGTCTTTGACGTATGATAGTATATTGATGTTTAAAGAACATAACACTGTCTGATTAAAAATAAATTCATTCATTCATCCTTCTCTACAGCATATAAGCATTTGAATTCTCATTATTACAGGCATTAAGAGTTATCAGGAGCAACTACAATAACACTTCTAAATCTTTACAAACTGGAGAACAAAACAAGGTGCATGAATGATCCTGTAATGTGCTAATACATAGGAATTCAGGTTATTGATTCTGCAAGAAAGTGTGCTGTTTGCTGGCATACAAAAATGGCCGTTTTTCCAGATTTTGGAAAGTGGCATATTGCTCCTGTTGCTTTGCTCAGCACTATTCTACAATATCTGGGTGTTTGGAAAATAACACAGTAAAGAAGCACGATTTATTTTTAAGCTTGCAACAGGAAATAATCTAAATCATCTGTGTATTTCTCTTCCTACAAAAGTAAGTATCTAACTGGAAGCTCGTTACACCTAACTAACCTTTTTAAGTGATGTTGGCTTTTTGGCCTTTGGAACTTCCCTCTGTTTTCCTCGCTTTACCAAAGGTGCACTTGAGTCCAAGGGATTATGTGGAACCTTTTCCTGACTTGAGCCTTGGGGCTGTCTTTTCGATGTTGTGGGTTCTTTGGGAACTAATGGAAATGTTCCTCCAACTACAACACAAGACAAACAGCAAAACAAAAATAAAATTATATCAAAGAGGAATAAGTATATAATACATAAACAACAAAACATAGAAAAATCAGCTGATTAAAGATATACCATAAGGCTAGAAGAGGACACATGGAAAAAACTAATTTCAATATTTACCTGCAAATACGATTGGCTTAGGGGTGTGTTTGGACTTCTTCTCCTGCTGCTTTTGTTCTAGGACAGCCAGCATGTTACCAAAATCTAGCTGCATGGGTACCTTACTCTTTTTACCACCTTTCTTTGGAGCTTCCTAATAAAACAAGTTTTTGTTATTTTCAAGATCCGTCAGGCAATTACATTTGTTTTAATGAGAGCATTTGCAGTACTACTATTACTATTAATAATAGATCTTTTAACTTTTAATAAATGTATCAGACTATAGCATATTTGTTGCAACATTTGTGACTTTTTTGTAGGAATATTTCCAGCTTTCAGTTTCTTTCAATGTCTGGGCCAAACCATCTTGAATCAAGAAAATTTGACAAGCAGGTAATCACTGTTCAGTACTTTGGAGCTCTAGGATGTCTATGAAAAGTGAAAGTGAATTTGAATTAAGTCATATCTCCCCACTGGTTATCAGTGCACTTAAGCTACACTAACAAGAAATATTCACAAAGTCTCAAGAATGAGTCACATAACCAAAGAGTCAAGAAATTTGGATCCAAGTAATCCATGGCATGTGAAATGGAATAAATGGACTCATAAGTGCCATAAGGCTCAGTTAAGTAAAGTGAGAAGTTATTTTAGTTTCCAAATGTTGCTTCTCAATATAAGAGGTCTAATTTAATGACTAAGGAACAGGAGGCACCAACCCAAGTTATGATGGTTTTACTGGTATAGGGGGTCCCTAATTTACCATGTCCAATTTACAACTGTGATCCCATACAGGGATGCAATTTTAAAGATCCTAAAGATGAATGTTTACTGTATTCATGAATAACTACTTTATATTGTCCTGCAACATAATAAAACTTGCAAACAGACTCCAGAATAGAACCCGCTCTGAGCCTGGGGACTGCCTGTACTTCAACTTGTAGCACCAGTTACAAAGAATTAACTAGTCTTCTAAAAAACCCAAGTACAGATTTTTTTAAAAAACTTTGTGGCAGATTCACTCAGGTGCAAAATAGGCTCAAGAATAGGTATAAATTTATAGGAACATTACATAGATAGGTTCTTGACTGTCTAAGGGATTAAGGGTGACAGGGAGAAAGCGGGAGAACGGAAGTTGAGAAACTTATCAGCCATGATTGAATGGCAGAGCAGATTCAATGGCCTGAATGGCCTAATTTCTGCTCCTATATCTTGTGGTCTTGTTCAATCACAAGATCTCGATTTGACGTTGATCAAAATATATTCCCCAAACTGACAAAAATCTATAAGTTATCTTCCAACTGATTTCCAAAACTTTCAATAAGCTCATTTAACTTAGTACTTATTCTGTCTGGTGAGGGATAGGCCAGTTTTTACTCAAAACATTGTATCCCCAATGAGAAGCAGGGGATCAAACAAGATTAAACACAAAAAGAACATGATACTAACATGCTGTGCACCCATCTCCCAATTTTAAAGCAGTTGACATCAAAATCGATAAGTATCCTTGTGAGATGAAACAGAGCTTAATTAACATACTCTATTTGAACTTCCATGTTGCCTGTGCAAATCATAGCTTAAAACTGATTTATAATATGACACAGCACTAAAAGTAAGGCAACAGCTGTGCAGTCCATAAAATTAAATTCCTTTTTCAGCATTTCATCTGGGCTTAAAACAGTAGTGACGTTACATTCTAGTTTCTCAAAAGGAGTCTTCAGTCTCTACACTACTGTTATCTTCTTGGTTACTAAGCCTCGCTTACCTCGGATTTCAGAGGTCTCCCCCAGTTGCTGCCAGCTGTATTCTCTTTCTACTGGTACTTGGTTCAGCCCAGACATGAAATAAGCATAAAAAGCATCAATTGTGGTGCCTTGCTTTCAAGTTTGGCAAGACTGATGTGACCCTGGCCTTTCCAAGTGTCCGTTTTGCTCATCCCACTAAATATTGTTCTTCACAATTCTAGGTAACTGTAGTCTTTAAAATAGCACTGGAGCTCATAATAATATGAAAACTAGGACATGTTTTTAAGTAACAGCATAAAACCCCCAAACTGAGCTGAAAGACACTTCAAATGCAGACTGATATCAAATAAATACGCCTGTGCCTTAAAGATTGAGTTCTTTCCTGATCCAAACTAAGTTAAACATTCATGGCTATCTTTACTGTCTTCCTCCACAGTACACAGAAATGTTATTCAAATGAAATAAATCAGAGTTCTGAACAAACCACAGCTTTCTTCTGTGGACTACTGGATGCAGGTTCATGACTGGATTTTTTTCTTAGCAGTTTCTGGTTTTGGTCCAAAGAGATCAGTTTGCCACCAATAGCGTGGGAGTTGGTCATATTTATAACCAATTCTCCATTCGTTGATGACTGAAAAGGTAAAGAAGAATGCTCAATATTTTATGAATTTAGGCTGCCATAAAAACATTTTATGACTACAGTAGGTTAAATTGAGCACAAGATGTTCGTGCAGCCTTGTCATCTTGCATAATGCAGCTGAATAAAGCAAAAAAATGCCACGTAATAAGTGATTGCACAATTCCCTCTTAATTGACATGAATGCAGAACAGTGAAAAAAAACTATTGCTGGTTGATGTCACTTAAAGGGTCTCAAACAGCAGCAAGGCAGGAAGTCTATCGACAGTTTTCTCATGTTCATAAATCAGATGGAGGCTGGAAGACACAGAGTACCCACCTGTCAGCTTCCCGCCTAACATCCTCACCAGCAAACTGCCCATGGAGTAGGGGTGCATTCTAATTCAACTCTGAATTACATTAGTGTTTTAAACTTCAGCTGAGAGACTAAATTATAAGCATTCCATCCTGTCAGCACTCCTTACTCAAAACCAATAAGAGTAAAAACTGAACTCAAATATACAGCAGAACGTCAGTCATACTGCATTGCCTCATTCTGACAAATGTCTTGTGTGAAATTTTTCTGTTCCCTTGCAGTGTGACCAATGGTGAGAAAGTTAGGAAAATATGATGGAAAAGAAAACGTTTTCTATTTTCCCTCAAGTTCTAAAAAGACACGGTCAGAAAATTATAAGCTGTGACGATCTTATTTCCATGTATTTGCATCTCATTATCAGTTCAACTCTCTTTTTCATACATTTCAAAGTTCTCTCCTTTCAAAAAAGCAACTGCCAACTCCCAACATGAAAGTCAGAGTGGTTACGTGGCAGCAGTAATTCATCACTTGCTTTTCCAGACCTACACTGAACTCTGTCTTTAGCACAAAGTCTCTACTTGCTCAATGTTCTCCTTCACCCTTCACTTATGCAAGTTGACACTACCAAATCAATAGATTCACATTATCATGGCTGCGTTGGAACCAATCACTACATCCTTTCAGGACTTCACTCTGGTGCTCCAGGACACATGACTTCGCATGCTTGTGTCAGGTCACTTTATACTTCAGGACATAAACTCATCTCATCTATCCACACGGGGTAACTACACAGGAAGCTGCCACATTTTTAAAAATTCACTGATGGGATGTTGGTATTGCTGACTGTCCCTAGTTGCCCCTAAGATGGTGGTGAGCTGCCTTCTTGAATCATTGCAGTCCACCTATGTGGGTTGACCTACAATGCCAATTAGAGTGGGAAACCCAGGTTTTTAATCCAGTGACATTGAAGGGACAGCAATATATTTTCAAGTCAGCATGGTGAGTGGCATGGAGGGGAACTTGAAGGTGGTGGTGTTCCCACGTATCTGTTGCCTTTGTCCTTCTAGATGGAAATGGTCATGGGTTTCAAAGGTGCTGTCTGAGGATCTTTCTGCAGTGTATCTTGTAGATAGTACCATGTCCTAGAATTCAAATTGCAGGCAGATTGCACTCAACAGTTGCCCTTCCATCAACATGGACATCATGGCTGTCCTACATTTTGCTGCTGCCAGGTGCTACTGAATTACCACATGACATATATTATAACAATGTGTCAGTCAGCAACCCAGATAATCATTAAAAGAAGTGTCAGAAGTCCTATTTGCAATGGATAGCGATTTGCAATGGACACCACCTTCTGTGTAGAAACTGACAATACCTCACTGACTGCTGCACTTTTCCTGGACAAGAGGATTCTCAAGATGTTAGAGAGTTCAAAGTTTGTGAGAAGATTTGTAGCTCGGGTGCTCGTTGTTGTGGTTCTGTTCGCTGAGCTGGGAATTTGTGTTGCAGACATTTCGTCCCCTGTCTAGGTGACATCCTCAGTGCATGGGAGCCTCCTGTGAAGCGCTTCTGTGATGTTTCCTCCGGCATTTAAAGTGGCCTGTCTCTGCTGCTTCCGGTTGTCAGTTCCAGCTGTCTGCTGCAGTGACCGGTATATTGGGTCCAGGTTGATAGAAAGAGTACAATGGGACCTTGATCAGTTGGGAGTTTAATTTAGGCAAATGTGAGGTGCTGCATTTTGGAAAGGCAAATCAGGACAGGACGTATAACACTTCATGGTAAGATCCTGGGGAGTGTTGCTGAACAAAGAAACCATGGAGTCAGGTTCATAGCTCCTTTAAAGTGGTGTCACAGGTTGATAGGATAGTGAAGGCAACTTTTGGTATGCTTGCCTTTATCAGTCAGTGCTTTGGAGTACTATAGTTATGGGGTCATATTACGGCTGTACAGGACATTGGTTAGGCCACTTTTGGAATACTGCGCATTCAATTCTGGTTGCCCTGTTACAGGAAGAATATTGTGAAACTTGACATGGTTCAGAAAAGATTTACAAGGATGTTGCCAAGGTTGGAGGGTTGAACTACAGGTAGAGGCTGAATAGGCTGGCGCTATTTTCCTTGGAGCATTGGAGACTGAAAGGTGACCTTATAGAGGTTTATAAAATCACAGGGAGCATGGGGTGAACAGGGTGAATAGCCAAGGTCTTTGCCCAGGATGGGAGAGTCCAAAACTATTGGGCTTAGATTTAAGCTGAGAACGGAAAAATTTAAAAGGGAATGGTGCTAGTTTAGAATGAGCTGCTAGAGGATGTGGTGGAGGCTGGTACAATTACAAAATTTCAAAAGGCATCTGGATGGCTATAGGAATGGTTGAAAGAGATAAATGGGCCAAATTCTGGCAAATGAGACTAAATTATTTTCTGATATCTGGTCGGCATGGACGAGTTGGACTGAAAAGGTCTATTTCCATACTGTACAAGTCTATTACTCTATTTCTGTACCTGGTCTGTTTCTAACACATTTATTTTCTCCATCATTGTTCTGTTTACTTCTTGGTCTTCAAAATCTCATTATTTAACAAAGCAAATAATTAATCCCATTATTCGCCTTGATGCAAAGGCATTATAAGTTCACACAAGATTAGAATTAGAATCCATACAGGAAACAGGTCCTTCAGCCCATCAAGTCCATACCAAACCTCCAAAGAGAAACCCACATAGATCTATTCCCCTGTATTTATCCTTGACTAAGGGGCGGCACGGTGGCTCAGTGGTTAGCACTGTTGCCTCACAGCACCAGGGACCCAGGTTCGATTCCAGCCTTGGGTGACTGTCTGTATGGTGTTTGCACATTCTCCCAGTGTCTGCGTGGGTTTCCCCCGGGTGCTCCGGTTTCCTCCCACAATCACAAAGATGTGCAGGTCAGGTGAATTGGCCATGCTAAATTGCCCAGAGTGTTAGGTGCATTAGGATCGGTGTGGACTTGTTGGGCTGAAGGGCCTGTTTCCACACTATAGGGAATCTAATCTAATCTAATACCCAAAACTTACACATCTTTGGACTGTGGGAGGAAACTGAAGCATCCAGAGTAAACAGACACTGGGAGAATGTGCAAACTCTACACTGACAGTCGCCCGACGCTGGAATTGAACCCGGGTTTCTGGTGCTGTGAGGCAGCAGCGCTAACCACTGAGCCACCGTGCTGCCCAGCTGAGACAGTCAAGTTGATGGGTAAGGGTAGAAGTCTTACTAATGTGGTAAGCCCCTAAATGTACAGCCACAGCAATGGCTATTTAATGTAGAGCTTTGCTACAAATAGTATAACTTGTCAGCTGATGCTGCTTTGAAAATCACTTCAGGTCTGTAACATTCAATGTCACTCAGAACTGAATTTTGCATCCCAAAATCTTATAGCAAGAAGAGCCATTTGGCCCCTCATGTCAATCCGTACCAGTTCCTTTTGAAACAGCTATTCACTTGACCTCCTCTGCCCCTAACAATTCTCTAAATTTGACTGTTTCCAACAACATTAATTATGAACACAGTCTCTACTATTCAATGACGATGCATGTTTAACCTGTGATGTTATTTATTACGATCATGGCTGATTATCCTACTCAGTACTACAGCTGTCACCTCATACCCTTCGATATATTTAGCCCTTAGAACTACATATAACTCCTTCTTGAAAACATTCAAATGTTTTGTCAGAAAACTTCTCAGACTCACCACTCTCTGGGTGAAGAAATTTCTCCTCCTGTCCCAAATGTTTATCCCATATCCTTAGACTATGATCCCCGGTTCTGGAGACTCAGTCATCAGGAATATCCTTTCTGCATTTGCCCTGTTTAGTCCTGTTAGAATTTTACAGGTTTCTACGAGTTCCTCATTCTTCTAAACTCCACCGAATACAGTCCTAACTGATTCAGTCTCTCCTCATAATTCAGTACTGCCAATCCAGGAGTCAGCCTAATAAACCTGCACAAAATCAAGTGTTACTTGTTTTCCAAAGTCCATCAATAAACTGAAATGTATCTTAATAGGATCTGAGTCCATAAATATTACTTCAGTTCTTAAAGACTTTGTTTCCAGTTGATTTCTGCTAACCGGTTTGTAGGAAAATGACGTCTCTTCTCCAGCATTGTTGGCTTTGTCAGAACTGCTTACTGCAGATGTCAAATCTGGAAATTCTTTGTCATCCTACAAAGTTAAGAGGAATTAATTAGATTTACTTAAAGTTTCATGTAAATATTCTGTGATAAATTACACAACTATTCAACTAAAATTTGCAAAACACAAGTCAATTGATTTCATAGTTGTGTAACAAATGAAAAATGATCCCAAGAACTGGGCCTTAAGCATTAGCAGAACAATGGTAAAGCACACGCTTATCAACATGGTTGTCTTTCTTTGTGCTACATTAAAATTTAAAATGTGAGAGCACGATAAATTCTTGAAGAACTGAAAAATTACTGATACCACAGCATACTCTTCCCTATTTAATGTAGAGAGCTTTACTACAAATAGTATAACCTGTCAACTGACGCTGCTTTGAAAATCACTTCAGCTCTGTAACGTTCAATGTCACTCAGAAAAATAATCATAATCATATTCATGAATGCAATGGAATTATCACCCACTTTTAAAAATTGCAGAAAATATTGCTGTTTCCATATTCTGTAAAAATGCAGAACAATGCCTCCTGTTAGCGCCTTGCAAACTTAAATCCACCAGGAAAGGTTATTGCTGACATGCTGAGGAGAATCACTTTAGGTCGATAGCAACTGCACTAAATACTTGTTTTTGCGCTTTTTGACATGTGGGAACATTAAAACACTCAGCATTTTTATGGGTGATGCCCCACTGATACAAAGAAATTAATAGTGATACTTTTATTGCTGTTTGTGCTGTCTGCCAAGTAGCAACTACTGCCCTTCATTATGACAGTGAGCTACTTAAAATAATTTTTTAATATATTTAAAAATGATAAAGGAAAATAGTGCAATTTTTAAAAAATTTCATGAGAGCTGAACATTCGTTGTGCAAGGGAGGCAGAAAGAGAGCAAAATGAAATCTAAGGAGAATGACAACCTTCTCCTTTAAAAAACATTAATTTATTTACTGGAGCAATTTATAAATTAAAACACTGGCTACTCAGTGTTATAAAATGTCTAAAACTAAAGGCCTGGATTTTGCAATGAGTGCTGAAGAGACAATATTTGGCTTCTACCTTTGAAGAAACTTGTCTATGAAGATCTAGTGACCTCAGTGGTGTGGATTTTCCCTTCCGTGATATCAGTTTGAAATTGATGTCAAGACAAGAGGCTGTCCAATGATATTACACTGTAGGGTCATCATTTGCTGTCCCTTGATTGAAGGATGTTGTCTATTTAGCATCATAAGTTTTTGTCAAGACTCTCCACATGTCTGAGCAGGCCAATAATCAATTGGCAGATTTTTAGGCACATGGACCAGATATCCTACAAAAGTAGTGGGATCTGAAGTCCAGGACTTGCTTCCTTTTTTTTTTGTACCATCACCACTCTGCCTCATCAATAAGTCATAGAGTCTCAAACTGTAATACAACTTGATGGACCACTGATTGACATTCTGAATGTTTGGCAGCAAGCTCCTTTCTTCTATTAATGTCAATGCTTCAAAGAGAGCTACAGAGTATCTTTGATGCATTTTTCTTGTCCTTCCCTAAAACATCAGTCTTTTGAGAACTGAGAATACAAGATGGCTGGTGCAAGCTTTCTTTCTACCATCCAGGCAGCAACTAGTTCATCAAATCCACAGAGACTGCTGATAACAAAACAATCCCAATCCCAATCGGTGGGCGGCACGGTGGTGGTGGGCGGCACGGTGGCACAGTGGTTAGCACTGCTGCCTCACAGCGCCTGAGACCCGGGTTCAACTCCCGCCTCAGGCGACTGACTGTGTGGAGTTTGCACGTTCTCCCCGAGTCTGCGTGGGTTTCCTCCGGGTGCTCCGGTTTCCTCCCACAGTCTAAAGATGTGCAGGCCAGGTGAATTGGCCATGCTAAATTGCCCATAGTGTTAGGTAAGGGGTAAATGTAGATGTAGGGGTATGGGTGGGGTTACGCCTCGGCGGGGCAGTGTGGGCTTGTTGGGCCGAAGGGCCTGTTTCCACACTGTAAGTAATCTAATCTAATCTAATCATCATGTTGTCGAGCAGCAATACGCAATAAAACAGATTTGAAAATATTAAAGCCTATGCCCCTATGAAATTCCAGCTGATGCCTTTAAAGTTGAAGGACATTTGCCAATAGGTTAAGCAGATAATCACTTGAAGAATCCTCAGGAAATAATCCAGAAAGTGAAATATGTGGCCGTCTTCCCTCCTCCATTCCAATTTAAGTCCATGGCTGGTACCTCTCTTAAGTTGCTATTAACCATACAGGGGACACAACAAGTAAATCCACACAAGGTTATTTGCAGGCTCCCAGAAGGGACTTTAAATGCAAACTCCCCTCTAAATCTACTATAAAGGAAGGCACAAGATCCTGCTTGTGGAGTGAGATCACAAACTTCAAAACAAAGTTAAACCATGGATTTTTAAAAAAATATCATAACAGAGGTGTTTAACATTCCAATACAAAATCAATTTTCCAAGACAAGGATAGCCTTCAGCAGTATTTCTGACTTGGAGTACCATTTAAAGTCCACAAGGAGTACTTTTTCCAAGAGGTTTTTCAATCTGATATCATGGCATAAAAGGGAATGTTGTCATTTCAGAGATTTGCAAAGATGGCTATCTGCAAATCTTCAATTGCAAATTTAATTGAAGAGCAAGAAATCACTAGCTGAAACCTCTACATTCCCACATTTAGCCTTGCACAAGTAGAAGCTATCAGTCTCACAAATAAAATGTAAGCAAATGCCAGTTTCAACATTATTACAACTGCAAAATTTGGCCCATTCAAGCAAATCACGTGGAACGGTTTTTGACTGGGACTTAATTGTACTTTTGATTTTGTACTAAGCTGAGGTATCAGAATCAAGGGACCTCTGCTGTTATGAGAATACTGATAAGCCAGATCCAAACTGTCTTGATGATAATAAATTTTAACTTTTTTGCAATTTGTCACCATTGTAGTTAGTGACTAAAACATCTTCACATAAGGCTGCAAATGTTCTTGAACAAAAGAACATTAAAAAGGTAAAGTTGCAATAGTCTTACTAGAACATAACACTGGTCTATCAATCGAGAGAAACAACTGGTGGTGGTTTAACCTGAGGGTCACCCCAGGCAAGGGGACAGGTTCAGAAGGTCAATCCTTTGTGATAACCTTTGCAATTGAACCAATTTTGTTGATGTCACTGCATTGTAAACTTTGTGCACAAAAACGTGCTAATTGATGCCTCAAAGAACATTAGTTTGTTATACACAAGAAAAAAGGTAGGTATTCACATATTCTAAACTGTTCTATATCTTAACACAAACAGTATAACAAGATTTCAACTGGTTTCCCAAAACTATCCTTTAACAGATACTCATTCTGAGAGAAATATCACTCCTATGTCAACTCTTTGATTTGGAGGATAACGCAGCTTGTCTAATTAGTCAGTTTGTGGAGGATACAAAGATTGGTGGAGTTGTGGATAGTGAGGAGGATTGTCAGAAAATACAGCAGAAAATAGATTAACTGGAGGCATGGGCAGAAAAATGACAGATGGAGTTTAATCTGGACAAGTTCCCGCCTCAGGCGACTGACTGTGTGGAGTTTGCACGTTCTCCCCGTGTCTGCGTGGGTTTCCTCCGGGTGCTCCGGTTTCCTCCCACACTTCAAAGATGTGCAGGTCAGGTGAATTGGCCATGCTAAATTGCCCGTAGTGTTAGGTAAGGGGTAGATGTAGATGTAGATGTAGGGGTATGGGTGGGTTACGCTTCGACGGGGCAGTGTGGACTTGTTGGGCCGAAGGGCCTGTTTCCACACTGTAAGTAATCTAATCTAATGTAAGTAATCTAATCTAAAAAAAAAGTGTGATGTGATGCATTTGAAAGGTCAAATACAGGTGGAAATTATACACTAAATGGCAGAACCCTCATGAGCATTGAGATGCAGAGAGATCTGGGTGTACACATCCACAGATCATTGAAGACAGCACCACAGGTAGATAAGGTAGTTAAAAGGAGGGGCTCATGGCGTGCGTGACTTGATTGGAAGGGACACTAAATATAAGGATAGCCAAGTTATGCTACAACTTCATAGAACTTTAGTTAGGTCACACTTGGAATACTCTGTACAGTTCTGGTCACTACACCACTAGATGGATGTGGATGCTTTGGAGAAGGTACAGAAAAGATTTACCAGGATGTTACCTGGTATGGGGGTGGGGGGTGCGGTTTAGCTATGATGAAATGGTTGAATAGACTGAGGTTGTTTTCACTGGAACGTAGGAGGTTGAAGGGCAACCTGATAGAATTTTATAAGATTGGGAATGGCATGGACAGTGTGGAAAGGATGAGGCTTTTTCCCAGGGTGGAGGGGTTAATTATTAGGGGACACAAGTTCAAGGTGTTAGAGTTGGGAGGGAGCATGGGCAGGTTAAAAGAGATATGCAAGGCAAGTTTTTCCACACAAAAGAGTGGTGAGTAGCTGGAATGCACTGGCAGAGACGGTGGTGAAAGCAGACAGTAGCAGCATTCAAGAAATATCTGGACGAATACAAGAATAGGAAGGGAATAGAGGGATATAGATCCTGTAAGTGAAGACAGTTTTAGTACAGAAGGACAAAATGTGTTGGTGCAGGCTTGGAGGGCTGAAGGGCTGTTCTTCGTTCTTTCATTTCTTACTTGACTGCCTCTTCCCAATTTTACAATACCTTTGAGTCTACTGGCATGTTGTTTTTTCAAATTCTAATGCTTTAAACCTACTTTGAGTTTGGATAGGTGGAACACATCTTTATACTTTCCCAATCACGATGCTACACATCCAGACCACTTCTACTAGGGTGAATGGTTGCCCCTCAAGTGTCAACTTGATTCCTCTACTGGAAGGAAACTCTCTTCCTTTGAACTGACCTTCTATTTCTTCTGAGGTCAAAACTCTAATTTTCTGATTAGCTGTAGATATTTTTGTTCAACCTGTTCAGATAGGTTGTGGCACACGTCTGGAGCAGGTAGACCTTGGTCCCAAGTCTAATAACCCAGAAAAGGGCCACAAGAGCCCTCTGATCTCTTGTAAACTCAGCAGTATAAACATTCCACCCACTGATGTATTTCAGTCACTTTGATTTTTTTTTAAAACTTCACAGAACTGACCAAAATCCATCTGCCTCTATTTTAAAATCCAAATAAATACATATAAAATTCAGATTTATACAAGGCTGAATTATCAATTTTAAAATGATAAGTTGACTTTTCTTTGCTTTTTCATTGTCCTGTGTATTTACTTCAATAACTCTTAACTCTCAGCAGCCCAAACAATGTGGCAGCATTGTTGTAAAGTTGCATTTAGGTCTCATTACAAAAATTGAGAGAGTGGTCTTACATTTAGGATGACAAATACTTTTAATTTTGGACAAATTTTTATTTCCTAATCATATTTCAAAATCTCAAATACTCATTTCATCTTCTATCAATATAAACTATTCACCATTTCACCTCAGAATGGAAGTCAGCAGCTGGAAAAATAATTAGTGAACTTGCAAGCCGAGTCCTGAAACTTTTTATTCTTTCATAGCTGTTTATGAATCACTGGAGAGTATTTGCTACCCATCCCCAAATTCCCTCAAGGCAACTTCTTAAAGATGACTTTTACTAGGTTAAAATATTGATCAAATAAGCAAACAGAAGTTGTTAGATTTGACACAATTGATAAATTTCACCTTTCGATATTATTTTAAAATAAATTGCCAGGTGATTATTTTGAAAGCAAGACCAATTGCTAATTGTTCAAAGATACGAATCTACAGCTGCACTGCTACTTTCAGAATTTAGCTTACATTTTACTGAGACAAACCGTATGCCATTCATTATATGTAGAAACTGGAAACCTAGTCCCAAATGAGTTTCTTTAAAGTATTTTTAAGCAAGATGGAGCAAAGCCAGCTTACAGTTACGATCTTATCAGCTGTCAGAGGAAATGGTGGAGGCTAGTACAATTGCATGGGTATGTGAATAGGAAAGATTTGAAGTGTTATGGGCCAGGTGCTGGCAGGTGGGACTAGACAGGGTTGGGATAGCTGGTCGGCATAGACGAGTTGGACCAAAGGGTCTGTTTCTGTGCTGTACATCTGTGATTCTCCGACTCTGTAACGTTGGTCAGAGGGAAAAATCCAACCCAATCTAGTCTCACCTGCCAGCATCTGGCCCATATTCCTGCAAACCCTTCCTATTCATATACCCATCCAGATGCCTTTTAATTGTTGCATTCGTACTAGCCTCCACGACTTCTTCTGGCAGCTCATTTCATACACATAGCACCTTCTGCGTGAAAATATTGCCCCTTAAGTCTCTTTTATATCTTTCCCTCTCACCTTAAACCTATGCCTTCTAGTTCTGGACTCCCCAACCCCAGGGAAAAGACATCGTCTATTTATCCTATCCTCATGATTTTATAAAAACCTCTATAAGGTCACCCCTCAGCCGCCGACGCTCCAGGGAAAACAGCCCCAACCTATTCAACATCTCCCTATAGCTCAAATCCTCCAACCCTGGCAAGGTTCTTGTAAATCTTTTCTGAACCCTTTCAAGTTTCACAACATATTTCCGATAGGAAAGTGAGCAGAATTGCACACAATATTCTAACAGTGGCCTAACCAATGTCCTGCACAGCCACAACATTACCTCCCAACTCTTACACTCACTACACTGACCAACAAAGGAAAGTATTCAAAGTTTGTGAGAAGATTTGTAGCTCGGGTGCTCGTTGTTGTGGTTCTGTTCGCCGAGCTGGGAATTTGTGTTGCAGACATTTCGTCCCCTGTCTAGGTGATCTCCTCAGTGCTTGGGAGCCTCCTGTGAAGTGCTTCTGTAATGTTTCCTCCGGCATTTAAAGTGATTTGTATCTGCCGCTTCCGGTTGTCTCCGGTTGACAAACGGAAGCGGCAGATACAAATCACTATAAATGCCGGAGGAAAGATCACAGAAGCGCTTCACAGGAGGCTCCCAAGCACTGAGGAGGTCACCTAGACAGGGGACAAAACGTCTGCAACACAAATTCCCAGCTCGGCGAACAGAACCACAACAAAGGAAAGTATACTAAATGCCTTCTTCATTATCCTATCTACCTGCGACTCCACTTTCAAGGAGCTATGAACCTGCACTCCAAGGGCACTTTGTTCATTAACACTCCCTAGAACCTTATCATTAAGTGTATAAGTCTTGAAAAATGTGTTGCTGGAAAAGCGCAGCAGGTCAGGCAGCATCAAAGGAGGAGAATCGACATTTTGGGCATAAGCCCTTCTTCAGCCCGAAACGTCGATTCTCCTGCTCCTTTGATGCTGTCTGACCTGCTGCGCTTTTCCAGCAACACATTTTTCAGCTCTGACCTCCAGCATCTGCAGTCCTCACTTCCTGCTAGTGTATAAGTCCTCCAAATATTTGCTTTCCCGAACTGCAGCACCTCACATTTATCTAAATTAAACTCCATCTGCCACTTCTCAGCCCATCTGATCAAGATCCCGTTGTAATCTGTGGTAACCTTCTTCGCTGTCCACTCCAATTTTGATGTCATCTGCAAACTTACTAACTGTACCTCTTATGCTCACATGCAAATTATTTATATAAATGACAAAAAGTAGTGGACCTAGCACTGAACCTTGTGGAACCCCACTGGTCAAAGGCCTCCAATCTGAAAAACAACCCTCCATTACCACCCTCTGTCTTCTATCTTTGAGCCAGTTCTGTAATCAAATGGCTAGTTCTTCCTGTATTCCATGAGCTCTAACCTTGCTAACCAGTCTCCCATTGGGAACCTTGTCGAACGCCTTACTGAAGCCCATATACATCATGTCCACTGCTCTGCCCTCATCAATCCTTTGAGTTTTTTTTGAAGAAGTAACAATCAAGTTCGTGAGACATGATTTCCCATGCACAAAGCCCTGTAGACTATCCCTAATTAGTCCTGGTCTTTCCAAATACATGTACATCATGTCCCTCAGGATTCCCTCCAACAACTTGACCACCACCAACATCAGGCTCACTGGTCTATAGTTCACTGACTTGTCCTTACCACCTTTCTTAAACAGTGGCACCACGTTAGCCAACCTCCAGTCTTCCGGCATCTCACCTATGACTGTTGATGATACAAATATCTCAGCAAGAGGCCCAGCAATCACTTCCCTAGCTTCCCACAGAATTCTAGGGTACACCTGATCATATCCTGGGGATTTATCCACTTTTATGCTTTTCAAGACATCCAGCACTTCCTCCTCTATAATATGGACATTTTTCAATACTTCCCTTTTGAAATATTGACATACTCCCACACGTCCAAAGGGACAATTTAAAAAAGAAAGATCACATGGGATTATTGGATTTAAAAAATGGGAAGGGGAGGAACTAAGGGAAGAAAAATAGTGGGCACTCAAACAGTTCCTAACTGATTTGGCAAAATGCAAGTTATTTAACTAAAAGTCTACAAACACAAGGTGAAAAAGAAAGGTGCATAGGATAAGTAATGGAGTGTCATTCAGACACTCTTTGTTTTAGCAATGACAAAACTAATTCAGTTCTACTGTTTTAGATCTCTCAGGCAAACACAATTGACTAAAATGACATGTTTAATAAACGTTTTCAACTGGCTGCCCTTGAGCGGACAAAGTTCAATATCTTTCTCAATTCTGGAAATGGTTCAACAGCTTAGTGTCAACAAATTCTAACTGGCTCGGAGTACTGTCTTTACTAATATTCATAGTGTGCTAACCATTAATGCATAAGTGAATTATTTATCTTAATTCTACCTCTTTGTAGGGATGTAATTACCTATTTTGCTAATAGCCCAGTTTATCAGTAACAAAAAGGATATATAAAAATAAAATGAAATATTCCAATTTTCCTACTGCTATAAAAAGGTTTAGACCGTTGCATTGCCTATTAATGCCATACTACTATTGATTTCTCTGTATATTATACTAGAAGTAACAACCTTTACCCTTTGCTGTTAAGTGATTAAATACGAGGCAATTTAGATGCAGTAAACAAGTAACCTGATGAATTACGATTAGTCTTAAGACAGTGGACAGTTTAAAATCATTATGGGATATTGCACTGCATACTGTAGTGAACTTTAATTAGTTAACAAGTCATGCTTAAGGGAACATTGCAACTACATCATCCTTTACAGAGTAATGGTATGGGTCTTTTTTTTATAATTAAGGGTTTCAATTGGTAGATTAGCAACAAGTGAAGCCATCTGTAAAATAATCAATTGAAGAGTTAGGAGTAAAATAATATCAAAAAATAAAGTTATTGATGGGGGACAGAGGCAAAAGTTCTTGGATTTGAAGGTCTGCAGCCTGCTACTAAGCTCAAAAAGAGTAATTGCCAGGTTTGGCTTCAAGGACAGCAATTGTATCAAATGTCCAACCATCATGTGTTTCATAAATCTGAAACCTATACTGATACGAAGAGTAAATTATAAATTTAGAATACACATTTATCCCTTAACCAAAGCATTTAATAAAATTTAAAATAAAGCAAAATCAAATACCTCAAATCGAGGTAACTCCTGCACAGTTATCTTGGACTCATTAGGTTTTGGAGCAGCATTTGGTTCCTTTGGTTTTTGTTTCTTTTTCTTCTTTTTCGGTTTCCCAACTGACTCTTTCAGTTTTGTTTCACCACCATTGCTCTGAGAATAATTCGATATTTCACATTTTAACTACATTAGAATTTAAAAATCAAGAATAATTTCAAGGCTAAAAGTAAAAGACAACCTGCATATTTGGTATTTCCCTGACCTGAGAAACATTATGTGCAGATATCTTTGGTGGAGCTGAACAGAGAACAGGTTTCTTAGGCGCTTGTGAAACAATTCTGGCCCACGACAAGACAGATGGAGGGTCAGTAGATAAAGATGACGTAGGTGGTGCTACTGTACTTGCTGGTGCAACAAAATGAATAACTTAATTATAGCATTAACATAGAAGAAATGTACACATATTGGCTCACATTCAAAGTTGATATTATACGACATTTCCTAGGACATATTATTCACATTTCATTAAGATATATAACTGAAAGCAAACACCACTTTGATGAAGGGCAGCGTAGTGGTTCAATGGTCAACAATGCTACCTCATAAAGCCAGGGATCCAGGTTCAATTCCAGCCTTGGGTGACTGTGCAAACTCCACGCAGACATTTTCTCCATGTCTATGTGGGCTTCCTCAGAGTGCTCTGGTTTTTTTCCCATAGTCCAAAGATGTACAGGTTAGGTGGATTAAGCATGCTACATTCCCCATAATGTCCAGGAAGGTGCAGGATGAATGGGTTCACCATGGGAAATGCAGGGTTACAGGGGCTGGGTTAAAGGGTGGGTCTGGGTGGGATTCTCTTTGAAGGGTCAGTGTTGATTTGATGGGCCAAATGGCTTGCATCCACACTGTATAGATTCTTACATTCTGTGAAGTTTTAGTCTCACAGGAACAAATTAAATTCAAAGAAAAGCTATGAGATACAACCCTTGTTTTAATGAGTTAGTCATCACTACAATATTCAGATATGAAGCATTGCCTCAACCTTCTAATTACTTAACGCATCTTTGGAAATTTTACAAATGTTTGATATTCTTAAGAAACACTCATCAGGAGGTCATATGAAATCAAAATATTCTAAAATAATTCTCATTTCTGAATTAATTTTAAAAAGTATGTTTAATGTTGGTTGAAGAAATTAACAAAAAATCCTCACTTGCAACAAAAACCCACATAAGATGCAGTATTCTATCTACTTTCCTGTGTGCCTCAGAAAGCTGGACACGTAAAGATTAATGAAAGAAAACGAGCCCTTTGAAATGTGGATACCAAGACGAACATAAAGATTCTATACCCATCTTAAGAGAATTGATGAAAAAAAAAACCTCTAAACAAAAGTGACATCCAGAAAAGAAAATGCTAGTATTTCAGCTATTTACTCAGAGCTGAAAAGCCATACAAGATCTTTTCCAGAAGGCAAAATGTAAGGCAGCAGAATGTAGGGTTGACCTAGACACCGATGGATGATGGATGTCACAGAGTGGTTGTAGATGAGCTACAGGTTGAAATGTGAGGATGGCACAAGATAGACAAGCCTTCCATGTCAGATTCCTGGCAGGTGTAGCTATAAGCAATGGTTAAAATATACATACACATCAGTAAACATTTTCTGCAATTATACCTTTTATCAAGACTATATTAATGGTAAATGTTAAAAGTGTAATGCAAGTGTTTAGGAATATTTTATAAAATTTTGTTTCCATAACTATCAAGTTTTAAGATATATTTATTGTTTAACATAATTTTCATAAACTAAGGCTTCTTAGGCTGAAAAATATTTCATTCACAGCCATTTGGAGAAATAATATAGAAGTGTATTGTCACATGTACTTGAACATGAAAAATACAGCGAAAAGTTTTCTAAGTTGCCCCAAAGTCTAAAGGAAAACGAGGACAAATGGCCAAAATGTCTACCTGTGACAGTAGTGGAGTCAGAGACAGAACATTTCTCTGAAGCAGTTGGAAATCCAGGTAGCTGGGATGTCTCCAGTGTCTCACCCTAAACAAAGAATGAGATGTTAACTTGATTTTTTCTTCCACAATGGAACAGTGGCAGAAAAACTGAACTGCAGCTGCAAATGATGTTTAAGAAGTAAATAAATATAAAAACACAATCTGCTCAGTCTTTACGATTTAGTATAAAACATTTAGCATCTTCCAATTATATTCTACTGCATGCCAGAGTTAAATTTAAATTCAAGAAGTTGGCTTCATAAACTCAGTAAAATCAAGCATGTCAACATTTTCATGGGGAATATCTATCATTTATTTTTGGAGGGGTGAGAATTTGTTTTTCAAACTAAATCAAAAGGGAAAATAAAACATTCTGTCAAATTAACAAAAAAAATGTAATTCACTTTTAAAGATGACCTTAAACTAAAAGGACCATCTGACCTCTCCAGTGGTCAAAGAAAATTCGTGATATTTTTCCAAGAGCAAAGGAGATCTCCCATATTCTTTTTTTTAAGATTAGATTACTTACAGTGTGGGAACAGGCCCTTCGGCCCAACAAGTCCACACCGACCCGCCGAAGCGCAACCCACCCATACCCCTACATTTATCCCTTACCTAATACTACAGGCAATTTAGCATGGCCAATTCACCTGACCTGCACATCTTTGGACTGTGGGAGGAAACCGGAGAACCTGGAGGAAACCCACGCAGACACGAGGAGAACATGCAATCTCCACACAGTCAGTCGCCTGAGGCGGGAATTGAACCCGGGTCTCTGGCGCTGTGAGGCAGCAGTACTAACCACTGTGCCACCGTGCCACCCACATCAGTTCGCAAGTATCACTAAAATAGAAGTTATCTACCTATTTGTAGGGCCTTTCTTTGCACGAATGCCTGCTATATTACAACTTAAAAGTACACTCTAAAAATATCTCTTTGGCGGGGAAGACAAAGCCTGCCTCCAAGCTACAAGCCAATTAGACCAGCAACCCCATCAGGAGCCATGACCATCAAGGTGAGTCAATGCAGTAGCCTTCAGAACAATGCAAGTGGGATCACTGTTTGGGACAGTTAAGACAGGTGGCAGGAATGGGGAAAAGCGCTGTTGTATTACTGTTCAGTGACAGCATGGGATCACGTTACCATGGGAACTAGCTACCAGAGTCATATCTGACCACACAGAATCCCCAGTTTTGAAGCACCCTCTGACAAGCCAAACAACAAAGTCCCACATACCCCTCTGTGGAGGGGAAGGATTCTTAAGAGTCAGTCATTCAAGTGGAACCACTGGCCTCTATGTAGGAGGACTGGCTTTTACCTTTACCTATCATTAGTAGAATGTTATGGCTTGGGAATTTGAACATCATTCCCCTGCCATTTCACAGGTCCTCCATATCTCCCATTACATCTATTTTATCTAATGTGTTTATTGTGATAATGTACTTCATGACATAACATGTTCCCATCATACTTTTCAAAGAAATACTAATTTAGTGCCTGAAGACAAGGAAGCTACATATGAAATTGGTTAAAATGTCTGTTTATGGACATACAGGGATTCTGATAAGTAATAAACACCAAGGTGCGGTTGTCAGCTATCCTTTTTGCAGACATCCCCATTTATAAAATGGGGACTTCATAAACTTGGTTTGGATGAGATTGTATGAAAATAATGTCATTTTCACTCGACTGGCTCCTGGAAGTAGCAAAATGTCATCTGGTCCCTGAGTACTGTAGATTTGAGCAAAAATCCCCATCATCTAAAATACTGGACAAAACCCTGAACTTTTCATAAAAAAAACTTTTAAAAAGCTGTACTGAGCTTTGGGAAAAATACACAAACACAGAGATGGCTGCCAAGAACCATTTTCATCCTGGAAGTCCAATTTACACCTCCACTCTGAACAGAACAATCAGCCTAACCTAACATTCTAGATTGAAACTAAATTTTACACCTCAGGCTACACAGTACAGACAGTATGGGGTCTACATAGATACCAAACGTACTTCAATCAAAATCTATTTATACATATTACCTACCAGGAAGCCAACGGACTTCAGAAGGAAACACAATGAATAACACAGATTTGAGGGGAGATAACAGGTACGCAGTCTGTGGAACTACCAGCCCTAATCTCACCTGGGAGACAGCTTCTCTCAACAAGCTTTTGCAGCTTCTCTCCACACGTGCAGCCCCAACTAGCTGCTTCAGAACGGAGAACCATAGAGACCGAACAGGAAAGCTGAATCAGGAAGCCAAACCAAGAGCATAATCAGAACAAAGAGCATCTGAGAAGGTGGGGTCGGGGGCGAGAGCCAACCAAGCGCTCTCTGAACAAGAACTTCCAGACACAGGCATGTTCTGAACCAAGGGAAAAGACAGCAAGAACCTCAGTAACTTTAAAACTGCATTTTCCTCAGTGGTGAGCTGAGTCTCCAGAGACCCCAATGTTCTGACCTAGTTAACAGGGAAGGGAAGGCGGGTGGTGACAGTGCATGGGACTCCAAGGTTAGGAAGTTTGATTAGTTTGTGTGATTAAAACTGTTGTTTTAGGTTCTAATAGTGTTAATTGAAGAGTGTACTTAATTATTGCCCTCTGTAAAACTGTTAATTTCACTGTTTACTGCATTTAACTTTATTTCTTGTATTATACATATCTTTTCATACTTAAATAAATGCAGAGATTCTTTTGTCCTAAAACACTTGTCTACTGCCTTCTTCATTTCACATTCCCTAAATAATTCCAGAGTCTAGAACCAGGGATCTGGGAATAATTTGAACCACATAAAATCAGCAAATTACTGACTGCAAACCAGAACCCTACAGTACAAGCAGCAACAGCAGCTATGAGTGTTTTAAATCTGGATGACCAGCAGGGACAGCATCCTATAGGAGGGAATTCAATTCCTGGTTGCGAGTAGGGTCCAAGACAGGAACTGCTACCTACACCCATTAAGACAACCTTATTGTTAACCCCAGCATGAAGTGCACTGAAGTCTTTCTAGACTAACATTACATCCCTGTTCTTTCTATAGGAAAGATATACATGCATTTATATAGTGATTTTCATGACCAGTTGACATCTCAAAGCACTTTGCAGCCAAATCTTTCCTGATGTGTAACCAAATTGGAAAAAGGTAGACAAAACCCTGAGCCGAACTTCATGATGTTCAGCACCAGCCAGGGGAGGGGCATTGGTTGAAGAGTATCAGCAACGATTGATGCACATTGTTGAGTTCTGTTGCACATCAACAAACTTGGTTTGGGCAGATTGGTACTATGCTGGGAAGCAGTATTCTGCAGTTCAGTCCGTAATGGCAAGAACAAAGATCCTTAGATTCTTCTCTGGTCTCCATTTACAACTGGCCAGTATAAAGATGGTTTTTGTGGTATTTAACTTTTACTGTAGTCTGGATGTGATGCTGTCTGAATGCGAGAATTCTGTCAAGGGTGTGATGTAGTTAAACAGGGTTCTAATAGTGTTAATTGAATAGTGTACTTAATTATTGTCCTCTGTAAAACTGTTAATTTCACTGTTTACTGCATTTAACTTTATTTCTTGTATTATGCATACCTTTTTGTACTTAAATAAATGCAGAGTCTGAATATCCAGGATGATGTTTAATTCCCCCTTAGCACTAATATCATGGAGGTGTAATGCTTTAGAATTTAGTTTTAGTCACCATATATTGTAGTAGCTGACCAGCTTTACTATAACATCATACACCTTCCAAAAAGTCTGAGCCATATGCCACAGTAGATGTTACCTACACAGGTAAATTTCCAGCACAAGTTTGGTAATGGTTGTTGGTGTACTAATTTAACAGGGTTGAAGCCAATAAAGATGCTTGAGGTAGCCCACTCATCCAGTTCATTCGGCTGAGAATGTCATCAAGCATACGCATCCCAATCCATCTGTCTTGTTCAATGGTGTCAGTAACCCAGGCAGTAGAAGGCTGATATTTTGGTGAACAGGCCAATATGCCAGACAGTAATATATGCTGCAATGGCACCAAGGAAAATTGACTGTGTTGAGATTCCCTTGAAAGCCATTTTCAAAGCGGATAATATGAAGATTATAACTTCTTTGTTATTCAAAGGAGACTGCTCTCTAATCCACAATGAAATTCAAGTATTAACAATGCGTTAACGTGACAAAATAAAGGTTTGTTTAATACATCAAAAGAGTGTATCATGGGTCTTCTTTTTAGGCTGGTTTCAAATCTATGCATTTCTCGACTAATTCTGGCACTGGTCCAAATTATTTTAAACTTCTCTAAACTTAAAGCAGCTTTTAATAAGAAGATGGACTGCTTTTGTTTGTAACTAGAGATGCCTCAAAGTTAAACCAAGAATGCACACAGTAAATAAGATTTGATTAAAGCAATTAATTTACTTGTAAACTGGTTACAGTACAGTGCCCCATACCACTTGTGCTGCATCATCTGATGGCCATATTTTGGCAGACTGCTCGGAGCCTTTACTGGACACCCTGACATTTCCGAGGGCACGGTTACATTGTTGTGTTAATGAGCTCTGTAATTCGGGGAAATCACTTAAAGTGATTTCAGGTGTGATATCAGCCTTAGACTCAGATTCACTTTGAATTTTCTGAATGGAGTTTGATTTGCTGTGGTGGCATCTGTTAGACCGCTTGACTTCTGTACAAAAACAGAAATATATAGTTAATCTCAGTGCTGAGAATGCAGAAACTAGTCAATAAACATAGGACCCAAAGGACAAAATAACACCAGTAGAGTGCAACAATGACAAAGAACTGATAGAGACATTTCAAAGAGTTATGGAAAACTATCTGATCAGCCATTATTGCTCCCAGACTGAAGGGAACGTTCACCTGGAACCCGTAAACGTCACAGGCACTCTCTCTCAAGTAACAAAAACAGAAATTGCTGTTGAAATTCAATGGATCTGGCAGCATCTATGGGAAGAAAGCAGAGTTAATGCTTCAAGGCCCGTGACTCTTCATTAAAATTGATAACAGCTAGGAAAAGCTGGTACTTATGCTGAGGATGGGACATGCTGGTCCACTCCTCGTCCATTCCCAAAGCCTCCCCACACCCCCATCGCATCTTCCCATGTCATTGCAGAATTTACCTGCAGCAATTTCAATCTATTTAGTCTACTGTTTTGCTGTTCACAATATGCCCTCTACACTGGGAGACGAGACAGACTAGTGACTGCTTTACGGAACACCTGGTTTCTGTCAATAAAAATAATTCAGCTTCCAGTCACCTACCATGTCAATACACCACCATGTTCCATTGCCAACATTTATGTCTCAGGCCTGTTGAGTATTACAGCGAGCCTCGATGCAAACTTAAAGAACAGCATTTCATTTTCCATATGGGACTCTGCAGCCCCTAGTACTCAACATCAAGTTCAATAGCTTTAGAGATTGGTGCCATTCTTTTGAAAAACCATCACCATTTACATTTTGCCTGTTTTTAAAAATCTTTTCTGGACCTCAATTCCTAGAAATTATAGAAGCTGCAAACATCAGTGAGGTTGTTTAGTATTAAACTGCAGAATATATAGTTTATATTCACTAGTGGATACATCCGGTTTTTAAAATTTTGGTTTGACATTGCTGTGCAAAAGGCAACCAACACATTTTCACCCATTCTCGGGCCTATTATCACATTATACTTTTTTGCTTTTAGCATCGCACAAGCTACCCCATTCTCTGCGACCTTCATTCTTGTCACTTATTCAGCCTCTTTTGTCCTAGGCTGCCAACCACGATCTCTCTTTTACCTACCCCTTTCAGTTCTCTCTCCTCTTCGTCTCCACTTATCCGTTTACTTCTCCTTTTCCCACACCTCCCGAACCTGTTCTTCAGCACAAATACCCGTTTTTCTTAGCTGCTATCAGTTCTAATGAAGAGTCACCAAACTTGAAACATTGTTCTGCTTTTTTTCCCTGACAGGCGCTGCCAGGCCTGCTCAATTTCACCAGCAATTTCTGTTTCTGTTTCTGATCAACAGCATCCACAGACCTTTGTTTTATGATTATCGAGCAAGTACTTGCTCGACAATCAGAAACTAACCAAGGTGCAACTCTACACCCAAATGTGGTAATATACACCTTTAAAATCATATCAATAAACAGTCTTCTAACCAACTGCACATACCACAAGGATGAATTATTCACACTTGTTAAACAAACTGCTTGTTATATTAGGTTTTGAGTAGCACGTTAAACCAAAACCATCCTGATATTTTATACAATTTTCCAATATGGAATATTTTGAAATAAATCAAATGCAGAGAACTGCAACTCTCAAATGTTGACCAACAAAAATTAAATATATTGGTACTTACGATATTTGGTTACATTATTCTTTAATACATCAGGCTGTTGTAATTGTTCATCTGTTGCAACCTCAGGTACTTCATTTGCATTTTGCCTCTGTTTTTTAAAATCTTTTCTGGATCTTGTTTCCTAAAAATTATAGAAACTGTTAATATCAGTGAGTTTGTTTATTATTAACCTACAGAATATGTAGCTTACATTCACTACTGGATACAGTCTGTTCTTAAAATTTAACATTTCAAATCATTGACTTCAGGAAGAAAGCAGGAGCATGCCCCTATCTACATCAATGGAGCAGAGGGTCAAGAGCATCAAGTAGTTAGGAGGGACAATAGTCAAGAAAAATGCGACACAGTAAAGAAAGCACAACAACACCTTTTCTTCCTCAGGCAGCATAGGAAATCTGGCATGCCCAGAAGGTCCCTTGTCAACTTTTACTGGTGCACCATAGAAAGCATACTATCCGGGGGCATATGGTCTGGTACAGCAACTGCTCTGCCACGAGGAGGTTGAACAGTTCATCCACTTTATCAACACCTTCCACCCCGACCTCAAATTTACCTGGACCGTCTCAGACTCCTCCCTCCCCTTCCTAGACCTTTCCATTTCTATCTCTGGCGACCGAATCAACACGGACATTTACTATAAACCGACCAACTCCCACAGCTACCTAAACTACACCTCCTCCCACCCTGCCCCCTGTAAAAACACCATCCCATATTCCCAATTCCTTCGTCTCCACCGCATCTGCTCCCAGGAGGACCAGTTCCAAAACCGTACAACCCAGATGGCCTCCTTCTTCAAGGACTGCAATTTCCCCCAGACGTGGTCGACGATGCCCTCCACCGCATCTCTTCCACTTCCCGCTCCTCCGCCCTTGAGCCCCACCCCTCCAACCGCCACCAGGACAGAACCCCACTGGTCCTCACTTACCACCCCACCAACCTCCATGTACAGCGTATCATCCGCCGTCATTTCCGCCACCTCCAAACGGACCCCACCACCAGGGATATATTTCCCTTCCCTCCCCTACCAGCGTTCCGAAAAGACCACTCCCGCCGTGACTCCGTCGTCAGGTCCACACCCCCCACCAACCCAACCTCCACTCCGGGCACTTTCCCCTGCAACCGCAAGAAATGCAAAACTTGCGCTCACACCTCCCCCCTTACTTCTCTCCAAGGCCCCAAGGTATACTTCCATATCCGCCACAAATTCACCTGCACCTCCACACACATCTATTGCATCCGCTGCACCCGATGTGGCCTCCTCTATATTGGGGAGACAGTCCGCCTCTTTGCGGAACGTTTCAGAGAACACCTCTGGGACACCCGGACCAACCAACCCAACCACCCCGTAGCTCAACACTTCAATTCCCCCTCCCACTCCACCAAGGACATGCAGGTCCTTGGACTGCTCCATCGCCAGACCATAGCAACACGATGGTTGGAGGAAGAGCGCCTCATCTTCCACCTAGGAACCCTCCAACCACAAGGGATGAACTCAGACTTCTCCAGTTTCCCTCATTTCCCCTCCCCCCACCTTGTCTCAGTCAAATCCCTCGAACTCAGCACCGCCTTCCTAACCTGCAATCTTCTTCCTGACCTCTCCGCCCCCCACCTCACTCCAGCCTATCACCCTCACCTTGACCTCCTTCCACCAATCGCCCTTCCCCCAAGTCCCTCCTCCCTACCTTTTATCTTAGCCTGCTGGACACACTTTCCTCATTCCTGAAGAAGGGCTTATGCCCGAAACGTCGATTCTCCTGTTCCTTGGATGCTGCCTGACCTGCTGCACTTTTCCAGCAACACATTTTATGCTCTGATCTCCAGCATCTGCAGTCCTCACTTTCTCCTCGAAGGTTGCACACAGATGTCAACCTCCCATCTAGGGGCTCCATTTATATTTCTTGTTGCTACGGAAAGTCTGCCAGCATTATCAAAGACCCCTCCGAACCCAGTAATGCTCTCCTACAACCTCTTCCAACAGGCAGAACATACAGAAGCTTGAAACACAGGCACCACACAGTTCAAGAAACCGCTTCTTCCCTGCTGTTATTAGATTGATGAATGGACTCTAACTTCAAATAATGTTGATCTCATTAATATTGATCTTGCTTCATGCAGTGCGCAGTGTAACCTGTATCTCCTGTGCAGTGTAACCTGTATGCCTCACTCCAAGCACACTATGATCTGTATGTCCTTGTTTGCTATGATCTGCCTGTACTGTTCACAAACAAAGCTTGTCACTGTACTTAGGTACATGCGACTACAATACATGAATCAAGTCAAAATTTCTCTCATTGGTTTTCTTCATTCCCTTCCTGAAGGAGTTAACTCACTGCTGAGAAATGGCTCTGTGATAATCACTATAAAGCAACTAATAGTGCTTCATTTAAGACTTTGTACATTTTACATGTTTCCACTAGTGTCACCTCCAACACCTGCAAGGATCATGTGAATTTCTGTCCTTAGGTTAAAAATCACACAACACCAGGTTACAGTCCAACAGGTTTATGTGGAAGCATTAGCTTTCGGAGCGCTGCTCCTTCATTAGGTGGTTGTGGAGTAGAAGACACTGAATTTATAGCAAAGGTTTACAGTGTGATGTAACTGAAATTATATTTTGAAAAAGACCTGGATTGTTTGTTAAGTCTTTCATCTTTTAGAATGAACATATTGGTTTCAATTCTTTCATATGTAAATCGCAGAACTTACTTTTAAAAGTTTACAGTCATATTAGCCCAGACAATGCATTTAAAAGGTGTGAGCCTGTCTGTGCCACAATGGTCAGACTGATTCTAACCTTAAAAAAAATTTTAAAAATGTTACATGGATTCATGCAGTTTTTGAGCACAATAAAATATAATTCTGCAAGTACAAATTCACCCCACAAACTTATATGTGTATGTGTGCATGTGGGTGTTTGGGGTGGGGGGAGGAAGGGTTGATAGAGTGTGTGCGTGAGTATAAAGGGTTCTAATTCTGTGAGAGTGTGCATGTAAGAGTGTGGACGTGAATGTGAGAGCATATGAGAGGTTCGGCCTGTGTGCGCGTGCACATGTGTAGGAGTGCTTGTGTGTGTGCGCACGTGCGCCTGCACGTGTATAGTGCAATGGGGTCACCTATGACATGAACCCAAGGTTGTGGTTGAGGCCATCCCCATGGGTGGCTAACTTGGCTATCAGCCTCTGCTCAGCCACTTTTCATTGTTGCCTGTCCTGAAGTCCGCCTTGGAGGACGGTCACCCGAAGGTCTGAGGTTGAATGTCCCGCACCGCTGAAGTGCTCTCCGACTGGGAGAGAACACTCCAGTCTGTTGATTGTTTTGCGGTGCCCATTCCTCTGTTGCCGTAGCCTCTGCTCGGTTTCCCCAATGTACCATGCCTCAGGGCATCCTTGCCTGCAGCGTACGAGATAGACAACATTGGCCGAATTGCAGGACTCCCTGCCATGTGTATGGTGAGAGGTGTCCCCACAAGGAATGGTGGTATCCGTGTCAACATTCTGACATGTCTTGCAGCACCTACTGTGACAGGGTTGGATGGTGTGGTCGTGGGGGAAAATCACCAGCCTCTGAGTCAGAGTTCAATAACAGAGTTTATTGTAAGAGGAAATACCAGAGCTCCGGGGAGAGAAAGACAAACAGCACAGTGGTCAGCTGAGAGTTCTCGCTCAACCTGGAGCACATGTCAAGACACTTTTATACATTTTGTAATACAATAGGTCAGTGAGTAGGTTATTGTCTTTGTAACATGGTTTGTTTATTGTAAACATTGCAGAATCATTCATTGTATCGATACAGTCATGGTCAGTTCCAGCGCAGCCTTTGTTAAATTTCAGCATGTTCGTTGTCAGTTTCAGTGTAGACATTGCCAGTTTCAAATGTCTGCACAGAAGTCCATTGCTATAGGAATTGGTGCTAATCGTTCTTCCTGAAAAGGTACGATTACGGCAGCCCTGGCTATCACTTTATCAAGTCCGTTGGCTGGATCCAGAAACTTCGGCAGGTAGTGTACGCTACTCCTGTGTATTCTCTCCCCGACCCACCTTAAGCTAATCAACTAGGTTGCGAATGCATTGTGCTAGCATTCTGGTGGCCGCAGGCTGTGTCTGTGTTTGTTCCGCTGTCTCTCTCCATATTGTGGTCCGGCAGCCATCTTCTGTGTCAATTGGCCAACTTATGGTTCAATAGCCATCTTGTGGGTCTGTGTGCCTAGTGTCACCCTGCCCAGTGACATCTCCCACTTCAGTGTTGTCCTGAAAGCTAAAGACAGTTTGCTACGAACAATGATCTGTTTGAGATTTGGCAGTTGTTTAAAAGGCAAGAAGTGGAGGCGTGGTGCTCATCCTCATTGATAAATGTGTTGCAGGCTGTGAAGAATATGGCGTAGTTTTTCGGCTCCTGGGAAGCACTGGACAATGAAGGATACCCTGTCGGTTGCAACTCATGTTTGTCTCCTGAGGAAGTCATTACGGTTTCTTGCTGTGGCACGTCGGAACTGGCGGTCAATGAATTGAACATCGTACCCAGTTCTAAAGAGGGCATCCTAGAGTACTTCCAGGTGCCCGCCACATTCCTCCTCATCTGAACAGATCCTTTATGTGTGTAGGGCTTATCCATAGGTGCCTATCCTTGATGGAGATGCATGTGTCCAAGAATGAGACAGATAGTAGAGTGTAGCCCATGGTGAGTTTGATGGTGGGATGAAACTTGTTGATATCACTATGTAGTTATTTCAATGACTACTCGCCATGTGGCCTTAGATACCAGGCTAGTGAAAAGGCCTTCCTAAATGTTCACTCTATCCAGGCCTCTTGCTGCTCTAAGTGTCAATCAAATCCACCCCCCCCCCCCCCACCACCGAGATCCTTCTAAACTCCACCACATACAGACTCACAGTCCGCAACTGCTTCTCATACTGACATGTCCTGCATTCACAGGATCATTCTTGTAACCTCTAGCCCGCCTCCAACACCAACATTCCTTAAATTTTGGGCCCAGAACTACTTGCAATGTTCCAAATGCACTTTGATCAGAGTTTTCATCATAGAACTCCTACAGTGCGGAAAGAAGGAATTCAGCCCACTGACTCTGTACCAACCCTCCAAAGAGCAACCAGCCTAGACCCAGCTCCCTACCCTACACAGATCCCTGTAACCTGTATTTGCTATGGCTAATTCACCTAGCCTGTACATCCCTGGATACTAAGGGCAATTTATCATGGCCAATTCACCAAACCTGCAGATCTTTGGACCATGGGAGGAAATAAGACAGCCTGTGGAAACCCAGGCAGAAACAAGATACAGTGCATTATCTCAGTTTCCCCACACTGCTTTCTATCTGCTACTTCTTTACCAAAGACAGTCTGCAGCCTCCTTGCTTCCTCAACACTATCTGCACCCCCCCCACCCCATCTTTCCTTGAAAGTAGAGTCGCAGATAGATAGGATAATGAAGGCGGCGTTTGGTTTGCTTTCCTTTATTGGTCAGAGCATTGAGTACAAGAGTTTGGAGGTCATGTTGCAGCTGTATGGGACATTGGTTGGCCATTGTTGGAATATTGTGTGCAATATTCTTCCTATCGGAAAGATGTTGTGAATCTTGAAAGGGTTCAGAAATGGTTTACAAGGATGTTGCCAGGGTTGGAGGATTTGAGCTATAGGGAGAGGTTGAATAGGCTGGGCTGTTTTCCCTGAAATGTCGGAGGGTGGGGGGTGACCTTAGAGGTTTATAAAATCATGAGGGGCATGGATAGGATAAATAGACAAAGCCCCGGGGGGGGGTCTAGAACTAGAGGGCATAGGTTTAGGGTGAACAGGGAAAGATATAAAGAGAGAGACCTAAGGGGCAACATTGTCACGCAGAGGGTGGTACATTTATGGAATGAGGAGTGGTGAAGGTTAGTACGATCGCGACATTTAAAAGACATCAGGATGGGTATATGAATAGGAAGGTTTTGGAGGTATTACGGGCTGGGTGCTGGCAGGTGGGACTAGATTGGGTTGGGGTATCTGGGTCGGTGTGGACAAGTTGGACTGAAGGGTCTGTTTCCATACTGTACACCTCTATGACTCTACTGCGGAATTGGCCACCAGCTGCCATCCCCTGAAAAACAACCCTTTATTCTGACTCTGACTTCTGCCAATCAATCAATCAATCAACCAAACCTCTACCCATGCCAGCACCATGCCCCAAACACCGTAGATTCTTACTTTATTTAGCAGTTTCTATGCTGCACCTTGGAAAGCCAAATAGATCACATCTACTGGTTCTCTTAGGAGAAAGTGATGACTGCAGATGCTGGGAACCAGAGCTTAAAAATATGCTGCTGGAAAAGCGCAGCAGGTCTGGCAGCATCAAAGGAGAAGGAGAATCGACGTTTCGGGCATAAGCCCTTCTTCAGGAATGAGGAGGGTGTGCCAAGCAGGCTAAGATAAAAGGAAGGAAGGGAGGAGGGACTTGGGGGAGGGGCATTGGGAATGCGATAGGTGAAAGGAGGTTAAGGGGAGGGTGATAGGCCGGAGAGGGGGTGGGGGCGGAGAGGGCGGGAAGAAGATTGCAGGTCAAGAAGGCGGTGCAGAGTCTGAAGGTCAGGACTGAGAAAAGGTTTTGGGGGGGGGGGGGGGGGGGGGGAAAGAGAGGAGGAGGAGGGGAAATGAGGAAGCTGGAGAAATCTGTATTCATCCCTTGTGGTTGGAGGGTTCCTAGGTGGAAGATGAGTCGCTCTTCCTCCAGGCGTCGTGTTGCCATGGTCTGGCAATGGAGACAGCCAAGGACCTCCATGTCCTTGGCAGAGTGGGAGAGGGAATTTAAAAAAAAGCGTTCAGCCACGGGGCGGTTGGGTTGGTTGGTCCGGGTATCCCAGAGGTGTTCTCTGAAACGTTCCACAAGTAGGTGGTCTGTCTCCCTGACGTATAGGAGGCCACATCGGGTGCAGCAGATGCAGTAAATGTGCTGACTCAGCCTTAAAATTACCATGCACCTCCAAGTACTCCGCAATCTCATCCTTAATAAGGACTCCAAAATCTTACCAATGACCAAGATCAGGCTAACCAGTCTAGTCTGCTGCCTCCCTCCATCCCTACAGGTATGATATATTAGCCATTTTCCAGTGCTCCAAGTCCCTCCCTGACTCCACCAATTTTGGAAACATCATTACCAATGCCTCTAAATTCTCCTCAGCTAACTCCTTCATAATTCTGTGGTTTGGTCCATTTGGTCCAGATAATTTATCATCCACCTTCAGACCTTGCAAATTGTCCACTACCTTCTCCTTAGTGATGGCCATTGCCCTCACCTCTGCCATTGGCTGCGTTGAAGTTCTGATGGGCTATTGGTGTCATCCACTTTGAAAACTGATGCAAAGTACCTATTCAGTTCCTCCATTATTTCTTTACTTTCCATTACTATTTCTCCAGCCTCATTTTCCAGCAGTCTAATGTCCACTCTTGCCTCTCTCCTACCTTTTAGATATCTTAAAAAGACTTGCAAGTCTTTTTTTAAATAGGGGGGTGTGTGTGCGCGCACGTGTGTGTGTGGGGAAGATGGTGTTGGACGTGGTTGGGGATGCGGGCGGGGGGGCAGTATTGGATAGGGTTGGTGGGGGGGTGGGGGTGGGGGTGGGGGTGGGGGGAGAAAAAGAGAAAAAAAAACGCAGGCAGGCAGGGGCTCATGCGCAGTGTGCTGCAGTCTCCTCTCCTGAACAGAGAGCAGACTTTAAACAGAAAACTGAGTCCCAGAGGAGAGGCATTGAATTGATTAACCAAATAATCAATTATCTGAACGAAATAGTGCCCACCCATCTCTTCTTTCGGATAATCGAGATTTATCTGTACTTAAATGTAATACGGTGACGTCTGATTCCAGCTTGCCCCTCTCAAACAGCAGGGTGAATTCTATGTTATGGTCACTGCCCCCTCAGGGATTCCTTCATTTTAAGGTTCCTAATCAAGTCTGCCTCATTATCCATCATTAAATCCAAAATTGCCTGTTCGCTAGTAGGTTCTACCACACGCTAGTCCAAAAAAAAACTCAGACATTCCATGAATTTATTTTTGAGATCCGCAACCAACCGGATTTTCCTAGTCCACTTGCATATTGAAGTCCCCATGATTGTTGGAACAGTGTCTTTCTGTCTCCAAATTTATTTTCTTCCCCACATCCTGACTTCTGTTAGGAGGCCTGTACACTATTCCCATCAGTGTCTTTTCTTCCCCCCTTTGTGATTCCTCAACTTTACCCACAAAGATGCATCCCCTGCCCGCATCCCCCTCCGACTCTGCATCACTACTTGCAACAATTTAATTTAATTTCTTACCAACAAAGTAACCTGACCCTCTGCCTGTCCTTTCAGTAGGATGTACATCCAATATATTAAATGTTCACCCCTGATCTCTTACAGCCACATCTGTGATACCAACAACATTGAAATTGGTAGGTACAATCTGTACAAGTTAAATTTACCTTATTGCGTACACTAGAACAAAAGAACATTACAGCGCAGTACAGGGCCTTCAGCTCTCGATGTTGCACTGCCATGTGAAACCAATCCGAAGCCCATCTAACCAACACTATTCCATCCTCATCCATATGCCTATCCAATGACCATTTAAATGCCCATAAAGTTGGCAAGTCTACAACTGTTCCAGCTTTTGCGTTCCATGCCCCCACTACTGAGTAAAGAAACTACCTCTGACATCTGTCCTACATCTATCACCCCTCAATTTAAAGCTCTGCCCCTTATGCTAGCCATCACCATCCAAGGAAAAAGGCTCTCACTGTCCACTGTATCTAACCCCCTGATTATTTTATATGTCTCAATTAAGTCACCTCTCAATCTTCCTCTCTAACAAAAACAGCCTTAATTCCCTCAGCCTTTCCTCATAAGACCTCCCCTCCATACCACGTAACATCCTGGTAAATCTCCTCTGAACCCTTTCCAAAGCTTCCACATCCTTCCTATAATGCGGTCACCAGAACAGTACACAATAATCCAAGCAGCATGACCACATGGTTCCGAAACTCGATCCCTCTACTAATAAAAGCTAATACCTGGATGTTTTAACAACCTTATCAACCTGGCTGGCAATCTATGTACTTGGACACATCTTTCTGCTCATCTACACTACCAGGGATCTTAGTATTAGCCCAGCGCTCTTTATTCCTGTTGCTCCTTCCAAAGTGAATCGCCTCACATTTTTCTGCATTAGACTTCATTTGCCACAACTCAGCAGCTTATCGATGTCCCTCTGTAACCCGCAACATCCTTCGTCACTATCCACAAATGTACTGACCTTAATGTCATGAGGATGAGGATGAAAAGAATACGTACATGAATTACAAGTCCTGCATTGACTGCCCCACCCGCCACCACCACCCCACTTCTTGTGATTGCCCCCTCATCTGTTGTGTCAGAAATTGGATTCCTGACCTTTTCCATGCTCCAGGAGGAGAAAGTGAGGACTGCAGATGCTGGAGATCAGAGCTGAAAAAGTGCAGCAGGTCAGGCAGCATCCAAGGAGCAGGAGAATCGACGTTTCCTGAAGAAGGGCTTATGCCCGAAACGTCGATTCTCCTGCTCCTTGGATGTTGCCTGACCTGCTGTGCTTTTCCAGCAACACAATTTTCAGCTTTTCCATACTCCGTCCAATTACTTGTTCTGTAAACTTTAATAACCTCTGCTTGGCCCTCTCCCACTTTAATGTTTTCCAATAATGTTTTCCATGCAACTGCACCCATTAAGTCCTATTCACAGCCCTAGTTATATGATTAGCCAGGACGCTGGTCCCAGCATGATTCAGGAGGAGACCATCCCATCGGGATAGCTCCTTCCTTCTCTAGTACTGGTGGCAAAATCCCTGAAATTAAACCAGTTTCTCCCTCTGTTCTTATATCGAAATTAGACTATTCCAACACATGGTGATCTTCCAGTCTTCCTAAACTCAGGTCATATAAAACTCTGCTACTCAGGTTCCAACTTGCACCTAGACCTAAAACAGCATGGAAATACTGCTGATACTGGAAAACTAAAATAATAGCAGAATCCACTGGAAGTACTCATCAAGTCAGGCAGTAACAGTAGAGAGAACAGAGTTAATGTTTGAAATCAATGTTTTTGAATTGATGAGCTGCCAAAAGCCTGGGGCAGCTCTGAAATTCAGGCTCTAAATCTTTTCTACAAGATGGTCCCCAAAACAAACTTCTCTAACTCAGCTTTGGGTCATCTTTTTGGAGGATTTACTATCAAATGTTGTTTTGTAACAGTCTGTCAATTATGTTGTGACACCTTACTTGTATAAAACAATTGCTAGATAAATACAAGCTGTTGTGTCATGATTCTAGTCACAGATAAATGATACAAGCAGTTAGACTCTAGTTTTTCCAGCCAAACATCCATGATCTGTACATATTTTTAAAAATCAACCTTTTCACATCTGCTGTTATGACAGATCCCTGGAGCAGGTAGGACTGGAACTCAGATTTTTTGGTACAAATGAAGGGACACTTCCATTGCACCACAACAGCCCTTCATTAAATGACTTAGAAAGTTTATAAGTGTCACAACTAATCACAAACCTGGCCTTATAAAAATGACCAATCATGCATAATTTTGTCAGTGAATAATGATTAGAATCAAAATAACTGGCATAGTTTTTCCCCCTCAATTCAAGGAGTTCAAGCCCACTGAAGCAGCATGAAATGAAAATCAGCCTGATTTTATAATTTCCTGATTTTATGACTCATTTACTGGATATATTTGTAAGTTATCAGGGAAATATAAAATCATTAAAGAGATATCCCTGTTCAGAAATCTGCATTGTTCCCAGTCAGAATTTAGGCAACTCTCATCAACAACATATGCAGGATAAGAAACATTCTTGATGGCACCGAAGATTAGAGCAGTAATAACCACATAGTCACATCAGTTTTAAAAAAGGAAATTCAATAATTTGGCAAATCTCAAAATTGCAGACAAACTCAAGAAGCCTATCACAAAAACTACAAAAATTATGTCTGAAAACAACAAATGCTGAAGATCACAGCAGGTCAGGCAGTGTCCACTGAGAGGGAGCAAACTAACATGGAATCTTCATTTGCTCCTACAAAAGGTATGGTATTGGTTAACATTGAACTAACCTTTAGATTTCAAATTGAGCTCCGTATGTGTGGTCATACACATTGGAGGAAAAAGGTATTCAGCCAGAGAATGCAGAGTCAGCAATATGCTTCAGGCCCATCAGCCCCTTATTATTCTAGCAGCAATGATACCAGAGGCATTGTTGCACAAACAACTTGTATGTGATTAAAACTAAGCTTAACAAACATTCACAATTATATGAACATCTGTATAGAAGGTGGAAGGATAGAACTATTGCGCACACACACACACACACACTAAATTAGCACAGGTATAACATAATCCTACAAATACATGACAACAGTCTTGCTGTACTAAATATACTGTTGTCATGACATACCTTAGTTTTCTGGTTCAAAAATGCTTTCTCCTTCTCAAATTCCTGCAGGCCAGGCGGTTTTTCCTTGTTACTTCTGCTACCATACTTGTGCTTCGAAAAGCCAATGTCTTCGCAGCGTGATGCTGTGTGTGCATACAAATTCAATGAAGATTCAGATGTCTGTTTATATGAATAGCAGAAGGAATAGTCCATAGGCAACTGAGATGGCATAACTGGATAGGATGTGTGCAACTCTGAAAAATTCTGAGACTGTTTACTGCAGCCATTCTCTGATGTGTGCAAACGCTGCCTAAAAAGCAGAGCAAAAAATAAAACTCACAGGATTGTTAACTGATATGGCTGTAAAACAACTGCAAGAGAAATCACTGTCGTGTATCCTATGATGGATATTCATACATTTCATCCATCAGTGAACAAATGTACTCAAAATATTCCAGCACAATTACATCTTGTAAAATGTGATCTGCTGCATTTTTTCAAAAGTAAACCTTTACCTGAAGGTCTTATGCTTTTTCATCTTGTTATGTGCAAGACAATGGTTTTCTTTTATAAATGTCCATTTGCAACCACCCTATTGTTAAATTAGGATAGATAATGCTTTCTCATAACATCAGTAATGTGGTCTTCATTTGTGCGCCTGAACAGTCAGCAAGCACATGCTTCATGAAGGGATGAGGGCAGGTATTTTTGGAAGGACCAACACTGTCACCATACATTTGGTGTACTTTCACCACAATCATTAGAGGAATTATTAATTAGCCGGAACCTAGCGAACATTTCTCCTCTCCAATCAAGCAATTGTTGCATCAGCCAGAGACTAGCTAGCTCAACAGACTGGGAAATGAGCATGACATTTTTCTGATCTGCACGGCACAATACCACAAGGATAAGTATTCTGCTTAGGGTAAATTTTGCATGTTGACAATCTAAACCTAAAAAGTAATTAGTACGGTATACGGTGTGTTCGTGAACATAGTCAATGTGTTCAGTGAAGGCCACATAAGTCGTCATACTATGGCACACAAAAGCATAATTGCAGCTTCTTTAAAAAAAGGTGTGTTATTTTTTTAATTGAACATATCAGACAGGAAGAAAAAAAAAGTTATTTTTCCTCTACAGTTAATTTTAAATTGGTTTCACATGTTACCATCTAATATACCTCAAATGATTCTAATTTTAATTTGGATCTCCAATGTGCATTCCATGACTTTGTAATTCTGCATTAATTTCTCCTGCTCGGCCTCTTCCCCTCCCTCATCACAGAGCAGTTGCGGTAGAACACAACAGGTGGGGGTGGGGGAAGCGGAAAATGGCAACAAACTAAGGGGCTAGGAAAAGAGAAAAAGAATCCACAAAGTACAGTCAGTTCTGATATAACGCAATAGTTCTGTTCTCGTGCAATCACACATTATAAGAAAATCTCACAATAGCCATGCCATTTAAACTAATGGGGCCAGAATGGCATTATAACCAATACAAGCAAGGAAAGTTTTGCATTCTATTAATAATGGTCAAAATTCTTCAAATCACATTAAAGCCAACTTGCGTTGAAGAAACACACATTGTAACAGAACCAACTGTATCAGATGGTTGCACAGATGTAAGCAAAGCTCTGCATATGACGACTCCAACATCTTTTTTTCTGACCAACACGGTTCTTTAGTAGGCGGTCTAAGAGGACCCCAACATCTGTTAATATTTGCAGGATTTCTCTTATTTAGACAACACTCAGCACCGCTGTTATACTGCCTAAAAATCAATCTCTGAGCAAGCTTCTGGGCACTATGGTGGTATGGTGCCTTTGAAAGACGTGTTCTGAGCGGTTTCTCCTGCAGAGGATATCGTTAATGTATCTGCCTGAACCACTCATTCCATATGCGAACCACCGCTGTGTATAAAAATTGCCCCTCACGTTCCCTTTTATTCTTTCCCCTTTAGCCTGAAACTGATGCCCTCTGGTCCTCTATTCCCCAACCCTGAGAAAAAGACTGAGTGCATTCACCCTATCCATGCCTCATGATCTTATACATCTCTATAATATCTCCCCACCCCCCACCCCCCTCAATCTCCTACGCCCTAAAGAAAAAACTCCTAGTTTGTTGAACCTCTCCCTATAAACTAATACCATTAAGTCCAGGCAACATTCTTGTAAATTTCATCTGCATTCTACCTAGTTTAATAGCATCATCCCTAGAACAAGGTGACCAAAACTGAACACAATACTCCAAGTGTGGCCTCACCAACATCCTGTACAACTGCAACATTACTTCCAAACTGCTACACTCAGTGCCGACTGATGAAGGCCACTGTGCCAAAAGCCTTCTTCATTGCTCTGCCTACCTATAACTCCACTTTCAGAGAACTGTGAACGTGAACTCTAAGATCCTACTATTCCATTACACTCCTTAAGGCCCTACTATTCACCAAACTTCTACCTTGATTTGACTTTCCAAAATGCAAGGCCTCACATTTACCTATATTAAATTCCTTGTTATGTATTTCAATAAATATCTTGTTTTTGTGTTTTAACTGTATTGTAATAAAGTGTGTTTTGATTAAAACCTATTGATGGACTAATCAAATCATAACTGGAACACAGCACCTTATTCGTACCTTTAAACAAATATAAAAGTTAGGATCTAGGCAATCTCTTTACAATACTTTGGGTCTGGTATTGTCTATTACAGGTACATAGCCCCATAGAGATGAGGCTCTGTGTTAAGGTTTGCTGTTTAACGCTCTTGTGAAAGGTCTAGGGACATTATATTAAAATCACGGTATAAATCTAAATTGTTGTCCATATCCCAGTAACACCACCACAGGGAAAAGGGAAACATTTGATTCTATCTGCAACTGTAGAATTCAGTGTCTCACTGTCAGTTCCAATGTATGTACAAAATATATCATTCTTTATTTGCCTGTCACTGAAACTGGCTTTCCCATTTCCTAAATAACTGACTATACTTCAAAAGAGTACACTTGGAGTGGTACGGTAGCTCGGTGGTTAGCACTGCTGCCTAACAGCACCAGATACGGAGTTTAATTGTAGTCACGGGTGACTATCTGTGTGGAGTTTGCACATTCACCCCCTGTCTGTATGGGTTTCCTTCAGGTGCTCTAGTTTTCTCCCACAGTCCAAACATGTGCAGGTTAGGTGGATTGGCCATTCCAAATTCCCCATAGTGTCTAGGGATGGGCAGGCTAGGTGGATTCACCACGGGAAATTCAGGGTTACAGGAATAGGGAAAGGGGGTGGGTCTGCATGGGACTCTTTGGAGGGGCAGTGCAGACTCGATGGGCTGAATGGCCTGCTTCCACACTGTATGGATTCTATTGACTGTAAAGTACTATGACACCCTGAAGTCCCCATGAGAAATTATATGGATCGATTTTCTTCTGTGCTGAAATACTTTCGATGATCATCCCTAAAATTGCTATGGAGTACATTAAGAATCAATGTGACTTTGTGTCAACAGTAAATTCAGCAACTCTACCACTGGACCTTGCATCCAAATCATTCATGTACATTGCATATAATTAAGGGTCCAACATTAATCCCTGTGGCACACTATTTGTCAAATCCTGCCAACCCACATACAGAATTCCAAAAAACAACAGATTCCAGTGATGCCCCATTTAAAGATTTACACAACTACAGCAAGACTTCCTTAATCTTGTACTCCAGTGCCCTTGTAGTAAAGACAAACTCATCACTTTGCCTTCTTAATTGAATCGATATAGGAGTAGTGTTACTTATGTATGAAGACATCAAAATTCTTCTTAACACCCAAAGTTTAATAACTTCTCAGCATGGGCAGACATCGACGGGCTGACTTGCCCACTTCTGCTCCTATTTTCTATGTTTCTATGTCCTGAAGAGGAAAAGCTATGAAAAACACTGTGGAGATAGGATAGGAAATGGGAGTTGCCAATTTGCTCTTGATAACTGCCCACTTGAACAAGACAGACCAAATAATTTCCTTCTGTACTGAAATAATTTTCTAACACCAGAAATGTTTCTCAAGCTAGTTATATATTTTTCTTAACAGTTGGAACACAACAATCTACAGAATTACAAAATTGATATTTACCTATCCACATAAGGATCTTGAACAAAAGGATAGCAGGTTGTTAGGTATCTTGGTAACGTAGCTGATGATTCAGATGATTTTGCTCCAATTGTTTGCTGTTTTGGCACAAATGGTTCAACGTCAGCTGATAATTTTGTCTCCTGTGGAAGATTACATTAGATTTTGAACTATATATTATTTACAAAAATGGGAAAGAAAAATACAGTATGTGAAATAGAATGAACTGCTCCAAGCTCTGTCATAGATTCCTTCACAGTTCACATTCAGGTTCCAAAAAGTCTTTCCACCATCTACACTGCACACAGCAACGTGATGAAATATTTCCACTCGCATAGATGGAAATATTGATACTGAGAAAACTTTGCATCATCCAATACAAAGCTCAAATGGTACACCATCCACTCCTTTAAGCATCGGCTCTCCATGGCACCGTATAACAGGCACTATCTGAAAAATGCAATACTGTATTGCAGCTTCCTTCACAGCACCTGCCAAATTTACAAACCCCATCATCTAGAACAACAAAGACAGGTGGCACACAGAAACACAAACAATTCAAGGCTCCCCCTCCAATTTGAACACCATTCTCATTTGGAAATATACCACCTTCATTGTCACTGGACAAAATCCTGAAATTCCCTGCCCAATAACAGTATTGTAGGAGTACTTTTGCACAGATTTTAAGGTCAACTAGGGGCCAAGCAATCAATGCTAATCTTTCCTGCAACATCCAATTCCAACAAATTAATAAAAAAAGTTAACACAGATCAGCGTCAGCTCGACTTTCTTACTAGCAACCCAGAGATACAAGTGCACAATCTAGGCCAGCACTCCACTGCAGAATTCAGGGCTTTTGAGTAGTGATATTGTTCTGATGAGATATTGACAATTTGCACCCATCCTCTCAATTAGAGATATAAACAATCACATGGCATTAATTTTGAAAAGCAGCAGATATGTTCTCTGGAGATCCAGCCAATAATTGTCTCTTAAAATCAATGACCAGATTATCTAGTAATTGTCATGTCGCTTTTTGTGGAAGACTGTTGCTTACAAATTGGGTGATCTATTTCTTAGATAGTGTAAGACTTTGGCTCAATCTACCAATTTACTTTCTTCTATGTGTGAGCCTAGTCCTGTGTGTTCTTTTAAATGAAGCACTAGGAAAAGATATTCAGTCTCACACTCTTGATTTATTTTAAAATAGTAAGTGGACAAAGCATTCAGAGCTCTGGGTCTAACCCTTTTTTCCCTGACCAACTACCACGTGTGCCAGTTCACAAAGTAAGACCTCGTTTTGTCCCTGCCCGTCTTTTATACAATAAAAAACGTCATACACACACTGAGGTAGAATTATCTTCGCATTGGCTGTTGATCTGACTCCATTCTCCGCCTCCTCGCATTCCCGGATGTCCGACCCCCACGTGAGCTTCTTTTGCCCGCGAAACGGATCATCACGTGACCTCCTTGGCCCACTTCCTGGGCGCGAAACGGAATGTCACGTGACTGCCTCCTGCGTGTATTAAACAGCATCTTCACAGGCTTCTGACTGCTGCAGAGATTCACAGTCGCAGCCAGCCTTCAGTTTTTTTTGTGTAAGTCATATATTTACAATAGTTAATAATCTCAACACCAGGTTATAGTCCAACAGGTTTATTTGGAAGCACTAGCTTTCAGAGCGTTCCTCCTGCATTAGATAAGTAATGGGGCAGGATCATAAGATACAGAATGTATAGGAAAATATCACAATGTCATGCAATTAAAATGCTATATTGAATAAACCTGGACTACTATTAAGTCTTTTATCTTTTAGAATGTGTTGCAGGTTTCAGTTCATTAATATGTAAATCACAGAACTTCCTTTAAGTCACATTCTCAAAATAACCTAAGGTTCTTTGTAAAAAAGGTGACATCTCAGCTCAGACAATGCATTAAAAGTGGAGGTTAAAGTCTGTCTGTATCCCAATCTTGAGTCAGACTGGTTCTATTTCCTAAAGTAGGAATTTATAAAATATTATATGGATTGACTGCCTGCATTGACAGCCAGGAGGCTGGAAGATCACAGCAAGCCAGGCAGCATCAAGTGGTGTAGAACGGGTGCAACCCTTCTTCAGGACTTGATAGCCTGCAGATTGCGTGCTTGTTGAGCAGAAAAAGAATGTATCTGCAAATACAATTCTGCAAATGCAAATTCACCCCATAGACTTGTGTGCGCACAAGAATGCGAGTGAGTGTTTGCATGCGTGGTAGAGGGCATGCATGAATGTGATGAAGTATAAGCTTGTGAGAGGGTGTATGCATGGGTGAGAGTGTGGGGAGGTGTACGTGTGTGTATGTATGTGTGTGTGTATACATGTGTACGTGTGTGTCCGAGAGACAGCTTGTGTATGAGAGAGGGTGTGCATGAGTGTGTGGGCATATACGTGTGCATGTGTACGCGTGGGTTTAAGTGTATAGTGTAGTGGGGTCACCCATAGTGTGACATGAAACCAAGATCCCAAGGCCGTCCACATAGCCAAGTTTGGTACCTATCAGCCTCTGCTCGGCCACTCTGCGTTGCTGCATATCCTGAAGTCTGCCTTGGAGGACAGTCACCTGAAGATCCTAGACTGAATGCCCGTCTGCTGTAGTGTTCCCCAACTGGGAGGGAACATCCTTGTATAGCAAATTGTTGTGCTGTGTCCATTCATCCATTGTCTTAGCGTCTGCTTGGTCTCGCCATTGTACCATGCCTCAGGGCATCCTTGCCTGCAGTGTATGATAGACAACATTGTCTGAGTCAAATGAATACCTGCCATGAACATGGTGGGTGGCATGCCCACATGTAATGGTGGTATCCAGGTAGCCACACTGACTAGTCTTGCAGTGGCTGCTGTGACAGGATTGTATGGTGTTGTTCTGAAGACCAGACAGTTTACTACGAACAATGATCTGTTTAAGATTTGGCGGTTGTTGAAAGGCAAGAAGTGGAGGTGGAGGGAAGCTCTTAGCGAGGTGCTCATCCTCATCGATAATGTTTTGCAGGCTGTGAAGAACATGGTGTAGTTGCTCCACTCCCAGGAGGTCCTGGACAACGAAGGGTATCCTATTGGTTGCATCCAGTGTCTGTCTCGCGGAGGGCATTACAGTTTCTCACTGTGGCACGTCGGAATTGGCGATTGATGAGTTGAGAACATTGTACCCGGTTCTTATGGAGGGTGTCCTTCAGCACCTTCAGGTGTCCGTCGCATTCCTCCTCATCTGAACAGATCCTCTGTATGCATAGGGCTTTCCACAAGGGATGGCTGTTTTAATACTTTTAGGGTGGATGCTAGAAGAAGTGCAGCGTCGTGAGGTTATCCGCAGGTTTGCGGTAGAGAAAGGTACGGAGGTGCCTGTCCTTGGAGATGTACGTGTCCAAGAATGAGACAGATACTAACGACTAGCCCATGGTAATTCTGATGAAACTTGTTGATATCACTGTGCAGTTGTTTCAGCGACTCCTCGCCATGGGTCCAGGAGTAAGAAAAATATTGTCAATATATCTAGTGTATATAGTGCTGGTTGGAGGTCTTGTGCAGCAAAGTCTTGCTTGAACTAGGACATTAAAAATATTGGTATATTGGGGTGCAAGTTTAGTCCCCATGGCTGTTCCATGTGTCTGGATGAAGAACTGGTTGTCAAAAAGGTGAAAACTTTGTGGTTGAGGGTGAAGCATATGCATTGTAGGATGGTGCTCGGAGATTGGCAGCTGCTGGTACTGAGTACCGAGGCTGTTGCAGCAATACCGTCATTGTGGAGGATGCTGGTGTAGAGTGCCAAAATGTCCTTGGTGTGAGGAATGATCGCGGTTCAACTAGTCAGTGGGTGCTGAGTTTCTGTAAGAAATCTGTAGTGTCGTGACAGAAGTTGGGGTCCTCTGTACAACAAGTTTCAAGATGCCCTTGACACAGTCAGATAGGTTCTCACACAGGGTTCCGCTGCCTGACATGATGGGATGTCCAGGTGTGTTGGCTTTGTGTATCTTCGGAAGTCAGCCCCTCTGCAAGAAGTACGTTTGTACAGTTCACTGTTGTGTCCTTTTGTCTGATCAGCTGGTAGTTGCCCGTAGCGTTTCTGGTTCTTCAGTTGTCGGTTCTATTCTGAATGATGTTGACTACTCCTTTAATTGGCTAGTTTGATTACAATGTTGCAATTGGTTCTGAGAGCGCGGACAGTGTTGCATTGAGATCAGCTGATGTTTTGCTCTACCTTTTGGGAGCAGCTGATGAATCCGGCATTTACATATTTCCTGACTGATTGAGCATACATGTCAAGCCCAGGGCAGCAGCCATCCAGAGGAAAGGATGCCCAGAGGTATGGTACATTGGCAAGACCAAGCAGATGCTATGACAATAGATGAATGGACACCATGCAACAAATTGCCAGACAGGGATGTTCCCTCCCAATTAGGGAACACTAGTGGTCAGGGACATTTGGCCTCAGATCTTCGGTGGGCCATCCTCCAAGGCAGACTTCAAAATATACAACAACACAGATTGGCCAAATAGAAGCTGATAGCCTAGTTCGGTACCATGAGAACGGCCTCAACTGGGATCTTGGGTTCAAGTCACACTACAGGTGACCCCATTACACTATACACACACGGTCTCTCTCACACACACACACACACACACACACACACACACACACACACATACATACATATACACCCTCACAATCTCACCCGCGCATGTACACATACACACACAGGCTTATAATCCATCACACTCAGTCACACACTCTCTCCTTCACAAGTCTACAGGATGAATTTGCATTTGCAAATACATTGTATTTTTGCTTCAAAAGCACACAACCTGCAGGCAGTCAATCCATGTAGCACTTTATAAATTCCTACTTTGGAAACAGAACCAGTCTGACTCAAGATTGGGATGTAATCTCGACTCTAACCTCACACCTTTAATACACTGAGTGGTGACGTCACCTCATTTTATAAAACCTTAAGTTACAGAGTCATAGAGATGTACAGCATAGAAACAAACCTTTCAGTCTAACCCGTCCATGCCAATCAGATATCCCAACCCAACCTGCCAGCACCCAGCCCATATCCCTCCAAACCCTTCCTATTCATATACCCATCCAAATTCCTCTTAAATGTTGTAATTGTACTAGCCTCCACCACATCCTCTGGCAGCTCATTCCAGACACATAGCACCCTCTGCGTGAAAACGTTGCCCCTTCGGTCTCTTTTAGATCTTTTCCCTCTCACCCTAAACCTATGCCCTCTAGTTCTGGACTCCCCAACCCCAGGGAAAAGACTTCGTCTATTTATCCTATCCATGCCCCTCAGTTTTGTAAACCTCGACAAGGTCACCCCTCAGCCTCCGACGCTCCAGGGAAAACAGCCCCAGCCTGTTCAGCCTCTCCCTGTAGCTCAGGTGCTCCAACCCTGGCAACATCCTTGTAAATCTTTTCTGAACCCTGTCAAGTTTCACATCTTTCCGATAGGAAGGAGACCAGAATTGCACGCAATATTCCAACAGTGACCTAACCAATGTCCTGTACAGCCGCTACATGACCTCCCAACTCCTGTACTCAATACTCTGACCAATAAGGGAAAGCATACCAAATGCCTTCTTGACTATCCTATCTGCCTGCGACTCCACTTTCAAAGGAGCTATGAACGTGCACTCCAAGGTCTCTTTGTTCAGCAACACTCCCTAGGACCTTACCATTGAGTGTATAGGTCCTGCTAAGATTTGCTTTCCCAAAATGCAGCACCCTGTACTTATCGGAATTAAACTCCATCTGCCACTTCTCAGTCATATCTCGAGAATGTGACTTTAAAGGAAGTTCTGGGATTTACATATTAATGAACTGAAACCTGCAATGCATTCTAAAAGATGAAAGACTTAACAGCAGTCTAGGTTTGTTCAATATATCATTTTGATTGCATGACACTGATCTTTTCCTATAAATTCTGTGTCTTATGATCCTGCCCCATTACTTAGCTATTGAAAGAGGAATGCTCTGAAAGCTAGTGCTTCCAAACAAACCTGTTGGACTGTACCTGGTGTTGTGTGATTTTTAAACTTTGTCCACCCCAGTCCGACACTGGCACCTCCACATCATATTTCCTATGTCAGTGTCTTTGAAAGATTTGCTTTTACATAGTAACTTTCAGGTCAACCCAAAAATGCTTCAGCCAAATGAAGTGCTTTTTGAAGCTTTGTTCTACTGTATACAAAATACTACAGTAACTACAGTTCAAAAGCACTTTATTGCCTGTAAAGCAGTTTGATACATATTGAAAGACACTGCATAAAGCTATCCATAATTCAGCACTCAATGTGTTCATTAAAAAAATGGCAGCAAAGCAAAAATGCGCCGAATGCAAAATCGCCAAAATAAGGGAAAGTTACATTCCAAAATATTTAACTAGTCCAAAGGTCTTTCCATAACTTTCCTCCCTGGAGGACTTGCAGGAGGGAGCAAAGAAATCAGGAAAAGAACTGGTGAGAAGAAGGGAGCAAGAGTAACTGCAAGTGACTGGGAACAAGAAAATCAGGAGAAGCAATGGTCAGAAGGGATTGTTCATGGACTATTTATCGTTCATCCCAAACAGGCCTGCAGAAACTGGTGGTGAGCAACCTTCCTGAACCACTGCATTCTTTATGGGGCAGGGACACCTATAGTGTGGTTTGTAAGGGAGATTTAGGATTTCAATCCGGTGATGCAGTTCCAACTCAGAAGTGAATGCAGGTTAAAAGGAAATTTGGAGATGGTGTTGATTTTTGAGAAGATTTGTAGCTCAGGTTGAGGTTCTGGATGTAGGTTTGCTCACTGAGTTGGAATGTTCATTTCGTGTTGTTTCGTCACCCTACGAGGTAACATCTTCAGTGGGCCTCCGGGTGAAGCACTGCTGATAATTCCTGCTTTCTGTGTCTGGGTTTCTTTGCGTTGGTGATGTCATTTGCTTTTTCTCAGGGGGTGGTAGATGGGGTCCAACTTGATGTGTTTGTTGATAGAGTTCTGGGTTGGAATGCCATGCTTCTAAGAATTCTCATGCATGGCTCTCTTTTGGCTGGTCCTAGGATGGATTTGTTGTCCCAGTCAAAGTGGGGTCCTTCCTTATCTGTATGTAAGGATACTAGTGAGAGAGAGTATGTCGTTTTTGTGGCTAGTTGGCATTCATGTATCCTGGAGGCTAATTTTCTGCCTGTTTGTCCAATGTGGTGTTTGTTATAGTTCTTGCACGATATTTTGTAAATGACATTAGTTTTGTTTGTTGTCTGTATAGGGTCTTTAAAACAGCAGCTAAAGAACTTGAGTGTATTGGTGGGTTTGTGGGCAACCATGATGCCAAGGGGTCCGAGTAGTCTGGCAATCATTTCTGATGTAGGGGAGAGTGGCTAGGGTTTCTGGATGCGTTTTATCTGCTTGTTTGGGTTTGTTGCTGAGAAATTTTTTTTTAAAAAAAAGTAAAAAACTCAAAAAAAAAAAATCGGCAGACTGTGTTCATTGGGTACCCATTCTTTTTGGATACACAATATAGGTGATCTTCCTCTGCTCTGCATAGTTCCTCTGTGCTATAGGGTGTATTGGCTTGTTGAAATAATGTTCTGGTGCAGCTTCATTTGTGGATGTTGGGATGATCGCTTCAACCCAAAATTCACAAACTAGGAGCCCCCCTCAGACCCATAGTCTCGCTACCTGAAACAGCAACTTACAGATTGGTGTAGCTCCTTGGCCAAAGACTAAAACACTTAATAGAAGACTCATGCCACTCCATGCACTCCACTCAAGAGTTCCTGAAGACCAAAGACACTAAGATAGAAGAGGATGAAATAATGGCTTCCTTTGATGTAACAGCCTGTGACATCAATCACCATTAACCTGGCAAAGGAAACACTGACTACACTATTAGAAAGCCCAAAGACACACACCAAAACACCACTAACTTCATTAGCAAGGACAATATAGTCAAGCTGTTAGACCTATGCCTTACCACACACTTCACCTTCAACAACAAAACCTACAGACAAACCAACGGAACATCCATGGGATCTCAGATATCAGGGTTCTTAGCAGAGGCAGCAATGCAGAGACTCAAACAAACAGCTCTGCCAACCACCCAACCCAAACTTTGGATCCGCTACGTTGACGACATCTCATCACTGAATGAAACAAATTAGAGGAAACCTTCAAGATCAATAATACCCTTACTGGTATAAAATTCACTAAAGAGGAGGAAAACATCAACAAACTGCCATTCCCAGATGTCACAGTAGAATGAACAGCTAATGGGGAACTTCAAACCAGCGTCTACAGAAAGACAACATATACAGACCAAATATTAAACTACAGAAGCAATCATCCCAACATCCACAATTGAAGCTGCATCAGAGCATTATTTCAACGAGTCAACATACACTGCAGCACAGAGGAAAAAAAATCACCTATACCGTATATTCAGAAAGAATGGGTACCTAATGAACACAGTCCAGCAGTTTCTCAGCAACAAACCCAAACAAGCAGATAAAAACACATCCAGAAACCCTAGCCACTTTTCCCTACAAAGACATCTCAGAAATGACTGCCAGACTACTCAGACCCCTTGGCATCATGGTTGCCCACAAACCCACCAATACACCAAAACAGCAGCTAAAGAACTTGAAAGACTCTATACAGACAACAAGCAAACTTCATTTACAAAATATCGTGCAAGAACTGTAACAAATACCACACTGGACAAACAGGCAGAAAACTAGCCACCAGGATACATGACCCCCTCTCACTAGTATCCTTACATACGGATGAGAAAGGACACCACTTCGACTGGGACAACACATCCATCCTAGGACAAGCCAAACAGAGACATGCACGAGAATTCCTAGAAGCCCGGAGGGCCACTGAAGGTGTTATCTAGTAGGGTGACGAAACGTCTGGAAATGAACCTTTTGTTTTTCTTCTGAACTCAGGAAGTCCACATGCAGCAGCAACTTCTGAAACAGGAAGTCAATGCATTAACGTCATTTAATATATGCAGACTAGACCCTGCTGCTGGTGATAGCACACAATGCCTCACCAATATCCAGTTTTGAGTTGCTAGACTATTTACAATCTACCCCATTTAGCATGGTAGTAGTGCCACACAACATGGGAGGGTATACTCAATGCGAAGACATTGCAGTGGTCACTGCTACCAACACTACCATGGACAGATGCATCTGCAGCTGGAAAATTGATGAGGAATGGGTTAAGTTAGCTTCTCCATGCTGTTGGTTCCTTCACCAACTGCCACAGATCCAGTTTAGCAATTATGTACTGTAAAACCCAATCAACCTAGTCAGTCGTGGTACTATTGAGCCAGTCTTGATGGTGCAATCTGTGCCTGTGTCACCCAGAGTGCTAGCTCCAAAAGCTGTTCACCGTGGAGGAGTACTGGTTCTTAATCTAAAGGGAAAGGGGTAGGTGGTAACTTGCAGAAGGTTTCCTTGCCCATGCATGTCCTGATACCATAAAATTTTATGGGGTGCACAATCAAAGTCAGGGACTTTCACAGCTACACATTCCTGCTTGTATATCAACAGGCTGAGATCTGTGGTGGGTTTGTCCTGACAATGGGACAGGATGTATCCAGAGATGGTGATATCTGGGATATTGCCTACAAGATTCAATTCTGCTACAGCTATGTTAGTCTGCAGAACAGTTCTCCCCAGTTTTTACACATACCTCCAAAACATTGGTTATTTGGAGTTTGCAGGGTCAATAAGGATGGACATGCTGTTGCCACTTCTGATGCTTAGATTAATGCGGTAATCTATCTAGTTTAAGGCCTTATGGTCTTACCTGTCACGATTTGATACATCTCAGTGGTTTGCTCAGCCTTTTCAGAAGATACGTATGAGTCAACAACATGACGGTGCCCAGATTCTCACATAGGTCACGTTACCACTTAGAAAGACAAGCGCAGCAGATACTTGGAAACACCCATCACCTGCAAGTTCCACTTCAAGTCACACACTATCCTGACTTGGAGCTATTTCACCACAACTTCATAATCACTGGGTCAAAACCCTGGGACTATGTTCCAAACTGCATTGTGGGTGTACCTACACTATGAAAATTGCAGTGATTCAAGGAAGCAACTCACCACTATCCAGTCCAGAGCAGTTAGGGATGCTGGCATAACCAGTGACACATTCATCCTTTCCCATTCTGAAAATACTTTAGTAACAATTTGGGGGTTTACTACACAATTGACAAATGTTTAATGAGCTTTTAAATCAAAATTTAATTCAAATTTTACCAGTTGCTTCGGTGGGATTCAAACCTATATCCCAAACGCATTAATCTGAGCCTCTGGATTACTAGTCTAATGACATGACCACCATGGCATCGTCTCACTACATATCATTTCATAATATGTATCACGTTCAGCATCAAACAGATAAAATACCAAAACACCAAATATCCTCTTGAAACCCAGTTTTAAAACTATACACTGTCCAGACGTACATTCTGTACTGCGGGTTACAACCCATTGATCCAATAACCTCAGAAGAATGTTTTGTATTAATAGTTCCTCCTCCTCAAAAGACAATTAAATATGACATACAGATTCAAACTATCCTCACAACTCTTGCCCAAATTTGATCACGTGGCAACTTACCCCCTACCTAAAGTACAGGAACCAGTGTACTTAGTAGTAGAATATAACAAATTTCAATAATTCTCCTAACTTTTGAAGATAGAGTTAAAGCAAAATAATATTAATTTCCCTTCTAGGATTCTGTTCTACATACACTCTTCACTTGCGATTAACGGGTAATAGAAACATAGAAAATAGTAGCAGGAGTACATCGTTCAGTCCTTCAATCATGATCATGGCAGTTGATCCAACTTGATAGCCTGTTCCCACTTTCCCCTATATCCTTTAATCCCTTTAATTTCTTCTTGAAGTCATACAATTTTGGCCTCAAATGCTTCCTGCAATAGCATTTTCCACAGGCTTGCCACTCCCTGGGTAAAGGAATTTCTCCTCATCTCAGTCCTAAAATGGTTCACACTATAACCTTAGACTGTAGCCCCCAGTTTTTGACACCCTTACAATCAGTAACATCTTTCCTGCATCTACCCCATGCAGTACTGTTAGAATTTTGTAGGTTTCTATGAGATTCTTCCCCCAACCTCAATCTTGTGAACCTCGCTGAATACATTTCTAACGGATTCAACTTCTCATATCAGTCCCAACATTTAAGGGATCAGGCTGGGAAACCCTTGCCACACTCCCTCTATACCAAGAGCATCCTTCCTCAGATGGGAGACTAAAATTGCACATGATATTTCAGACGTAATCTCACCAAGGCCTGATATAATTGCAGCAAGACATCTTAATTCCTGTACTTGAATCCTCTTCCTGTGAGGGTCAACATACTATCAGCTTTATGCATCTGCATGCTTACCTTCAGCAATTAGCATATGGGTCCCATAGCACATTGCCCTCTCTATCTATAGTCAGATGATAATCTGCCTTCCTGTTTTTTCTACTAAAATGGCTCTGGCAAGAAAGTAAACCCGAAAATGTCATATGAAAATCATACTATAGTATTCATTCAAAATTAAGATCATGCAGAGGACCTTTAGGGCTTCATATAATTAAATACTTGTAAATATTGTAAAAGCATTTGGTTCGGTCTACATATTTAACTCTCAGTTTCTGGTCACTTGCTATTTCAATTTAGGTCTCAGCCTGATCTCTGTCTCTGTTATACTTCCTCTGTTCCAGTGAAGTGAAATACGTACTTGAGGTAGCACAACTTATCTTTCTAGTAGATATTTTGCAGCTGTCTAAGCCTAGCATGGCATTTAACAACTCAGGCACATCACTGATACCGCTGGTAGCACACGTTGCCAAAGTTGAATATATATGACAGCATTTCCTGAAAAGGAAGGACAGACATTTAAGGGGGCTTTGGGAGGAAATTGATTGATACTTAAGGTACTACCACACAAGTGCCACTGGATGTGTTTTCTTGGTATTGACCAGTTTCTTTCTCCCCTCCAATAACGTGGCTCACTAATACGACTTATGCTTTCTTTCTTATCTATTCCATTTAGGTGTCCACAGATACTGTGGCTACATAGCTTTTACTCACTACGCTTCTTGTTTACCACTCTTATCCTCTTTCTTTCTAATTGGTGTTCATCTATATAACACCTTGCAGTCCTGAAAATATTTTACAGAGTAGCATGGAGAAGAGTTCAATGTACAGAGTAATTAACTCAGGAATTTGGTGAGTCAGGAAAAGGTTCTGTTTTGGTCTTTAAAAAACAAGCAGTCCTAGAGCGAGAGACACTAAGATCAGAGAGTTGACGTCTCTAGATATGTTATTTAGGTGAGCAATCAGGTAATAAATATTGAGTTGGTGAGAATGCGGAGTGAAAGCCACAATCAGAGCAGTCATTATCTCACAGAATAATGGAACAAGCTTAATTGACCAAAAGATCTACTCTTTTGTTGCACTATCATTTTTCTCTAAACTCGGGAACTGTATAAGCAATGAATGCAAAGTGTTATACTAAATATATAGTTTAACTGGTTACATAACTTGTTATAATAATTACAAATAATCATATATAGAGTAAGATTTCAAAACTTGAAACCTTAAATCGGTTATAGAAAACACAGTAGAGGGAGCATTTGACAGCTATGGACACCAATGTGATCTGCTGCCAACCAAGTCTGCCTTCAGGATTTCCATCTTGATAAACTTTTGGCCCAGAGTTCATTAGCTCTGCTTCACATGCTTGCATACATCAAGCAAGAAGAAAGTTACTTGGACACTTTATTCCAGGAAGGATTCATACCCCCATACCCCTTAGGTATGTACTTCAGATTTGGTTAATAGTCAGAAAGGTAGCATTGGACCAACATTAAGCTTTTGTACTTATCCAACTGGGACATGGTTCTTGTAGCCTTTGTGAAAGGAAGGATGAGCAAACTGACCTCAGCCCCTTACAACATCGGGTTGTTAAAGTTGCAGGGTTGGGATGATAGCAAAATGGAACGTTGTCATTCTCCGAGTACTGTTTAGTTCTGAGGATAGATACTGTAATCTGCATCGAAGATTGAGAGCTTGGAAGGTCATATCGCTTGCCCAGTTAAGGATATTTTCTTAAGGCTAGAGAGGAATTTAGTTTTAAAGAGGAAGGATCTGGTTGCTGTAGTCCATGTGGGTCCCAGTAATAAAGGAAGACTAAGGAAAAAGTTCTGCAAGGGAAAATAAACAGCTACAGGGCTAAAGGTAAAAGTTTGACTCATAAAAAGGCAATAATCTCAAGATTGCTATCTGAACCACAAGATACCTGATAATTGAAAATTGAAGTGAGAGAAATGGGATTCAGTCATGGGGAACTGGCAAAACCCTGGAGAACGAGGGAGCTTCACCCTGGGTTGGCCTTCTCTACAGCCATTGTGCACCACTGTCCTGGCAGAGCAAACAACTAGGGTTTCTGAAAGTCTTCTAAACTAAAAATTTGGAGAAGGAATTGAGAGAAGGAAAATGATGAAGAGTAGCATTGTATATCGTTATAAACGGAGTATGACAAGTAGGAAACAGAGTGTACAAGTATGAGAATGCTCAGCAAATAGGTTCAGAGTAGGCAAAAAAAAGTTTAAAAACTCTTTATCTAAACACATGCAGCAGTTGTAACAAGAGATGAATTAATGACAAACAAATAATAGAGTATGATAGCCATTGCACTATTGCATGGTGACCAAAGCTAGGAACTGAATACTCGAGTGGAATTGACATTCACAAGGATAAGAGCAAAATGGAGGTAGGATAACTATTACAAAAGGAAATCACTACAGAAATGAAAACTGATCTTGAATGAAGAGATCAAGTTATTGAATCCGTTTACATAAAATTAAAAATAGGAAGGAAAAAAAGTCATTGGTGGGACTTTATATCCCCCCCCCCAAACCATAGCTACACTATTAGGCAGTGTATAAATCAAAAACATAATGCTAGCAAATGTACAGTTAAGGCCACAATTACATCAGCTGTGATATTTTTGAAAGGAAGAATCAGTTAGAAGGGCTGAATAAACTGCAATTTCTTATGTACGGACATGCATCAGGTGAAGCCTGATCAGATATTCTGCCACTTGATGCATTCAACAACAGATATCAAAAAATAAAGAGTTAAACATACCTTTTGCAATAACAATTAGTTCCTTTTGTTTGATTATTCCACTTTTTAAAAGCTGTCATCAATGCTTTCCTCCTCAGGCAGAAGCTGGCCACAGAAAAGCCTAGCAGGGAAGTTGGTGGAGCAGTAATGGCAGAAGTTTTGGTTTGTCATCTGGGAGGCACAGCAGAAATTCATCCCAAGGGAAAAAAGAACATAAAGGGGAGGATGAGGCAATGATGGCTGACAATTGACGTCAGAGACAGCATAAAAGCAAAAGAAAAATCAAACAACGTGTGAAGGTTCGTGGAAAGCCAGCGCACTAGGAAACCTTTAAAAGCCAGCAGAAGGTAACTAAAAAAAACAAATCAGGTGGGAGAAGGTGCAACATGAGGGTTCGCTAGCTAGTATTTTAAGAGAAGATTGCAAGAGTTTTTTTTCAAAAGATATCGAAGAGGTAAGAGACAGAGCAACATGAGTGGATATTGGCCCTCTGGAAAATGAGGATCGAGAAATTGTAACAAGGAACAAATAAACTGAATACAGGTCATTCTGCTATAACGCAACTGTTGCGTTCTTCTACAACCTCACGCTATAGAAAATGACACGATGGGAAACCTCTATAAAGAAATTGTGCTGTAGAACATTATAGAAAAATTGCTATTTTCCAAACAGCATCCACAATCCATCAATTGGGTTATACCAATGTGTGTTGATGAAATGCGCATTATACCAGAATAACCTGTAGGTACTTCGCATCAGTTTCCACGATGGAAGACACCAATAGCATACCAGAAATTCAAGAGTATAGGGGGGTAGAGATGAGTGTGGCACCCATTACTAAGATGATGGTGCTGGGGAAATTGAAAAGGTCTGAAGGTGGATAAGTCACATGGACCAGATGGACTACACTTAAAACATCTGAAGGAGAAGCTGGAGGAGGCATTGGTGGTGATCTTTCAGGAATCACTGGAGTCACAGAGGGTCCTACAGGACTGGAAAGTGGCTAAAATAAAACTTGTTCAAAAATGGAGGGAGGCAGAAGACAGGAAACTATAGGCCTGTTAGCCTGACCTCGGTCATTGGAAAGATTTTAAAGAGTTCCTTATTAAGGATGAGATTCTGGAATACTTGGCAATGAATGGTAAGTTAGGACTAAGTCAGCATGGCTTCATCAAGGGGAGGTCATGCATGAAAACTCTGTCAGAATTTTTTGAGGAGGTAATGAGCGAGTTAGACAATGGTGAGCCAGTGTATTTCCAGAAGACCTTTGAGATGCTGCTGTACAGGAGACTGCTAAAGAAAATAAGAGACCATTGTGTTAGGGGCGAGGTTCTGGCCTGGATACAGGACTGGTTGACCAGCAGAAGGCAGAGTGTAGACATAAAGGAGCCTTTTTCAGGATGGCAGCTGATGATGAATGGAGTTCCGCAGGAGTCAGTGTTGGGAACACAACCATTCATGTTATACATTAACAATTCTGGACGAAGGAACTGAAGGCATTGTTACTAGGTTGGCAGATGATGCAAAGATAGATGGAGGTAGTGTTGAGGAAGCAAGAAAGCTGCAGAAGGACTTGGATATGTCGATCAAATGGGCAAAGAAGCAGCAGTTGGAATAGTGTGGCCAATGTGTGAGGCTGTACATTTTAGTAGAAGGAATAGAGGTGTAGAATGTTTTCTAACTGGTGGGAAAAGGTTTGGAAATGGAAGCACAAAGGGACTTGGGTGTCCTAGTTCAGGATTTTCTTAAGGTTAACATGCAGTTTCAGCTGGCAGTTAGGAAGGCCAATGCAATGTTAGCATTCATTTCAGGACGGCTAGAAAAAAAGAGCAAAGATGTACGCGGAGGCTATACAAGGTAAGACGCATTTGGAATACTGTGAGCAGTTTTGGGTTCTTTATCAAGGCAAGATATGCTGGCATTAGAGGGTGTGCAGAGGATATTTAGAGTCAGAGATGTACAGCACAGAAACAGACCCATCGGTCCAACTTGTCCATGCTGACCAGATATCCCAACCTAATCGAGTCCCATTTGTATACAAGAATGAGTCTAGAGATGAAGGGCTTGAGGACGCTGGGTCTGTATTCAATGGAGATTAGAAGGAAGAGGGGAAATCTGATTGAAACTTATACAATGTTGCAAGGCCTGGATAGAGTAGACATAAGGAGGGAATAGGACTTAGGGGCACAGCCTCAACATGAAGGGATGACCTTTTCGACCGGAGATGAGGAATTTCTTCAGCCAGAGAACGGTGATTCTGTGGAACTCATTGCCGCAGAGGTCATAGAGTCAGAGAGAGATGTACGGTACAAGAATAGACCCTTCGGTCCAACTCGTCCACCCCAAACAGATATCCTACCTAATCTAGGTCCCATTTGCCAGCATTTGGCCCAAATAGCCCTAAACTCTTCCTATCTATATACACATCCAGTTGCCTTTTAAATGTTGTAATTGTATCAGTTTCCACCAATTCCTCTGGCAGCACATTCCATACACACACCACCCTCTGCGTGAAAACGTTGCCCCTTAGGTCCCTTTTAAATCTTTCCCCTCTTAGCCTAATCTTTTGCCCTCTAGTTCTAGACTCTCCAATCCCAGGGAAAATACCTTGTCTATTTACTCTTATCTATGTCCCCCATGATTTTATAAATCTCTATGTCACCCTCAGCTTCCAATGCTCCAGGGAAAATAGCCCCAGCCCATTCAGCCTCTCTGTGGAGGCCAAGTTATTGAGCACATTTAAAGATAGAAATAAATAGGTTCTTACTAAGCAGAGGATCAAATCAAAAGGAAGGGCAAAAGGCAGGTGTTTGGGGGTCAAGAAACATGTCAGCCATGATCAAATTATAGAGCGGACACAATAAATTAAACAGCCAAATTCTGTTCCCTTATCTTCTTGTCTTTTGGTCTCAGCCAATTCAAGCCATCAACTCTCCCATGTTGACAGACCTTCCATCCTTCCTGAATTTCTCCCTCAGTATTAGTATCCTCTACCATAAACTTGTGCTCCCCAGCACACTGACATTAGTCACATGACCTAACTACCCCCATCATGTTAATCACAGGTAAGGCCACATTGAATGTCATGGTATGCACCACAATATTTTGGCAGATATTCTTCTGCTCAACTATATCCTCAACTCAATTTCTACCTATGATGCCTTAAATTTGATTAAAAACCATCTCTTTTCTCATTCTGGTTATCACCTGGGATGCCACCTGGCCCTACTCCCTCAAGTGGAAATGATGCAGTCTTCAACTGATGTTGTTAATAACTGATTCATGCACAAAATTGGTTGGACTGAATAAAGTGCTGACATCTGCTCACTATTCCATGAATATCTGGCACATTTTCCTTATGACAAAAGATTTTTAAATTCCCCTTGATTTTCAATGTTATCAATCAGTGAATATCCTGCCATCACTGTTCTAGGAATTACAGCTGGCCAGAAACAAACTAGATCAAATATATAAAAACCATAACTCCAAGAATAGGTCAGTGACTGGGAATCACGTAGTGAGTAACTTACCTCCAAACTCATCAAAATCTACCCATCATCAACAAAGCACAAATCAGGATTGTGATGGAACACTCTCCACTTGCCTGGATGAATGCAATGTTCAAAAAACTTGACATTGTCCCAAACAAACCGAGTCCACTTAAATCAGAAACTATCCACCACCTTAAATATTCACTCCTCTCACAAATGCACTGTGGCATCGGTGCGTAATATCCTTAAGATACTCTGCACCACCTTCCAAATCCAAGACTTGTACAACCTGGAATAAGGCAGCAGCGGCATTCCCTGCCACTAGTTCCACCCCAAGTCACAAACTTCCCGGACTTGAAATATCCTTCATCATCAGGATCGAAATCCTTGAACTCTATTCCTAACAGCACCTTCAGTATTCCTAAACCACAGATTACTGCAGCTCAAAGTGGCTGATCACAACTTTTACGAGGGCAAGAGATGAACAAATACTAGTTTCACTGGCACCATCCACTTGAAAGGACATCTCACATCCCACCACTGAATTTAAAACATACATAACAGGTTTATTCAACACGCCTATTCTTGGTGAACCATAGGAGTTAGTGAGGACTGCAGATGCTAGAGATCAGAGCTGAAAATGTGTTAATGGAAAAGCGCAGCAGGTCAGGCAGCATCAAAGGAGCAGGAGAATCGATGTTTCGGGCATGATGTTTTCCAGCAACACATTTTCAGAACTACAGGAGTTCCCATTCATTAAAAATGATTTTTAAACCAAAATAATTTTTCCATACACCAGATGGATTTTGAAATTCCGGTCTTTGTTTTGGAATCCATCTGAAGCTCTACCTTGAGCTTCCTGCAACTCTGCTTGTTTCTAAAGGTTGTAATCAGTATTCCTCCAAACAAGGCATTTTTAAAAGCCCCAATCTCAATTGGTGCATTAATATGACCCTGCCTTCAAATGAAATGGATAGGGGATTGGCTATCTAACAGAAGACACAGAATTGGGATTAGGGAGGTATTTTCAGGATGGTAGCTTGTGACTACTGGACAACCAGAGGCCACTATTATTTACATTATATATTAATAACTTGGATTAGAAGAGTTCATGTACAAGTTTATAGCTGACACAAATAGATGAGAAGGCAAGTGGTGAGGATGACACAAAGAATCTGTAGAGGGATATTGATATTGTAAGTAAATTGACAAAAACCTGGCAGATAGAATAGTAACGTGGTGAAAGGTGGTTTTGCTCATTGGCAGGAAGAATCCAGGAGCTGAATATTATTAAATGGAAGACGACTGAAGAAAGCAGCACGGTGGTTCAGTGGTTTGCACTGCTGCCTCACAGCGACAGGGTCCCAGGTTCGATTCCTGCCCTGGGTGACCATCTGTCGAGTTTGCACATTCTCCCTATGTCTGCGTGGGTTTCCTTGTGCAGGCCAGGTGCATTGGCTATGAAGGGCTTTTGCCTGAAACGTCGATTTCGCTGCTCGTTGGATGCTGCCTGAACTACTGTGCTCTTCTAGCACCACTAATCCAGTATTTGCTTTCCAGCACCTGCAGTCATTGTTTTTACCTCAGTGTTAGGTGCATTAGTCAGAGGGAAATGGGTCTGGGTGGGTTACTCTTCGGAGGGTCAGTGTGGACTGGTTGTGCCGAAGGGCCTGTTTTCACACTGTAGGGAATCTAATCTAAAAGAAGAGCAATTTGGACATCATTGTGCATGAATCAAGGTTCAGGAGGTAATATGGAATATTGCTTTTTGTTTCACAGAATGGAGTCCAAAAATAGGGAGGTTTTGATACAATTGTATAAGGCATTAGTCAAACCACAACCAAAATACCGTGAACAGTTTTGGGCACCTGATCTGAGGACAGAAACACCAGCAGTGGAGGCAATCCAGAAATGGTTCCCAAAGCCAATATCAGATATGGAGCGACTGACTCAAATGAGGAGAAGTTGAGTTTGTTGGGCCTGTACTCATTGGAATTTAAAAGGAAAGGCAACCTTATTAAATGATACAAGGTGCTTAGATAACTTAGCAGAATGGTGGATTCCGCTTGTGGGGGAGTCTAAGAGTAGAGGACATAATCTCAGAAAAAAAGTCACACATTTAGACAGACGAGGGGAAATTTATTTTGAAGGCAGTGGAATTATTTATCACAGTGGGCTGTTCAGGTTCAGTCATTAAGAATATTTAAGAGATACAGATTTTTGGTCAGTAAATGGGTTGAGGGTTGAGGGTTGGGGGGGGAAGGGGGGGGGAGGGAAGGGGGGGGGAGGGAAGGGGGGGGGGGGAGGGGGGGGGAGAAGGGGGGGGGGGGAGGGGGGGGGGAAAGGTAGGAAAAGTTGTGTTGAGGATTATCAGATCAACCATGATCTCATGGAATGGTGGAGCTGACTTGATGGGCTGAATAGCCTACAACTTGCTCCCATGTTTTACGGTTTTGTTCAACAATCAATTTACTCATTGAAACTATTTCATAAGCATTCCCAATTTGAATATTTATGGAAAGTTTGCAGGCCAGATGAAGCTTGGTTGCAGTTCATTTCACCTTCTAATTTTAAACAGGAACCATGTTTCCATCCGCAACCTGTCAAACCTGTTCTTTATTCTCCAAAGCCCACTCCACCCAACTTTGTGTTTAGATGTACAACATGTGAGGTTTTATTTTGAGAAATTTCTGCAGTTTATCCACTTTTCTGTAATTCTCGTGCAAATATCCTTGGACTGAAATACTTAGTCTAGTTTGAGTCTCAGTGCTTTAATCCATTCCTTCTTCCTGAAACATTCCCTGCTTCCTTGGGCTCATGTTGACAGGAATCTTTGAAATAGGAGTTCACAAACAAAACTTTTAACTGATAATTAACACTAGCCTTAATAACAGTGATGATAAAAACCTCAGTTACATCGTAGGGTCCTTAAAATGTATTAAATAAAACACGGTATGATAGGTAATAACCTGCAGCACATGATTTAAAGACCCGAAATCCATTCGGTTGCGCTGTTGGAAACAGATAACATAATAACGGCCGAACGTGGTTAACTATATTCGGGAAAGCAAGCAGCATTTCGCAAATGTTTGTATTAAATCGGTCATCAATCGTACTATTTTTAAAGGACGTTAAGTTCAAGGTTTATGCAAAACAAACAGCATAATATAGAACTATTTCACGGGCTTTAAATGCGGTGGGAGAGCATGGTATGATAAAGGCATCATGTAAACAGAAATTTACAAAACGATGGATTGCTGAGCGCAATCTACAGAATAAGGCCGCCCCCAAGACCCTAATTTGGTTGAAGAAATTTGAAAAGCCGAATGAACAGAAAGAGGAAGCAGCGATCGGAGATATTCTGATCCCTAGCTCTGAGCCAGACAGGTGGGGCCATTTGGTTTCTCTCAGGCCACTATGGCAGCCTGTCAGGACAGGCCTCAACTGGCACTGCCTGTAAAACCCCCCCCGGGAGGGCAGACAGCGGTTCTCCTCCCCAGCTCTCGGAGGGTGTCATAATGGGAGCCCTCTTTGTGGGCTTCAAGCCACCGAGCAGGCTTTCACCCTCTGACTGTGTTCCCTCCACCCCCTCCCCGCCAGCACATTTACCTTTGCTGCGGCTGCGCTGCCCCCCTCGGCCATGCCTCTCCCAAACTGCCGTTCCAAGGCGCCGCTGTCACAACATCAACAACCGCCTCACGACGGCAGCCCGCACGGCCCAGTGACCTGACCCGACGGGACAAACAATCCCAAAGTCAGAAATAGACCTCGAAGCCGCTTCTTCCATTAACTTAATGACATTTTACAAAACGGAGAGCTTTTCCTGCCAGCCAACTACACATGCTGTCGCGTGTTTTTAAGTTTCTGCACACCCAATGAGCGTTTACAAACAATTGTATTATGCGGAAGGTTATTGGGACCCGCCTCCATTCATCCATTCCCAAGAGTGTAACGTACAGTCTCTTCACAAACATTTGCCAAATTTTATCGCCCTCTTGTCGATTCTTCACTGTTTCAAAATTAAGTTCTTGACATCAATGCTAAATGACGATTTAAACGTTAGAAACTCTGTGCCCACACACACCATGGGTGCTGGGGAAAAATAAGCACTACCGCAGTTAGGCGGTAGTGTGGGGGATAAGATAAAAAAAACAGGAATGCCCCTTCACTGTTTGATCACAAAAAAAATCAGGAGTTGTTTTGTGAAGGGCACTGCTTAAAAAAAGAAAAAGAAAAGAAACTCTGTGCCTGTGCTGGAGTGTCAGTTTAATGTTCAAGGTTTTATTTTTCTCCATACCTGCAACAATATTACATAAATTTAATATTGCATAACTCTTAAGATCACCCTACACACGTTAGTTGGGGATTTTAACCACAGGGCAGGTAAGTTTACGATCAATCCCGCCTTTCAAGGCTGAAAACCCCAATCTCGTGTGCTTCCTTTATTGTAATTTGAACCATATGATACTCTACTATATTATCAGCTTCATGGAATATTTCTGCACCGCTCCAGTGTTTGGCCAATATTGTTCACAGCACCCAAAATACAATCTAATAATACTACGAAGTTGGATATGCCCTTCCCTGATTTATATTCTGCTTTGATATTATCATAGTTGCCGTCTTAACCACTGCTCTGCATTAATCAGACGTATTTGTCAATCAGTCCCAAGCTCTTATACGACCATAATACCATGGGACATAGGAGTCTGCTCCACCATTCAATCATGGCTGATAAGTTTCTCAACCCCATTCTCCTGCTTTCTTCCTGTAACCCTTGATTCACAAGAACCTATGTATCTCAGTCCTAAACATACTCAATGACCTCGGCTCCATAGCCTTCTGTGGCAAAGAATTCCACAGATTCATCACTCTCTGGCTGAAGAAGTTTCTCCTTACCTCTGTTCTACAAGATCTTCCCTTTACTCTAAGACCCTTTACCCTTGGGTCCTAGTCTCTCCTCCCATAAGAGACATCTTACCAACATCTACGCTGTCGAAATCAGTCAGTATTCCATATGCTTCAATTAGATATACCCTCATCCTTCCAAACTCCATCGAGTGTAAACCCAGAGTCCTCAAACATTCCCCATATGTTAAGCTTTTCATTTCCTGGGACCATTCTCTTGAACCTCCACTGAACATGCTCATCCTTCGTGAGATATGGGCTCAAAGCCTGGCACAATACTGCAAATGTGGTCTGACCAGAGCTTTATAGAGCCTCAGAAATATACTCCTGCTTTTATTTTCAAGTCCTGTGAAAATAAATGCCATTGTTGCATTAGCCTTCCTAACTACTGACTCAACCCGCAAGTTTACCTTGAAAGAATCCTGTCCAGAACTCCCAAGTGTCTTTGCACTTCAGCCTTCTGAATTTTCTCCCCAATTAGAAAATATTCCATGCCTCTATTCTTCCTACTTGCGTGCATGACCTCACTTTGTACTCCATCTGCCACTTCTTTGCCCACTCTCCTAACTTATCAAAATCCTTCTGCTGCCTCCCCACCTCATCAATGCTACCAGTCCCTCTACCTATATTTGTATTGTCTAAAAACTTAGCCAGAATGCCCTCAGTTCCTTCATCTAGATTGTTAATGCACAAAGTGAAAAGTTGTGGACCCTTATGGAACACCACGTTTCACTAGCTGCCATCCATAGAAGGATGTTTTTATGCCGATTCTCTGCTTTCTGCCAGAATGCCATGCTTCTATCCATGCTAGCACCTTGCCTCTGACACCATGTGTCCTTATCATACTCAGTAGCCTCCTGTGAGGCACCTTGTCAAAAGCCTTCATGAGGTCCAGGTTGATAACATCCATTGGCTCTCCTTGATCTAACCTGCTCATTACTTCCTCAAAGAATTCTACCAGATTTGTCAGGCGTGACCTTCACTTGATGAAACCATGCTGAATTTGTTCTATTTTACTATACATAGAACATAGAACAGTACAGTACAGAACAGGCCCTTCAGCCCACGATGTTGTGCCGACCACTGATCCTCATGTATGCACTCTCAAATTTCTGTGACAAGTACACTTCCAAGTATTCAGAAATCTCACCTTTCACAATGGATTCCTGGACCTTACCCACAACTGAGGCTTTAGCACAGTTCATGGAAAATGAATGTCACCAGATGTACATTTTCCCAAAACCTTTGATTACCAAATGTAAATTTCATTTTGTACTGTACACCGTAATTGAGAATTTAAAAAGAAATGTTTCCTTTCCTACTGTTTGAAATCCAACTATGTATACATTATGGAATAACCAGCAAATCTTGCACATATCGAAACAACAAGCAATGGTAACTTATTGGACCAGTAATCCAGAAGTTTGGTCAAATAGAGAATGAGTATGCAAATTTCAATTCAATTGTGAAAATACGCAAATTAAGCAGTTTGAATGTTACAAACAAAACAAAATTGTTAACTAATGATCTTTAGGGAAGGAAACAGACCATCCTTCTCTGATTTGACCCATATGTGATTTCAGTTCTCCACCAATGTGTCTGAAATGGGCTAACAAACAATTTAGTTGCATCAAACTGCGAAAAAGGCCCACTTTCACCCAGAGTAACCATATTGAATAAAAGAAAATAAAGGAACCTTGGAATGTGGAACTAGGTGAAGAAGTGCTAGTGACCAGTCCCAGATCCTAGATTTTTAGCACTGGCCATGCCTGGAATGAGGACTTCTGGTGGTGGGAGTTTAGATTAGATTAGATTAGATTACTTACAGTGTGGAAACAGGCCCTTCGGCCCAACAAGTCCACACCGACCCGCCGAAGCGTAACCCACCCATACCCCTACATCTCCATCTACCCCTTACCTAACACTACGGGCAATTTAGCATAGCCAATTCACCTGACTTGCACATCTTTGGACTGTGGGAGGAAACCGGAGCACCCGGAGGAAACCCACGCAGACACGGGGAGAACGTGCAAACTCCACACAGTCAGTCGCCTGAGGCGGGAAATGAACCCGGGTCTCCCAAGTTCTGGAGCTTGGATTCTTAGTGGTGGCAGTGCCTTGGAGCAGGGACTTCCGGCGGCAGTAGGCCGGGAGACTGGATTCTTGGCAGTGGAAGTGCCCGGAGCAGGGACTCATGGCAGCGGTAAGTCTGGAGTCTAGTCTCTTGACAGCGATGATGAGGCAGCAGTACAGTGGTATCCTGGGGCATCAGCATTATTGTTGCTTTTCCAGAAGAGGACTCCTTGAGACCCACCTTGCAGAGACCTTGCAAAAGTTCTGAAGTGATGCTTGAGAACCAAATTTGAGCAGAAGATGAACTCTTATTTAAGTAATTTCCCTTTATCTTTATTGTAACTCAAAATGGTGCCAGATTGTGGTGACAAAATACTTTTCACTGTATCTTCAAGATATATGTGACAATAAGTCATTCAATCATAAGAGCAGAGATATTTCTGTTAATATTACGTGTTGGAATTGTGGATAATTTCAATATGTACAAACTGTTTTTGGAGCTGAAATATTATCAATTCTCTCTGGTCAACTCAGACTCCCAGAGTCTTCCCATTTGATCTCACAACTGAGAAACCTGAGGTTAAGTCTTCGACAGACTGCCCCAAAATTAGGGTGAAAAGATGTTCCTTAAGGAACATGAAACAGACCAAATAAGAGACAATTGGTCACTCAAGAACAACTCTTGTCTACATCACTGGCAGTAATGGCTACAATAAGAAGGGCTTACTGGTGTCTGGGACACTTAGTGTGGGCTAGTGCTAGAGTAACTGTCAATTTTCTAAAAGCATCTTGACAATCCCTCTGACCACACCATAATTTTCTTTCTTTGCCAGAGGGATAAATTATCAAGCATCTAGGAATGCAGTACAATTACTGAGTCCACCTATTGCCTAGGTTATCAGTTGAGGTATTGTAGAGGCCAAAGAGTATGATTGTATTTTGGTATAGACTATCCAGGTGGCAAACTGCGGGTTTATGTTGTTCTGGAAATAATGAATACTTCCCAATTTCTTTTTAAATCTGTTTGCTGCGATAGGCTGAGTGGTTCACACCATTAAATAACAAAGGGGAATGAATGCCAGCCTTGCCAGTAATATTGACATCCTAAGAATGAACTAATTTCATGTATCTTTTTCATGGAAAACGTTTATTCGGCCCAACAAGTCCACAACCCTCCAAAGAATATCGCACCGCAAACCCATTCCCCTACCCTTTAGAGTCATAGAGATGTACAGCACGGAAACAGAACCTTCGGTCCAACTCTCCATGCCGACCAGATTTCCCAACCCAATCTAATCCCACCTACCAGCACCCGGCCCATATCCCTCCAAACCCTTCCTATTCATATACCTATCCAGATGCCTCTTAAATGTTGCAATTGTACCAGCCTCCACCACTGCCCCTGGCAGCTCATTCCATACAGGTACCACCCCCTGCATGAAAAGGTTGCCCCTTAGGTCTCTTTTATATCTTTCCCCTCTCACCCTAAACCTATGCCTTCTAGTTCTGGACTTCCCAACCCCAGGGAAAAGACATCGTCTATTTATCCTATCCATACCCCTCATGATTTTATAAACCTCTATAAGGTCACCCTTGAGCTCCGAGGCTCCAGAGAAAACAGCCCTATGCCCTCTAGTTCTAGACTCCCCCACCCCAGGGTCTTTGTCTATTTATCCTATCCATGCCCCTCATGATTTTATAAACCTCTAAGGTCACCCCCCACCCTCCAACATTCCAGGGAAAACAGCCCAGCCTATTCAACCTCTCCCTATAGCTCAAATCCTCCAACCCTGGCAACACCCTTGTAAATCTTTTCTGAACCCTTTCTAGTTTCACAACATCTTTCCGATAGGAAGGAGACCGGAATTGCATGCAATATTCCAAAAGTGGCCTAACCAATGTCCTGTACAGACGCAACATGACCTCCCAACTCCTGTCGTCAATACTCTGACCAATAAAGAAAAGCATACCAAACGCCTTCTTCACTATCCTATTACTCTACATTTCCCCTGACTAATGCACTTAACCTCCACATCCCTGAACACTATGGGCAATTTAGCACGACATATACTATACATCTTTGGACTGTGGGAGGAAACCGGAGCACCTGGAGAAAACCCACACAGACACGGGGAGAATGCACAAAATTCTCACAGTCACCCAAAGCTGGAATCCAATCTGGGTCTCTGGTGCCGTGAGGCAGCAGTGCCAATCACTAAACCACCATGCTGGTGAGAAATCTAAAATGAGAGGGCATGATATGAAAGTTAGAGTGAAGATTTGCTTGCTGAGCTGAAAGGTTCATTTCCAAATTCGCTAGGTTAGAGTGAAGTCAGGAAGCACTTTTTAAGCCCCAAGTGTTCACATAGTTGGAACTCTCTACCCCCAGAAGGGTGTGGATCTTAGACCTTTTTTTAAGTTGAGATCCAATGGTTTTTGTGTCAGGTAAGGTTATTTGGGATATGGATCTAAGGCAGGTAAATACAATCAAGGTATATATCATCGTTCGGGATTACTCGCTAACAAATATGATTGTCTACCGAGGAATTTCATGTCATTGGTCATGAGTTCTGCAGGTCCTTGCATGTCTCATGAGCCTGATCCTACAGCCCCATTTCTGACTATAGATGTAGTACAGGTAGATGTTTCCAGGAGTTGGAAATGGTCCTTCGAATTCTTGGCTCCAGTTCCTTTTCTGTAATTCTCCTTGCTGACAGATGTTCGCAAAGAATTGTGTCCCAGTTGGACTGTGGTAACTATTGCTCGAGGTGAAAACAGAAACTGATCAGCTGCTCTGAGTGGAGGCAGGCAACAAATTAGTATATATAAGCTACATATCATCTGTGATTTAGTTGAATAGCTATTAGATCATTGCTGAACAGACAAGGGACTAAATGACATACTCCTGTTTCTATGTAGAACTGAGAAGGTAGAATTCAATCAATACTGAACTTAGCAGTTAGAAAATTGTCAATGTCAAACTACTAAGGGTGATAAGAACAACTATAGTATCCGCAATACTAAGTGGGTGATTCAACTAGTAAAAACTCACCAAATTGTTGAGAATATTTAGTCTTTCATTTTCTATTCAATCGCTGCAGTGTCAACATGCCCCGTGTCCTTCTTATATCTCAGTCCACAGGTACTACATTCTGTGACCACTCGCTATTGCTTCCCCAACTTTTAATATGTTAAAATGCCACACAGCATGGAAACAGACCTTTCAGTCCAACCCATCCAGGATGACCAGATATCCCAACCCAATCTGGTCCCACCTGCCAGCACCCGGCCCATATCCCTCCAAACCCTTCCTATTCATATACCCATACAAATGCCTCTTAAATATTGCAATTGTACCCGCCTCCACCACTTCCTCTGGCAGCTCATTCCATACACGCACCACCGTGTGTGTGAAAACATTGCCCCTTAGGTCTCTTTTATATCTTTCCCCTCTCACCCTAAACCTATGCCCTCTACTTCTGGACTCCCCAACCCAAGGGAAAAGACTTTGCCTATTTATCCTATCCATGCCCCGCCCCTCATAATTTATAAACCTCTGTAAGGTCACCTCTCAGCCTCCAACGCTCCAGGGAAAACAGCCCCAGACTGTTCAGCCTTTCCCTATAGCTCAAATCCTCCAACCCTGGCAACATCCTTGTAAATCTTTTCTGAACCCTTTCAAGTTTCACAACTTCCTTCTGAAAAGAACGAGACGAGAATTGCATGCAACATTCCAACAGTGGCATAACAGAGTCCTGTATGACTCTATGGCTGGAGCTCTTTGTCAAGTCACTTCAATTAATAAGATGGCTTTGATACATCTGCACAAAAACCATTGCATGCTGTGGCAGATTATTGTGGGATCATTAACACCACCTCTAATGCAACGAGTTACAATAGCTCTTCTTTTGTTCAAAACTAGCTGGTTAAGAGTTTACACGTGGTGGTTCCCTTGTATTGGCTTGACTGGAATACTTATAGTGCAAGCCATCTGATATTCTAGAAGACTGATGCAAGTTTTGTTACTTGATTAGTGATCAAAATTTTCCAGAAATTATCAATTGGCTGCAGCCATGTCAAAGTGTATTTTTAAAATGTAGATTTTTAAAAATATTTCATACCAGTGTTGCTGGGAGTATTGCTGAACAAAAAAAAAAGCCTTGGAGTGCAGGTTCATAGGTCCTTGAAAGTGGAGTTTCAGATAGGATAGTGAAGGTGTTTAGTATGCTTTCCTTTATTGATCAGAGCATTGAGTATAGGAGTTTGAGAGGACATTGGTTAGGATATTTTTAGAATACTGTGTGCAATTCTGGTCTCTCTCCTACCAAAAAAAAAATGTGGTGAAACTTGAAAGGGTTCAGAAAAGACACGGATGGTGCCAGAGTTGAAGGGTTTGAGCTATAGGAAGATGCTGGGGCTGTTTTCCCTTAAGTGTGAATGGAAGTGTGAAGGCTAATGGGTGACTTTATAGAGGTTTATAAAATCATGAGGGGCACGGATAAGGTTAATAGCCAAGGTCTTTTCCCTGCGTTGGAAGCCCAGAGCTAGAGGACATTGGATTAAGGCAAGGAGGGAGATGACGTAAGGAGCAACTTTTTCCTCAGAGTGGTGCATTAATGGAATGAGCAGCTAGAGGAAGTGGCAGAGGCTGGTACAATTATATTTAAAAGGCATCTGGATGGGTACATTAATAAGAAGGGTTGAGGGGGATTTGGGCCAAGTGCTGTCAAATGGGACTAGATTAAATTTAAGATATCTGACTGGCCTGGATGTGTTGGACTGAAGGGTCTGTTTCTATGCTGTACATCTTTATGACATTAATGACTTGGTGATTTTTAGTCACATGTGAAAGGTGAATTTACAGTCTTTATCAGAAATATTTGCTCAACTTTGGGAAACAGGTTTGGTGATAAACCTGGCGATAAGTGAATTTGCCAAAGCCCAAGTCATGTTTCTGGGCCATGTTGTCAGACATGGACACGGCCCCACTGAATAGGAAGACAAAAGTTTGATTAGATTAGATTACTTACAGTGTGGAAACAGGCCCTTCGGCCCAACAAGTCCACACCGCCCCGCCAAAGCACAACCCACCCATACCCCTACATCTACCCCTTACCTAACACTAGGGGCAATTTTAGCATGGCCAATTCACCTGACCTGCACATCTTTGTGACTGTGGGAGGAAACCGGAGCACCCGGAGGAAACCCACGCAGACACGGGGAGAACGTGCAAACTCCACACAGTTAGTCGCCTGAGGCGGGAATTGAACCCGGGTCTCTTGCGCTGTGAGGCAGCAGTGCTAACCACTGTGCCACCGTGCCGCCCACTCTGACACTGATGAGAGTAATACTACAATTTGTGACTGAGTGCTAAAATTCAGCATAAATTTCTGATTAAAACCCAGTGTGGCTGATCCACTCACTGAATTAAAGGCAAGTAGTTTCAGCGAACAGCAGACTATCAAAAGCATTTGATTGTCTCAAAGATATGTTAACAACCTCCCATAATAACCACTTAATTACACAAAACCATTCAAGGAGGCAATTGATGAGTGTTAGGTGTTGTATTTACACAGTGAGGTGAGAAGACCTACTGGATATTTCTCCAGGAAACATTCATCTGCAGAAATATTTTGACTACCGAGGATGGGTTGGCATTGCAACATTTATGTCACCAGTAATGTGTCTAGGACAGTCATATATACACACGCACACACACACACACACACTCATAACCCAATAAAGTTTGAGAAATTTAATGAAAAAGATTTCAGACTGTTTAGATGGAGCTTACTGCTGCAGCCATTCAAAAATTGCATGTGGCAGTACAGAAAACATTTGCTGACACATCAAGTGTTGGATGAACAAACAAGGTGTTCAGTGGCAGAAGTAACCAAACTAAAATAGAATGTAGTAGTGTATGTTTGCATGTTATAATTAGTCTATGTATTGTAGTGCACTAACAAGGTAAGACAAAAAGGGATTTAAAATTTAAAGTAAGCCATCTTTGATAAAAAGAATCCTATCAATGTACAAAGGGTGAGTTTGAGATGCTGCAGGAATTGGAAAAGCTCTTCAGTGATGTTCCTGTATCAAGTTGGTTGGGGTTTCAAATTAAGGTATTCAAAATTCCATTTTGTTGATTTACATTTCAACTGTAATATCGCACTAAGTCTGCTTTGCATAAAACAGTAAACTGGCTAGCTGCAGTCATCTGGGCAACTTTACAATATTAGGAGGACGAGGAAGAGGACAGAGAGGGGGAGGGAGCTGGCCTGGACCCTAACAAATGCAATATACATCTGCTATTTCAGGCAAGGAATTTTTACCAGTTTAAATCAAGACAGTGCGTCAGTTCATAAAAAAGATGCTAATCTCGTTGCCACACCTGAAGGTTGTGCAGGCTTTTGAGAGGGTACAGAAACAAATATCACTGATGTTGTCAGGTTGTAAGAATTCTAATGATTTTTATTGATGAGGGTATTAGCTAGAGAGGAAGATTTGTCCAAGTGGAAAGTCAAACCAAGCTTGTCCAAAAGGACAACCTTCTAGAAGCTTGCAAAATTCAGGGACAGAATGGATAGTCGGTCTCTGTCCTTCACCCCCTCCCTTAAGATTAAAACAGAAAATCTTTTTGAACAGATAAAGTCCAGCAATCCAAAGAGGTGCAGTTATAAATTTATTCACAACAGTATCCAAAACAAGAAAAAAGTAAACAGTACTGTAAATTTCTTAAGCATGAACATCATTTCAACTGCTAGTATTTCTTTACATGTCTTAGCAGTCTAAACCCACTGTACCACAATGAGCTCTATTGCTGTTTAGAATACAGCTCACATACAGGTTTGAATGAATTTGTACAATTGAATGTATTCACTGAATACTACAATATTTACAAGAAAGTCCAGAAATTTCCAGAAAGGCTTATTTTTCCTGGTCTTTAGAAAGTGGTCTTCGAAATAACAGAATATGTGGTTCTAGAAATAAAGAAAAACTGAAGTCAGTGGTAATTTATCACATCTCTGCAATGCTCATTAAAAACATGCTGTATGCTTAAAGTTTGAGCTAATGTATTAACAAACTAAAAATGTAAGGACAAAAGAATTTGAAATTTCAATGACTGATCAACCCAGATTAACCATTCACATAGATGCTGTGACTTGATAGCTATGACCAATACATCCTGGTGCAACTCAAATCATTTTTTAAAATAAAACCAATTTTAGTAGAATGCTTTATCAAATTTGAAAGTGCTTACATGGTAAAAGAAAGTAGCCCCTTACCCCATACAGCAGACTAAAATGCAGTTTAAGTTCACTCAAACTCAAATTTTCCTTTCCTTTAAAAAAATGTTTAAACTACAAGCACATGGGACCTCTGCTGGTCATAGCAAGTAATGTAAGTACTGTACACAGATGAAACAACACGATTCACCAGCCAATTTTGCAGCTTTCAAGATCAAGTGCAGGTGTGAAATGCTTCACATAATCTAATTTAGTAGTTAAAACAGCACCTTCTGCTCAGGATTACGTTTTTTTCTAATTTACTAAACAATAATGCATAATCTTTACTACTTACAGGGAACAACTCTGGATGAAGCCATCTGAGTTTAAGGCCCCCCAATAGCAAGAGCAGCAAATTGGGAGGAAGAGTTTGGAAAGGTGCAGAAGTAACTGGATTGTCGTCATGGCTGATTTCAAATTTACCTAGTATTGATTGGAACCTCCTCAGTTTAAATAGTTTGGATGCAGCAGTTTTTGACATGACCCCAGAAAGGATTCCTGACTCAATCTAGATTAGCTGATTAGAAGGGAGGCCATATTGCATTTGGTGCTTGGCCACAAATAAGGGCAGGTGTCAGATCTCAGGAGAGCATTTTGGAGTAGTGATCACAACTCCCTGACCTTTACTATACGCGAGGAGAAGGACGGGAGCAGACAGTGTAGGAAGTGTTATTTGGGGGATAGGTGAAATACAATGCTATTAGGCATGTACAGGGCACAAACTGGGAAGGGATGCTCAGGGAAATGCACACCAGAACTGTGGGGGTTGTTTGGGAGCACTTGCTGAGTGCCGAATTAGGTTTGTCTCAGTGGGACAAACCATAAATTGAAAGCAGGAATCAGTGCTTCTTCTGGAGTCTCACTGAAGATGTTACCTAGTATGGTGACAAAACATCTGAAAAATAAACGTTATAGCTCAGCAAGCAAACCTACATCCAGAACCTCAACCTGAGCTACAACTCTTCTCAAAACTCGCTGAGACAGAAAGATGGTATGGTGAAGGAATATTGGGTGACAAGGGATTGGCTAGTCAAGAGGAAGAAGGAAGCTTAAGATTGAGGCAAGGATCAGACAGGTCTCAAGGGTTACAAGGAGGCCAGGAAGGAACTGAAGAATGGACTTAGAGCTAAAAGGGATCATGAAAAAGCTTTATTGGGCAGGACTAAGGAAAACCAAAGCATTCAAAATGCGAGGAACAAGAGGATGGCCTGATTAGCCTACATGAAGGTGGGCTAAGCAGGGATAGTGGAGAGAACTTGTACCTGGAGTCAGGTGGTAGAGGAAGTCCTTGAATGAATACTTTGCTTCAGTATTCACTATGAAAGGGACCTTGTCATCTGAGGACAGTGTCAAACAGGCAGATGTTAACGATGTGCTGAAAAGTTTGAAAAACAGGATAGGTAAGTCCCCTGGACTAGATGGGATATACCCAAGCTTTCTACAGGGGGACTGCTGTACCTTTGGCAATGATCTTTGTGTCCTCACTGTCCACTGGAGTAGTGCTAGATGATTGGAGGGTGGCATATGTTATCCCCTTGTTCAAGAAAGGAGTAGGGATAATCATGGGAATTACAGACCAGTCTTAGGTCTGTGGTGGGCAAAGTATTGGAGAGCTTTCAAGACAGGATTTGTGATTACTTGAAAAACCAGTTTGATTAGAGACAGTCAGCATGGCTTGAGGAGCAGGTCATGCTGCACAAGCCTCATTGAATTCTTTGAGGATGTGTCAAAACACATTGAAGGTAGCGCAGTGGATGTGCTGTGTATGGATTTAAGCAAGGGATTTGATAAGGTTCCCCATGGTAGGCTCATTTAGAAAGTAAGGAAGCATGGGATACAGGGAAATTGGCTGTCTGGATACAGAATTGGTTGGCCCATAGACAGAAGAAGGTGATAGTAGATGGAATATATTCAGCCTGGAGTTTGGTCATATGGGACCTCTGCTCTAATATTTATAAATGACACGGATGAGGAAGTGGGAAGGTGGATTACTAAGTTTGCCAAAGATTGGAGAATAGTATGGATGGCTGTTGTCGGTTGCAACGGGACATTGACAAGATGTAGATCTGGGCTGATAGATGGCAGGTGGAGTTCAACCTGGAATAGTGTGAACTGATTCACTTTGGAAGGTTGAATGCATAATAGAGTTAATGGTAGGATTCTTGACAGTGAAGGAACAGAGGGATCTTGGGGTCCATGTCCAGAGTTACCACCCAAGTTGATAGGGTTAAGACATATGGTGTGTTGGCTTTCGTTAGCAGGGGGATTGAGTTTAAGAACCACGAGATTATGCTGCAGCTCTACAGAGCCCTGGTTAAGCCATAGTTGGAATATTTGTCAGTTCTGGTTACCTCATTATAGGAGGGATGTGGAAGCATTAGTGAGGATTTATCAGCACTGTAGAAAGTAATGATTTGTATTAATACCTTTATTATCAATGATAAACCAAAAATAAATCAATCAAACTCCTCCATCTTTAACAAAATCAGAAATTGCTGGAAAGCTCAGCCAGAATGGCAGCATCCATGCAGTCCAGTGACCCTTCTTCAGAACTCATCTTTATACATTCTATCTTTGTATTGGATTTATACAGATACAAAAATAAGCTTTGATTTTGTATGGAAATGCACAACTTTGATTTTAAAGTAAAGAAAAAACTTTTTGTTACGAATTAAAAACAATGAGTTGCAATTAAATTGATCAATATAAGGATATTCTTCTCTTCAACATAGTGCCATAAATATCATGTGAAATCTAGTTCTAGAAAATGGATGAATGTGAATGCATATTAGCTTGGGTTGTTACTAATTATTTAGACTCTAAGCAACTTGATCAGTGCACTTATAGAAACCAGGATTGAATTTACTCGGCTGTGGGACCATGGTATTGGGTTGATAACCATATTGCAAGCTTACATCTTATTAGCAGCAGAATCAAGTCAGACATATTACAATCAGCAGCAGCAACCTAACTGTCCTTATACAGGTCTATTAAACAATGACAGTGGCAGGAACGTTTAAGCCTCAACAGAGCTTCTAAGAATACAAGTCCAACATACTACAAGTAAATAAAAGAATTATGAAAATACATTGGGTTAGGAAAAGACTAAATTCAATGCAAAAACAAAAAAAGGGATTAATCCTTTAATTGTAATACCTGGCTCATGCATCATGTAGTGAACCCAGCCCAGAGACTGCTGGACACCTAGCTTTCGCCATTCGTCTTCAGACATAAGATGAGTTTTTGGTACTTGCTTTGCAAGTTCTTTGGGCAACATGACATGCCTGTTAAAGAATAGATTACAAACAAAATATTAGTTATGTTTATATTATCAGCTATTCAATCTCAGTTCAGTAGATAAAGCAGGTCCAAGTAATTAGTCCTGACAATTAGGACTAAATTCATTCAGCAGAAAAATGCAGCATAACCAATAGCAAATGGAAGTGAAATTTTGTAAAATATTACATCAACAGTGCTTGATAGCACAATTTGAATGTGGCCAAAACAAGCTTGTCATAATTCAGGTATAATTCAGAACTATCAGCACCACAGAAACTTCCTTGAACTGAAATAACGGACATTGAAAAACTAGTAATAAAGCCTAGGAAACATATTAACTTAACATCCTTCAAAAAGGAAAAAAAAAACTGCCTTCCTTACCTGGTCTGGCCTACATTTGACTCCAGATGCTCAGCAGTGTGGTTGATTCTTAACTATTCTCTGGGCAATTAGACATGTTAATTGCAGGATAGCCATAGTCACATCAAAAAGATGAAAACATTTCACTCAAATCAGAAGCAATTCTTAAAGTCTTTGAAATCTACTTTTTGCATTTAACCGGTTTTGTTCTGTGCTAATTTTCCCAAATTCTACTTCTAATTTACTTCCTATTTAAAAATAGTCTGTTCTACTATAAAACACATTTCTTAAAAATTTAAAAATAGGAAGATCATTTTGATATTAGTGTTGGTCCAAGATGGACTCAAATTTAATAGGTAGTCACTGAAATTCACCCACAAAGTTAGCACTTACAAAAGTTTTATTCTACATGCAATGTCCATGCTTTAAAATGTAAAAAAAGCAAAATCTCCCATTTTAGAGTGGTTTAATAGCCTTGAGCTCATCAGCTCGGAAAGTAAAATTTTCAAACCTGTCTGCCAGAACGTTGTCATGCAGCTGGCTTAACTACACCATTCCACACTACCCTGAACTGGTGCCACACATTTGGTGCACGTATGCCAGTAGAGTGAAGGCCATGGTGCAGTGGTAAAGCCTCTGCCCAAGTCAGAAATTCAGGCCATAAGTTTTGTTCCAAGACTGCATAGCCAACAGGTTGATCAACCACTTTTATAACCAGAAACTACAGCATCCAATTTTGTCTGGATCAGTAAGGATCTTTTCTTTCATTACATATGAAACCAAACCAGAGTATTTTCTCTTGACTTGAGCAGGGCTTTTTGATGTCATCATGTTTGTTAGATGCCAGTTTTACAGTTATAGTGGGACAGCTTGATCAGAAGATTAAGTCTTCAGCATTACAACTTGAATTTGTTAGAGCTCCAGTTTCAGTATCTATTGTGGTCAGCCATTTCTTAAAATGGTGAATCAAATTAAATTGTGTGCTGCAAGTATGATGCTACAGATATCTCTACTTGGTACTGCTGGCTAAAGATATTGTAAATACAGCTTTGTCTTCTGTACTCACATGTTAGTCTCTACCATGGACCATCCCAAGTGGAAGTGTAAAAATATCCACCAACATTCTCATCTGTATATGGCACGACTATTGACCAACTATATTGAAGAAGGTTTCTGCCAACTGCATGCAACATGATTTTGTTTTGGCTTCACTCGTTTAGTATCCCCTTTTTCTGACATACCTGGTGCTACTTCTGGCTTGCATTGCTACATTTCTCAAACAGTGAGGTGATTTCTTATCCTTCACTCCAAGCTAAAAAAGGGCAAGGGAGGTTACAACTTGTGGTGATGGCCCACATTTAATAGATTCTTTTAGTTATATTTCAAAGCCAATGATCCACACAGCAGCTTTAGCCAAGGCAGTAAATGGTTGTGATGCCATACAGGAATCGATCTCAGTGCCAAAATTCAGTACGAATAGGATACTCTATAACTTGGATAACTGCAGCCCCAAGTTGAGTTGTTCATCATTGACTCATGGAGCAAGTAGCCCTATCTTGTCTGCCCAGTCTTTAAAATGGTTGAGGGTTATCCAGATTTTCTGCTAAAGATGGAACTTAGGAATTCACCACACTATTCAATTAGAAGGTTGCAGTCGGTTATAGCAATCTTGTGAATAGAAAGTTTTCCCTACCCCCAAAAAACAAAGGCAGCAAGCAAACTTGTCTACACAGTGAAATCCTACTGGGGGAAAAAAAAAAGTTATAATGGTCACTGTCAGCTGTTGTTGCACTGAAATATTGACAGTAACAAGATGCTGGATGTAATAGTCTGTTCTACTATAACACATTTCAACCCAAATTGGCTTTAAAACACACAATTAAAGAATTTAGACTGTCAATTGTAGAATGCAAACTTTCCTTACCTGTATTGGCTATAACAATTCTGGCCCCACAAGTTTAAATGGTGCTGCTTTTGCACAACTTTCATGAGAACAGAACTAAGTTATATCAGAACCAACTTATTTGTCTATATGCACAACTGAGCACCAATCTTTATATAAAAGATATTTACAAGAAAAAAAAGCTACAGACCCAGAGCTCTTCAGTGTTTTCAAATCTCCATCAAGCCCAAATACAATAAGACGAAGGCTGACACTCATGGTGCTATGTTCCAAGTGAAAACTTGTTTTAACAACAAGATACATTTCAGTTAGAGGTTGTCTAGCGTAATGCCTTCGCTCCAACCGAACTCCTTGAATCCAGTCGTCTCCACTGACTACTCCCATCCTCCAGTTTAGCAAAAAAAAATTCCACGTTCACTCTACTGGACTGAACAGTCTTCCTCAACTTCACAAAAATCAGTATCATGGTCAATTACTAGCAATTAATGAAACGAAAAAGGTCTTCAATTTGACAAAAATCAATAATTTGTTTTTAAAAATGACAATTCAAAGTTCATTTTGCATTACATCAGCACACCTTAGAAAACTCTCAAAGTAGAACATAGCTCCACAAGGATGATACAAACTTTAGAGGCTGAGAACTAACCAAACAAATCAGGCCTGCTTTCTGTAGAATTTAGAGGGTTAAAAAAAGGAATGATTGATTGAATCTGCAAGGTATTAACAGGAAGAGGAGACAGGTTAGAGAAAGAACGATTTGTATTTGTTGGGGATTCATAACATTGAAAATTACAGTGCAGTACAGGCCCTTCAGCCCTTGATGTTGCGCCACCATGTGAAACCAATCTGAAGCCCATCTAACCTATGCTATTCCATTCTCACCCATATGCCTATCCAATGACCATTTAATGCCCTTAAAGTTGGTGAGTCTACTCCTGTTGCAGGCAGTATTCCATATCCCTATACAGAGTACAGAAACTACCTCTGACATCTGTCCTAGATCTATCACCCCTCAAATTTACAGCTATGCCCTCATGCTAGCCATCACCATCCTAGGAAAAAGGCCTTCACCGTCCACCCTATCTAACCCTCTGATTACCTCATGTCTGATTTATGGTACCTCAATCTCCTTCTCTAATGAAGACAGCCTCAAGTCCCTCAGCCTTTCCACATATGGCCTTCCCTCCATACCAGGCAACATCCTAGTAAGATCTCCTCTGAACCCTTTCCAAAGCTTCTAATCAGGTATATTTTCCAGAGTTCGACAGATTCAGGATCAGTTCCTGTGGATTGGAGGGTGGCTAATGTGGTACCACTTTTTAAGAAAGGAGTGAGAGAGAAGACAGAAAATTATAGACCAGTTAATCTGACCTCATGGTGGGAAAGATGCTGGAGTCTATTATAAAAGGATGAAATTACAACACATCTGGATAGTAATAACTGGATAGGTGAGAGTCAGCATGGATTTATGAAGGGGAAATCATGCTTGACTAATCTTCTGGAATTTTTTGAGGATGTAACTCTGAAGATGGCCGAGGGAGATCCAGTAGATGTAGTGTACCTGGACTTTCAGAAAGCACTTGATAAAGTCCCACATATGAGGTTAGTGAGCAAAATTAGGGCGCATGGTGTTGGCGCAAAGTACTAACTTGGACTGAAAGTTGGTTGGCTGATAGGAAACAAAGTAGTGATAAATGGCTCCATTTCAGAATGGCAGGCAGTGACCAGTGGGGTACCGCTGGGATCAGTGCTGGGACCGCAGCTTTTTACAATATATGTTAATGATGTAGAAGATGGCATTAGTAATAACATTAGCAAATTTGCTGATGATACTAAGCTGGGTGGCAGGGTGAAATGTGAGGAGGATGTTAGGAGATTACAGGGTGACCTGGACAGGTTAGGTGAGTGGTCAGATGCATGGCAGATGCAGTTTAATGTGGATAAATGTATGGTTATTCACTTTGGTGGCAAGAACAGGAAGGCAGATTACTACTTAAATGGAATCAATTTAGGTAAAGGGGCAGTACAAAGATGTGGGTGTTCTTGTACATCAGTCAATGAAGGTAAGCATGCAGGTACAGCAGGTAGTGAAGAAGGCTAATAGCATGCTGGCCTTCATAACAAGAGGGATTGAGTATAGAAGCAAAGAGGTTCTTCTGCAGCTGTATAGGGCCCTGGTGAGACCATACCTGGAGTACTGTGTGCAGTTCTGGTCTCCAAATTTGAGGAAAGACATTCTGGCTATTGAGGGAGTGCAGCATAGGTTGACAAGGTCAATTCCTGGAATGGCGGGACTACCTTACGCTGAAAGACTGGAGTGACTGGGCTTGTATACCATTGAGTTTAGAAGACTGAGAGGGGATATGGTCGAGACATATAAGATTATTAAAGGATCGGACACTCAGGAGGCAGGAAACATGTTTCGCTGATGGGTGAGTGCCGAACTAGAGGACACCACCTAAAAATACAGGGTAGACCATTTAGGACAGAGATGAGAAACTTCTTCACCCAGAGTGTGGTGGCTGTGTGGAATGCTCTGCCCCAGAGGGCAGTGGAGGCCCAGTCTCTGGATTCATTTAAGAAAGGAGTTGGATAGAGCTCTCAAGGATAGTGGAATCAAGGGTTATGGAGATAAGGCAGGAACAGGATATTGATTAAGGATGATCAGCCATGATCATATTGAATGGTGGTGCAGCCTTGAAGGGCAGAATGGCCTACTCCTGCACCTATTGTCGATAAATCCACAAATCCTATACAAGGCTTAACCAAGCCAAATCCAAAACCCAGCTATCTGCCATGGAGAGATTCAGAACGTTAGCCAGGATTTCTAGATTGCTAGTGCAATGAGATTACTACCATGCCACCGCTTGCTCAATTGACACATTGGAGGAAAAAAATCTGTATCTCCAGACATGTAAGGTCTCATAACTGAAATCATTAGCACAAGTGATGCTTTGCAGTAAAAAGCTGATAGTCTGAACAAGCCATTTGTCGCCCTTCTGAAATCAGGCTTTGCTGTCCTATCTATTTTTGCCGCACACGGTCTGCGTTGAAACTGCTTATTTGTCAATCGGAACTTTTACGAGAGACCTTGCCGGACCACCGGCCCACGTTACAAGTGCAGCGAGACCATTAACGAGATGGCACGGCAGGATGTAAAAGCGGCACATCGGAGAGAGCCGGGGAAATTTGGGAGAGCGCAGGAGGGGGTGGGGCAGGAATATTATGAGCTGTTGGTGTCCTCTACAACGGTCACATCATCAGCTCTATAACCCCTCTAATAAAACACCAAGGAGGCCGGAGCAGTACCCAAACCTTCCTAGTCAGTTATTACTTATCAAAACGTTTATATCAAGTACTTTTCACACACTTAACATGCTGACCCTACAAAAACATTTGCTCGGATGCGGTGAAGTTGAGTTCACGGCGTACGATCGCGATTGCCAACTGTCAACATTTAGAGAGGATAAACATCCAAAACTACAAATGTCGCGGTGTGCTTGTTCGGCCATAATTAAAGTCCAAGATAGAATACTTCATAAAGTACTCCGGATGACGTAACTCCTACCTGTATTCGTACTGGTCATCATAATATTTGTCTGAGTAATAGATTTGTTTATTCGCCATGACTGTCTTTCCTTCTGTACTAGTTCAGCCGGTGAAAAGTTACCCCCTAACACCGTGCCGAATCAATAGCCACTCTCCCCCAACCGCCCCGCCTCCCACCTTACGGGCCACGAGGCGATTTGAATCACACGGCCCACACCAATTGGCCCACCGGTCTGGCCACGTGACACAGCGGCGGCAGTGGGCGCGCGAGCCAGCACTCAGCTAACGGTTAAGACACTAGCACGAGGAAGTGGCGCGCGACCTGACGACTTCAATACTTAACCTAGCGTTTGATCGCGGTCTTTGTCGCAGCAGACGCTTCTGGCGATTATTTAAGATCATAACATCATAAGACATGGGAGCAGAAATTAGGCCATTCAGCCCATCGAGTCTTCTCAGCCATTCAATTAAGCCTGAAAAGTTTCTCAACCGCTTTCTCCCCGAAACTCTTGACCTTTCGGTTGTGAATGGTTCATTTTTTCTTTAAGAGCCTTACCCTTAAACACTCACCTTGGCTTCAAAATTTAATTTGTTTTTGGCTCCCACCATGAATTTTGGTGACATAATTTATCCATACACATAGGATTCCCTTATCATTTACAAAATAAATTACATTGCTGTTGACTTATAGTGATTAAATATACAAGTGAAATTTGACAGTAGGCCAGTCAGCAGAGAATCCTATAGTTTGTCAGCCAGACACTGTAGTACGAGATAAAAATCAATTTAGAAAGATAGACAATTTGAAGGACATGTAGACTTATGAAATACATTTTGAGTTTGATAAACTGAAAACTGCTTGAAGAGTGTGGAGTAAAATGTCTTTAGCTATGAGTTTTCAAAAGGGTTGGAGAGAGAGTGAGAAATGGGTACTTCAAAGTAGTCACAGACGACCTCAGGATGAGGTTGGGAGATTGGAGGAGGAAGAGACGAGCTGAAGAAGTTATGGGATGGTTTTAGAACAAATGCTTCCCACAAAGTCAGGAGTAAAAACAGCAGGGTGGCGATTACGAGCAACAGAAGAGCGGCTAGTTCGGAGATAAGGAACATCTTAATGGAAGATTTGGCAAATCTAAGGAACAAAAAAAGACAAGCATTCTACCTGGAAGAAATAAGGTAGAATTGAAGAGGAAAATCTTTGAACTGAGGGCTAGGTAAAGTCACCTTAAAGAGACCTCACGGCTGCGGTCTCATTAGAGGGAGACGACGGATGGTGGTTAACCTGAAGGCTACCATGCCTCAGGCAAGGGGAGACTAAGGAGAATCATAGATTCATAGAGATTACAGCACAGAAACAGACTCTTTCTTCCAACTTGTCCATGCCGACCAGCTATCTTAAATAAACCTAATGTTTAAGGGTAAGGCTCTTAAAAGGAAATACGAACCATTCACAACTAAAGGATCAAGGATTATGGGGAGAAAGTGGTTGAAAAGCTTTTCAGCCTTAATTGAATGGCTGACCAGACTCAATGGGCTGAATGGCATAATTTCTGCTCCAATGTCTTACGATGTTATGATCTTAAACTTTTTTTTTATTTCAAAAATATACTTTATTCATAAAATGATTTGATGTTCTGTACATTGGATCATGCCATACATATGTCCATATTTACAAACACAGATTCGACTTTATCCTTGTCCTTTACAATCCTGTGCATTTTTCAATCTTGTACATATACATATATTTGGCTGAGGCATCAGCAGAGCCCAAAAAAACTTCCGCATGGGCCCCCTGTTCTTCTTTAGGCAGGCCGATCTTACACGGTGGTCTTTCCCCACCGCGCCTTGGCGGCAGCTGCCCCAAGCTTCAGCGCGTCCCTCAACACGTAGTCTTGGACCTTGGAATGTGCCAGTCTGCAACACTCGGTCGGGGTCAACTCCTTCAGCTGGAAGATCAACAGGTTTCGGACCGCCCTCTTAAACTTTTTTTTTATTTCAAAAATATACTTTATTCATAAATGATTTGATGTTCTGTACATTGGATCATGCCATACATATGTCCATATTTACAAACACAGATTCGACTTTATTCTTGTCCTTTACAATCCTGTGCATTTTTTCAATCTTGTATATATACATATATTTGGCTGAGGCATCAGCAGAGCCCAAAAAACGTCTGTATGGGCCCCCTGTTCTTCTTTCGGCAGGCCGATCTTACACGGTGGTCTTTCCCCACCGCGCCTTGGCGGCAGCTGCCCCAAGCTTCAGCGCGTCCCTCAACACGTAGTCTTGGACCTTGGAATGTGCCAGTCTGCAACACTCGGTCGGGGTCCACTCCTACAGCTCTTATACTCCTCTAAGGATTCACTCAGTCCCAGCTGTCTATACCTGATATATGTCTACTTCTTTTTCTTGACCAAAGCCTCAATTTTTCTAGTCATCCAGCGTGCGCTATACCTAGCAGCCTTGCTCTACACAGTAACAGGAAGATACTGTCTCTGAACTCTCATTACTTCACTTTTGAAGCACCTCCCCCCCCAACTTTCCAAATGTCCCTTTATCTATGAACAGCCTCTCCCAAAAACCTTTGAAAGTTCCTACCTATTTTGTATTCAGTTGGCTAGCTCCCCATGGATTTCATGTGATCTAACCTTGCTAACCAGTCTACCATGTGGTTCATCGTCAAACTGAAATCCAAATAGACAACGTCTACCGCTCTGCCTTCAAAAAAAAAATCAATCAAGTGAGTGAAACACAATTTCCCATGCACAAAGCTATGATGACTATCTCTGATCAGTCCTTGCCTTTCCAAATACATGTGAATCCTGTCCCTCAGAATTCCCTCCAACAACTTACTGACGTAAGGCTCACTGATTTATGATTCCTTGGCTTTTCCTTATCACCTTTGCTAAATAATAGGATCTCCTTAGTGACCACCTTACTCATGGTGGTCAATGATACAAATATCTCAAAGTGGCCTAATAATCTCTTCCCTGGCTTCCCACAAAGTTCTGGGATATACCGATTAGGCTTCGGGGATTTGTGTACCTTTATGCATTCTAAGACCTCCAGCACCTCCTCTTCTGTAATATGGACACTTTTCAAGACATCACTATTTATTTCCCCAAGTTCCCTAGCTTCCATGTCCTTCTCCAGAGTAAATACTAATGCAGAATATTCCTTTAGTGTCTCACCCATTTTCTACTTCGAGAACGCCTCGTTAATATTTATTCTCTCCCTGGTTACTATTTTGCCCTTAATGTATTTATAGAATCTCTTTGGAATCTCCTTAACTGTATTTGCTAAAGTTATCTCATGTCCCCTTGTTTCCCTCCTGATTTGTCTCTTAAGTATACTCCTACAGCTCTTATACTCCTCTAAGGATTCACTCAGTCCCAGCTGTCTATACCTGATATATGTCTACTTCTTTTTCTTGACCAAAGCCTCAATTTTTCTAGTCATCCAGCGTGCGCTATACCTAGCAGCCTTGCTCTACACAGTAACAGGAAGATACTGTCTCTGAACTCTCATTACTTCACTTTTGAAGCACCTCCCCCCCCAACTTTCCAAATGTCCCTTTATCTATGAACAGCCTCTCCCAAAAACCTTTGAAAGTTCCTACCTAATACTGTCAAAATTGGCTTTTTATCCAATTTAAAACTTTAACTTCTCTATCAGGTAAATCCTTTGCCATAACTATTTTAAAACTAACAGAATTATGATCATTTTCCCCAAAGTGCTCCCCCATTGACACCTCAGTTCCTTGCATTACCTTATTTCCCAAGAGAGGGACGAGTTTTGCTCTTTCTCTAGTAGGCAAATCCACATATTGAATAAGAACATTTTCATGTATACACTGAACAAATTTCTCTCCATCCAAGCCCTTAACACTGTATTGGGTGCGGCCTTTCTCAATGCTGGAGGCAATAAGTCGCATTTTCAACTGAGTTTCAGAGTTTGTCATGAAATTTTCATTAATGAGAGGCAAGAGACCTATTCACAGGAATTATTGCTAATTATCACCTAATCTCATTACATTTATATGCAGATTCCCATTCTATTGCACATCAGATAGAAATTAGAAACTGAGAATTCGTGAGATGAAAGTCAGAGGAAGTATCCGGCGTCTTCCATCTCCTCACTTGCTCCGCTGGATTCCCAGCACCAATGTCTCAGGGTACACTCCATCTGCACAGTGACCCCACATCCATGGATTCTGACATCTGCCATGTGCCAGCTTCTCTGTACTATCATAATATATCTCTGATCCACTTACTGTAACTTCTTCTCTACCATGCTGCACTTTGGGCACACCAGCAACTATCATCGGAATGATGCTACGAGGAGACTTCCTATGCACAGACAGGTAACCACCTCATGAATTAGATTAGAGAGCATCTCAAGGTTGCTGGCTTGCACTCTTGGTGCTCACTCACCTGCATACTTACAGCATCTCTACTTTGCCTTGCCTTGCTTTGCTTTTTTATACTTTCCCTCCTCACCAGAGCTTAAAAGCTAACAGTGTTGCTGCATTTCCTTGTGGTTTAGTGCAGATACAAAGCTTGTCATGCTTGGCAGCAGTAATCACATAAGGGAGTGAACATCTTGCTGTATGATGCAATGTTACGTCAATCTTATATCTACATCATGTGGCAGCAACTTACAGCGTGAACAAACTGCATATGTTACAAATCTCAAAATTTGAGGGGAGTAGTTTTATCCCTGCTCAAGCTATTACTGGCCCAAGCAAGTCCCAGACTGAAATCACCACTAAACACATCTTCCCATCCCTCCCTTGTCTGCATTCCACAGAGATCATTCGCCCCGGAATAACCTAGTCCATTCCTCCATCACACCTAACACCTCTCCCATCACACACGGCACCTTCCCATGTAATCGCAGAAGGTGCAACACCTGCCCCTTTACCTCTTCCATGCTCACCATCCAAGGCCCCAAACACTCATTTCAGACTAAGCAGCATTTCAGTTGTACCTCTTTCAATTTGGTCTATTGCATTTGCTGCTCCCAATGTGGTCTCCTCTATATCGGAGAGACTGGATGATCACTTTGCTGAGCACCTTCGATCTGTACGCAATCAGGTCCCGGACGTTCCCATGGCTTGCCACTCCAACACACAATCCTGCTGCCATGCCCACATGTCTGTCCTTGGCCTGCTGCAATGTTCCAGTGAAGCTCAACGCAAACTGGAGGGACAGCATCTCATCTTCCAATTGGGCACGTTACAGCCTGACGGTTTCACATTGAATTCATCAACTTCAGATGATTATCCCATCGCGACCCCTCTGTTTTCATTCTGTTCCGCAATTTTATTTTATTTATCTTTTAAAAAATTTTTTTTTCACCGTTCTGTACCTCTTATTTCTTGATTGTCTCTCTTTCTCTCGCTCCCCACTCTCTCATCATCTTTTTCCTCTCCTCTTCCCCCTTTGCTACCCTTCTCCCCTGTTTTCCATTTTGCCTCTGCTTCACCCATCCCCCCCCATCCCCCGCATATTTTGTCACATAGCACTGGCTTCAGCCTTGGTCATTCACAGCTCCTAATCTCGCAATAATCTCTCTATGCACTGTCATTATCACCTCTTTATTGCTACCTTTGCTTCTAGAACCATGACTCACCTTCTCTCAGCCTAGTATAAATACCTCCCTATTTCTTCTTTTTTTTTAGCTTTGACAAAGGGTCAGTTAGACTCGAAACGTCAGCTCTTTTCTCTTTACAGATAGCTGTCAGACTTGCTGAGATTTTCCGTTATTTTCTCTTTTTTGGTTTCTGAAATCTGGCTTGCTTGATCATACAATAAAATAAAGAACTGTATATGCTGGAAATCTGAAAGAGAAACAGAAATTGCTGGAGAAACCCAGAACTGAAGAAAGATTATCAAACTTGTCACGTTAACTCCGATTGCTGTCCACAGATAAGATCATAATAAGTAGGAACAGGAGTAGGCCATTTGGCCTCCAGCTATCAGTAGGATCATGGCTCATTCAACACTCCTCATGTCCACTTTCCTGTCCTTTTTCCATAACTCTTGGTTCCTGTACTGATCAAGAATCTATCTCAACATTAAATATACACAAGGACTCTGCCTCCATACGACTCCTGAAATATCAACTTCTCCACCTCTTGATACTGCTTGGCTTGTTGTGTTCTTCCAGCCTCCTACCTGTCTATTTTGGATTCCAGCGTCTGTAGTTTTTTTTTTCTCTCTCTCCATAGCTTTCTGTGGTAAGGAGTTCCAAAAACCCATGACCCTCTGAGATAAGAAATTTGTCTTCAATCTTAAATTGCTGCCCCTTTGTTCTGAGACTATGCCCTCTGGTCCTAGACTCTTTTAAGAGAGGAAATATTCTCTCAGTATTTACTTCTAAGTGTCTTTGTGTTACTTTGTGTTACAACTTTCAAAGATTTTACCCAGATCTGCTGAGTTTCTCCAGCAATGTTTGTTTTTAGAATTAGAATTAGAATTCCTACAGTGTGGAAACAGGCCCTTCGGCCCAACAAGTCCACACCGCACCTCCGAAGAGTATCTCACCCAGACCCATTACCTTACATTTCCCCTGACTAATGCACCTAACCTACACATCCTGAATACAATGACAATTTATATTAGATTCCCTACAGTGTGGAAACAGGCCCTTCGGCCCGCGGCACGGTGGCACAGTGGTTAGCACTGCTGCCTCACAGCGCCAGAGACCTGGGTTCAATTCCCGCCTCAGGCGACTGACTGTGTGGAGTTTGCACATTCTCCCCGTGTCTGCGTGGGTTTCCTCTGGGTGCTCCGGTTTCCTCCCACAGTCCAAAAATGTACAGATCAGGTGAATTGGCCATGCTAAATTGTCCATAGTGTTAGGTAAGGGGTAGATGTAGGGGTATGGGTGGGTTGCGCTTCGGCGGGGCGGTGTGGACTTGTTGGGCTGAAGGGCCTGTTTCCACACTGTAAGTAATCTAATCTAATCTAATCTAATCTAAAAACCCTCTGAAGAGTAACCCACCCAGACCCTTTTTCGGTATGACAAATGCACCTAACACTATGGGCAATTTAGCATGGCCAATTCACCTGACCTGCACATCTTTGGACTGTGGGAGGAAACCGGAGCGCCCGGAGGAAACCCATACAGACACACGGAGAATGTGCAAACTCCACACAGACAGTCACCCGAGGCTGGAATCAAACCTGGGACCCTGATGCTGTGAGGCAGCAGCATTAACCACTGAGTCAACTTGCCATCCCTGATAAATCATATTTCACTATACAAATGAAAATGATAAAATAGAACCAACCAAGCTATTTATGTGATTAGATGATGCGAAATTGAGGGCTTAGTCAAAAAGAAAAAAAGAGATATAGGTAACATTTAGGAATCTGAAGACAGACAGTGTTCGTGAAGAATGCACTGTTAGGAAGAAAGAACTCATGCAAGGAATTAGGAGAGCGAACAGGGCCATGAAATGTCTTTGGCAAACTGAATTAAGGAAAATTCCAAGGCATTTAATTCACATATATAGGGCAAGATAGGGAAAGGGAAGGTCCACTCAAGGACAAAGGAGCAAATTTACGAATGGAGCCTGAGGAAGTATGTGAAGCCCTTAAACAAATATGGTGTGTAGGTTTCCAAGAAGGAGAAGGACATGTTGGAGATGAGTCTCAGGTGAGTTATGTTGATACTCTGGGGCATGTCAAAGTAAAAAAAAAATTAGGAGGTGTTGGGCGTTTTAAAAAGCATGAAGGCAGAAATGCCAAGGACCTGATGGAATCTATCTCAGAATGATGAGGGAAGCAAGTGAGGAAATTGCTGGGGCCTTGTAAAAAAATCTTTTTATCCTCTTTAGTCATAGAGAGGTCCCGGTAAACTAGAGAATAGCCACTGTTTCTTTGTTTGAGAAGAACAACAGGGATAATCTGGGAAATTACAGGCTAGTGAGCCTTACATCAGTGGTAATTAGTGGAGAAATCACTTCAGGATAAGATTTACTCACATTTGGAAAAATATGGACTTATTGATGATAGGCTTTGTGTGGAGACGTTTGCATCTCACCAACTTGATTGAATGTTTTGAGAAAATGACAAAGATGATTGGTAGATGCTGTCTGTATGGACTTTAGCAAGCCCTTTGACAAGGTCCCTCATGGCAAGCTGAAACAAAAGATGAAATCTAACCAGATATGCAGTGAGCTGGTAAGATGTTACAGAACTGGCTTACTCATTAGAAGACACAAAGTAGCAGTAGAAGGATGTTTATCAGATTGGAGATATGTGACCAGTGGTGTTCCATTCGGATCTGTGTTGGGACCCCTCTGTTTGAAATATATAAATGATCTGGAGGAGAATGTTAGTGGCCTGATTAGTAAGTTTGTGCATGATGCAAAATTGGAGGAGCTATGGAGATTGAGGAGGATTGCCAGAGGATACAACAGGATTATAGATAGTCTGGAGATTAGGGCAGAGTTATGGACAGATGCGAGGTCATGCATTTTGGGTGATTGAATGCAGGAGGGAAGTATACAGCAAATGGCAGACCTCTTTGTGGCACCAACATACAGGGTGATCCAGGCATACAGGTCCACAGTTCCCTTAAAGTGGTAACACAAGTGGATAACTTGGAGACAGTGAGGTCTGCAGATGCTGGAGATCAGAGTTGAGAGTATGTTGCTGGAAAAGCACAGCAGGTCAGGCAGCATCCGAGGAGCAGGAAGGGCTCTGGCCGAAAACGTAGATTTTCCTGCTCCTCAGATACTGCCTGACTTGCTGTGCTTATTATCCAGCAACACATTCTCAACACAATTGGATAAGGTGACCTAGAAGGTGTATGACATTCTTGACTCTATCGGTTGAGGCATAGAGTATAAAAGTTAGCAAGTCATGTTACAGGTGTATAGAACTTCAGTTAGGCCACATCTTGAAAATTGAGTAGTTAGGTCACCGCACCACCAGAAGGATGTGGAGGCTTCGGAGAGGGTACTGAAAAGGTTTACTAGGATGCTGCCTGGTTTGGATGGTATTATCTATGAGGAGAAATTGGACAAACCTGGTTTGCTTTCATTTGAACATTGGAGAATGAGGGGAGACCAGATAGAAGTTTATACAATTATGAGAGGCATCAAATGAATCGAGTAGAAATGTCAATTATTTGTGTCATAGATAAATGGGTGTAAGTTTAAAGAAGATGTGAGAGGCAAGCTTTTTACACAGAGAATGCTACGTTCTTGGAATATGTTGCCAGAGGAGCTGGTGGAGGTGAATACAATAGCAATCTTTAAGGGAAATCTTGACAGATATGTGAATAAATCGGGAATAGAGGACAGTGTAGAAGTAAAAGATTTTTGTTTAGAAAGGCATCATGTGTTAGCGCAGTCTTGGTGGGATGAAGGGCCTGTTCTAGTGCTGTACTGTTCTTTGTTCTTCCTTTGTAACAGAATTTGAAACTGTCCAAAATATAGAGTAAGAGTACAATTAAAAAAATACAATCCCATCTCTTCCAACACCATCACTTTACTCACAAACCAGAGAGAGTTTGCTTCTTTATCACATCTATAGATTTAGCAACTGTTTTTGTCAATTCCCTGTCTTGCGAGTTTGGTAGCCTCTTCCTTGTTCAGTGACATAACTGAGTTTAAATGTTCGCAACTTCAAGTAATCTCTTCAGGATTATAACCAAACACTTCTGGTCTGAACTTCCAAACTAAAATCCTTACATTGAAGTAGTCTATTTTCTAACACTTCTGAACTAACTAATTTCTTCAGCAATAACTTTCACACATCTAATTTCTACTAGGAATTTTGCGAATGGTAAAACAAAAGCTTTCCAGAGCTTTTGTTTTTTTCCCTAAATGAAATAAAACAATCCTGATCCTTTTAACTGAAACAAGCTGCTTTATTCAGTGGTACAATGATCTCTTGAAGAAACTGGGGATATTTCATTAAATATGTTTGCTATAAGAGATATATCAAAGTCATGGAAAGGATATGGCAGGAACAAAAGGTTTCAGTTATAAGTTGGAACTTGAGAACATGTAGTTATTTTCATTTAAACAAAAAATGCTGAGCAGAAGGATCATTGTGAGAAAATTTGATGAACTAGACTAGATTTTAGAAAAGAAGCTGATTCAATCCTTGAAAAGATAAAAGACAATGAAGTGAAAAAAAGGTGTATTAATGGGATTAATTTTGTGTCTCTTTAAGGAATCTGGCACACACGTGATTGGCTAGATGGCCTTCTATATTAGAAATTATAGTGGTCTTGATCTAGTCTATTCTTTATAAGTTTGCAACCTCTTTTTCAATGACCAACACTACAATCATTTGGAAGAAAAACATTCTTTTGTTTGTCATAAATTACTTGCTTTTAATTTTATGTCTAAAATGAGAAGACCTAGTTATATCAATCTCAGACAACACCTGTTCCTATCTACCCTATGTAATTTCCTCCGTCATTATAAACATTTCTATCAAATCACCCTATAATTTCTTCCATTCAAATGAAACAACTCAAATCATCCTTGCAATAGGCAATTTCTGATCGTTAAAAGTGTTTTATAATCTCTTACATAAATACCTTTTGTTCGTGTAGAAACAATGTAGTATACCTTACTCCAGTTATGTTCTCTTTGCTTTCTTTAAGCTAGCTTTGCAATGCAATTTTCTGCTCCTTCTGAAATAGTTTCCTGCATGGTACCTTGTCAGAGGCTTTCTAAAAGTTCAGATAAATTTGATATAAACTAGCTGATTTTGATTTGAAGAATATGTTTTGATATCTTTGAGATTATCTTCTCATTGTCTTTTACTTTTGCTGTTACCTCCACATCATTGCTTATTGCAACCCATAAGTTATGTCCACCCTCTTCAATTTTAGATTGTTTAGCTTAAAACAGTATCAAAGGAGGCCATTTGTTTCATTATATGTAAGCTATTATTTGAAAGAGCTACCAAAGGAGTTCCACTCCCTTGTTCTTTCTTCATAGCCCTGATGTTTCCCCCCCTTCAAATATTTTTTCAGTTCCCTTTTTGAATTCCTTTATTCAATCTCATAGAGTCATAGAGTCATACAGCGTGGAAACAGATCCTTTAGTCCAACTTGACCATGTCAACCCAACTTCCCAAACTAAACTAGTCCCATTTGCCTGAGGTTGGCCCACGTCTAAACCTGTCCTATTCACGTACCCATCCAAATGAATTTTAAATGATGTGACTATATCAGCATCTATCACTTCCTCAGGCATTCTACACATGAACCTCCCTCTGTGCGAAAACATTGCCCATCAAATCTTTTAAATTTCTCCCCTCTCACCTTAAAAGTATTCCCTCTAGTTTGAACTCCCCCATTTGAGGGAAAAAACATTTGCTATTCATCTTTCTATGCCTCCCATGATCTTATACACATCTATAAGGTCACTCCTCAGTCAAAATTCTTCTAAGGAATGATAGTGTAGCAGCAGGTCTGTTGTTACTTGCTTCCTATCTCTCTCATTTCTAGGACAGAGGGGTTACAATCAATATTTTCTAATATGGTAAGACCTTTCGGACTGGCATCTGAAGTGTATTTGTTTTAATATGCGATGTATGACGGGTAAGGCAGACAAACATCATTGAGCTTCAGAGGCCACTATTTGTACCCCATATCTGACCTAAATAGAGTACCCACTGAGTTAAAAGTCTCTGAGTTAGTGGAGGGTGCACGCAAACACTTTGCTGGTGAATTCTCTGTTACCTGAGTGCCACCAAAAATGGATGCAAGAGAAAACTAAAATTAGTCACAGTAGCTGGATAAAGGCTTGTACGCTTACTATGTTGGTGATCCATTGGTGTCTTACTGTCCCTGAATGAGCAATCCTGATCTTCTCCAGTTAATCGTAATACTTCTTTTCTTTCAAGAGAGCAAGGAGCCTGATGTTTGCTATTCTAACCCTGTCTCATCAATCTTGACCTCTCAGTTTGCTTGTGAGTCAGTTTTTCCCACCATGAGATGAAAGGTGGGATTGAATATGATGGACATGAATGCAAGAGTAACTAGAGGTTATCATGGACAGGAGAGGTAGTGGGATATCCATAATGAATGTGTACGAAGGATAAAGGGCAGAAAAGAGTTTGGGAGAATGAGGTGGGTGAGAGCCCTTGAGTGGACATACATGCAATACTGAAAAGTGCAGTTCATAATCCTTGGTGAGATCCATATGTGGTGGTAGAGTTAGAGTCAATGCTGGGCCTTTGATGGTGATGTAGCAGCGAAAATGATGGCAATTACCCTTATGGATTGCGGAAGATCAGGACTTTCATCCATCACTGCACTATATTACATTTAGCACCAGATACAGCACTAATCCATGTAATTTCTGTGCAGGTTGGTTCTGTTGGTGTGGTCAGCAAGGAAACAAAGTGATCTCCACCACCCTGTCCATCAGCACCTGCACATATCTCTCCTGGAATGAGGAGTTAGCTTGTCTTTCTTTTGAGATTTTTTTTCAAATTTCAGAGGTCAGGACTGCAGTTTGAGGGATTGTTCCAGGCTTACAGCATCTGAAGTGGTGTGCAGCTAACCTTTAAATAAGGCACCAGCGTGAAAGCCAGAATGCCTTAGCATTGGCGCCATCTCTTTCACCATCATATACCCATGAAATATGCACATCTTGGTTACATAATTAATTAGATGAAAGATGTGAAGATAACATGAGAACATACGTCATGAGGGAAAGCACCATGAAACTCACTTGCACCACACTTTAACTGCAAATGAAAATATTCAGTTCATTTGCATGGTTGTGTCCTGTTTGCTTCTGTGGTGTGAATATTTTCCAAACCTACGGCCTTTTACTGCCTAGATGAATAAACACAACAGCTACATGGAAATACCATAATTCATGATTTCTCCTCCGCATCTACTCCCTTTCCTCCAAACCCAGTCCAGACAAGTCGCACCACACACAAACTCATGTAGGAAGCATATTGTCCTTGTTTTGTTATTGGATAAAATCCTGGATCTCCCTACTCAACAACAGTATTGTCATGTACTAATATAATATGGACTGTTACAGTCAAAGAATGTGGCTCATTTCAATTTTCTGAAGAATGATTAGTGATTAGCAATAAATGCTGACACCGACATAACATGAATAAATACAAAAGAAACCAAGTAATTATAATTCATTAGTGATACTTAGAGAAGTGGGAACTTGTCTAAATGTGGACATTCTGTGATGATGGAGAAAGTGAGGACTGCAATGCTGGAGACCAGAGTTGAAAAATGTGGTGCTGGAAAAACACAGCAGACCAGGCAGCATCCGAGGAGCAGCATTCTGTGATGATGGTAGTACTGTGAATGCACATGGAGAGTATAAAAATAACTATTTAGAAAACAACTACTTTACTTGACGGGAAAGGTTCATTGTTTTCTATTTTAAATCCCGAACTGCAGTGACCAGGGAGCACCAGAATAGACCTTATGGTTTGCACAAGAAAGCTAAACTGAGAGGTTTGAAAAACAGATGGGCCTGCACTTGCTTTTAAAGAATATCCTCACTGGAACAGAGTCCTATTAAATTTTACAACAGATACTTTCAAGTGTACTTATCAGTGGCACACTACTTTGATTGTCTCAGAGTAATACTAAATATTTTTGTCAATATTGGTCTCAAAACAGTAGATAAAAATTTAGCAGCAGTGTACTATGTTCAGCTTTTCAATGCTGCCTGAAAAGTGACAGCTGTTTTTCATTGCAAACTTGGCAGGTTGTTCATGCTGTTCTGTTACCAACGCTTTCAGTTATCTGACAATATTAAGACACTAATGTAGCAATTTACTGGTATGTGTATAGCTCTAACATCAACTCTGTCAGCTGTGTACAATTTCCTCTGAATGGAGAAATTCAGAAGCCATCTGCATCATGCATGTCCACATTTGTAAATTACACTGAGCAACCCAATGATATACATCTTATCCATGTGTACACACCAAATACAGATTTGTAACATTTCCAATTTCAGATAAAGTTGGAATATCCAGGATCTGTAATCATCTTAATTGAGTAGTCATATAGTCATACAATATGGAGACAGACCCTTTGGTCCAATGCGTCCATGCCTGGTATCTGAACTAGTCCCATTTGCCTGAATTTGGTCCATATCCCTCTGAATCTTTCCTATTCATGTACTTGTTCAAATGTCTTTTAAATGTGTAATTGCACCCACCTCTACCACTTTGGCAGCTCATTCCATGCATGCACTACAATCTGTGTGAAAAGTTTGTCCTTCAGGTCTGTTTTAAATTTTTCCCCTTAAACCTATTTTTCTAGTTTTGGTCTTCCCTACGCTTGGAAAAAGATCTGGCTATTCACCATATCCATGCCCCTCATGATTTTGTAAACCTCAATAAGGTCACCCCTCAGCCTTTGGTGCTCCAGGGAAAATAGTCCAAGTCAACCAGCCTCTCCTTATCAAAACCTTCAGTCCTGGCAACATCATTGTAATATTTTCTGTACCCATTTCAGTTTAATAACATTCTTCCTACAGCAGGGTGACCAGAATTGTACATAGTATTCCAAAACTGGCTTCACCAATGTCTTGTACAGCTGGAACATGACTTCACAACTCTAATGCTCAATGCTTTGACTGATGAAAGCAAGCATGTCAAACACCTTCTTCACTATCTTGTCTGCCTATGATGCCACTTTCATGGATCTATGAACCTGCACCCCAAGTCCCTATGTTCAACAACACTCTCCAGGTCCTACCGTTAATTAAGTAAGTCCTGCCCGGATTTGTCTTACCAAAATGCAACACCTCACGTTTGTCTAGATTACTTACAGTGTGGAAACAGGCCCTTCGGCCCAACAAGTCCACACCGCCCTGCCGAAGCGTAACCCACCCATACCCCTACATCTACATCTACATCTACATCTACCCCTGACCTAACACTATGGACAATTGAGCATAGCCAATTCACCTGGCCTGCACATCTTTGGACTGTGGGAGGAAACCGGAGCACCCGGAGGAAACCCACGCAGACACGGGGAGAACGTGCAAACTCCACACAGTCAGTCGCCTGAGGCGGGAATTGAACCCGGGTCTCAGGCGCTGTGAGGCAGCAGTGCTAACCACTGTGCCACCGTGCCGCCCACAAAATTAAACTCCATCTGCTATTCTCACCCTTTGACTCATCTGATCAAGATCTTGTTGTACTCTGGTGTATACTGGTGTATACTGTACCACCAATTTTCGTGTCATCTACAAACTTACTCACCATACCTGCATTCTCATCCATATTGTTGATATAAATGACAAATAACAGTAGACGTGGAACCAATCCTTGATGCACACTGCTGGTCACAGGCCTTCAGTCCAAAACACAACTCTTTACCACCACCCTCTGTTTTTTACCATCAAGCCAATTTGTATCCAGTTGGCTTTCTCTCCCTGGATCCCATGTGATCTAACTTTACTAACCTGGGTATCATGTGTAACTTCAAGTAAATGCATTTGGAGAGGAACAAAGGAGTCAGAATTGCTGAGGTAATTTAACATAAGTAATGAAGCTAATATGCTTCAAAATATTTGATGAAATTTGACTTTGTGTAATTAGACTACAGTTGATGTCCCACTGATCTGCATACTAACATTGGTTAATGGGATCTTGGAGATAATGATATTTCTTCAAGAGTTTCTCATGAGTGTCATAGAGTCATAGAGATGTACAGCATGGAAACAGACCCTTCAGTCCAACCCGTCCGTGCGGACCAGATATCCCAACCCAGTCTAGTCCCATCTGCCAGCACCTGGTCTATATCCCTCCAAACCCTTCCTATTTATATACCCATTCAAATGCCTCTTAAATGTTGCAATTGTTCCAGCGTCCACCACATCCTCTGGCAGCTCATTCCATACATGTACCACCCTCTGCATGAAAAAGTTGCCCCTTAGGTCTCTTTTATATCTTTCCCCACTCACCCTAAATCTATGTCCTCTAGCTTTGGATTCCCCTACCCCAGGGAAAAGACCTTGTCAATTTACACTATCCACGCGTCTCATGATCTTATAAAAATACTCAAAGGGTTCATAATTTATATGGAACAAAAATTGGGTGCTGATTGATTGGTTGTGCTCTGACCGCTGGAGGTGTTGATGCCCAGAATGTACCAGGGAACAGGAAACTGATAAGTTTGCTGGTGGGGCAAATTCATTCCCTCGTGCATTACCCAAAGCAATGCCATGATCAATTGAAATCAATTTACATGGTTGAATTTAAAAGGTTGGCATAATAAATTGTTCTTTACTTTAGTATATGACACTCCAAAGTTGACTGTAGTGATTGTAACGAGGTCAACTGGGGTTACAGTTACAACATTGACCAAGATGTAGAGGAACTGGGGTGAACAAAGTGAAAAATCATATGCACCAGGTTATAGTCCAACAGGATTATTTGGAAAGACTACCTTTCGGAGCTGATGAAGGAGCAGTGCTCCGAACGCTAGTGCTTCTAAATAAATCTATTTGACTACAACCTGGTGTTGTGTGATTTTTAACTTTGTACACTGACCAAGTCCATTTTACTGGTACACACCCAGGTTTTAAATCAGCGAGTTACCCAAACTCATGAAAATTAGTATGGGATCATATTTTGCCATAGAGGTGTAACCTAGTTTATTTTCTGACTCCTAAAATGCATATTGGCAAAATAACTATGTCACAAAGAATGAGCAATTACTCAGGGTCACAAGTTCAAAGTGAGAGGGAAAAAGTTTAAGGGAGATAAACGTGGAAAGTTCTTTATGCAGAGGGTGGTGGGTGCCTTTAATGCATTGAAAGTGGAGGTGGGTAGAGGCGGGCATGATAATGTTATTTAAGATGTAACTAGATAGATATATGAATGGGTAGGGAGCAGAGGGATACAGATCCTTAGAAAATAGGTGACAGGTTTAGATAGAGGATCTGGATCGGCACAGGCTTGGAGGGCCGAATGGCCTGTTCCTGTGCTATAATTTTCTTTGATCTGACTGGGCCAGCATTTAATGCTGGTCTCTATTTGCCCTTGCGAAGGTGATATTGAGCTGCCTTCTTGAATTGCTCCAGTCCACCTTCCGTAGGTTGACCACAATGCCATTAGGGAGGGAATTCCTGGATTTTGGCCCAGTGACTTTGAAGGAACAACAATATATTTCAAAGTCAGGATGGTGAGTAGCTTGGAGGGGAACTCAAAGGTGTGGTGTTTAATGGATAAAATAACATTTATTAAGCATAGATTTCTTCTGTTGTTGTGGGGATAACCAATCAATTAAAATCATAGAAAAACTATTAAAACATTTGGGAAATTTGCAGTTTGAAACTAATTTCAAAGTTTCTCACTGTTGTATTTTTGTCTGACAACAAACATTAGATGCCATTGCACCCTTTATTTGGGCACAAAGTTAGCAAAAATCAAAATTTTCACAGGCTTTTGCCTGATGCCTGAACTGTACTGCAAGTACATTCAATACTGTATTGTCAGGTATGTTTATTGAAGTTTATTTGTCAGTTGTTTCAAACAGTTGTTTTTTAAACTCCTTCAAGATAATATTTGTTTCATAATCCTGCTTGGAAATGCTTGGATGCTTGGATATTCATCATGCTTTACACATGTCTTCTGGTGCCTTCTGTGGCTTAAACAACGGTCCTTAAAAGGAATGTTGGAGGATGCCAACAAAAATGGATGGATTTCCATATAGCATGTCACTTTGTATTGGTGAACACAATTTACTTGCATTATTGTGTATGCATGCATGACATGATCTGCCAGGCTCCAGCATTCTACTACATATCGTGTTTGGTTTCTCAACCAGGTTTTCCATTGAATATCATTCTGCCATACTTTAGGTTTATAGAGCTGCAAATCGAAGCTCCCAATTTTCAATATAATGACAAATAATAATCATGTAGCTTTATGTAGTTAATGCTGTCCAGCAGTCAGTGGTGAAAGCTATCATAATGGCATTTTTCAACTTTCCCTGAAAAGATTTTACACAGTCCTCATAACATTTCTCTAGAAGGGAGGTTACTGTCAGTGCCACAGACATCTAGTATTTAGGTTGTACAAAACTCATTAAAGCAAGAAAACCTGTGCTATCAATGACCTTATAGACAATATATCCATTATGATTATGGTGCAGATCAGGTGCAGTATTTTACTGGCATGTTGTATTTTCTTGAACTACCAGAAACAAGAACCATCAGTTTGAGTTGACTACTTTCCTTCTTTTCACATGAAACAGAAGGATGTTTGAACTTTGAATATTCAGCATTGTGCCAGTGCTGATTAAGTATCTTAGCACTAAACTACAAAATTTATACTTAACAGTATTTTCCTCCATTTTTATAAAGTGATCCTGATTGCTGCTCTTTCACAATTGCTCCATCTTCAGAATATCAGTGTACTGCTATGAAACAACAATTTCCAAAGTCTGATGTTAGTATTGCTATGTCTTTGTTAAAAAAAATAGAAATGTCACACATTTACTTTACCAATCTGCTTTAACTGTTAACTACAATATATTAATAGCAAGATGAAGACTAATCAATTGCACATTTACTATTTTACATCCCTAATCAGCACACTTGAAGTCAACTTGCTTCCAAATCAAAAATCTTTTCTTTCCCACTAGTAGGTTTGTGAGTATCCAGTGTCTCAGAGGTATGTTCATTTTTCTCTGGCTGCTTAGAATATAGAGTCCAAATAAAGTCCATCTTTTAAACATAAACTCTGACAGCTATCCCAGTCAACAGTCATGATTGTGCAGACACAGGGCACATTTAAATGCTACAGACACTGATCTTACAGCCTGACTTTCTGTGGGACACTGAGGCCAACAATTTTCCTTTATATCCCTGTATTTCAGTAATGGAAGAACTTGGCGCAGTTTCCCATCCAGTTTACAAGGTCTGTCCCACCCTGGCAACAAGACAGAGCCAGTTATGCTCGTGGGTTGCTGACTACAATGCCATAAGTTGGTTGTGAAGTCTTGAAACAAGCTGCTAACAAAAAGCATAAATAGAAATTGCTGCAGACTCAGTCACTGAACTTGAAATGTTTATTTTTTTTTCCACAGATGCTGCCAAGACTTACTGACTTCCTTCAGCAATTTCTGTTTTTGTTTCAGATCTCCAGCATCCACAATTCTTGGTTTTGTTTTACAGCTATCAACAAAGTTTCAGGCAACTGACCTTCAAGGACACTGGAAGTGTGTTCACTCTGGCATTCTCTTAGGTTTAGATCTTCTTCCAAAAGGACACCAAGTTCAGTTACCACCTCTCAGGAAATGCAACCTTCTTGTGGATTGTGTCTCACTTATGTTCAAGTAACTGACAATGTTACTGAGTGTGCACTGCTTTATCTTGGTTTCTCCTGCCCTAGGACCCATACATGTGGCATGTGAAGCACTTCAGGCTGCTGCCATTCTTTACAGTCTTCAGTAGAGGTGTACTGGTGCTACACCTATGAAGAGAGGAAAAATTCCAAAAAAAAGTTCAAGACAAAGTTTGCAGCTATGCTGGGTGTGGCTTGTAGAACCTCCTCTGTGCATTCCCCCTTAAATGATAAGGAGACATTTAATTGGCAAGCAAGTGTAGGATTTTCAGAAGCTGAAATCTGCAAGAAAGTTGCTTCACATCAATTCCACACTCTTCCTGACCTGGCAGAAGTGACATGATTTGATGGTGGAGGTATATTCTTTTGTGGTTTGCAAAATACGCTGCCAAGAACAAAAAGTGTACATTCAGTAAACAACATTTCTGCAATTTTTATAACAGTGATGTTATGTCATTAGATATGCATGCACGGTCATGACCCAAAGCCTTAGATTTGAGGTTTCCTGTCATGTTCCAGCCATTGAGAAACAAACTTCAGTCCTGAGTATGCATTGAATATTGCAGTAAATATCACAGTTTCGGTAAATAATTAATTCTAATTCAATTTACATTTACCAAATAGCTAACGAAAGCTTCCAGGGAGGAAGATCAATAAAACAAAAACATAATTAGGGCAACACAGTGGCTCAGTGGTTAGCACTGCTGCCTCACAGCACCAGGGACCCGGGTTCAATTCCCGGCTCAGGCAACTGTCTGTGTGGAGTTTGCCCATCCCCTGCGTGAGTTTCCTCCCACAGTCCAAAGATGTGCAGATTAGATGAATTGGCCATGATAAATTACCTGTAGTGTTAGGTGTAGGGGAATGGGTCTGTGTGGGTTGCTCTTCAGAGGTTTGGTGTGGACTTGTTGGGCTGAAGGGCCTATTTCCACACTGTAGGGAATCTAATCTAATAATTGGGATTATTTTAGCATAGACTGGTTGGACCGAAGAGTCTGTTTAAGTGCTGTATGACTCTATGACTCCGTAATACTATACTTGGAAATGAACATATTGGTCCTCCATTTTGAAGTATACAAACTGGATGAAATATTCGCCAGTTTTACAATTATTTTGAAGAATTTAAAAAAAAGATAACATCTAAGTGAAACCATCTCAGTGTTATCTGTTAGTGAATCATTGAGGTCACTTTTATATATAGATTGATGCACAGTTAAATTATAGCTTATAGATGTGCGGGTATTCTGCACCCACACAAATATATCATAAAAATAACATGCAGGTGTTATTTCCACAATTGTCTTGAAAAGCTTTTATATGACAAATTAAATCAGAAATTGTTTTTTTCACAGTCAGGAATCACTTGTCATAATGGGGATGGGGGCATAGTTATGTACTGGTGTATGACATTTATTAAATATCATTAAAAATGGTTCATGACCCAAAAGTGCACTTTCCAAAATAACTTCGAATTTTTCAATTACTGTATCATGTAGGAGCTATTATCCGATCAATCCTTTGTAGACTTCTTCACCACTAATGTAATGGGTCTGATGGTGATTCACAGGTCTGACGATGTGAAGCTGTCTTTTGTCCTGATGTAACCGGATCACAATAAAAAGGGGGCTGTACAACTGGAACAAGGCTCGGTAAACTAGAAGAGCTACTGCCTTAAACTGTGCTAGCAGCTTAAACAAACTGATTGCAATGTGTTACAAATGCTGAGATGAGACAAAACTTAGACATATACTGCTTTAGGTTTCTAAAATCAAAGGACTCTGGGAAAGATGATTGGAAAAAGGTAACAAATATAATTTGTCTGCTGTTTTAGCATGAATTTTTATTAAATTGTGTTGTGATTTCTTTTTATCAAAGTATTATCAGTTACTGATTTTATATTCCTACTTCTAAAATATACAAAAGTTCCAAAAGTGGCTTAATGACATATTACCAGTGATAATTATAGACCTTAATTTGTGGTCAAAGGGAATCTTAATGGTGTCTGCATATTTATGTTCAACTTGTTGAAAGTGAAAACTAACAAAATTGCAGTAAAGGAAACAGTCCTAACTGAACAGAGAAAGCAACAATGTGACTCTTTGTCAATTGAAGTGGATAAATTTGATGCCTGATCAGGCACAGAATAAAGAAAAGTTGAAAAAAAAAGGTTGGGTAAATAGATTTTAAAGAAAAGGAAGAGTTTTAAATAAATAACTTAGACACTTTCAAGATCACTAACATCGAAACTTGAAGGAATAATGGAATAAGGATCTATATGTGGGAAAATTACGTTTTTGGTGCCAAAGAGGCTGACTGATCACAATTAACAGTTACCACAAATTTAAAGGTTACTTCGACTGGAATGGGTAAAATAAATTTCACTGGAATGTTATGTTTGAATATACCCAGGCAAATTTAGCAACTTTACAACATTTGAACATTTCAATGGTGGGGCAGACTGCTTTTGTGCAAATCTAACAGGTAGAGTGACAAAGCCCATACAGTATTTTTTTTTCCATTCAGTTTCACACAGTCATCACCTGAATTTGTTTTACTGTTTGTGTATAATTTATGGTGAGTGCCATTAGCTTTTGTGTCAGGTTGGTGGTAGATTAGAGACTAATATGTTTTCATAGAACCTCGAAATAAACCTAAAAACTAGTGGTGGTGTTCAATGCAAAATGATATCCTACTTTTAGTGCGACTAAGTTTTTTGAAAGATCCTTAAAGTAACTTTTAAATAGATCTTAATGTTTGAATTGTATTCATTATTTAAATCCAAATAAATAAATACTTCTGTACTTCAAAAGCTTCGGTATTATTTGTAAGATGGATGATAATAAAATCTATTGTATTGTTATACTGTGTAAAGGTTGCACACATATCTTTTTAATTTTGTTACAACCACCTTTAATTGATGATGACTAAGACTTGTGTAGATTTCCAATGCATGTAATTAACTTTGCAGTAATTGTAATACACTTAGAGTCATAGGGTCATAGAGATGTACTTTCCCAAAATGTAGCACCTTGCATTTATCTAAATTAAACTCCATCTGCCACTCCTCAGCCCAATGACCCATCTGATCAAGATCCCGTTGTAATCTGAGGTTGTCTCAAAATTCATTTCTTGTTTTAAAGTTTATCATCATGCAAAGGGAATAGTTTCATAGAGGTTCTTTCTGAATTTGCATGTTGGGTGGGAAGCCTCCTTTGTTGAAAATCATAAATATCACACAGTTTTCTGATACTTTAATATCATTCTGAAAATAACGTAAAGCACAAATTCTAATTATTGATACATTTTTGGCACCAGAATGCAAAGTTGAAAAACTATCCTAACATTTTCACTATTTAAGATTGACAATCCAAGGTAAAAGGCTAGAATCCACAATGCAGGACACCAAAAATGCTAAAAAGAATAGGAGACAAAGATAATTATGAAGTGGGGAAGCAGAGTCTTTGTGAACCTTGTGCCAAGTTAGGAATTTAGTGCAGGTGGAATCTCTCCTATAAGTATTTCCACTGTTATAATATAGATTAACAGTTAGAAATGGACTTAAAACTTAAAAACTGACAAAGGAAATTGCAAGTTAACAACAACTCCTAGGTAATGGAAGCTACTTGGCAGTGGCAGTTAATTGTCAATATCAAAGAGTTTGAAGTCATACATGCTCGGAGAAAAAAACATTTTTTAGCTCTATCCTAAATTTTAGGACAGTGGCTTCTAGTTTTGGATGCATACACATGATGTACTATGAATTAGTTGACTTTGAATACAACTTGCATTCAGATCAAAACTTTTAATTTTGTCTCTGTGTTACCTTGGTCATGTCTAGTATGGATTTTTGGAGCATTCTTAAGATGCTTTCTTTCTTTATTCCTTCATTTTCCATATTATTTTGCGCTGCCATCTCAATTTTATCTCTTGATTTGTTACATTTACCAAAGCTGCTACGAAAGATTCTACTGCTTAGTTTAGAGTCTTACTTCCATTAGAGTTGTGTAGCACACTGGATGTTCCACATCAATTTGATCAATTAACTCATTAAGACTTGCCTGTGTCTCCTTGGAAAAACACTTACCTTTTGCCCTTAATGAACTTTGACATAAAACTTCAGCTTGAACTCGCTGTTCACCACTTGTATGTCATCTAATATTTACATAATACAACTCCATGATAATCACAATTTCAGCTGATAAACAGGCCACATTAACAGATCTGATTCACTGCTTTAAACACAACTTCAGCTATTGCAGTGCAACTGTGATCATCCTGTCTATGACTGTTGACTTACAAGGTTTGATATAAACAAATACTCACATTTCTGTAGCCTAAACACAAACACTTTAAAAACCTGTTGTTATCATTCTAATTACCAAGTCATCACCAAATTTCACATATTTTCTCCTTCACCTCTCATTCTCACCCTGCTATCCAATGAGCATATGGGGAACATATGCTTTCTCAAACAATGTCATCACATTCACTTAATGCTTCAAAAAGGGTTGGAGAGTCAGAAGATGCATTACTCACAACATAATTTCCAGTATCTGACCTATTGGAGACTGTGTGGAGTTTTCACATTCTCCCAGTGTCTGCGTGGGTTTCCTCCGAGTGCTCCAGTTTCCTCGCACAGTCCAAAGATGTGCAGGTCAGGTGGATTGGCCGTGCTAAATTACTCATAGTATTAGGTGCATTAGTCAGAGGGAAGTGGATTACTCTTCGGAGGGTCGGTGTGGACATATTGGGCCGAAGGGCCTGTTTCCATACTGTAGGGAATCTAATCTAATCTAATCTACTCTAATGAATTCCAACACAGTTCAGGTGTAGACTAATCAGCCAATAGAGATTCCACTATTTTCTGTTACTGGGACTAACACCCCATGCACAGGAACTTACTTTTCCGCTACATCAGTCATTTACCATACAATCATTTCTGTAATGTTATTCACATCATGCCAATTTGTGATGGTTCAGCTTGTACCTCAAAGAGTATCAATTGTGAGATTCTGCCTTTTAGTTTAGTGCCTGACTTGTCATACTCCCTCAACAGAGGAGGGAGCAGTGCTCCGAAAACTAGTGCTTCCAACTAAAACTGTTGGACTATTACCTAGTGTCATTTTTAACTTTGAACTCTCTCAGCAGAAACTCTTTCATTTTGGTATCAAACATGAACCACAATCACTCGATTCTCCCTCTCCATTCCAAGTTCTTCTCAAATCTACAGCAGAATTCTAGACCTGGGCAGACAACATTGCTATTAGACCTGTGTTCTTTGCTCCAAAGAAATGTCAATATCTCTCAGTATACTGTTCCCTACTACCACTACATTCCTTGAATGGCTACCTGTACTACATTGCAATGGTCAATTAGCTTATCCACCCTATAGACCTCATCCTCAGCCGCAATCAAACTGGAGAAACAACAAGCCTGTTGGACAATTGCAAAGATTGAGATTGTGACACTCCTGATACTTGGGTCCCCTTAGCTGCCTCAGTCACAGTTACATTGTCCTGTTCTTGAACGTTGATCGAATCAGAAGATATTATTCAAAGAGCTGTGACTTTTATCTGGAATAAAGTATCCAGTAACTTTCCCTCTCTCCAGTATGCCATGGCTCCTGAAGCTCAGCTTCTGACTCAATAGCTCTGAGATAAATTTCCTACAGCCACAACCATTTTTACACTAGGTCATGCTGGTATCCTGAAGCTTGCACATCCTGCATGTGCAGCCTGTGCTGCTAGTAATTCCAAATTAATGAACCTTATACCTCCTATAAGGTTTAGCACTGCATGAAATCATTACAATACTAGCAAAAACCTTCTAATAACTGTAGATGCTTAAGTTTTTTTTCTTACAATATGACTTCTTAGTCCCGTTCTGCTCGAGTTTTCTAAATAAGACAAGGGAGCAAAATACTCACCACCCAGATATTTATCAGTTTCCCTGTGATGTAGTTTTTAAATTTGTCTGTGACTGTTCTTGGAAGGTTTCACAAAGCTGGATGTCCTCTATTTCTCTGTCACCACTTGTGAGGCTTTATAACTCCAATGTACCTGGAGGCTGTCAAAGATAGATATAGAAAAGTGCACTTTCCTCTCCTAACTCCCTTACTCATAAATTCCTTGCAGATCTGCACTCTGCTCCACTTCACCTCTCTTTATATTGCTGAGATGAAAATGAATCTACTGTCTGGAATTTATAAAACTTGTTTAGGCCAGTTAGTTAGTCAACTAGTTTCGGCTGTTGTCCAGTAAAAACTTGATTATCCCTCCCCAAGCCTGAGAAAGACTTAAAATTTACATTTCCTAAATAAGCATTAGTTATTCTAGCAAGAAGCAGACTTAGCAATTGTTCGCTTTATGTGACTTATCAGAGTGTGCTACCATAGAGTGTGATCTGAAAAGCTGTCAAATATATTCAGGAAAGCAGGGAAAAGAGAAAATGAGGAATTATCAGCCAGCTGGCCTGACACCAGTTGTCAGGGAAATATTAGACTCTATAACTAATTAAATCTTAATAGTGCACTTAGAAAATCTGTAAAACCTGACATTGTTAGCCTCAACTATTTGCACTCTATATAAATGATCTCAAGCAGGAACAGAATGTAACATAACAAAATTCGTGGAATGCACTAAAATGGTGGGAAAACAGGCTGTGATAAGGAAATAAACAATTTATACATGGATATTGATGGGCTAGGAGAATAGGCTGGAATCTGGCAGATGGTGTTTAATATGGATAAGTAATTATTATTTCATTGAAAGCAGACTCAAAGTGTGTCATTGCAGAGGGATTTAGGTGTCCTTGTGCATGAATCACAGAATGTGGGTATGTAGGTGCAGCATATAATAGGAAAGGCAAATGGAATCCTGGCATTTTTTGCAAGATGATTAGACAATAAATGTAAAGAAGTGTTGTAAAATTATATAAGGCAGTGGTGAAACCACACCTAGTTATTGGGTCCAGTTTTGGTCTCCTGACTTGAGGAAGGATGTGGTCGCACTGGAAGCAGCTCAGTGGATGTTCATCAGATTGATTCCAGGGATGAAAAGGCTGTTGTATGAAGGGCAGTTGAATAGCTTGGGCTATAGTTCAGAAGAATGAGGGGGGATCTGGATGAGGTATTTAAAATGCTAGATGTGATTGATAGATGGATGTAGAACAGATGTTTGTCCTTGTGTGATAGTTCTCATAGGAATAGTGTGAAAGGAGAATGTTCAAAACTGAGATGAGGAGAAACTACCTCTCTCCGAGAGTTATGAACCTTTGGAACTAACTGCCCCAGAGTGCAGTGGATGCGAAATCAATCTACAGATTCAAGAAGGGGGTGGTACAGTGGTTCACAGTGCCAGGGACCTCAGTTTGATTCCGCCCTCGTGTGACTGTGGAGTTTGCTTGTTCATGTGGGTTTCCACTGGACTCCTCCCACAGTCCAAAGATGTGCAGACTAGGTGGATTAGCCATGTGAAATTGTCCAGTGTCCAGAGATATGCAGGTTAGGTGGATTAGCCAACGGAACTACAGCATTAATGGGATAGGGTAGGTGGGTGGGTTTGTTTGAAATGCTCTTTGGAGAGTCAGTTTGGACTGGATGTGCCAAATATGCCTTCTTCCACACTGTAGGGATTGTATCAAAAAGAAAATGCTATCAGAAGGATAGAAAGGGAGTCAAAAGAGGAGGGGGAGTACCATTTTTGGTTTAGAATAACAATACGTCTGTGGGTGTAGGTTTGCTCGCTGAGCTGTAGGTTTGATATCCAGACATTTTATTACCTGGCTAGGTAACATCATCAGTGACGACCTCCAAGTGAAGCGAAGCTGTTGTCTCCTGCTTTCTATTTATATGTTTGTCCTGGATGGGGTTCCTGGGGTTTGAGGTGATGTCATTTCCTGTTCAATTTCTGAGGGGTTGATAGATGGTATCTAGATCTATGTGTTTGTTTATGGCATTGTGGTTGGAGTGCCAGGCCTCTGGCACGTCTTTGCTTAGCCTGTCCCAGGATACATGTGTTGTCCCAGTCAAAATAGTGTTTCTTTTTCCTCCGTGTGTCGGGCTATGAGGGAGAGAGGGTCGTGTCGTTTTGTGGCTGGCTGGCGTTTATGTATCCTGATGGCTAACTTTCTTACTATTTGTCCTACGTAGTATTTGTGGCAGTCCTTGCATGGTACACCAAAATAAATGAAGATGAAACAATGATCTCATTCGACGTAACAGAACTGTTCACCTCCATCAACATCGATCTAGCAAAGGAAACGTTACCACACTTTTAGAAGAGACCATCACACACATCCCAACCACCATCAATCACATTACCAACGAAAACATCATGAAGCTAGTGGACCTGTGCCTCACCACCCACTTCACCTTCAACAACATAGCCTACAAACAAACCAACGGCACACCCATGGGATCTCCGCTATCAGGATTCATAGCAGAAGCAGTAATGCAAAGGCTAGAACAAACAGCCCTACCAACCATCGTACCAAAAATCTGGGTCCGCTTCGTAGGTGACACCTTTGTCATCACAAAATGAAACAAGATAGAACAGACATTTAACATCAACAACAACACCCTCACAGGCATAAAGTTCACCAAGGAGGAAGAAACTGACAATAAACTCGCATTCCTGGACGTCACAGTCGAAAGAAAGGACAATGGAGAACTACAAACCTGCGTATACAGAAAACCGACAAACACTGACCAAATACTTAACTACACCAGCAACCATCCCAACACACACAAACAAAGCTGTATCAGAACACTATTCCAATGAGCCACCTCACACTGCAGCACAGACGAACTTCAGAAAACAGAGGAGAACCACCTATACAACGTATTCAAGAAGAACGGATATTCAAAAAATACAGTTCACAGATTCCTAAGAACAAACCACGACCAGCAGACCAAACACAGCCAGAAACCCCAACCATGTTACCATACATCAAAGAAGTTTCAGAAATTACAGCCAGACTGCTAAGACCCCTCGGAATCCTAGTAGCACACAAACCCACCAACACTCTCAAATAAAAACTAACAAACTTAAAAGACCCAGTACAACCCATGGACAAAACCAACGTCGTCTACAAAATTCCATGCAAGGACTGCCACAAACACTATGTGGGACAAACAGGAAGAAAGTTAGCCACCAGGATACACAAACACCAGCCAGCCACAAAAAGACACGACCTTCTCTCCCTCGTAGCCCTACACATGGAGGTAAAAAAACACCATTTCAACTGGGACAACACATCTATCCTGGGACAGGCTAAGCAAAGACATGCCAGAGAATTCCTAGAGGCCTGGCACTCCAACCACAATGCCATAAACAAACACATATATCTAGATACCATCTATCAACCCCTCAGAAAACAAACAGGAAATGACATCACCACAAACCCCAGGAATCCCATCCAGGACAAACATATAAATAGAAAGCAGGAGACAACAGCTTCGCTTCACTTGGAGGTTGCCACTGATGATGTTACCTAGCCAGGTAAGGAAATGTCTGGATATCAAACCTATAGCTCAGTGAGCAAACCTACACTCTAAACCTCAACTTGAGCTACAAACCTTCACAAACCTTGCAAAATACATCTGTATTAGGGAGGATGTTCCTGGGAGGTCATCCAGTGAAGTTATATGTGTGGAAATGAGAAATACAAAAGGGACAATCACTTTGTTGGGGTTGTTATCTCTGGTAAGTTGCCTGTGCCATGTGCTAGTGAGACGGGGAATAGGGAGAGAGAGGAGTTGAACACATGGCAACAAGGATGGTGCAGGAGGGAGGGTTTTGGAGACATGGATAATTGAGGTTCATTCTGGGGTAAATGGGACCTCTATAAACAGGATGGTCTACACCCGAACCAGAGGTGTACGAATATCCTGGGGACGGTTTAAACTAATTCAGAAGGGGGATGGGAACCTAAATTGTAGTTCAGTGTCCAGGAGGTTGAGAATAGTGAGGTCAGAAATTTGGTTTCAAGGTCGCAAGGGTTCACCGACAACAGGTAGGTGGTTTGAAGTGTGTCTACTTCAACGCCAGGAACGTCAGGAAAAAGGTGGGTGAACTTTTGGTTCACCTGGTACCTGGTACCTGGTACCTGGTTCATTGGTACCTGGGACTTCGATGTTGTGGCCATTTCGGAGACATGGGTAGAGCCAGGACAGGAATGGTTGTTGCAGTTTCTGGGATTTTGATGGACAGAGAAGATGGTAACAGAGGGGGAGGTGTGGCATTGTTAGCCAATGGCAGTATTACAGTTACAGAAAAGACATTTGAGGACTCGTCCACTGAGGTAGTATGGGCTGAGGTTAGAAACAGGAAAGGAAAGGAAAGGTCATCCAGGTGAGACTTTTCTATAGACCTCCGAATAGGTGCTGAGATGTAGAGGAAGGGATAGCAAAAATGATTCTGGATAGGAGCGAGAGTAACAGGGTAGTTGTTAAGGGGGATTTAACTTTCCAACTATTGACTGGGAATACTATAGACAAGTATTTTAGATGGGGCAGTTTTTGTCCAATGTGTGCAGGATGACACAGTATGTAGACAGGCCAACAAGGGGGGAGGTCACATTGGGTAATGAACCTGGCCAGGTGTTAGATTTGGAGGTAGGTGAGCACTTTGGTGATAGTGACCACAATTCGGTTATGTTTACTTTGGTGTTGGAAAGGGATAGGTATATACTTCAGGGCAAGAATCATAGTGGGGGAAAGGCAATTATGAATGCAATTAGGCAACATTTAGGATGCATTGGATGGGGAAGGAAATTACAGAGGATGGGCACAATGGAAATGTGGAGCTTACTGAAGGAACAGCTACTGCGTGTCCTTGATAAGTATGTAATCAGGCAGGGAAGTGGTCGAATAAGGGTGCCGTGGTTTACTGAAGAAGTTGAATCTCTTGTTGAGAGGAAGAAGAAGGCTTATATTAGGATGAGACGTGAAGGTTCAATTAGGGCACTTGAGAGTTACAAGCTAGCCAGAGAGACCTAAAGAGAGAACTAAAAGAGCCAGGAGGGGACATGAGAAGTTGTTGGCAGATAGAATCAAGGAAAACCCTCAAGCTTTCCATAGGTATGTTAGGAATAAAAAAAATGACTAGAGTAAGATTGGGACCAATCAAGGACAGTAGTGGGAAGTTGTGCGTGGAGTCTGGGGAGATAGGAGAAGCGCTAAATGAATATTTTTCATTGGTATTCTCACTGGAAAAAATAATGTTGTCAAAAGGAATACTGAGATACAGGCTACTAGACTAGATGGGATTGAGGTTCACAAGGAGAAGGTGTTAGCATTCTGGACTGTGTGAAAATATTTAAGTCCCCTGGGTCAGATGGGATTTATCCTAGGATTATTTGGGAAGCCAGGGAGGAGATTGCCGAGTCTTTGGCTTTGATCTTTATGTCGTCATTGTCTACAGGAATAGTGCCAGAAGACTGGAGGATAGCAACTGTTGTCTCCTTGTTCAAGAAGAGTAGAGACAACCCTGGTTATTATAGACTAGTGAGCCTTACTTCAGTTGTGGATATAGTGTTGGAAAAGGTTATAAGAGTTAGGATTTATAATCATCTAGAAAGGAATAAGTTGTTTAGGGATAGTCAACATGGTTTTGTGAAGGGTAGTTCTTTGAGAAGGTGACCAAACAGGTGGATGAGGGTAAAGTAGTTGATGTGGTGTATATGGATTTCAGCAAGGTGTTTGATAAGGTTCCCCATGGTAGACATTTGCAGAAAATATGGAGACACGGAATTGAGGGTGATTTAGCGATTTGGATCAGAAATAGGCTAGCTGAAAGAAGACAGAGGGTGATGGTTGATGGGAAATGTTCATCCTTGAGTTCAGTTACTTGTGGTGGATCACAAGGATCTGTTTTGGGGCCACTGCTGTTTGTCATTTTTATAAATGACTTCAACAAGAGCGTAGAAGCATGGGTTAGTAAATTTGCAGATGACTCTAAGGTCGGTGGAGTAATGGATAGTGCCAAAGGATGTTGCAGGTTACAGAGGGACATAGATAAGCTGCAGAGCTGGGCTGAGTGGTGGCAACTGAAGCTTAATGTGGAAAAGTGTGAGGTGACTCACTTTGGAAGGAGCAACAGGAATAAAGAGTATTGGGCTAATGGTAATATTCTTGGCGGTGTGGATGATCAGAGAGATCTCAGTGTCCATGTACATAGATGCCTGAAAGTTTCCATCCAGGTTGATAGGGTTGTTAAGAAGGCATATGGTCTGTAAGCTTTTATTGGTAGAGGGATAAAGTTTCGGAGCCACAAGTCATGTTGCAACTGTACAAAACTCTGGTGCGGCTGCACTTGGAGTATTGCGTACAGTTCTGATCAAGCCATTATTGAAGGATGTGGAAGCTTTGGAAAGGGTTCAGAGGCGATTTACTAGGATCTTGTCTGGTTTGGAGAGAAGGTCTTATGAAGAAAGGCTGCGGGACTTCAGGCTGTTTTTGTTAGAGAGAAGGTTGAGAGGGGACTTAATTGAGACATATAAGATAATCAAGGGGTTAGATAGGGTGGACAGTGAGAGCCTTTTTCCTCGGATGGTGATGGCTCGTACAAGGGGACATAGCTTTAAATTGAGGGGTAATAGATATAGGACAGATGTCTGGGGTAGTTTCTTTACTCAGAGAGTAGTAGAGGCGTGGAACACACTGCCTGCAACAGTAGTAGACTCGCCAACTTTAAGGACATTTAAATGGTTATTGGATAGACATATGGACAAGAATGGAATCGTGTAAGATAGATAGGCTTCAGGTTGGTTCCATAGTTTGGCACAACATTGAGGGCTTAAGGGCCTGTACTGCATTGTAATGTTCTATGTTTTATGTGTTATAGGACACTCAATAGTGACCAGGAAATTGACAAGCAAATACATAAGGAGATCTCAGGTATCTCTAAGATTAATATGGCTGTAATGGGAAGAGAATTTAACTTTCCAAACATAGAATGGGACTGTAGTTGTGTTAAGGAGTTGGATGAGGAGGAATTTGCTAAATGTGTATAAGAAAACTTTGCCATTCAATGTGAAGATATACCTACTTCAGAAGGAGCAATACAGGTAGTTCTTCTGTAACGCGATGGGGTGCATTCTTGTACAATCCTGCATTATAGAAAACTCATGCTTTTAAACAGCGCTTAAAGTGTTGATGATATAATCACACTACAGCCAACGCACATTTTAAAAGCTTGTGCTTTAGAAACATTGTCCCCAGTTCACCAATCCTGTTACAGCGAATTTGTATTAATGAAAAATGTGTTATAGCAGAATGACCTGTACTTGACCTTCTATTGGGAAATAAAGCAAGTGACTGAGGTATCAGTTGGGCAGCATTTTGGGCAAGTCATCCGAATTCTATTAGTTTTAATTAGTTATGGAAAGGATAGAACCGATCAAAAAGTTAAACTTCTAAATTGGAGTAAGGCAATTTCAACAGCATTAGACAGGAACTTTCTAAAGTCTTGCAAAATGTCCAGATTACAGAGGAGGAAGTGTTGGATGTCTTGAAATGGTTAAAGGTGGATAAATCCCCAGGACCTAATCAAATGTACCCTTGAACTCTGTAGGAAGCTAGAGAAGTGATTGCTGGGCCTCTTGCTGAGAAATTTGTATCATCGATAGTCACAGGTGAGATGTCGGAAGACTGGTGGTTGGCAAACGTGGTGCCATTGTTTAAGAAGGGTGGTAGGGACAAGCTCGGGAACTATAGACCAGTGAGCCTGACCTCGGTGGTGGGCAAGTTGTTGGAGGGAATCCTGAGGGACAGGATGTACATGTATTTGGAAAGGCAAGGACTGATTAGGGATAGTGAACATGGCTTTGTGCGTGGGAAGTCATGTCTCACAAACTTGATTGAGTTTTTTTGATGAAGTAACAAAGAAGATTGAAGAGGTCAGAGCAGTAGATGTGATCTATATGGACTTCAGTAAGGCGTTTGACAAGGTTCACCATGGGAGACTGGTTAGCAAGGTTTGATCTTATGGAATACAGGGAGAACTAGCCATTTGGATATAGAACTGGCTCAAAGGTGGTGGTGGTGGTGGAGGGTTGTTTTTCAGACTGGAGGCCTGTGACCAGTGGAGTGCCACAAGGATCAGTGCTGGGCCCTCTACTTTTTGTCATTTACATAAATGATTTGGATGAGAGCATAAGAGATACAGTTAGTAAGTTTGCAGATGACACCAAAATTGGAAGTGTAGTGGACAGCGAAGAGGGTTACCTCAGATTACAACAGGATCTTGACCAGATGGGCCAATGGGCTGAGAAGTGGTAGATGGAGTTTAATTCAGAGAAATGCAAGGTGCTGCATTTTGGGAAAGCAAATCTTAGCAGGACTTATACACTTAATGGTAAGGTCCTAGGGAGTGTTGCTGAACAAAGAGACCTTGGAGTGCAGGTTCATAGCTCCTTGAAAGTGGAGTCACAGGAGGATAGGATAGTGAAGGCGGTGTGTGGTATGCTTTCCTTTATTGGTCAGCGTATCGAGTACAGGAGTTGGGAGGTCATGTTGCGGCTGTACAGGACATTTGTTAGGCCACTGTTGGAATATTGCGTGCAATTCTGGTCTCCTTCCTATCAGAAAGATGCTGTGAAACTTGAAAGGGTTCAGAAAAGATTTACAAGGATGTTGCCAGGTTTGGAGGATCTGAGCTACAGGGAGAGGCTGAACAGGCTGGGGCTGTTTTCCCTGGAACATCGGAGGCTGAGGGGTGACCTTATAGAGTTTTACAAAATTATGAGGGGCATGGATAGGGTAAATAGGCAAAGTCTTTTCCCTGGGGTTGGGGAGTCCAGAACTAGAGGGCATAGGTTTAGGGTCAGAGGGGAAAGATATAAAAGAGACCTAAGGGGTAACTTTTTCCACGCAGAGGGTGGTACATGTATAGAATCAGCTGCCAGAGGATGTGGTGGAGGCTGGTACAATTGCAACATTTAAGAGGCATTTGGATGGATATATGAATAGGAAAGGTTTGGAGGGATATGGGCTGGGTGCTGGCAGGTGGGACTAGATTGGGTTGGGATATCTGGTCGGTATGGACAGGTTGGGCCGAAGATTCTGTTTCCATGCTGTACATCTCTATGACTCTATGACTCTAAGTCGATTGAGAGAGAGTATTTGCAGGTAAAGGGAGATATGAGGTCTTTAAGAATGAGATAGCAAGCATTCAGAGGCAGTATGTTCCTGATAGTGTGAAGGGCAAGGCTGACAGGTGTAGGGAGTGTCAGATGACAAGAGAAGTTGAGGTTCCAGTCACGAAAAGGAAGAAGGAGGCATATAGATTTACTTATCTATGTCATTTAACTATGTGGTCTGCCTGTATTGCTCTTAAGATAAAGCTTTCCGCTGTGCCTCGGTACACGTGACAATAAATTCAATTCAATTCAAAGACGGTAAGGAAAAACCAGGGAACTATAAAACTGTGAGCCTTATGTCAGTCGTGGATAAGATGTTGTAGGAGATTCTGAGGGACAGGATTTACATGCATTTGAAAAGGCAAGGACTGATTAGGAATAGTCAACATGGCTTTGTGCATGGGAAATCTTGACTCACTAACTTGAATAGGTTTTTTGAAGAAGTAGCAAAGAAGGTTGATGAAGACTGAAGTAGATATTGGCAATATAGGTTTCAGCAAAGCCTTCGAGAAGGTAGATGGCTCGTTAGGCAAACTGGTTATTAATGTTGGATCGCATGGGATCCAGGGAGCTAGCCAATTGAACACAAAGTTAGCTTGAAAGTAACAGACAGAGGGTGGGGGTAGAGGGTTACATTTCAGGCTGGAGGACTGTGACCAGTGGTATACCACAAGGGTCAGTGCTAGGGCCACTGCTTTTCATCTTTTATATAAGTGGTTTGGATATGAATAGAGGGGGCGGTGTGAGCAAATTTGCAGATAACACCAAATAGGTAGTGTCATGGACAGTGAAGAGAGGATTATCTCAGAGTACATTGGGAGCTTGATCAGATCAGCTAATAGGCCAAAGATTAGCAGGTAGAATTTAATTTAGGTGAATGTGAGGTGTTGCATTTTCATAAGGTAAACCAGGGAAGGACTTATACAGTTAATGGTAGGTCCTTGAGAAGTGTTGCCAAATGAAGAAATCTAGGGGTGCAGGTGCAAAATTCCTTGAAAGTGGAGTTGTAGATAGACAGGGCGGTGAAGAAGGAGGTTGAATACCTTCATTGGTCAGTGCATTGAGTATAGGAGTTGAAACATCATGTTGCAGCTGTACAGGACATTGGTAAGGCCACTTTTAGAATACTATGTACAATTCTAGGTGACCTTCTAAAGCAATGATGATGTTAAACTTGAAAGGGTGCAGAAAAGATTTACAAGTACGTTGCTGGGACTGGAGTGGCTAAATAGGCTGGAGTGTTGGAAGCTGAGGGGTGACGTTATGGAGGTTTATAAGGAGCATGGATAGGATGAATAGCTAGGGGTGGAGGTGTCCAAAATTAGGGGGCATAGGTTTAAGGTGAAAGGAGCAAGATTTAAAAGGCACCTGAGGGGTGACTTTCTCACACAGAGGGTGGTGCGTGTATGGAATGAGCTGCCAGAGGAAGTAATGGAGGCAGATGCAATTACAACATTTAGAAGGCATTTGGATAAGTATACGAATAGAAAGGGTTTAGAGGGATATGGGCCAAATGCTGGCAAATGGGACTAGGTCAGATTGGGATGTCTGATCGACGAGTTGGATCGAAGTGTCTGTTCTGTGCTGTGTGGCACCGTGACATTATCTTCTAGGATACGTACTTGATGATCTATCACTTCATCTACCCTCCTTAATATTCTCCTGTTTGGTGTGCATTTCCTTAGTTTGTTTGCCCTCCTGAAATGTATTACCTCGCATTGCTGTGAATTGAATCATAGTTACCTTTTTTTCTGCCATTTCAACCAAAATCATTCAAATCAAAAGTTATCTTATTCAGTATCAAGTACCCGGCCAATTTTTGCATCATCTGCAAATTTTGGAACTATGTGTCCCACATTTATACCTAAATTATTAATATACTAAAGCCAAGAGACCAAACACTGACCCATGTGGAATGCCACCAGAAACTTCCTCATTAGCAAAACTGATCATTGCCCTTTACTTCTGTCATTGAGCCAATTTTAGGTCCAACTGACCATATTCCCCGATATCTCATCGGCTTTTACTTTTCTGACCAGTCTACAATGTGGAACCTTGTGGAGGCCTTACTGAAATACATGTAAATACTATCCACTTTTTTGCTGTTATCAATCCTTATTGTTACTTCCTCAAAAAACTCAATTGTTAGTAAGACACAACCTTCTCATAGCAAAATCATGCTGACTACCCCGTTAATCAATTCTAAATAACAGTTTATCCAGTCTCAGAATTAATACTACTACTGTAATTTTCCCATAACTGAGGTCAGATTGATTGGCCTATTTGACCTTGTAATCTTTTTAAACAATTGTGTAACATTTGCAAACTTTCAATTCCCTGGAATCTCACTTGCATCTAGTGATGATTACAAAATAATTCTCTGACCATCCATTTTTCAGCTCAGGCTTCTTCGAAAAGCCTGCATCCATGCAGCCTGGATGATTTATCCACTTTCAAAGATGTCAGTCCCTCCAGTACTTTCTCTTGCACTGTGCTTGTTATAGCTCATATTTTACAGTCCACCTGTTTAACTAGAATGTTTGCATAATTGCTCTCTTTTGTGAAGATAGAGACAAAGTACTTTTTAAGAACCTGTCCACATCTTCTATATCCATCCATAAGATGCCAAGGATACCTCTGATAGATCGTACCTTTTCTTTAGTTACCCTCTTGCTGCAATGTGCTGATAAAACAGCTTTGGGGTTAATTTGATTTTACATGCCAATGTTTTTTCATATATTCTCTTTTCTTTTCAAATTTCCACTTTTATTTAACCCCAGTACTTTCTATAGTCCTTTAGGCTTTCACAGTATTAAGATTTTGTGACAATCATAAAGTTTTATTTTCTGTTTTGTGACACCTTGTATGCTTCTGGATCACCAGGGTGTTCTATATTTGAAAGCACCACCCTATTCCTTTGACGAATGCCTACACTGTATACAAAGAATCTCCTTTTTGCATACATTTCAGTACTTTAACACTGATTTTCCTTGAAGTAGTTTTATCAAGTCCAATTTTTGCCAGATCACCTCTAAACTTCATAAAATTTGTCTTCCCTCAATTTAGAAACTTTTACTCAAATTTCCTCTTTATCTTTTTCCATAAGATTATATCTCCAAATGATCACCTGCAGCCAATTCACCCACTTCAACCAGTTATTCCTCTACAAGGAATAATTTAGGAATATGATGGAATCCCCACTTTCCTGGATGAAAGCATTCAAGAAACTTGATGCTATCCAGGACAAAATTGCCTGCTTGATTTGCACTATATCCATAAACATTTACTCCCTCCACTACCAGCACTCAGTAGCAGCAGTGTGTATCATCTATAAAATGCACTCTAGTAATTCATCTTGGCTCAATAGATAGCTATTGCCAAACTCACAAATACTGTCATCTAGAACTGTAATCTCTAAAATATGCATTGTGATCAAATGGTTAATCAAGAGTCTACCATTCAATCTCACTGCCTGTTCATTTTCCCTCACTATCAGTGTCTCTGGCAGTTGATCCCACTGCTCACCAATGTTGCCTCGGCATGTGAACACCAAGTCGTGTCATTGCATGACTTTCACTTTCAGAAACTGCATGGCAAGAGAAAAATGTATGCTCTTAATGGACTTTACCAGCTTGTAACATCGTGTTTCAGTTTGGTCCAGGTGTACTAACATTGCAGGGTAAAGCAAATTTTATGGTGACAGCGCAAACAATAGAATAAGATATATACTAGGAACAAATGTGTGACCCTAGTATAGTCCTAGAAACATGGGAGACTTTACACCTCATCATGTCCATGTGCACTCTGTGCAAGTACAGTTCAGCTTGTGCCTCTGCCTTTTCACAGGATATCCGCAGTTGTATTTTTACTTCAGCTTCTTATCTTAAGGACTATCCATAACGAAGTAAAATTAGGGAAATGCTGCTGCACTCCACATCAACTATCTGATCAACTCAAGCTAACAGGGCCCCAGAAACAAATTGCAACCACGGAAGTGACCTGTGGTACCGACACCTTTGAAAGCAGCCATCAACATTCTGGTTGTTCCAGAGGCATAGATCCAAAAGCGTACCTGCAACCTGACCAGTGGCTCATCATGAACTACAAGGTAAAGCAATAATAATGAACGAGGAAACTGGACCATCTCAAAATAAACCAAAAATGTGGAATGGGAAAATTAATTTCTTTCATAATTGTAAAACATAACGGCACTTGCTCTATATCTTACAAAAATATGCTGGTATATAAAAAGTAGAATTTGATCAACCATACATAAATGCATAGTAAATTGTATAGCAAAGAAAATTCATGAGCTGAATGCTGTTTTGAAAGCTCAAACATTATTTATTTTCTAAACCAGCAGCAAAAGGTAAGACCTACATTGAAGCATTTTGTTCTCGCAAAATGAAGAGATCATTCAAAGCTGGTGAAGCAATTAAAGAAGCAATGATGGTAGTCAATGTCTCTTTATTCAAGGACATTAAGAACAAAGAAGAAATAATAACTGCAATCCAAAGCACAACAGCAAGACGATTGAAGTCTCTGTTCACAGATATCGTTCAGCAACGAGACCAGGACCTAAAGGATGAATGCTTTTCACTGCAGTTCTGACTGCATCAATAGGACTGACACAGCCCAACTGATTGTCTTTGTCCATGTGATTTTTAAGGACATAATGACTATAGTCAATCTTGTCATATCCTTGAACAGAGAACATGAGGTGAGGATACTGACAACAAATTTAAAAGTGTCAGAAAATAACATTCTAATCAAGCAACTGGTTTCTATCATAACTGAAGGGGCACCAGCATGTTTTGCCTAAATGCAAGCTTTGTTCTATTTCACAGAAATGATCCTGATTTCCTATCTTTTGTCACTTACCATTGCACAGTCCACCAGCAAGCATCAATGAATAAAATTACAGGTGTTTCTCATGCAATGAAAGTTCTTGCTGAGACTGCAAATTTGATTCACATTACTTGTTTAAATCCTTACTCGATTAACTCAGTGCTGCCAATGGTGAACTAATTCTTCATGTTAAAGTGAGGTGGTTAAGTCAAGGGAAGGTCCCGCAAAGATCTTTTGAACTGAAGCGTGAAACTGTCCCTTTCTTAAATCAAGGAAAGAAGTGTACAGTGAACTGTCAGACAACACATGGTTGCTCAACTTGGGGCTCTTTACAATCATAATGTCAAAACTGAATGAGGATGTAATAGCAGCACATTTAGAAAAATCATCATTTAATCATGCAGAGTCAGCATTGCTTCATGAAAGGGAAATCATATCTGACCAATTTATGAGAGATTTGAGGAAATCTTAACTACACTGGATAAAGGGGTACTGGACTTCCAGAAGATGTTCAACATGATATCTCAGAAAAAGTTAAGTCACAAGATCAGAGCCCATGCTGTAGGACTTAGTATATTACCATAGATAGAGAGTTGGTGAATGGGCAGGAAACAGCGAGTGGCTTAATGGATTGTTTTTCAGATTGGCAACCCATAACCAGTGGGGTTCCACAGGGATCAATGCTGGGACAACAACAGTTTACAATATATTGGAGGAAGGAAGTGAATGTCATAGAGTCATAGAGTCATAGAGATGTACAGCATGGAAACAGACCCTTCGGTCCAACCCATCCATGCCGACCAGATATCCCAACCCAATCTCGTCCCACCTGCCAGCACCCAGCCCATATCCCTCCAAACCCTTCCTATTCATATACCCATCCAAATGCCTCTTAAATGTTGTAATTGTACCAGCCTCCACCACATCCTCTGGCAGCTCATTCCATACATGTACCACCCTCTTCATGAAAAAGTTGCCCCTAAGGTCTCTTTTATATCTTTCCCCTCTCACCCTAAACCTATGCCCTCTAGTTCTGGACTCCCCAACCCCAGGGAAAAGACTTTGCCTATTTACCCTATCCATGCCCCTCATAATTTTGTAAATCTCTATAAGGTCACCCCTCAGCCTCCAATGTTCCAGGGAAAACAGCCCCAGCCTGTTCAGCCTCTCCCTGTAGCTCAGATCCTCCAACCCTGGCAACATCCTTGTAAATCTTTTTTGAACCCTTTCAAGTTCCACAACATCTTTCCGATAGGAGGGAGACCAGAATTGCAATATTCCAACAGTGGCCTAACCAATGTCCTGTATAGCCACAACATGACCTCCCAACTCCTGTACTCAATACTCTGACCAATAAAGGAAAGCATACCAAACAGTAATTAATTTTGTAGAGAACACAAAAAGAAGTGTAAAGATAAGTTACATGGGCATAATGTGGGAAAACATGGAATTGTTCATTTTGGATGGGAGAACAAAAGAAAAACTGCAGAAAGCTGCAACTCAAAGGGACTTAGTGGTACTTGCACCATAGAGGGATTGAATTCAAGAGTCGTGAGGTGATGTTGCAGCTGTACAGGACTTTGGTTAGGCCACATTTGGAGTACTGTGTGCAGTTCTGGTCGCCTCACTTTAGGAAAGATGTGGAAGCTTTGGAGAGGGTGCAGAGAAGATTTACCAGGATGTTGCCTGGAATGGAGAGTAGGTCATACGAGGATAGGTTGAGAGTTCTCGGCCTTTTCTCGTTGGAACGGCGAAGGATGAGGGGTGACTTGATAGAGGTTTATAAGATGATCAGAGGAATAGATAGAGTAGACAGTCAGAAACTTTTTCCCCGGGTACAACAGAGTGTTACAAGGGGACATAAATTTAAGGTGAAGGGTGGAAGGTATAGGGGAGATGTCAGGGGTGGGTTCTTCACCCAGAGAGTGGTGGGGGCATGGAATGCGCTGCCCGTGGGAGTGGTAGAGTCAGATTCATTGGCGACCTTTAAGCGGCATTTGGATAGGTACATGGATGGGTGCTTAATCTAGGATAGAAGTTCGGCACAACATCGTGGGCCGAAGGGCCTGTTCTGTGCTGTATTGTTCTATGTTCTATGTTCTATGTTCTAAATATAGAAAGCTAACACACAGGTGAAACAGGTAGCATGGAGATGAAGAAGGGAATATGGTGGACAGTGAGAGCCTTTTTCCTCAGATGGTGGTGGCTAGCACAAGAGGACATAGCTTTAAGTTGAGGGGTGATAGATATAGGACAAATGTCAGGGAACAAACTGTATGCAACACTAGTTGACTCGTCAACTTTAAGAGCATTTAAATGGTCATTGGATAGACATTTGGATGGAAATGCATAGTGTAGGTTAGATAGGCTTCAGATTGGTTCCACAGGGTGGTGCAACATCGAGGGCCAAAGGACCAGTACTGCGCTGTAACATTCTATGTTCTATGTGCTATGTAATCAGGAGCTTGTACAAAATGTATTATGTCATTGGAGAATATTATTGTTCATTATTTCAGAGAAGGTTCATTAGGGTGATCATTGGTGTGGAGGGATTGTCTTTTAAACAAAAGTGAAACAGGTGGGACTTTACTCACTGGAGTATACAAAAATAGAAGTAACGTCATTGAAATATATAGGATTCTTAATAAGCTTGACAGGGTAAATGATGAGAGGATGTTTCCCCTCTAGGACATAGGACATATGCCCAGAGGACATAGTCTCAGAATTAAGGGCTGCCAATTTAAGACTGTGATGGGTTGTGGGTGTGTGGAACTTCTTGCCACAGAGAGATATGGGGGCAGAGCCCTTGTGTAAGCTTAAGGCTGTGACAGATAATTTCTTGATCAGTCAGGGAAACTGCAGGGAAATTGACGTGAGGAATGTTGGATTGAAAGATCCTGTTGAATAGTGGAGCAGGTTTGAGCAGCCGAAAGGCCTAATCCTGTTCCTATTTCTTATGGTTCTATGGTCTTCTGAACTGTGAACTGTTGGCAAAAAAACAGCGACTTAGAACATATCAATCAGTGCTGTGAAGCATTCACATTAAAACTGGGTCTGTGGTCCTCCCAAATAAAAATAAAAATCTACAACTCTTCCCAAGTCTGGAGAAATACACAAAGAAGAATCAAACAGACAGATAAATGGTTCTACCCAAAAATCATCGGTGACATCTGAGGAATTTAACAGAAACATTCGACAAGCAATTTCACAAATTAAATGTGATGGAACAAATCAAATTTTATCTCAAAGCTATTCCTTCAAGTAGACATTGGTAGGTTGGTTACCAAATTCTGTGAAACTTTTGAGTTACAAAGCAGTGGAGTTGGTATGGAGATAATTATCATGCAAATAGTACTGTTATGATGATGGAAGAGTGTGTGTTCATTTTAAGATAGAAAGTGTTTTCTGAATTTTTGAAGTGAATTTAAAGTACAACTACAGCTGCTGAACAGAACAGCTAAGAGATGGGCTGTTCCAAAATAGATACTTGTAACAACTGACTGTTAAATGGGTACTTGTTTTGACAACAATTCCAATTTTAACAGATTAATGTAAATTATGCCCAGGATACTAAAGCCTAATTGAGTTTGAATTTATTGTATTGGTAACATTGGACCAATGACAGGGTGCAATGTTGGGGGATAGAAAACTAGGGCATTTTGAAAATTGGTCAAACCAATTGCCACCGAATAACAAACCTACTGCAGTAGAAATGGACACTAACTGCCCATCTAACTTCTTACTGTCAAAGAAATAAGAAGGCCCTCTCTGTCAAAACGTACCGTTTCCTGTAAAAACAGCAAAAACTGAGAAGATCATCCAGGGAGATCAGCAGATGGAGAAGACATAGACTGTGTGGACTTAAGATTAAGTTAGTGTACTGTTTAATAATTGGCTATTGGACCTGCAAGTTAATATAATTATGTTCAGTTAAATTGAGGAGTGTTTGGTTTGTTAATAGTTTTGTTTAATGTTCACTATTAGAGTTGGGAAAATAAATTGTTTTTTTTTCTTTCAATAGTGAAAATTAGGAGTTCTCTATCATTCATGTACATTTTAGCATATTACAAGGCAAGGCGATCTTTTCTGGGCATTTGATTTTAATTAACAGAGGGGTTTGACCGCTGCGTCATAATAATACTGAGCTGAAGGTCACATCAGAAGGCAGTGAATTTTGGGGACTTGGAAAATTACCCACCCCTATCATTCTGTGCTTAAGTAAAAACTTACTTTGACTCATGAGACAGTCAAATGAAGAGGATGTATTGCTGAACAAATAGACCTTGGAGTGCAGGTTCATAGCTCCTTGAAAGTGGAGTTGCAGGTAGATAGGATAGTGAAGAATGTGTTTGGTATGCTTTCCTTTATTGGTCAGAGAATTGAATACAGGAGTTGGGAGGTCATATAGCGGCTGTACTGGACATTGGTTAGGCTGCCATTGGAATATTTCATGCAATTCTGGTCTCTTTCCTATTGGAAAGATGTTGTGAAACTTGAAAGGGTTCAGAAAAGATTTACAAGGATGTTGCCAGGGTTGGAGGATTTGAGTTATAGGGAGAGGCTGAACAGGCTGGGGCTGTTTTCCCTAGAGTGTCAGAGGCTGAGGGGTAACCTTATAGAGGTTTACAAAATTATGCGGGGCATGGATAGGGTAAGTAGACAAAGTCTTTTTCTTAGGGTGGGGGAGTCCAGAACTAGAGAGCATAGGTTTAGGGTGAGAGGGGAAAGATATAAAAGAGACCTGAGGGGCAACATTTTCATGCAGAGGGTGGTATGTGCATGGAATGAGCTGCCAGAGGAAGTGATGGAGGCTGGTACAATTGCAACATTTAAAAGGCATTTGGGTGAGTATATGAGGTTTGGAGGGATATGGGCCAGGTGCTGGCAGGTGGGACTAGATTGGGTTGGGATGTCTGGTCAGCATGGACAGGTTGGACTGAAGGGTCTGTTTCCATGCTGTACATATCTATGACTCTATGAATCTATCCTTCAGTACATCAGTGCTGTTCAGAGTCCTGCCATTAACTCTATAACATTTACTTAACATTTTCCTTAACATTTGATCTCCCAATGCACTTCACATTTACCCAGCTTAAACTCCATCTGCCATTTCCTCGCCCATATCTGCAATTGATCTATATCATACTGTGTCCTTTGACAAGCTTCTACACTATTCACAACTCCACCAGTCTTTGTAAGTTCTGCAAACGTATTAGCCCACCCATCTGCATTTCCATCTAAGTCATTTTTCTATATCTCAAACAGCAGAAATCCCAGTACAGATCCCTGCAGAACACTAGCAATCATGGTCCTCTATTTCATCTTCCACTATTACCCGCTGTCTTCTATGGGCAAGCCAATCCTGAATACAGGCAGCAAAATCATATTGAATCCCATGCCTACCATGAGGGGCCTTGTCAAAAGCCTTACTAAGATCAATGTAAACAATATTCACATTCATCACCTCCTTGAAAACTTTAGTGAAGTTAGTAAGACATGATCCGTCCTGCACAAAGCCATGCTGACTGTTCCTAATTAGGCCATGCTTTTCCAAATGCACATAAATCCTATCCCTAATAATTCACCCCAATGATTTCCCAACCACCAATGTGAGACTCACCCTACTATATTTTCCTAGATAATGCCTATTTCCTTTCTTGAACAGAGGAACGATATTAGCTACTAGCTAGTCTTCCAGCACCTCTCCAGTGGCTAGCGAGGATGTAATGACCTTGCAAGGTCCCCAGCAATTTCCTCTCTTGTCTCTCTCAATAGCCTGGGCGGAGATACTATTGGGTCCTGTGTAATTACCCACCTTAATGCTCTTTCAGTGATCCAGCACCATTTCTTTCTTGATCTTGAAATGCCCTAGCATATTATCATGCTCCACACAAATCTCACTATCCTCCGTAACCTTCTCCTGGGTGAATACCAATGCAAAGTACTCATTTAGGATTTCACCCACATCGTCTGCCTTCAAGCACAAATTCCCTCTGTTATCTTCTCCATAGCTTTCTTGCTTTTAATGTACCTGTAGAACACCTTGGGATTTTCTTTAAACCTACTTGCCAAGGTTTTTCATGGCCCATTCTTGCTGTCTTAATTCCCTGCTAGAGATCTTTGCTGCTTTTTTTATATTCCTCATTGGCTCTGTCCATGTTTAGCTTCCTAATTCTTACACTTGCTTCTTTTTCTCTTTTGTCTAAATTCACAACCTCCCTTGTTATCCAAGGATCCCTTACCTTGCCATCTCTTGTTCTTCCTCCTTATTAGAACTAGCCAGTCCTGAAGTTTCATCAGGTAAAAACAATGACTGCAGATGCTGGAAAGCAAATACTGGATTAGTGGTGCTGGAAGAGCACAGCAGTTCAGGCAGCATCCAACGAGCAGCGTTGGATGCTGCCTGAACTGCTGTGCTCTTCCAGCACCACTAATCCAGTAACTGAAGTTTCATCAGCAGATCTTTAAACAATTCCCACATGACAAATGTGGACTTGGCTGATAACAGCTCCCCTCAATTAACACTCCCTAACTCCTGCCTAATACTGATGTAATTTGTCTTCCCCCACCTTCCTTCAAGATCCTGACTTACCCTTATTCATGCATATCTTAAAACTTAAATAGTTGTGATTGCTGTTTCCAAAATGCTCTCCCAATGAAAGGCCTATCATCTGGCCTAGGAGAAAGTGAAGACGGCAGATGCTGGAGATCAGAGCTGAAAAATGTGTTGCTGAAAAAGCGCTGCAGGTCAGGCAGCATCCAAGGAGCAGGAGAATCGACGTTTCGGGCATAAGCCCTTCTTCAGGAATCATCTGGCCTGGCTCATTACCCAATACTTGGTCTATTCTGGACCCTCCTCTAGTTACACGATTCACACACTGTTTCAAGGAACTCTCTTAGATGCAGTTAAATTCTGCACCATCTAAGTCTCTTGCTCTAAGGGAGTCCCAGTCAATATCAGGGAAATTAAAGTCACCTACTATGACAACTGTTTTTGTTAAATCTTTTTCCATTAACTGCCTAAGTATATGTTCCTGAATGTCTCAGTGGCTGTTGAGGGGGTTGGTGGGGGGGCGCTGTAGTATAATTCCATCAGAGTGATTGTACCCATCTTATTTTTGACTTCTACCCATATTGCCTCACTGGATGAGCCCTCCAGCATGTCTTCTCTAAGTACAGATGTAATATTGTCCCTGATTTGTAATGCAATTCCTCCACCTCTTTTACATCAGTCTCTATCTTATCTGAAAGAACGAAACCCTAGAACTTTCAGCAGCCAGTCCTGTACCTCTCTCAACCAAGTCTCTGTAATAGCCACAACATCATAGTCCCATGTACTGATCCAAGCTCTAAGCTCATCTGCTTTACCTATAATACTTCTTGCATTGAAATAAACACACATCAGCCCATGAGTACCATTGTGTTCATTCACCTGTCTCTGTCTTTTCTCTCTGATTTACTGGGCTTAATATGTACCCTTCCTTTAATCTATCATCTTGCTCACCTGCTGCTCTGGTTCCCAGTACCCTGCCATGCTAGATTAAACCCTCCAGAGTAGCACTCCAGAACTTCCCTGTGGGGATATTGGTTCCCCTCCAGTTTAGGTGCAACCTGTCTCTCTTGTACAAATCACCCCTGCCCCAAAAGAGGTCCTAATGATCCAAGAACCTAGAGCCCTGCCCCCTGCACCAGCTCCTTAGCCACGTATTCACCTTCTTATCTTTGTATTCCGTGCCTCATTAACTCATGGCACTGGGAGTAACCCAGAGATTATTAAGCTTAAGGTCCTGCTCTTCAGCCTCTTTCCTAATGCCCTGTACTCACTCCGCAGGACCTCATCCCTCTTTCTATTCATGTTGTTGGTACCAATGTGGACAATGACCTCTGGCTGCTTACCTTTCCCCTTTAGAATTTCATGTAACCTCTCAAATACGTTCTTGACCCTGGCACAAGGGAGGCAACACAATATCCTGGAGTCTCGAACTGGACTACAGAAATGTCTGTGTTTGCCCCTAACCAACAACACCCTGACCACTATCGCTCACTTGGATCTTGCCCAACCCTGTTCTACAGCTGAGCTAGGCCTGGCTGCTGTTGTTACACTCCCTTGAAAGGCTATGCCCCCAACACTATCCAAAGCGGTATACCTGTTGGAGAGGGGCCTGGCAACAGGATACTCCTGCACTACCTACCTGCCTCTGCCAGCGGTCAGTATTGTGACTTTGGGTAGAGTAATTGTAAATGGGAAGACAGGAAGTTAGAATTTCGTGTTTGTAAAATTGTAAAATGGGGAAAGCTTTGCGTGGTCCCTTTAAAAGACGCCGCATTTTCTGTGAGCTAAGCCCGAAAGTTTGCAAGTACACAGAGAGCCCAAACTGAAGCATTTGTATCAAAGGGCAGTAATGTTAGTAGGCTAAGCAGCAGTTTTTACCAAGACAACAGGTTTTTAAATTTAGCCAATCAATTTGAACTAGGCACTTAGAAACCAAAAACCTACTACTTTAAATCTGGTGGTTTTGACAACATAGGACCAATCCTATTGTAAAAAATATTGATATCAAGGGTATAAAAGAAGGGGATAGTTGGACAAAGACCCCAGAGTAAGCTGTCATCCACAAGAGTTAATGATCCTCAGCTCTCTCTCAAGAATCTCTGGCTCACACAGCCTGAACTACGTATTACAAAGAGCATTATCTAAATAACCAAGGTACCAAAAACGGAGAAGGCATTCCTGACCATAGAATCAACGGAGAGGGCACAAAACATTCCAGAAGACCCTGTTATTTACTTGTATTTATTGGAACTGCATACCATTAGAATCTTGTTTTATTCATGAATAGTTGTTAGTGAGAAGGGATTTATTCGGTTTGTTAATAATTTGGTTAGTTTGTTTACTGTGAGAGAAATAAATTGTTACTTGTTGATTTAAAAGTGACTGTCAAGGACTTATTTTATTTAACTACTGGAAGTTGAGGAAAAGCAGATTACACCACTTTTCACACTGTTTTACAGATTATATGGCAAAGTGCTCCTCTTTGGGTTTTTCAGTTTTAGTTCTCAGAGGGAGGTCAACCTCTGCTTTGTAACAGTCACCCATCTACCTGATTGAAGTTGTGGTGTGACCACCTCACTGTAACTAGTGTCTATTATAATCTCTGCCCCTGCACGCTCCTCAGTATGTCCAACTCCAGTTCAAACCGAGCAATGTGATCTGTGAGGAGCTGTAGTGACCACACCTCTTGCAGGCATAGTTATCAGGGACACTAGACTGCTCACTGATCTCCAACATCTGTCAGGAAGAGCACACCACTGTCCTAACTGCCATTTCCACCCATTTATACTCAAATGACAAAATAATCTTACTTTGCTTGCCTTATTCACTGAAGCCCAGTCACCTAAACCCACACTTTAATTACATTGCATCTTTACAATTAGACCAAACACTCTCTAGGCTACAACAATCTACTTAATACTCTTTCATCTCTTTTTGATTGGTCAGAGAAGGGAAGGATGGAAACACTACAGTAATGTAATGTTTGGAGCTTACTTTTCCTTGACACTGGGTTCTTCCTTGCTGCGCTGAACAGTCATGGTGACTGCACTGACATCTCCCAGAATGTTCCTCAGTGAAGTCTGTCTGCAATCCTCTATTTGATGCTCTTCCTGATCTTCTATTGGATAACAGGCAGACTTCATTGAGGAGCATTGTGCGAAAAGTCAGGGCAGTCACCATGATCGATCAGTGGAGTGAGTAAGAACCTTCGCCAAGTGGAATGTTAAGTACCTTTAATTGTTGGGGTAAAAACAATAATTTTTTTTTTCTTGTTATTTTATTTGAGACTAATTCAATCATTTTCATGTAATGTAAGTTAGTCTATTTTCTTTTGTTTAATAAGCTTGTGTGTTCTTTTGTTAAAATTTAACTGTCAGCCATTGTGAATGTTTTATGACTGACCTCCACAGTAAATGAAAAGAAAAATAAAACTTATCGTTTAATCTGAGATCTGACTTTCCAATATCATCATCAGCTAAGATCATAACTATCAATATTTGACTTCATCATTTTACTTCTAAAATTTGAAACCTTTTATGGACAGAAATGGCTTTAAAAAGAAAAAAATAAATGACTGCATTGTCATTGTCATCACCTGATCACAAGTTGAGCTAGCTCATGAAACCAACAATAAACAAGAATTTGTCTGAGCCAAAATTAACACCATTATAAAAAGGCCTTGATAATCATATCTTTATCTTCTGTTTTATTTATATCTGTTATGGTTCTGTTCGCCGAGCTGGGAATTTGTGTTGCAGACGTTTCGTCCCCTGTCTAGGTGACATCCTCAGTGCTTGGGAGCCTCCTGTGAAGCGCTTCTATGATGTCTATATCTTTTTGGATTAGTTTGACATATTGGACATGAAAATTGAGTCCAGATTCTCCAGCTGAGAAAAAAACAATGAAGTAAGACATCGGGATAAACAAATGAACTGTATTTCAGTCAACTGCTTTAGGGCTGAGCAGAGAGAAGAATGACATATTCGTGACACTAGGAATGGAGGGCATATTTTCTCCCTGCTTTTCTCTCAGCCTCTCTGAAAGCAATGTCTACTGGAAAACAAAACATTCATTCATATAGAACTCAAAGATACTTTAAAATTTCACCACTGTTAAAATTAAATGACTACGGTCTTGGGATTTAACGTAACACTTCAGGATTCTAAGGATCTTTAAACTACATATACCTGATCAATTTCTGCTAGACAATTAGTCTTTTTAAAAATGTTTATACCAGTGTTTTTGTATGTGAGTTTGATGTTACATTTTATTAGTTTTCTCAGGATTAGTAGGTAATAAAATATCTTTTGTTTACACTCAAGAAAACCTTATAATTGGCTTGGTCATTTTCAAACTAATAAACTACATTTTAATTGAAGAATGTTATCACTGTATGCTAAAAAGAATTAATAATCTTTTCACAGCTAATCAAGGGGTTAAAAAATAGGTGAACTGATTCACCCTTCCTTACCTGGTCATGACAATAGGTAAATGTTACTTCATGCTGTCTGCTAAATTGCGTGATAACTGCATGTAGGCGATGATAAAGTGTTGTTGAGTTGTTCAGGCAAGGTGTTCAAGTTTGCAGGATGATATTATCACTTAAAGCTAGCCTACTGTACTTAAAACCAATCTGCATGTCTTAAAGAGTGTGTTCTGGCTACAGCAGCATAATTCCTAGCAGGTTAAGTCAATTATGCTACACTAGGGGAGAAAGCATGATTGAAGATTCTCTGATGCTATACGTGATGTCTTTGTGGTGAAGGCAGCAAAGAGGAGAGTTGTCCTCTATTCAAAGGGGGCTGGAGGGTCTATAGGAGATCTTTTCTTGAAGACGATTAAAATTGATTGATGTGATATTTAATGGTAGGATTCTAGCTGCAGTGACTGGATGCTGTGCCGCATCAAGTTCAGTGACCGTATGTAAATGGTCAAGGTCAACTAATGTGTCTGCAAATTTCATTGTTTGTCCATTGCATCAAAGGTGCCATGCACTATTCATTATGCCACATCCATTTCATTTATTTAATCTTTGTCAATCACAGCTCACACCTCATATTCAAAGCTTCACTTCAGCATACACACTTAGCAAGACTGCAAGCCTCATATCTACATCTCACAATGTGTACCCTTTCACAACCATCACATGAGCAGACATCATGCTTGTTGGATAATCATTTTAGCTGCTTCCTCTGTAGCTACGGGCATGTCTATGGCCTTGATCCACTTTGAAACAATCATTTGAGAGTTGGCAGTGCCAGGCTTGCACCCTTTGAAAGAGATTTCCAAGGGAAGGCTGCATTAATTACATGGCGTTCTGTTCCTTTGCAGTATCTGTATCCTCACAGATATTCAGTTCTTGCTGCCCCCACCAAGAGAGTTGAGGGTTGTTTCTGACATTTGTGGAATGGCCGGTGACTGATGTGAATGTGGGACTGTCTGTAGCCAAGTTACCCAGATGACCCAGGGTTGTTGACCTCCTCTATGAACTCTATTCTGGCTTGCTTGATTAAGTGGGAAGGTTAACCTCCTATCCCTGAAGAAAAGGACTTCTCTTTGTCCCTGTGTAGCCTGAAGTAAAACCTGCAGGGTGTCATAAATGATGCTACAAGGATCTTCCTTCAGCCATAAGGACAAGAGTCTGTTTCCTAAGGATCTCTTCAGAACGATCACCAATTCATGGGTTAAAGGATCACAGATGCTTAATTTGGCTGACAGGCAACAAGCTGACGGAGTTGAAGTATTAATTGCATTGAATTGAATTTATTGTCATGTGTACTGAGGTACAGCAAAAAGCTTTGTCTTGCAAGCAATACAGGTAGATCACATAGTTAAATAGCATAGATAAATGCTATTTAACTTTGTGGGCGGCACGGTGGCACAGTGGTTAGCACTGCTGCCTCACAGCGCCAGAGACCCGGGTTCATTTCCCGCCTCAGGCGACTGACTGTGTGGAGTTTGCACGTTCTCCCTGTGTCTGCATGGGTTTCCTCCGGGTGCTCCGGTTTCCTCCCACAATCCAAAGATGTGCAGGTCAGGTGAATTGGCCATGCTAAATTGCCTATAGTGTTAGGTAAGGGGTAAATGTAGGGGTATGGGTAGGTTGCGCTTCGGCGGGGCGGTATGGACTTGTTGGGCTGAAGGGCCTGTTTCCACACTGTAAGTAATCTAATCTAATCTAAAAAGAAATAGGTAAACAGCGGCAATAACAAAAACACAGGTACAGGCAAATGCTAAGAGTTTGTGAGTCCATTCAGTACCCTAACAACAGTAGGGTAGAAACTTGTTTCGAAACTGGCTGGTGCATGTGTTCAGGCTTCTGTATCTTCTCTCCAATGATAGAGGTTGTGGAAAAGCATTGCCAGGGTGGGATGGATCATTAAGAATGCTGGTGGCCTTTCCTTGACAGTGAGCCCGATAGATGGATTCTATAGATGGGAGTTGGCCATTGTGATTGTCTGGGCTGAGTTCACAACTCTCTGTAACCATCTCTGATCTTGAACGCTACAGTTGCCATACCACGTGGGGATACATCCAGATAGAATGCTCTCGATGGCGCACCTAAAAGAGTATTCGCTTTCTTGCCAAGTTTTCTCAGCTGCCTGAGGAAGAAGAGATGCTGTTAGGTCTTTGTAACTAGTGCATCCACATGAAGAGTCCAAGAATGCTTGTGTTGATGACCACTCCCAGGAGCTTGACACTCTCCACTCATTCCACCTCTGTGCTGTTAATGTGTGGGGGGGCATGAGTAACATCCTGCTGAAAATCAATAATGAGTTCCTTGGACATGCCGGCATTGAAAGCTAGGTTGTTTTCAGTGCACCATTTTTCCAGGTCTTCCACCTTCCATCTGTCGTCTGTTTCGTCGTCATCTGAGATTTGACCGACTATGGTGGTGTCATCAGCGAACTTGTAAATGACGTTAGTCTGGTATTTGGCGATACAGTCAGTCCAGTAGGGGGTCAATACATACCCCTGGGGGGCTCAAGTGTTAAGTGTTAGTGAGTTTGAAATATTGTCCCCAGTCTTCATTGATTGTGGCCTGTGGGTAGGGTAACTGAGGATCCAGTTGCAGAGAGTGGGGCTTAATCTGAGATCACTAAGTTTAGTAATCAGTCTTGAGGGGATAATAGTGTTGAAGGCTGAACTGCAGGCAATGAGTAGGATTTTATGTAGCTGTTCTTGGTGTCAAGATGTTCTAGGGAGGAGTGAAAGGCAAGCGATATGGCATCTGACGTGGATCTGTTGGTCTGATAGGCAAATTGGAGTGGGTCAAGAGTAGTGGGGAGGCTGGAGTTGATTAATGCCATGTCCAGTCTTTCAAAGCACTTCATGACCACCGAAGTTAGGGCCACTGGGTGGTAGTCATTGAGACATGCTGCATGAGTCTTCTTAGGTACAGGGATGATGTTGGCTCTCTTGAAACAGGCAGGGACGGTGGCCTGCTGCAGGGAGAGGTTGAAGATGCCTGAGAAGACCGCTGCCAGTTGATCTGTGCATGCTCTGAGTGCATGGCCTGGTACTTCGTCTACTCCCATTGCTTTCCTTGGATTCACATGAAAGAAAACTGATCTGACCTCTGATGCAGTGACTGTTGGGATAGGTTTGTCAGGACTTCTTGGAATAGGTGTTACCTCTCCACCGAAATTCTGTTCAAAGTGAGCATAGAAGGTGTTGCGATGATCTGGGAGGTCTGCTATCTTGCTCTGTCTCTCTTTAGAACCTGTGACGTCACTCAGTCCTTGCCATAGTCGCTGGGTGTCTGTCTGGGTCTCTAGTTTGGATCGGTGTTGGTCCTTGGTTGTCTTAATGGCTCTGCGAATGTCATACTTGGATTCCTTATATTTGAGTGGGTCTCCTGATCTGAAGGCCTCATACTTGGTTTTTAGCCGGTTCTGTATGTCCTGATTCATCCAGGGTTTCCTGTTGGGGAACACCCGAATTGACTTCCTCGGTATGCAGTCCTCCACACATTTGCTGATAAAGTCTGTGACGGTGGTGATATACTCGTCCAAGGTACCTGCAGACTGTTTGAACACAGCCGATTCCAGACAGCACCGGAGTTGAACCTCTGCCTCCTCCAAACACCACTGCACTTATATCCGCGAAAGGGGTCTCCTGCTTGAGCCTGGAGTAAAACCTGCAGGGAGGCATTACAGACTGGCTATTGGGCTAAATGTTACAATATAGTTGGCTTCAGGTTTCAGGTACTTGTGCTGATGGGACTTGAAAAAAATACATCAGCACATCAACCCATGTAAGGAAATGATGTGGCTGATGCTTCATTCCTGCTTCTGTCATTGTAGTTGACTATGAAATCCTAGTCCATGGCAAGGATCTGGCTGACAAAGACTTTATCTTTACTTTAAAATATAAGTCCTACAGATTTGAATATTTGTTTTTTAACTTGGAAGGAGAACAATTGACAATGAAATAAATTACATTTTAACAAAGCTGCTGAAAGATTGAGTTTATTCCTATTCAATCAAAAGGAGTTGAGGATGATTGATTCAGTGCTTCGATCTTAAGTTCACATCCAGACATGACCAAACTGTTTTAAGATCTCTCTATAAGAGGATCATTAAAAGTTGCAATAAATGGAAAAGAAACTGCCTTGTGGTAAATAGCAATAAATGTCTATCATATGAGCTTAATTAAGGTTTCAGTAGCACATGCAAAGTCACAACAACACTTATAAGACGCTGTGTTTCAACTTAAAATAAAGCTTAATAGCATACATTTGTAGTTAAATACTATTAATAACTAGGTTTAACTGTCATATAACAAAGATAATGACGATATACTTTTTGAATATTTCTGTTGTAACGTTTTAAGTTTAAATCTATATTTGCTCTTCTCATCTTGCCCTATGTGCATTACCTTAATTTACTAACTTGGTCTTTCTTGATCTTCCCTCTACAGCTGAGAAAGAGTTCTTCTGAAAGACCTGCAAACATGTAGAAAAGTACAAAGAAAACTATTAAACACATTAATTTATTCATTCTATTGTAACTTTTAAAACATTTCACTTTTATTTATATTCCTTTTTTTAATATGTAGCCCTAGTTCTAACCTTGTCAGTTTGCATGTGAAAAATATCATTGTGCTTTTTGAGGGAATCATTGAGAGATAGCTTAAAGGGTGAAAAATAGGAGTGGTCAAGGTCCTTGGGTAATGTCATTCTAACTGTGAGAGTAGGAAGAAAAACATTACAAGTGATACTTGAACAGATAAGAATGGAACCAAGCAAGAAATATCTTGCTTGACTGGATGACACTGGAAACGATATTGAAGGAGGGTAGTATGGTCAACTGTATCTATGATCATGCAGAGAGGTCAAAAAAGATCAAATAGGATAGCTAATCATTGCTATAGCCACAAATTATGTTATTGATAGTTTGATAAAAGCCATTGAGACAGAAATCTGGATAGTGCAATTGAAATATTAAAGTGTCAGGAATAATGGCATTAACTTAGGAGGTGATAATATGTTTGATGATTTTGTAGTGAAAAGGGAGCTTGGATTGGAGCTGGACTGATAGTTTGCATGAAGGTCAGATCATAAGTGTTTTTTGACGAGAGGGGTCATGTTTGCTGTTTTAAAGGAGAATGAAACAGCACCTGAAAAGAGAGAACAGTTAATACTGCTGGCATAGTTAAAGACCAAAGTGTAGTATTCAACAGCTAAGTATGAAAAGGATTGAGGTGGGTCTAATCTACAAGATAAGCTCAGTGTTGGCATATGGGAGATAGGAGAGAAACAGAAGTAAGGTGAATTTAGGGCTACAATATTATCTTTCATCTAGAATTTATTTGGTTCCATTTCTGCTGTTTATGGTTGTCAGTTCTGGTTGTTCATTGTAGCGGCTGGTATATTGGGTCTAGGTCAACGTGCTTGTTGATGGAATCTAGCACATTGATCTAGACTGAATATACCGGCCGCGACAACAGACAATTGGAACTGGCGAACGGAAAGAGCAGAAACGGAGCCAAATAAATTCCAGATGACTCAGTACAGCAGCGCTTCGCAGGAGGCTCCAGGGGATGAAACATCTGCAAATCAACTTCCCGGCTCAGCAAACATACCCACAACCACAATAACCAGCAACCGAGCTACAAATCTTTACACAATCCTTCAAAAGACTTTTGGTCTGGTGTGCTAGTGAAATGGAAGGACATTTGCTTAGTGCAGGAAAGTGGGATTACCGTAGGTAGTAATGTATTTTTAGTGGTACAGACTTGATGGACTGAAGGGCATCTTCTGAACTGTATAATTATATCAGAAAATAGAGTCAGCTAATCTGATCGTCTCAGTCTTAATGACAATGAGGTTCATGAGCTCCTCATATTGAACATGAGGGTGTAGAAAGCAGGGAAAACATATTTAAGAAAACAAACTGCGTGGAGAAAAGAAACCTGGGGGTACCTTTACATTCTGGGATGATCCTGGAACACGCAAGAAAGAACTGATGAAATTTTAAACAATGATTCAGTCTCAAATTTGGAGATGAAAGGGTGATTGTAGATGGGGCACCTGAAGTACTGGGTTTAATTTTAGACAATATGAAGGCATTACAGAGAGTGCTAAAGTGATTTTCATGGACTGTTTTGTGGGCTGGAGAAACTGGATATTTTCTTCGAATCAAAGACAAGATTGAGAAGAAATTTGATTGACATATTTCAAACCATAACGAGTCTACACAGAGCAAATAGATAGAAATGGCTCCCTTAGGCAGAAATGTCAAAAATTAGAAGCCGCAGCTGTATTAGCAAAAGAGCCAAAGGTTACATAAGGAAAAATATTAATGCATAGTGAGTATGCAATATTTGAAATGCACTGCCTGAGAGTGTGGGGGAAGCAAATTCAAACATTACTTTTGTTAGGAATTACCTGAAGACATAGATTTGTATGACTGTGGGGATGAAGTGGACCGAGTTGAAGTGCTCTTGTATTGTGCCAGCACAACCATAGTAGGTTGAATGACCTCCTTCTGTTTATAACTATTTTGTGATTATATTCTATATTATGATTGTAAATGTACTTGAGGAACTGATTTACAGCAAAGTTCACCTTTTCGGGGCTTTGTCCCAAATACCCATGACCTACAGATTTCTCTCAGGCATCTGATTAAGCCCATCCAAATGTTGACATTCCTCAATCTTTCAGTCCACTAAAGAATAGTTTATACATACAAACTTTATTTTGAGACATAGTCTATTTTGGAATCAATATAAAGAGAACAAGATAGGAATGATGTCCACCTGAGCTCGCAATTATTGAAACCAGATATGATTTTGGTGAAGTCTATTCTTGTGAACAGTCTGGTTCTTTATAAAATGGAATTAACATCTAAAGAGCAGAGGTTCTAATGGGATTGAGGAAAATGCTTTCAGTTTTCCCAATATTTAACTGAGGTAAATTTCTGCTAATCTATTTCAGATCATCGAAAGGGTTTAAAAAGTGAGGTGGTGAGGTGTCATTGACATATCCCTTGAAATGTTTTGTTTTGTGATATGGCCATCAAACAACAGCAGGGAGTTGAGAAATAGGTGCCATGAAAAAGAGTTTCTTGGTGTGCACTAGATGGATTTGTGCAGAAGTGAATGAGTGATCCTCTGCTGCTGATTAAATACCATAGAACCCTTACAGTATGGAAGCAGACCATTTGGTCCATTGTGTCCACACTGACCCTCCTATGAGCATCCCACCCAGAACCACCCCATCCTTGTAATCCTGCAATTCCAATGGCTAACCCCACCCCGCCCACCCCAGCATCCCCAACCCTGCCCCACCCCAGCCTGCACACTCTTGGACACTATGGGCAATTTAGCATGGCCAGTCCATCTAGACTGCACATCTTTGGTCTTTGGGAAGAAACTGGAGCACCTGGAGGAAAGCCATGCAGACACAGGGAGAGTGTGCAAACTCCATACAGTCATCCCAGGGTGTAATCAGACCAGGAACTTAACACTGTGAGGCAGCAGTGCCAACTACTGAGCCATTGTGTAGTTATTGTTTTATTATAAAATCCTTCATTTCATACCTGTATCTTTAGAGGTTGTCCTATTCCAGATAGTTCACTGAATGTAAAAGTATTGGTGGAGGGTACTGGTATAATTAAGTTATCCATTCCCTTGGATAGATTTAATTTAAAGTGTGATTGAGTCACTGGTCCTGTTACTTTTGATGTTTTCTTTAATTTATCTCTTGATGGTGTGGACTTTGTTAGGAAATGACTTGGCATCTCCAGAAGTGTTAGGAAAGACTGCTAAAACTGAGATTTTGCAGGGTAAAACTGGGCGTTTTGGAAGAACTGACGACACTTCGTGGTCCTGCACCCCTGAAAAATGTGTGACTAACTTATCTTGTTGGTTTAAAAGTGACATTGGAGCATGAAGATAAAGAAGAAAAATTAATTGGCACAGAGCTTTTAAAACAGCTTGAACTAAAAATGCATGAGAAAATATCTGTTCTTAGATGCAAATTAGATTTCAAAGAGGAGAAGTGACAGCTGTTGTGAAAGTGGAGTTGGAAAAAGCTTGAGCTGAGTGGAATAAGTAAAACAAGAAGAGATTGCTAACATTTGAGAACTATAAAAAAGGATTATCAAATTTTCTTTGATGAATATCAAAATAACCTCACTGAAGTTCTTAAAACATCTCAAGAGGAGAAAGATGAAGAACTTGTGCAAATGGTGCAGAATTAAATCTGTCTCCTTAAAACACAGTAAATTGGTCAGATCATGAAAAGAATTTGTGGCTGAAAATGTTCCTGAATTTAAACATAAATTGAATTCCATTTTTCTGAAGGTCAATTTGGATGTGTGGGTAGGCTAAAACGTTTCAAAGACTTCGTCATTAAAAAGCATGTAGATGGAGAAATTAATGGAGAGCAGGAATCTGAATAGATGGCTCAAAGCATGTTTAAAAAGTTAAACTTCTGAAAATCTGAAAGAGGTAAAGAAAACCGTGATAATAGTCTGCAACCTGCCTCATGCTATGAAGGTGCTTAATTATAATATTTTCTTCAGGACTTTTGTTTAAAGGATTGTGAAAATTGTTTCATTTGAAAGACTGAGGAGACAAAGTCTCTATTCCTTTTGTCATCTTTTGAAAGAAATTATTTGCCCACTGTTTTAAAAACACTTACTCGAGTCACTTGTCTTAGATTAACAGCTTGGAATTGTTTTTTGGAAGTCACGTGTCTACATTTATGATCTTCAGGAGTTGTAGCGATTTGACGTCAATTAAAATTCAGCTGAGAGAAGATATGCAGCTCATTTCTTCAACCTGTTTTGAAAAACTTGAAAATCCAATAACAGAGCTTAAAAAAAACTGTTGCAGCAATTCACCTGAGAAACGTTTGGAAGACTTCCTCTTGATATCTCCTGAACAAACTGTTTCTGGAAATATCCAAGGGTCAACCACATGTGTCTAGCGATATATGTCAGTATGTGTCAGGAAATAGATCAAAAGCCATCTGGAACATTTCATATTGTATCCATATTTTCTTCACATATTAATAATCATTTGGCCAAAATATTTTCTTTTGTAAAGTTGATTTCGACGGAAAAAAGTCTTTAATTTTTCTGTATGTCTCATGTGTTAGGTTATTTAGAAGGATAGATATTTATACTGACATATTTCAAACATTACATTAATAAGCTTTGCATCCTTTTTGAATAACTAATTTTGAGACAATAGGGACTTCAGGTGCTGAAGGAAATAAAAGTTGATGAAGCATAGCATTGGACAAGGCCCAAGAGGTCAGACAGCATCCAAGGAGAAAGACAGTTGACATTTCAGGCAGGACCTTTCTTCAGGACTCAGAAGTTTTTGAATAAGTCTTGTTTTGCAATAAATCTTTTTTTTTTGCTTATTAAAGAAACTTAGTTGGTGGATTGATATTCTGAAATAGATAAAAGATAAGGAGCGGAAAGTAATCAATCCAAAGGGTAATAACCATATGACCAGGAATTTCTCCTTAGTTCTCAGATCAGCGAGCTAAAATACAGAAACTTGAAGGCTGCCAGCAATCAGAGACATTATTCTTGATCAGGGTAACATAATAGAACAAATTATACAACCTTGGGACTCCTTACAAATGCTAACCTGGGACCCAACTTCAGATCATTCTATGCGCTATTAGAAAGGCGACATATGAGGAATTCAAAACTGAAATGCAATATCTAACAGGAAGATATAAAAGAATTATAATAGTTAGACTAAATAATTAAAGGGGATCTTTTGAGAAGTTTGAGGTCGATTCAACAGCAAAAAGTGCACTTTTGCTTGAAAAAGTGGAACTCTTCTGATAAGAGTTGAATCTTATTAGAAATTGGCTGGATGTTATTTTCATTGAGTTTCATGGAGGGTTTCTATCCACAAGGCCGAGCGAGTGTCTCATGATATCATCTTAAATTCTCCTTATTAACTACCTACCATGCCTCTTTGTCCAATGCTAGCCCAATTCTCCTACTCGCCATAGGCAAAAATACTTGTAATAGCTTGATATTCTGGGAGAGGATTTTGACCCCTACCAGTGAGGACTAGGACCAAGTCTGTGGCAGTGCTGTCATTTCCAAAACCTCAGTATGCTAGTATGAAGCATTATCATTTGCTGTCTTACTCTCCCATTAACCCCACTGCGAAAATGTTATTAACATGCCTTAAGCCTTACTCCTTATGCACAATGTAATCTCAGATGTAACTGCATGCAAGGTCCAGTGGCATTGCTCTAATCTCCACAGTAAAGACGGTGGCACTATATCCCACTGACATTCCCTTTTCCACCTGTAAAGAAGAGTGTACCAATGTCTCAGACAATCCATTAGCAAGGCTACCTCCTGCACACTCAACTACCTCAGGTACTGACATCTCAGTGGATATATTAGCCAGATTGGAATCTTGAGCACATTCTGTCGAGGACAAAACTCTGTGTCTGGCTGAGGAAGAAATCTCCTAGGAGAACGTGAGGACTGCAGATGCTGGAGATCAGAGCTGAAAATGTGTTGCTGGAAAAGCGCAGAAGGTCAGGCAGCATCCAAGGAGCAGGAGAATCGACGTTTCGGGCATGAGCACTTCTTCAGGAATGAGGAAAGTGTGCCAATCAGGCTAAGATAAAAGGTAGGGAGAAGGGACTTGGGGGAGGGGCATTGGAAATGCAATAGGTGGAAGGAGGTTAAGGTGAGGGTGATAAGGTGAGGGTGATAAGTCGGTGTGGGGGTGGGGGCAGAGAGGTCAGGAAGAAGACTGCAGGTTAGGAAGGTGGTGCTGAGTTCGAGGGTTGGGACTGAGCCAAGGTGGGGGGAGGGGAAATGAGGAAACTTGAGAAGTCTGAGTTCATCCCTTGTGGTTGGAGGGTTCCTAGGCAGAAGATGAGGTGCTCTTCCTCCAGCTGTCATGTTGCTATGGTCTGGCGATGGAGGAGTCCAAGGACCTGCATGTCCTTGGTGGAGTGGGAGGGGGAGTTGAAGTGTTGAGCCACGGGGTGGTTGGGTTGGTTGGTCCGGGTGTCCCAGAGGTGTTCTCTGAAACGTTCCGCAAGTAGGCGGTCTGTCTCCCCAATATAGAGGAGGCCACATCGGGTGCAGTGGATGCAGTAAATGATGTGTGTGGAGGTGCAGGTGAATTTGTGGTGGATATGGAAGGATCCCTTGGGGCCTTGGAGGAAAGTAAGGGGGGAGGTGTAGGCGCAAGTTTTGCATTTCTTGCAGTTGCAGGGGAAGGTGCCGGGAGCAGAGGTTGGGTTGTTGGGGGGTGTGGACCTGATGAGGGAGTCACGGAGGGAGTGGTCTTTTCAGAACGCTGATAGGGGAGGAGAGGGAAATATATCCCTGGTGGTGGGGTCCGTTTGGAGGTGGCGGAAATGACGACAGATGATATGATGTATATGGAGTTTGGTGGGGTGGTAGGTGAGGACCAGTGGGGTTCTGTCCTGGTGGCGATTGGAGGGGCGGGGCTCAAGGGTGGAGGAGCGGGAAGTGTAGGAGATGCAGTGGAGAGCATCGTCAACCACATCTAGGGGGAAATTGCGGTCTTTGAAGAAGGAGGCCATTTGGGTTGTACGGCATTGGAACTGGTCCTCCTGGGAGCAGATGCGGCGGAGACGAAGGAATTGGGAATATGGGATGGCGTTTTTACAGGGGCCAGGGTGGGAGGAGGTATAGTCTAGGTAGCTGTGGGAGACAGTTGGTTTATAGTAAATGTCCGTGTTGATTCGGTCGCCCGAGATAGAAATGGAGAAGTCTAGGAAGGGGAGAGAGGAATCTGAGATGGTCCAGGTAAATTTGAGGTCAGGGTCGAAGGTGTTAGTAAAGTGGTTGAACTGTTTGACTTCCTCGTGGGAGCACGAGGCAGCGCCGATACAGTCATCGATGTAGCGGGGAAAAAGGTGGAGGGTGGTGCCAGTGTAGCTGCGGAAGATGGACTGTTCCACATGTCCTACGAAGAGGCAGGCATAGCTGGGGCCCATGCGGGTGGCCATGGCTACTCCTTTGGTTTGGAGGAAGTGGGAGGATTGGAAAGAGAAGTTGTTCAGAGTGAAGACCAGTTCAGTCAGTCAAAGGAGGGTGTCAGTGGAAGGGTACTGGTTGGTACGGCGGGACAGGAAGGAGCGGAGGGCTTTGATTCCTTCATGATGGGGGATGGGGGTGTACAGGGACTGGATGTCCATGGTGAAGATAAGGCGTTGCGGACCAGGGAAGCAAAAATCATGGAGGAGGTGGAGGGCGTGGGTGGTGTCCCGAACTTGGGTGGGGAGTTCTTTGTCTTAGGGGGATAGGACCGTGTTGAGGTAGGCAGAGATGAGTTCGGTGGGGCAGGAGCAGGCTGAGATAATGGGTCGGCCGGGGCAGTCAGGTTTGTGGATTTTGGGCAGGAGGTAGTAACGAGCGGTGCAGGGTTGTGGGACTATGAGCTTGGAGGCGGTGGATGGGAGATCCCCTGGGGAGATGAGATTATGGATGGTCTGGGAGATGATGGTTTGGTGGTGGGAGTTGAGGTCATGGTCAAGGGGGCAGTAGGAGGAGGTGTCCGCGAGCTGGCGTTTAGCCTCAGCGGTGTAAAGATTGGTGCACCAAACTATCTCCCCAAGGTTGCTGCCACTTTGAGGATTGCCAGAGTTCAGGCATGTGCTCAGCTCCAGGCAGGGGGAAGACATGATGGTGTTGGCAGTACATTCTTGAATAACCAATTAACAAATGCAAATCTGTTTGAATAATTCTACACTCTAAGATATTTTAGAAAATCATAATCAAGACAGCATTTAGTTTTACGGCTACCTTTCAAGATGTAGGATATTAAATTCCAGAAATGCGTTAGCTTTTAGTCCCTAAAGTTTCTCCACATCTTTTTTTCAGGTGCTTTGAGTTACTTTGAGTTACTCACTCTTATTAAATTTTTTGGTTACGCTCTATCTCTAACATAAAGCTTATATTTTCTATTATGAGGATTAACATAAAATATTTTTTAAATGTCTCTGCCTTTTCCTTGTGGCCCTGTCCTTGCCTCAAAGGGGGCGTTGTTTAATTTTACTATACTCTTTTTATATAATGTAAAATCCCTTACAATTTGTCTTTATATTCTTGGTTGGTTCACTACTATATTTTATCTTTCTGTTTCTTGAAACAATTTTTAGATGATTCTTTGCTGATTTCTGAAACATTCCTATCTTCCCAACATTGATACTTTTATTTTAATTCAATAGCATCCTCAAATTCCTTAGTATACTCGAGATGGATCTTTTTCACTGAGATTTTAGCTTTAGTTCAATATATTTCTGTTGAACATTTGAACTATTTCTTTAAATATTTTCATTGTTTATTTACTGTGTGGCCTTTAATTCATTAATGTAATCAATCTTAACCAGCTTTCCCCTCACGCCCATATAACTTTTGTTTGGAACTGGAGTATGTTACTTTCATGTTATCAATTGTTTTAGGTGTCCTGTCTCCAAGAGGGTCATTCACTTTGAGATTATTAATTAATACTGACTCATTGCACAATACACAATACTCAATCCTCAATCCAAAATATCTTTTTCACTCGATGTTTCCAAAAGAATTTGTTCAAAAAAACTGTTTAGGAAAACTTTTATGAAAACTTTCCGAAAATTAATCGTTCATTCTAGCTGTGTCAATTTCATTTTTCCAGTGTGTGTATTAAAGTCTCCAACAATTATTACATTGCTTTTATTACAATTTCCAAATATTAATTGTCCAATAGTGTGACTATTTTTATGGGGCCTATATGTATGGACATTTTCTAACTCTTTTTATTCCTAATATCCATACATGCTGAATATATTAACTGATCTTCTGAAACAAGATGCTTTATCAATATTAATAATAATTTGTCACAATATACATCATTTCCCCTCTAGCAATGTAAGCTGATGTAAATACCATGTCTTTTTATTTTTGTGCTTTTCAAAATTGTGGGCTAAAATGAGAATTGTTTTAAAACTAACGTTGGAAGGAATTGTTGCAAACTTTGAAAAACAAGTAACCTGACCTTCATAGCACACATTTGTGAACAGTGCTCTGAACTGGCCATAATTGAAGTTTTTATTTCTAGATAAACTGGGGTGGAATGGTTGCAGCTGGTAGCTACCAAGTGGTTAATTGGTCTATGGATCAGTGACCAGTTATCGATAACAAAGACCCTTTGCCTGTCAATACCATTCATTGGTTCTCAAGTAACTTAACAGCTCAGAAATGGGAGTAAGATAGAGAGAAATATTCTGCTGTCCAACAGCATTGAAACTATCTTTCTGTTCTCTGCAATTAAAACTCACTTTAATTTAAAGAAAGCCAGTTGATATTACCTTCAACAGTTGTAATTTGTGACATTTAATGATAAGTCACAGGCCTTTTATAAGTGAACCAACCATCTTGTGCCTCTTAAAAACCAATGGAATCATCCAAAGATAGAGGACTGAAAAGGAACTTTCTGTCCAGTGGAAGAATCATAAGGATCATCTCAGCAAACCGCGAACAGAAACCTTGAATTGCTTTCCCAGTTTTCTCTGCCATAACCTATTTTTCCCTGTATATTTGTTTGTGCACATATGTGTAAGGGAGAGTTTATAAGGGTTCATACAATCCCTACAGTGTGGAAACAGGCCATTTGGCCCAACAAGTCTCAGAAGAGTAACCCATCCAGACCCATTCCTCTACCCTACTACTCTACACTTACCCCTGAGTAATGCACCTAACTTACATATCCCTGAACCCTATGGGCAATTTAACATGGTGCATTTTACTTGCACATTTTTGAATTGTGGGAGGAAACTGGAGCACTCAGAGGAGTCCCACGCAGACACGGGGAGAATGTACAAATGCACAGAGGCAGAGGCTGAAAATGAATCTGGGTCCCTGGTGCTGTGAGGCTGCAGTGCTAACCACTGAGCCACCGTGCCGCCCTATTAAAATTGATTAAAGTTTTCATTTATAATGTTCTCTGCTAATGGTTTATAATTGCTTAACTGTAGCTATGATTTGGAGATGCCGGTGTTGGGCTAGGGTGTACAAGTCAAAAATCACACAACACCAGATTATTGTTCAATAGGTGTAATTGGAAGCACGAGCTTTCAGAGTGCTGCTCCTTCATCAGGTGGTTGTCGTTACTCAGACTAGCTTTATATTTCATGCACTTAATGAGACACCACAACACTGGTGAGAATCCTGCATCCAGTGTCAATTCCTCTGTCTCTAGGTGCTGGAGAGCTGCTGGCCTGATTGCTGGAAGTTGTCTGATGTGGCACATCGTGATGCAGAAGGATGGATGTCCCACTGCTAGCTTATCAATAGCAATTGGCTGTTAAATAGCTGCTGGCAGTTGCTGGCAGCCTTTCCCACCCCAACGTTTTAGCTAGGCTTTAAGGAGTCCGACACCCTGTATAATTCAGCCCTATATCTCCCCCGTAATGGTAATTAGATTTGAACCACTTATCTCCATTTTTTTGTGCATGCTTAGCACGTTCAGATAAAAAAAAATCCCTTTTTTGCTACTATTCCTCACATGTGCCTTATTTGCTGATGGTATCATTACCATTAAATGTTCTATCTGATTTGGTGTATCAATTGCGTGTTCCCTTCACTTACTTGTTTGTTTAAATAGCTTTCAATATTTTTGGTACATGATTCACCAGCTCAAGGATCCCAGCTCAGTTAAGTGATGTTCACCCCAACAAATCAGTTCCCTTTTTCCAGTACTGGTTCCAGTGTACATCAATCGAAACCCATTTTCCCACACTCTTTGAACCACACATTTGTCTCTCTAATCAGTTGACCTGATGTCAATTGGCACATGGCTAGGATTATAATCCAGTGATATTTACTTGAATTTTGCCATTTTAATTCAAATCTTGACTTCTCAGATGGAGTTTAATTCAAATAAATGCGAGGTGCTGTATTTTGGGAAAGCAAATCTTAGCAGGACTTATACATTTAATGGTAAGGTCCGAGGGAGTGTTGCTGAACAAAGAGACCTTGGAGTGCACGTTCATAGCTCCTTGAAAGTGGAGTCACAGGGAGATAGGATAGTGAAGAAGGCGTTTGGTATGCTTTCCTTTATTGGTCAGAGTATTGAGTACAGGAGTTGGGAGGTCATGTTGCGGCTGTACTGGACATTGGTTTGGCCACTGTTGGAATATTACGTGCAATTCTGGACTCCTTCCTATCAGAAAGACGTTGTGAAACTTGAAAGGGTTCAGAAAAGATTTACAAGGATGTTGCCAGGGTTGGAGGATCTGAGCTACAGGGAGAGGCTGAACAGGCTGGGGCTGTTTTCCCTGGAGCGTTGGAGGCTGAGGGGTGACCTTGTAGATGTTTACAAAATTATGAGGGGCATGGATAGGATAAATAGGCAAAGTCTTTTTCACTGGGGTCGGGCAGTCCAGAAGTAGAGGGCATAGGTTTAGGGTGAGAGGGGCAAGATATAAAAGAGACCTAAGGGGCAACTTTTTCATGCAGAGGGTAGTACGTGTATGGAATGAGTTGCCAGAGGATGTGGTGGAGGCTGGTACAATTGCAACATTTAAGAGGCATTTGGATGGATATATGAATAGGAAGGGTTTGGAGGGATATGGGCTGGGTGCTGGCAGGTGGGACTAGATTGGGTTGGGATATCTGGTCAGCATGGACGGGTTGGACCAAAGGGTCTGTTTCCATGCTGTACAGCTCTATGACTCTATGACTCTATCATCTCAGCAGGACGTCATTCCTAGTTCTACCTATATTGTTGGTTCCCTTATAACTTGAAAAATCTAGTTTGAGCTCTAACCACTTCAAGTTTGTCTCAAGTTGTGACCAGACGCAATTAACACTGGTGTTGGTCAGGCAAAGCAAACTGTAGAACTCCCAGTTGCTGCCACAGAGAACAATATATATCTACTTGATTATGACACCCCCTAGCATCATCACATTCCTTTCCATTTCTCCCATTTGAACAACATCCTGAACAATTATGCTATGGTTAATTTGCCCATTCACCTTGCATTTATTGTTCTGGGTGGTAAATTTCTCATTCCTATTGCACTGGTTCTTATAGCTGCCTGATTCAGAGTTACACCCTGCTGTCCTAACCTTCTGACCAAGTGTTAAAACTGTAACTTCAATTATTAGGTGTGACTGCCTCTTGAAACAAAGTCTCCAGCCATCTTTCCTCTTCCCTAATACCCTGCAATGTCTACGGTTCAGGAATGTTGAGCTGAAGTAAGTCAAATTGCATATCGTAAGTGCAGATATGATTGTCCAAAGCTGCAATGCTTTCCACAAATTACTACTTGACTGGCCCAGCATCTGCCTTACCATATCTGTGTAAATTAAATTACTTGATTTCTTTATTAAGTTAGCTACTAGTGTTGCCTGTGCTTTGAACACTTTGACCAATTAATATATTAAAACATTTTACCTAAGCACTCACTTTATCAGTAAGGTTTATGGGGAAATGGCAGGAAAGTGGAATAGAAAAACAGGTGGCATAGTTGCTCAGTGGTTAGGACTGCTGCCTCACAGTGTAGGGACTCAGGTTCCATTCTTTTCTCAGGTGACTGTCAATGTGGAGTTTGTACATTCGCCCCCATGTCTGTATGGGTTTCCTTCAGGTTCTCTGGTTTCCTCTCACAGTCCAAAGATATGCAGATTAGGTGGATTGCCATGCTAAATTGTCCATAGTGTCCAGGGATGTGGAGACGAGGTGAATTAGCCATGGGAAATGTAGGATAACAGGAATGGGATTGTTTTGGGTGGGATGCTCTTTAGAGAGTCGGTTTGACTTATTGGGCCGAATGGTCTGTTTCCACACTGTAGAGATTCTATTTTTTCATTCTGAGACACCCATGTCCTTAAGGCAAACAAAGGGACATAGAATTCAATTTATGGTTCAACTCAATTTTACTTACAAAATATCCTTATTACAAACACAAGAGAGCATTTTTCAAATGCCCAAAATATTTATTCTGTATTTAGCTCTATCTGTCTGAGAAAAGACCTGCAATGATCCATGTGTCTGAATTGGACCATTGGAATCTCCTTCCTGTCCAATTTGGGCTGACTCTCGTCCTCAGTTCAGGACAGATTTTCCAGGTCTCTTTGGGTTGCCGTACAGTCTTGCTGCATGTCTTCATTGAGGGAATGACTTCCAGGTGTGTGTTTTTATTTCCCTTTGCACTGAACCTTTTTCAAGTGTTCTGTAGCCTTTGGCCAATGGGGTCATGAGCAGTGTTCAATGAAGCAATGTTGTTACTGGGAGGAGTAAAGTGCGCACTCTCAGGCATTGGCCGTATGTCAAGTAAGTCTGATCGATACTTCTGTAATTATGCAACCCTCGGTCTGGTTATAACTGGTTTCCCAGAATATTTATGACCTCTTTCACCTTCGTTTCCAACGTTCTCTATAGTCAAAAACTGGTTGCTGTTTAATTTAGTTTGGCCAATTTTCTGTCAGGCTCAATTTCTCCTGTTGTGAGTCAATTTGGAATGTCTGATTTTGGATCTGTGGTCACTTCAGCACCCTAGTCAACTTAATTGGAAGCTACTGTCCTCCAGCTTGGAGATAATGAAGAACACTGACTAGCTACAGGACATGCAACAAAAATAAGAAACAGCAACATCTCTTTCATGTTCGACACTGAATTCCCATTTTTAACACTAAGTTAAACATTTGAACATTTTCCTGATCACACTGTATGGTGGCAAACATTTTCTATTTATGTACTTACACTGAGACCTAATGAGTCATATGAGAGTTACAATTGCTAAGTCAGCATCAGCTACAGTATTTGGATTTGTTACAGTGAGACATCCTCAAACTATTCAGTGTTTTTCTGCCTTTGCCTCTCCTATGTTGATAGTGCAGTGTTGTATACTGTGTGTTTGAGGTCTGTTTCATCTGCTGTCATCTTTTGTACACTGTGTTTTAAGGTCTGTTTGTTCAGTAAGTTGAGGAACTGATGGTTCTTGTCTGGGTAAAACATGAAGTGATCTGTTTCACTGTCAGCACTATGGTAGCTGAATGAGTGAATAATGTTGTTCAATTCTTAATGATACAGCGCAAGTGCTGCCAATGTCCTGTTCATGCATGACTTCAGGGCACTTTACGTTTTCTGAAAGAAAGTATGATACAAAACTAATAAAAGTAGGAAAGCCAAAGTAGTATCCATTTTTCATTTATCTTTCTCTTGCCTTGATGTCACAGTAGGTCAGCCATACTTTATGGTCTATGTCTATTCTGGCATTGAAATCCCTCAGGAGATGATATTGTTCTATTTTCTGGTACCAGTGGTGTTCAGCTCCTTATAGGTCTAGTCTTTTGCATATGTAGTGGAGCAAAAGGTGAGAGCATAAGTTTAACTGAACCTTTTTATGTTGAAAGACAGATAGTGGGAACATATCCAGAAACAATTGTGGGCATTTCTGTTCTTCAGAGCACCAGGTTACTTCCAGTGAAGCACATTTCTGCTCATGTGTTTCCTCTGGACCATTCTCCTGCGAGATGCATGTGCAATAATTTTATTTCAGTGACCTGCTCTTGATATGCTTAGCTTTTTCAAGGAATGCCTTATTAATGTTCAGCCTATCAAGTTCCTTATTAGTTTCAGTTGTCTTTGGTGCATTATTGACCAGCTGCAAATGGTCCTTTAGTTCTATGCGCATAGTCTTGACATTGTAGACTGCCAATTGAAGAGTACTTTTTTCTTTACTCTTTCACAAAGTTTGTTGATGGTAATTAAGAGTCAACAACATTGCAATGGATCTGGAGTGGCAGGATGGCAGATTTTCTATCCTAAGTAATATTCATGAAGCAGATGGGTTTATGTGCTAGTTGATGATAGTCTCAGTATTAGTAACTATAAAAATATCTTTTGATGGCATGTTATGGACCAGACCAGATCCCCTCAAAATATTTTAAGAAGGTAACCTAGACCCTAACTTTTTTTTATTTTTAAGGCAAATGTAAAGATATAATTCAACTGGTAAAACCTCTCAATGTTAATAAAACAGAGTAATAGATGCAGTACCTAATACTAATTAACTGTTCAAATATAGTGACATCCTGTAAATACACCCTTTGGCAAAAAGGCAAATTCAGAAAATCAGGTTTTGTCTCACATGTAAACCAGCAACCTAGGAAAACCACCCAACTTTTGGCTTGAATCAAGAGTGGGAAGAATAGCTTCCATTTCTTCAAGCCCACAACAGCAACTGCTGAATCTAAAAGCTAAAAAACTAAAAACTAGGAATCATGGTCTCTGAGAGCTGGCCACACCCAGCCAGGCTGCTTCTGTTGTTCCAACTTGAAAAAAAAACTCCAAGGCCTCACAATCTGTTTACTCTCATAGTTTTGGTAGATTGCTCCCACTTCTGCCTTACATTCTCTCTTCAACATAAACAGGTCAATATAACCTCTTAAAGCCACTTAATTGCCACAATATGAACACATATCTATCGAGCATTACCTTGGGCCCCTGGATTATGAGTATAGTGTCACTTTCTTTTTATTTATTTGACTTGTTTGATTGCTGCATTGGGTCAGACTACTTGTAGAACCAAGCCCAAGCACCCATTGAAGCAGATGAGCCATGTTGCGTATGAGAATGTTTGAGCTGGTAACAAGATTAAAAAGAAAATTGGTAATTTCTTTAAAAGAACTGTGAACATTTTAAGAATAGTTGAAAATGGAATTTTAAGAGTTTGAATCAATTGTGAGAGAATCAAATTTATATGGTGGATCATGTGACCTGGTTATCCTTGACCTGGAAGTAGTACTAACAAAAGAGAAGTTCTGAAAGCAGTTGTATGGCTGACAGTAAAAACAAAATGGCCAACACAATGGAGAGCTGCAAGCCAAGGAGCTGGACAGGAAAGCAATCAGCACATAGATGCAGACACAAAGGGAGAGTAAACAACCAGAAGGAGGATCACAGAGAATGCCTATAAGAAGGATTAAATTATTCTCAGGAAGAGGTCAATATGTTGCTTTGACAGAATGCAGACAGGGGTTCACAGAGAAACGGTGTGATTTAGTTAAAATTATCTAAAATCTGAAAACCCTATGAAGTTTGGCATGGTGGCTCAGTGGTTAGCATTGCAGCCTCACAGCGCCAGGGGCCTGAGTTCAATTCCAGCCATAGGCAACTATTTGTGTGCAGTTTGCACATTCTCCCTGTATCTGCGTGGGTTTCGTTCGGGTGCTCTGGTTTCTTCCCACAATCCAAAGACGTGCAGGTCAGGTGAATTGCTCATGCTAAATTGTCCATAGTGTTAGGTGCATTATTCAGGGGAAATATAGAGAAATAAGGGGCTGGGTTACTTTTTGGAAGGTCGGTGTGGATTTGCTAGGGTGAAGGGCCTGTTTCCACACTGTAGGGATTTTAAATTCTAAGTGGCCAAACCGTGAAGAGTTGCCTTGGAAAATTGTATGATGAAGACTGTTAGGACAAGACGATATCTGCTGCAGTCAGAAGCCCTGCAGCTGAGCAGCCTCAGCAATATTATTTCTAGTGGTGGCTATTACTGTGCTTACAGCCAGACAATGAGTAATCATCGATGGCCATGCAGCAAAGTGAGGCAAGTGCTTAAAGACTGGGGATGCCAGGGTTAATCATACTGGTCATAGCTGGTGTGTTCCACAAGTCAGGCAACACCATTAGTATAGACGCTGGGGAGACCCTCCATACTCCAAAGATTGCTCATAAAGGAGCCTTCACAACCTCAGAGGCAATTGGAAGACAATGTGGATTTATCTGGTGCTTTTCCCATGTGGCACTCTGTCATTGGCAAACTACCAAATGGAGGTGGGAAGGGTCTTTAATTAAGCACGTAAATAATTCAGTTGGGGACCTGGTGGGCATTTCATTTACCATAATACCTGCTGCTTGCAAAATGGTATGGCAATGGGAAGATGCCAAGGATCCTTCCATTGGTCTTTCCATGCTATTTTGACTGCATTCCTGACACCTATCCCCTTGGCAATAAGATTGGAAAAATTTGGCAATTTGTTTCCATTTATGAGAGTGTCTTAACATAAGAGCCATCAAAACATAAACTAGCTGATGAAAAACGAAAAGGAGATTCAAGTCAAATTTATTTACCTAGAGAGTAGATGCAGGTGAATAGCATAGATATATTTAATAGCAAACTGGATAAGAAAGGAGGAGTCAAATATGTAAATTGGATAAGGTAAGATAGGAAGAAGGTTGTGTGGCACAAATTGTCAAGTTCTGTGACGTAAATAGTTGTGTCAAATGCCACATGCCTTTCTGGATTCTTTCAGGAAAAAATAGATGTCATCAAATCCAATTTTCAGGACTTTGACTATAAGTATGTCATTTTGTATGTATTTATTCTTTTTATGTGTATTCAAAAGCTTTCATTGAATTAGTAACACATGCAAATTCCAAAAATAACAAAGCAAATTCAAGCATTTGCAACTTTTAAAAACAAATTTTGGTGGAAATTATTTGAATTAATTGTCATTTAAACTAATACTTAAGGTTGATATTTGCCTTAAAAAGAGGCAATAAATCCAACAACCGTTTCATTTTCTGAGTATTATTGATTTTTTTCCGGAAACTTCGGCAGAGGAGATACACGATATTTCAGATCATCTTCTACCATCAATGGAAACCTTTGCCTCAATTCACCATCTACTCAGATGTTTTGTCTAACTGTTCAGTGTCTAAAAAACTGTGAAAACAAGCTACTCTGCTTGTTTCTATAATAAATTTGGACATACTTGATTTTGTTTGGTATAAATATCATCACACCATATTGGGATAAACATCATCCCAATAAGAAATGAATAAATATAATGTGATGCAATATTGAGACATATTGAACAGAGGTGTCCCAGTTTGATCTTTCATGTGAGCTTGGCTTATAATGGCACCAAAGTTCATTGTAGACTTAAGGAGAGTGATGAAAATGGGTCAGCATTTTCACAACTGCAATAACCAACATTTGATGACTTCCTCTGCTCATCTAAAATGTTATGCTTTTGAGTAAATAAAGATCAAATTTGTTTGTGATGTTCCCTGTAGTTGAAAACTAGCCAGCAACTAACTGTCATGGCTCACATATGAAAAATGACAATGTACACTACTTGAGAGCTGGAGGTATCTTTTTCTTTTAGACTGAAGTCTGTATTAGATACATAGACAATGGGGTCATCAACCTCACCACCATATTCCTGTGTTATCCTCATATCCCTGGATATCATTAATAATGAAAAATCCACCAATCTCTTGAAATTACTTAATTACTGAGCTACCACAGCCATTTGGGTAGGGAATTCCAAAGATTCACCACTTGTTGAGTGAAGAGGTTCCTCCTCATCTTAGTCCTTGCCTTTTATTCTGAGACCGGGCATCTGGTTCTAGACACCACAGCCACAGGAAATGTACTTTCTGCAACTATTCAGCCTATCCCTTTAAGAATTTTGCAAGTTTCAATGGCATGATCTATTATTCATTTAAACTCAAAAAAGTATAGTAAAATGAAACAAAGAACTGCAGATGCTGGAATCTGAAAAGAAAACAAAGAGTTCTGGAGCAGCTCAGCAGATCTGGCAGCATCTGTGGACAAATAGAGTTAACACTTCGAATCCAGTGACTCTGAAAACAGCTTGGAAATGGTGGTATTTCTGCTGATGATGAGTTGGGGGAAGAAGTGGGTGAGATGGTGAGAGAAAAAGAAAAAGAAAGGAAGACAAGCAGATTGATAGTCATATAATAGAACATAGAACATAGAACATTACAGCGCAGTACAGGCCCTTCGGCCCTCGACGTTGCGCCGACCTGTCATACCAACCTGAAGCCCATCTAACCTACACTATTCCATGTGCATCCATATGCTTGTCCAGTGACAACTTAAATGCACTTAAAGTTGGCGAATCTACTACCATTGCAGGCAAAACATTCCATACCCTTACTACTCTCTGAGTAAAGAAACTACCTCTGACATCTGTCCTGTATCTATCACCCCTCAATTTAAAGCTATGCCCCCTCGTGCTCGCCGTCACCATACTTGGAAAAAGGCTCTTCCTGTCCACCCTATCTAATCCTCTGATTATCTTATATGTCTCTATTAAGTCACCTCTCAACCTTCTTCTCTCCAACGAAAACAGCCTCAAGTCCCTTAGCCTTTCCTCGTAAGACCTTCCCTCCATACCAGGCAACATTCTAGTAAATCTCCTCTGCACCCTTTCCAAAGCTTCCACATCCTTCTTATAATGCGGTGACCAGAACTGTACACAATACTCCAAGTGCAGCCACACCAGAGTTTTGTACAGCTGCAGCATAACCTCAAGGTTCCGGAACTCAATCCCTCTATGAATAAAAGTTAAAACACTGTATGCCTTCTTAATAACCCTGGGTGGCAACTTTCAAGGATCTGTGTACCTGGACACAGATCTCTCTGCTCATCTACACTACCAAGAATCTTACCATTGGCCCAGTATTTTGCATTCTGGTTACTCCGACCAAAGTGAATCACTTCACACTTGTCCGCATTAAACTCCATTCGCCACCTCTCAGCCCAGCTCTGTACCTTATCTATGTCTCTCTGTAACCTACAACATCCTTCGTCACAATCCACAACTTCACCGACCTTAGTGTTGTCTGCAAATTTACTAACCCCATCCTTCTACGCCCTCATCCAGGTGGTTTATAAAAATGATGAACAGCAATGGACCCAACACTGACCCTTGTGGTACACCACTAGTAACTGGACTCCAGGATGAACATTCCCCATCAACCACCACCCTCTGTCCTCTTTCAGCGAGCCAATTACTGATTCAAACTGCTATATCTCCCACAATCCCATTCCTCCGCATCTTGTACAATAGCCTACTGTGGGGAACCTTATCAAACACCTTGCTGAAATCCATATACACCACATCAACCGGTTTACTCTCATCTACCTGTTTGGTCACCTTCTCAAAGAATTCAGTAAGGTTTGTGAGGCACGACCTATCCTTCACAAAATCGTACTGACTATCCCTAATCAAATTATTCTTTTCTAGATGATTATAAGTCCTATCTCTTATAACCTTTTCCAACACTTTACCAACAACTGAAGTAAGGCTCACTGGTCTATAATTACCAGGGTTGTCTCTACTCCCCTTCTTGAACAGGGAAACCACATTTGCTATCTGACACTATTCCTGTAGACAATGATGATTTAAAGATCAAGGCCAAAGGTTCGGCAATCTCCTCCCTGGCTTCCCAGAGGATCCCATCCAGCCCAGGGGACTTATCTATTTTCACAGTCTGCAGGATTTCTAATACCTCTTCCTTGTGAACCTCAATCCCACCTAGTCTAGTAGCCTGTATCCCAGTATTCTCCTCGACTACATTGTCGTTTTCTAGAGTGAATACTGTCAAAAAGTATTCATTTAGTGCTTCCCCTATCTTCTCTGTCTCCACACACAACTTCCCACTACTATCGTTGATTGGCCCTAATTTTACTCTTGTCATTCTTTTATTCCTAAAACACCTATAGAAAGCCTTAGGGTTTACCTTGATCCTATCCACCAACAACTTCTCATGCATCCTCCTGGCTCTTCTGAGCTCTCTCTTTAGGTCTTTCCTGGCTACCTTGTAACACTCAAGTGCCCTAACTGAGCCTTCACATCTCATCCTAACAAAGCATTCTTCTTCCTCTTAACCAGAGATTCCACTTCCTTTGTAAACCATGGCTCCCGCGCTGTACAGCTTCCTCCCTGCCTGACAGGTACATACTTATCTAGAACACTCAGGAGCTTTCCCCCGAATAGGCCCCATATTTCTAATGTGCCCATCCTGCAGTTTCCTTCCCCATCCTATGCTTCCTAAATCTTGCCTAATCATATCGTAATTTCCTTTCCCCAGCTGTAACTCTTGCTCAGTTCTATCACTAAAGTAAACACAACAGTACTGTGATCGCTATCACCAAAGTGTTCACCTACTTCCAAGTCTAACACCTGGCCGGGCTCATTACCCAGTACCAAACCTAATGTGGCTTCGCCCCTTGTTGGCCTGTCTACATACTGTGAGGAGAAAGTGAGGACTGCAGATGCTGGAGATCAGAGCTGAAAATGTGTTGCTGGAAAAGCGCAGTAGGTCAGGCAGCATCCAAGGAACAGGAGAATCGAAGTTTCGGGCAAAAGCCCTTCTTCAGGATTCCTAAAGAAGGACTTATGCCCGAAACGTTGATTCTCCTGTTCCTTGGATGCTGCCTGACCTGCTGCACTTTTCCAGCAACACATTTTCAGCGCTGTCTACATACTGTGTCAGGATGCCCTCCTGCACACACTGGACAAAAACTGACCCATCTAGAATACTCGTACTATAGTGTTCCCAGTCAATATTTGGAAAGTTGAAGTCCCCCATGACAACTACCCTGTCTCTCTCACTCCTCCCTACTCTCAAACTTTTCTATACTCGAACTACAATTTTCATTCTCATCCCCCTGCTGGATTAGTTTAAACCCACCCCAACAGCCTTGGCGAATTCCCCCCCCCCCAGGATATTGGTACCCCTCTGGTTCAGATGAAGACCATCCTGCTTGTAGAGGTCCCATCTACCCCAGAAAGAGCCCCAATTATCCAAGAATCCAAAACCCTCCCTCCTGCACCATCCCTGTGGCCACGTGTTCAACTCCTCTCTCTCCCTATTCCTCCCCTCACTAGCATGTGGCACGGGTAACAAACCAAAGACAACTCTGTTCGTCCTAGCTCTAAGCTTCCATCCTAGCTCCCTGAATTTCTGCCTTAAATCCCCATCACTCTTCCTACTTATGTCATTGGTGCCTATGTATTGCCTAATCATCGGCAATACGTATGATTGCCTACCTAGGAAAGTTCCATGCCACTGGTCATAGGTTCTGTGGGTCCCTGTATGGCAGATGAGCCCAATCTTAGAGCCACATTGTAACCACACATGTAGAAGGTGTTTGTGAGAGATGAAAGTGGTCCTTGACCTTGAGGTTGTTGGTATTCCTTTCTCTAGCACTCTTTGCATACTCCTCTTGAAGAAGATGAGCCCTTCATACAGTTGTTTCCTCCAAATCGGCTATTCCTGAACAAGTAGTCTCCCATCCGTTGCCATCGAGAATCCCTATAATGAAGAAAGAGGCTATTGAGTCTGCACCAACCCTCCAAATAGCATCCCTCCTACACCCACTCCTCAAACTATCCCATAACACTGCATTTATCATGGCTAATTTACTTAGCCTGCTCATTTTGGAGGAAGCCAATTCAGACGTAGGGAGAATGTGCAAACCCTACAGAGTCAGCCACCCAAAGCTGGAGTCGAACATAGGTCCCTGGTGCTGTGAGACAGCAGTGTTAACCACTGAGTCACACTTACATTGCATTTCTTGACAGAAGCCTCCAAGGAGTCTTTGAATTTTTTTCTTTGTCCTCCTCTTGTTTGAGTGCCTTCCTTAAGCTGGGCAAAGAAGTCTTGCTTTGATGGTTGGAACTCAAGCACCTTAAGCATGTGAGCAGTGGTTTCAGATGATCATGGGCTCAATGCAGGTGCTATTAGCTGGTTCAAGGATACTGATGTTGATGCCCCTGTCCTCCCACCTGATGAGAGAATCCATCTCAACAGTGTTGATACTTCCCAAAGATTATGAGGTGGTGTCTGTATGTAGTACAAGCTTCAGAACAGTTAGAAGGATAACTGCCTTATACACAAGGATCTTGGTATCAGCAAGAATATTGTGGTCATCGAAGACTCTCATTTTAAACATCTGAAGTTGATGCTTGCAGATTGGATGTGATATTGAATCTCTGCATAACTATCAGTCTAAGATGAGAGATAAATTCCCAGGTTGGGGAACGGTTCCACACTTGGAAGGATTTCACATTTGATCTTAACAGAGGGGATGGACTGGAACTTGACCTGGGATAAGTTGATAAAGCATTTGAGTCTTCTTGAGATTGAGGTTGAGACCAATTCTTTAGACTGCTGCTGTGAAGAGTTTCTCTTCCAAGGGAGCAGAAATAACATGGTCATCTACATATTGGTTCCACAAGCGAGGTTGATGTTGTTTTCTTCTTGGATTTCAACTGGTTGTGGTTCATCTTGCATCAAGTTTTTTGTCCATCTTGTAGATAGTGTCCACATCACTATGAAACTTGCTTTTGACAAGATGGTGGAGAATCCTGTTTTGATCTCAAAAGATTCTGTCATATTATTGTCAATGAGGATTTTCAGTAAAGATCATCACCTTGACAGTGGCATTAGTGATCAAGCTGGTCATGTCATAAAGGTTATTCTGCTAGACTGAATCTGTGCCAGGCAATGAGGGAACCAAGAAGACAGAAGAGCACACTTGACCTCATCCTTACCAATCCACGAGCTGCAGATGTCTCTGTCCATGATGGTATCGGTGAGAGTGACCACAACACATTCCTTGTGGAGACCAAGTCCTGCCTTCACATTGAGATTACCTTCCATTGTTTTGTGTGCACTATCACTGATGTTGCACTATCACTGTGCTAAGTGGGGCAGACATCGAACAGATCTAGTAATTCAAGACTGGGTATCTATGAGGGTCTGTGGGTGATACACAGCAGTAAAATCATACTCCAACACAATATCTAAATTTATGGCACAGCATAGCCCCCACTCAGCCACTACCATCAAGCCAAGGGATCAATTCTGATAATATAGAGAGCAGCAGATCATGCCAGGAACAGCACCAGGCATACCTAAAAATTAAGTGTCTATCTGGTGAGTCTACCAAAATGGACTACTTCCATTCCAAAACAATATAAGACAGAGTTAAGCAGTCCCATAACCAATGGATCAGATCTAAGCTCTTGCAGTCCTGCCATGTCTAGTTCTGAATGGTGGTGGATAATTGAACTTACTGGATCCATAAATATGGTTATCATCAAAGATGGCAGAACCTAGCATATCAGTTTCTAAAAACCAGGTGCAAAGGTGACGTCTCTGATCGTGTTTTCTGGGTCCTTAAGGGGGAGGGGGAGCAGCCCGAAGTCGTGGTCCACATTGGCACCAACGACATAGGTAGGAGGAGGGCTGAGGATGTTAGGCAGGCTTTCAGGGAGCTAGGTTGGAAGCTCAGAGTTAGAACAAACAGAGTTGTTGTCTCTGGTTTGTTACCCGTGCAACGTGATAGAGAGTCAAGGAATAGGGAGAGAGAATAGTTAAATGCGTGGCTACAGGGATGGTGCAGGAGGGAGGGATTCCAGTATTTGGATAACTGGGGTTCTTTCTGGGGAAAGTGAAACCTCTATACCTGATGGTCTACACCTGAACCTGAGGGGGCACCAGTATCCTTGGGGGGAGGTTTGCTAGTGCTCTTGGGGAGGGTTTAAACTAACTCTGCAGGGGCATGGGAACCTAGACTGTAGCTTTAGGGTGCAGGACCTGGAGTGTAGGGAGGTTAGGAACATGGCATCAATCTCAAAGGAGGGTGCCTGTAAACAGGAAAGTGGCTTGAACTGTGTATACTTCAATGCAAGAAGTATACGAAATAAGGGAGGTGAACTTGCAGCGTGAGTTGGTACCTGGGATTTCGATGTTGTGGCTATTACGGAGACATGGGTAGAACAGGGACAGGATTGGTTGTTGCAGGTTCCAGGGTTTAAATGTTTTAGTAGGGTCAGAGATGGGGGTAAAAGAGGGGGAGGTGTGGCATTGCTTGTCAAAGATAGTATTACAGCGGTGGAAAGGATGATGGATTAAGACTCGCCATCTGAGGTAGTTTGGGCTGAGGTTAGGAATAGGAAAGGTGAGGTCACCCTGTTAGGAGTTTTCTACAGGCCTCTTAATAGTCCTAGAGACGTAGAAGAAAGGATTGCGAGGATGATTCAGGAGAAGAGTGAAAGTAATAGGGGGATTGTTATGGGGGACTTTAACTTTCCTGATATTGACTGGGAAAGCTATAGCTCGAGTTCGTTAGATGGGTCGGTGTTTGTCCAATGTGTGCAGGAGGGTTTCCTGACACAATATGTAGACAGGCCAACAAGAGGTGAGGCATCCTGGATTTGGTTCTGGGTAACGAACCAGGTCAGGTGTTAGAATTGGAGGTAGGTGAGCACTTTGGGGACAGTGACCACAATTCGGTGACTTTAACTCTAGTGATGGAGAGGGATAAGTGTGCACTGCAGGGCAAGAGTTATAGCTGGGGGCAGGGAAATTATGATGCGATGAGGCACAACTTAGGATGCGTGGCTTGGAAAAGTAGGCTTCAAGGCAAGGGCGCAATTGATATGTGGAGCTTGTTCAAGGAGCAAGGTTCATCTTGGAGTGCAGTTACTAGCGGTGTTCCGCAAGGATCTGTTTTGGGACCATTGCTGTTTGTCATTTTTATAAATGACCTGGAGGAGGGGCTAGAAGGTTGGGTGAGCAAGTTTGCGGATGATACGAAAGTCGGTGGAGTTGTTGACAGTGAGGAAGGATGTGTCAGGTTACAGCAGGATATAGATAAGCTGCAGAGCTGGGCAGAAAGGTGGTAAATGAAGTTCAATGTGGGTAAGTGGATATGATTCACTTTGGTACGAATAACAAAAAAGATGGGGTACTGGGCTAATGGTCGGATACTTGGTAGTGTGGATGAGCAGAGGGATCTTGGTGTCCATGTACACAGATCTCTGAAAGTTGCCACCCAGGTAAATAGTGCGGTGAAGAAGGCATATAGTGTACTGGCTTTTATTGGTAGAGGAATTGAGTTCCGGAGTCCTGAGGTCATGTTGCAGTTGTATAAGACTCTGGTGCGGCCGCATCTGGAGTATTGTGTGCAGTTTTGGTCGCCATACTATAGGAAGGATATGGAGGCACTGGAACGGGGGCAGAGGAGGTTTACCAGGATGTTGCCTGGTATGGTAGGAAGATCGTATGAGGAAAGGCTGAGGCACTTGGGGCTGTTTTCATTGGAGAAAAGAAGGTTTAGGGGTGACTTGATAGAGGTGTACAAGATGATTAGGGGTTTAGATAGGGTTGACCATGAGAACCTTTTTCCACGTATGGAGTCAGCTATTACGAGGGGGCATAGCTTTAAATTAAGGGGTGGTAGGTATAGGACAGATGTTAGGGGTAGATTCTTTACTCAGCAGGTTGTGAGTTCATGGAATGCCCTGCCAGTAGCAGTGGTGGACTCTTCCTCTTTATGAGCATTTAAACGGGCATTGGATAGGCATATGGAGGATAGTGGGCTAGTGTAGGTTAGGTGGGCTTGGATCGGTGCAACATCGAGGGCCAAAGGGCCTGTACTGCGCTGTATTTTTCTATGTTCTATGTTCTATTTGTAACAGCTAGAAGTGCCCAATGGATGATCCATCTTGGCTTCTTCCAGTGCTTCTTAGCATGACAGATGTTTCAGCCAATTTGAATCACTCCATATGATTTCAAGAAACAGTTGGATCCCGCAAAGGTAATGAACCTTGACAATATTCTGTCAATAGTACTGAAGACTTGTGCTCGTGAACCTATCACATCCCTAGCTAAGCTGTTCCAGTACAGCTACAAAACTGCAACTATCCTGCAATTGCCCAGGGGTGTCCTATACACGTAATGCAGGACAAATCTAACTGAGTCAATGACTGCCCAATCAGTCTACTCTTAGTCACTAGTAAAGTGGTGGAAGGTGTCAACATGAGTGCTATCAAGCAACACTTGCTCAGCAATAACCTGCTCACTGACCGCCAGTATGGCATCTGCCAAGGCCACTTAGCCTCTGAAGTAGTTCATGGACATAAGAGCTGAATTCCATAGGTGAGTTGAGAATGACAGCCCTTGACATCAAGGCCACATTTGACTGAGTATGGGATGAAGGAACCCTGACAAAACTGGAGTCAATGGGAATCAGAGACAGACTGTCTGTTGGTTGGAGTCATACCTGGCACATAGGAAAGTGTCTGTGATTGTTGGAGGTCAGTCATTTCAGCTCTAGGACATCTCTGCAGGAGTTTCTCAGAGTCATTTCCTAAGCCCAACCATCTTCAGCTGCTTCATCAATCACCTTTTCTCCAACTTAAGGTCAGAAATGGGGACGTTTGCCAACAATTGTACCACGTTGAGTACCATTTATGACCCATCAGAGAGTGGAGCAGTCCATGTGCAAATGCACCAGGACTTGGACAATATACAGTTTGGGCTGACAAATGGCAAATAACATTCGTGCGACAATTCATTCCTTAATGGCATTGTAGATGAATTAGAAGGAGTCTGAGAATTCTGGAATCTTTTGAAAGTCTGTTGCTCAGCTGGGTGTACCTAGTTGTGTGAATCTCACGACATGGGAAGGAGAAGGTGTCATCAGGTTGTCAGAATGGAGCTACTATTTTACTGCTGTTAAAATACCATTGTCAATCCCCATAAGTAATGGCTTCCAGAATGAGGACAAAAAACAGAAACCTGGCCAGTAACTTGGAAAAGGTAGCACTGTGCTTATTGTTTGTTTACATAAACTGAGAGAAAGTGAGCACTGCAAATGCTGGAGAGTCAGAGTTGAAAAGTATGGCGCTGGAAAAGCAAGTCAGGCAGCATCTGAGGAGCAGGAGGGTCGATGTTTTGGGCATAAGCCAAAGGATTTATGCCCGAAATGTTGACTGTCCTGCTCCTCGGATGCTGCTCTGTTGTTTTTTTTTCCAGCGCCACACTTTTCGGTCCTGTTTACATAAACTGCCAAGTGTATTGATTGATTTCCTGTTCTATTTGTATATTACAGCAAATGTAGCAATGTTCATGATGCTATACTATTTTACGTTCTGAGTTTATGGAATGCTGATGCACTCACCAGTGGCATTGCTCATTGGAGCAAAGCCCATATGAAACCAAGCAGATTGTCAACAAAAAGACGGACAGAAAGACTGGCACAATAATATTTGCAATCAGCAGGCTAGATTGAGGAGGCTGCACTTATAAGGAATCCATGGTTTTCCAAACAGATTAAGGGTACAATAACAAGAGAATGATTGCTAATCTTTCGTAAATCTTTAGTTAGGCTGCAGCTGGAGTATCGTTTCAATGCTGTGAAGAGGGAGCAGAGCAGATTTATAGAAAGAGAGATGACCTTTAGCAGTCTGGAAAAATTGGACATGCTCAAATTCTTTTCCTTGGAGCAGATGACATGAAAGGCTGACTTGGTTGAGGTGTTCAAATACAAAATGATTCTGATAGAGTAAGGTAGAGAAATTTAGTCCTCTTGGAGGAGAGTCAGGAAGCAAAGAATAGCGTGATGTAATTGACAAGTAAAGCAGAGGTGCTGCATTTTGGAGAGGCAAATCAGGGCAGGACTTATACACTTTATGGCAGGATCCTGGGGAATGTTATACGAACATGGCGACCTTGGGGTGCAGGCTCATAGCTCCTTGGAAGTGGAGTCACAGGTAGTCAGGGTAGTGAAGAAGGCGCTTGGTACGGTTGCCTTTATCGGTTACTGCATTGAGAATAAGAGTTTGTATGGCCCTGTTGCAGCTATACAGGTCATTGGTTAGGCCACTTTTGGAATACTATATGCAATTCTGCTCTGCCTGCTGTAGGAAAGATGTGTAAACTTGAAAGGGATCAGAGAAGGTCGTTGCCAGTGTAGGAGAGTTTGAGGTACAGGGGAAGGCTGAATAGGCTGGGGCTGTTTTCCCTGGAGTGTCAGAGACTGAGAGGTTACCTTATAGAGCTTTATAAATTTAAAAGTGGCATGGATAGGGTAAATAGATAAGGTCTTTTCCAGGGTTGGGGGAGTCCAAAACTAGACAGCACAGGTTTAAGTTGAGAGTGGAAAGATTTAAAAGGGACCTAAGGGGCAACCTCTTTACGCAGAGGGCTGTATGTATATTGAATGAGCTGTCAGAGAAGGTGGTGGAGGCTGGTACAATAACAGCATTTAAAGGCATCTGGATGGGTGCATGAATGGAAAAGGTTTAAACAGATATGGGCCAAATGCTGGCAAATGGGACTAAGTTAATGTAGGATATCTGGTTGGCACAGACAAGTTGGACTGAAAGATTTGTTTTCATGCTGTATATCTCTATGTCTATGATTATGACTACATAAATGCCAGGCTATGACCATCTCCAATAAGACACAATCTAACCATTGCCCATTGACATTTAATGGCAGTAATGGAATTATCATCATTGAATCCACAGTCCTACCTCCTGACCCCCACTGTCATCCTGGTGGTTATCACTGACCAGAAATTCAACTGGGCTCAGCACACAAATATAATGGCTACAAGAGGTGGTTGCAGGCTGGGAATATTGCAGCAAGTAACTTACCTCCTGACTCCCAAACCCTGACCACCATATGGAAGGCCCAAGTCAGGAGTATGAGAGAATACTCACCACTTGTGTGAATGAGTGCAGCTTCAAACAACACTGCAGAAACTTGACATCATTTAGGATGAAACAGACTGCTTGATTGGTACCACATCCACAAGCATCCATGCCCTCCATCACTGACATTTAATACATATACAAGGTGCATGCAGAAATTTACCAAAAATCCTAATACAACACCTTCTATACCAACGACCACTTCCATCTGGAAGGACAAGAGCAGTAGATAAAATACATCCCATTTCAGCAAGCTTTTTCCTGAAATCGTGTTCTTAATAGAATGTTCTGGGAACCTGATAACGTTTCCAAATTACATTTTCTGTCTACCTAGTAACATCTGAAGTGTGTCACTGAAACTAATTTTCAGAGATTAAATCCAATTATGTGGATCCTGATTTGGCTATTTAATGTTAATCCATGCCTATCATCAATTCAACTTCATACAGAAAATTCAGCTTAAGTGACACATCTTCATATTTTGTTATTTATTTCCAGATCCTTGGCACACAGAAATTGTTTTTCTGTTTTCTGTCTCCTTTTAAAAAATTTCTCTACATAAAAGTATCTTTTTGTTTTGTGCTGTGTGTATCTGACTGTGTGTAAGATTAAAGGAATATGGTTTTAAATCTAGATCATAGTTTAGGAATTCATCAACAGTTGCACGTGTTTTAAGAATAAGTTTTCTTTATAATTAATGGATTATTACAAGTTCATTAAAGAAGCCTGGATGTTTCTTTTACTCTCGATAATAGTCCAAAAGAGTAGAATGATTTAATTTTGAAACTGAGTTAACACTTTATACTAATGTGCAATTGTTGGAATAGTGAATCTTAATTATTAGCGCCTTCCTCCCATAATGTTATAGCACCTATGCTGGAAATAGTTAAAATTTGAGGTGATGAGTAGTCTGCCAATCAAGCAGGCTGTTTTGTCCTAGATGGTATCAGGCTTCTTGAGTGTTGTTGGAGTTCCATTCATCCAGGCAGGTGGAGAGAATTCCTTCACACACCTGACTCATGTCTAGTAGATGGTGGACAATATTTGGAAGGAGAGTCACACACTACAGTATACCTAGTTTTTAATCTGGTCTTGTGGTTACCATATCTATGTGACTGGTCAAGTTGAATTCTAATAATTAGTGATGATAGAGATGTTCACGGTGGGAGATTCAATGGTAGTAATGCCATTGATGATAAGGGGAAGTGGTTAGGCTTTATTTGTGGGAGACCATCATTTCTTGGTGTTTGTATTGCATGAATATTACTTGCCATTTATCAGCCTAATTCAGAATGTCATCCAGATTTTGTTGTAAGTAGATGCTGCTGCCTCATGATGAGAGCTTGTGAAGCAGCTGTACAATTATCAAGGAACATCCCATTACCTGATGATGAAAGGATGTCCTGGGATTGATTGAACCCTGCTTTTTTGAGGATAGGACACAATTGGGAAATTTTCCGCTTAGTCAGTTACTGCTAGTGTTATAGCTATACTAGAATAATTTGGAGAGACATTGATAATTATGTAGCATAATTCTTCAGCAATGCAGCCAGAAAGTTGTGACAACCATAGATAGCCTTTGCTGTATCCACTGCATTCAGCCATTTCCAGCCACACAGTGGCTCAGAGCACCAGCCTTGGATGACTGTCTGTGCAGAGTTTGTACATTCTCCATTGTCTGTGTGGGTTTCCTCCAGGTGCTCCAGTTTCGTCCCTCAGTACAAAGATGTGCAGGTTGGGTGGATTGGCTATGTTGCATTGCCCATAGTATCCAGGGATGTGAAGGCTGGGTGGATGAGGCAGGGTAAAAGGCATAAGGTTGGGTCTGGGTTAAATGCTCCTTGGAGGGTCAGTGTGGACTTGATTGGCCAAATGGGGATTCTATGATTTCTTGACATGATGTGGAACGAATTGGTAGTTGAAGACTGGAATCCGCAACGTTGAGGACTTTAGAAAGTTTAGTGCAATTTTTAAGCTCTATCTGTTAATAAATAAATTAGTGTTTTATTTTCTTGGCCTTACTTAACTGTATTACTGCTATTTAGTTGTTGTGTATTCATGCTCCGAGATCTCTTTGCTCTTCGAATCCAGTTTTTAAAGGATAATGATAGTAGCCCAGTTGAAGTGCAAGGTTTCTATCTTGTCTAGATCCTTGCTGGAAATGTGTTGCTGGAAAAGCGCAGCAGGTCAGGCAGCATCCAAGGAACAGGAGAATCGATGTTTTGGGCATAAGCCCTTCTTCACTGCTGGCCTAGGGTTGGTCCTAGGTCAACTGAATGTGAAGGAAATGAAATCCTTTGTGATTCATGTTGACATTGTGGCTTTGTAAAGATAAATAAGAACTACGTTTTTGAGAATCACCACTATTGCATAATATTGCAGAGCCATCTCATGAGAACCATCCATACGATGCTCAATCAGAGATTGTATTTGTGACTTACCTCCACATCCACACACAGCTGGTTGGGACATTGATTCACACTGACATTGAAAAAAAAGTCTGGAGGTATAAATGCTGTGATAATTTTCACAGCAGCAAGCTCTATTGTGCCAGTGTTGGAGTTAGTTGAAGCTCTGCATACAGCAAGTAACATAATTTCATCATGAACACACTGATGAATGAAAGCCTCTAAACACACAGCTCCTTGAACAAGTGAAATATACAAGTCTTTGTGTATTTGGTGTGTTGTTGCCGGGTGCCTACTGCCTCAACTGCTGACTGTTCTGCCTATCTTTCTGCAAGGATTGTTGTGAGGTCAGCCAGGTGGACCTCATTGAATATGAGTTCCCTGATTGGGGCTGTTAATCTGGCTAACAGATTAAAAAAAAGACATTCTGTTCACTCTGAGAACTGGCTCTGAGGAAGCTGAATCAGTGTCACGGTCTTTCCACATGTAAATGAAAGGTAACTTGGTGATGGACACCAGCATCTTTGGTGTTTTTTCAGTGGTGACGAGAGTAAAGTGATGAAATTCGTTCACAATAGTCGTCTTTGAGTTGGGGTAAGCATTTCTGGTATTATGCTGCTCTTGGGAAGCTAATTCATTCAAACATGCCATTGAAGACTGGGCCCGTTATGCAGATAGAATGCATTTTTTTCTAGGCAGATGACTTTGGGGCTGATGAAAAGCAATGAGTATTTCTCCTGACAGCTTGTGAAAGTGCAGCTATTTCAGTTATTAGGAGCCCAACTTTCCCTGATGCACCAAATACCTTTCAAGGGTTGATGGATTTAGTTAAGGAAAATTATGACCCCAAGTGTTCTCTAATTCTGAGATTCTATCACTTTTTCTTAGTAATTCAAGAACCAGGAGAATTTGTATCAGGATTTTTGGTGAAGTTAATATGATTGGCAGAGGCATATAGAATGTAGAGAATCCCTACAGTGTTGAAACAAGCCATTCAGTCCACACCGACTCCCCGAAGAGCATCCCACAAAGACCCAACCCCTAACGTATACCCGTAATCCTGCACTTCCCATGGTTAATTCACCTAAATTAGGCACCCCTGATCACTACAGGCCACTTAGCATGGTCAATCCACCTAACCTGCACATATTTGGACTATGGGAAGAAACTAGAGTAAAGGAAACCCATTCAACACATGGAGAATTTGCACACTCTACACAGTCACTTGAGGCTGGAATTTAACTCAGATCCCTGGTGCTGTGAGGCAACAGTGCTAACCACTGACCCACTGTGCTGCCCCTGGCTTTGGTTTAACCTTTAATGAGTTGCTGAGAGACCATTTGATATGTGGGATTAATAATGTAACTATGCAAAAGTGCCTAGTAGCTAGACTTCAAATGAGCACTACAACTGATTTTATCACTTGCAAATGCAGCAAGTGAAGCATTCAAATTGCTGGGCTTTCTGATGGAAGTGGACTCCCTTGCGAGTCTGACTGAGCTTGGGACACACCACTTGAATGAAGGCAATTGCGTAGCCTCACTCAGGACATAGCTTGAACAGAGGACTCCAGGTCAGCCCACAGCAAACCAGTTCAACAAAGCCAAGCCTCAGCCAAACAGTTGAAATCTTCTTCAGGATTCGGGCTGGTAAGCCATTATAGTTGCTGCTGGTATGTGGACTCAAGGCTGCAGATGAGTCCCACTAAACTTAAATTGAATAAGAGAACTCCTAGGCCAGTATCCAAGAGATTGTACACCTGGAAAGAGCAACTACATCTGGTTTGGAACAGTTGAATTACATAGCAACATCCAAATCAGAACTAATCAAGATAAATGTCTGATTAAATGGTCATCTAGATTAGATTAGATTACTTACAGTGTGGAAACAGGCCCTTCGGCCCAACAAGTCCACACCGCCCCGTCGAAGCGCAACCCACCCATACCCCTACATTTACCCCTTACCTCACACTACGGGCAATTTAGCATGGCCAATTCACCTGACCTGCACATCTTTGGACTGTGGGAGGAAACCGGAGCACCCAGAGGAAACCCACGCAGACACGGGGAGAACGTGCAAACTCCACACAGTCAGTGGCCTGAGGCGGGAATTGAACCCGGGTCTCTGGTGCTGTAAGGCAGCAGTGCTAACCACTGTGCCACCGTGGAAGTTGATACTGAGATTACCAAGTTTAGTAATCAGTCTTGAGGGGACAATAGTGTTGAAGGCTGAACTGTAGTCAATGACTAGGTTTCTTACATAGCTGTTCTTGGTGTCAAGATGTTCGAGGGAGGAGCGAAGGGTAGGTGATATGGCATCTGCCGTGGATCAATTGGTCCGATAGACAGATTGGAGTGGGTCAAGAGTAGTGGGGAGGCTGGAGTTGATTAAAGCCATGGTCAGCCTTTCTAAGCACTTCATGACCACCGAAGTCACCTCAGGTTGCCATTTATCTACATGACATGCTAATAACAGGGAAGATCAACAGGTAGCACTTAGATAAATTGGACATCGTCCTTAGACATTTCTCCAAAGTGTGGAGGTATGATTTAGAAGGGAAAAATGTGTGTGGTAGGCACCCCTAGTGACTTATTTGGGTTAGAGAGTCAACAAGACTGGTTTACACCCATTGGAAAATAAAATGAAGGCAATCAAATTTGCCCTGGTTTCCATGTCTGTACTGGAGCTTAGGTATTTCCTTGGGCTGGTGAATTATTTCAAAAGGTTCATCATAATCTGGCCTCTGTCCTGGCCCTTTGCATCAACACCTAAGAAAGGGGCCAGCCTTGGAAATGAGCGCATAGACAAGTCATAACTTTCAGGGAAGTGAAGAAACAGCTACCATCCTCTAAGGTGTTGACACACGATCATCCTAAGCAAGATTTGGTATTGACATGTGATGTTTCCCTGTACTACATTGGAGTATTGTTTGTTCAAAGGTGGTACATTGGAGAAGAATGCTCAATAGTGTATGCATCCAGGACTTTGGCTAATGCAGTGCATAAATAGGCCCAGTTAGAGAAGGAAGCTTTTGTGGTCGTATTTGGAGACTGGAAGTTCCACAAACATGTTTACAGACATAAATTTATAATAATAACAGATCACAAGCCCTGCTAGGTCTACTTAATGAGGACAAGGTGAACACAGATGCATTGAGCACCTCCTGCTGATTGGTGATACAACTACTGGAAGATCCATAATGATTTTAAATTTTCTGGATACACTTCCAGTCACAGCTGACAATATCACACTTTGGACACAGAAAGGTCTGGTCCTGGCAAAACTGAAACAGCTGGTGGTGGTAGGGGAAACCAAAGGGCTGTCTCAACCAGAATTGAAACAATTTTGGGGCCTGAGAAACCAGATGACAGTAGAGGGTGGCATATTGAGAGTAAGAGAGATTGTCCCGAGCAATCTTTGCCAGATGCTGGTTAAACTCCACCAGGGTCATTATGAGTTTCCAAAATGAAAATGTTGATGAGGGGTTATGTATGGTGGCCAGGACTGGATGCAGACAGAGCTGCGCTGATAGACCAATACTTAGTGTGCCAACATGGACAACATTTATCAACAGCACTCACCCACATTCATAGGAATGGCTGGGTAAACCCTGGACTCAGTTACACATCAACTATGTAGGTCCTTTCATGGGCTCCATGTTCTCAATCATTGTGAATGCCCACTCTAAGTAGGTGGCTCTGCATAGAATTCATTCATCAAACATGGGGACAATGATAGAAAAACTGTGTGCATCATTTGCAAAACATGGACCACATGAAAGCTGCAAACTCACAAATTGGGGAGAAGCAAAACGTGCCCAGCTCCTCAGAACAGTCGGAAGGACAGACAGAATCAATGGGTTCTCCCTTTCCGTCAAACGTTGAAGACACCTCGGAATCGGAGATGGACATGGTGGATGTCATCACATCAATGCCTTTGCCACCAGAAGAGAATTAATTTCTTCCAAGATGCTCCATATGCATGAGGTGAGCTATTGTGCAATGTACGTCATCTGTATCCAAGGCAGCGTTGGAGGAATGCTAAAACGCCCTACGAGGAGTTCCAAAAAAGGACCAGCCTATGTCTTCCAACTCAAAGGGAAAAGGGTGTAGTGATTGTAATAAGGTCAGGTGGACCTCATAGAATATGAATTTCGTAATTGGATTGTTAATCTAGTGCAATCAGGAACCCTGGCTGACAAATGCAAACATCAGTCCGGTGGGGTTTGGGACCTGGTCTTGCTGCCCCTTTCCCCCTGTACAGTGCCAGTATCAAGGACTTTCCATGTGTAAATAAACAGTGACTTGGTGATGGGATACCATCCTCTGTGACATTATTTCACTTCTGTTGCTGATTATCTTCCTCCAAAACATTAAAAAAAATCAGGGAATATCAATCAGGAAGAATACTATGGAGCTTTTGTCTCAGATTAAGAAATGTTTAATACTGTAGCAATAGCCACAGGCTCATTGAAGCATCATCAACAAAAGGAAAATGATCAAGAGAAAGACATCAGTAATAGCAAAACACGTTGCATTTTCAGTGATTGTAACAATTTCTGTACAATGTACAGAACGTGATGCCTTACCTTGTGCTGTATGGCAGTACTGCTACCTGCATGTTAAGGTATTGGTCTGGAGTATCTGCACTGTCGGTGTCTGTATAAACACTATCCCTGAGGCTGTTTGCTCATTATCTGTAAAATAAGACTGTTTTGCTCCCAATGTTATGTAACGCTCCTTTATTTCATTCTGTATATTGCAGAATACTAAATATAGCTCTTTATGAGTAATGTTTAAGACCTGTCTCTTCCGTTGCTCATTCTCTCTGATATTTTCTTTCCTGCTAATGTCAGAGTCATGTCATCTGTTACATCATTGTCATTTACAGACATCTCTGCTACACCTCAGCTTTGAGAGGCAGCTAAAGGATTGAAAATGAAATGAGTGGAATTCACAGAAAATCAAGTCATGCTATTTGGTATGAATTTATATGAACCTTCTAATTAACTGGGAGCTGTTTCTGACACCACACTACCATGGTACATCTCCAAACTATTTACAATAGGATTCTGCATTTCAATGTTGCATTTGGAGTGTACCAGCATCTCTTATGGGTTTGCTGCTTCAAAGACATTTGTGTACATAGACAGGCACTCATTTCATGGATTGGACCAGGGTGCATCTCAGGGCTGATTGCTTGCTCTTTTAGTGCTCATTCATATTCAAGCAGGAAGGCTTGGATGTTTAAGGAGTTCCTGCTATGCCTTGACCTTTTGCATTTTGGCACCTCAGCCAGAATGTAAAGATTCCTGGTACTTTTGTCTTACCTCACTGGTTAGTACAGACACAAAACTAGGCAGCTGTCATGCTTGCGAGTAGTCACCGGTCAAGGATGTGCATATGTTTCTCTACGTCACCATGCTATATTGTTCTCACACCTGCACCACTTACCAGAGCATAAGTGGTAAACATGAAGCGCCCTGTGCACAAGGTGGATTCCTGTTCATTCTGAGGAGTTGGTGGGGGGGGGGGGGGGGAAACGGGTTGGTATTAAGGTACACTGGTAGGGGAAGAAACTTCATGGTAGGGGTTTGAGGCAGCATTATATGAGGGGGAGATGATAGAGCTTTGGTGGGAAAGGGGTAATCTGCAGTGGGGCGTCATTGACAGTCAGCAACACCCTGTCTCTAATGGAGATAGTGTGAACTAGTGGAATGTTGGTTTGATATGCCTAGGTGACAGGTGGCAAAATGGGGAGAGGGCCAGTTAGTCAGATCAGTTAGGTGGGAATGTGTGGAAGTTCAAAAGTGATGGGATTAATGGGGAGAGATACCAAGAAGTGAGTGCGCACATTTTGGTTGTTTACCAAGGGTGAGAGGCTGAGTCCGAGGCTCATTGCATGAAGCATGAACACTGTTTCCTTCTATTATTCTGCAAATAACAAGTTAGTGATGGAAATAAAACTGGCTGCCTCCATACCCATTGAGCAGAGTAAGTGTTTCATTCTGAGGAGGCTTCACTTTTAATCATTCTGAGGGCCTTCAAAGTCAACAGCATTACATAGGCACCCATAAATCAAAGCTAAAACTTCAAGCACTCCACGCCATGTTAACCTTAAGCATTGACTTATTGAGTGGTTTACAAATCCTGGCCAAAGCCCTGTTGATCATAAGCATTGTACAGTTGTGTGGGAAGATTCACCCTATTTGCTGAAGTAGCAATCACTGTCCAAGGTCGCATGGCCTCCATAGTGTAGAAACTACTCACTTCACACCTTGAAACATAAAACATCATATAACACTGAGGACAGTTTTCCTCTGTATTTTCATTCTTGTAGTTGTGGCTAGATAGTTATTCACTCACCCAGCTGGTGATGGAATCTGAACATACATTTACAAATGTGAGGATGCATTTCCAATTATATGTCACTCAAGTCACTGAGCCCTCAGAAGGCCTTCTGTTCCTTTCTCTCCCACTACGTCATGGTATCATCCTATAGCTGGGGTGGAGGGAATGTGCCATACAATAGTGTTCTTTGCTCTTGGAAGTTTGATCGGGCAAAGCCAGTGGCATTTTGAACTAAAGAGCCCAGATATAGTGTGTTCTGCCCAGAGGCAGCTGGACCCTTCTTGAATTGAACTCCCAAAGGCCTGAGTATGTCATGTGGAAGGCTGGCCATCTTCAGATTGAGAGGAGACTTCTGGAGGGCCTGTATATGGTTCTTCGATCAGCTGTGTGGCGTTTTGGCACTGACCTGACTCCTTGTGAAGAAGGGGCACTCGGAGTGAGGTCAAGGTCCCTCTTTCCTATTCCTCCTTGTTGGTGATGAGCCCCAATTGCTACAACAATGAATTGCAGTAGAGTTATAGAGTCAAAGAATTGTACAGGATGGAAACAGTCCCTTCTGTCTAACTCATCCATGCTGACCAGATATCCTAAATTAATTTAGTCCCATTTGCTAGCATTTGGCCCATATTCTTCTAAACCCTTTCTATTCATATGTCCATCCCAAAGTCTTTTAAATGTTATAATTGTACCAGCCTTCACAACTTCATCTGGCAGCTCATTCCATCTTCTGCATGAAAAGGTTGCCTCTTAGGTCCCTTATATACCTTTCACGTTTCACCTTAAACCTATGCACTACTCTGGGAAAAAGATGTCGGCTATTCACCCTAGCCTGTAGGTGTGCTGGACCTGACTCTCCAAAGCAGCGTATCCACAGAGGCATCTGAAAATGCCTGATTGCCAAAGATATCATGGTGCACACAGCATTGGTGGAATCCTCCTCAAACCTTTGCGCTCATTTGCCGTGTGCCTCTGACAAAACTGTCAGCTGCTCCTGTGTTTGCTTGTCGATTTCAATGAAGTCACAAACGGTTTACATCATGGGACTGTCTCCTGCCAGTAACTGAGCAAGTTCCTAGTCTATAGCAGGCTTCTGAGTGCCAATGACCTCAGGTGTTTCTTCCTTGGTTAGCTGTTCACTAGGAAGTGCTCTTGACTCTAATCCAGATAATGTACTCACTGGAATGCCAGTGTCTGAGCTGGTGTGGGGAACTGGAGAGAGCCTTGCCAGTGTGTCCTCCAAGGAGTCTGCGAACTTTTGCTCTGACGTGGAAGAGGAGATGTCTCTGGGTCTGGCTACTAGGATGCTGTAACCATGCTAATGCTGCTCATGGCTGCTGAAGAAAAAAAACAATGCATTACAAGAGATAGATGCTGTGTCATGTTAACAATATATTCACATTGGAGGGTAATGCTGGCACATGGATGTTCTGACATCACAGCGAATGGTCTCGGTCCTCACTAGCTACCACCAGGACCCTCTCCTTGTAGGGAATGAAGAACCAAATTTTGGGTGCCCCACCAATCATCTTGGCTCTCTCTGCCCTACTGTTGGCAGATTTCTCCTGGAATGAAAGAAAGAGAGGGAATGAGTAAGATGAAAGTGCATGGCATAGGTGTTAGTGATGGTACAGATGGGGAATGGTGATTTGTTGTCCTGAGAGAAGAGTAGACAGTGCAGAGGCCATGCAGGGTTAGTATTCTGGGGTGTTGGGGTATCTGAAAGATGTAGAGATTAAGTTGAAGAATTAGAACTGCCAATTGACATTGAAAATGTTTCAACATATGCCAATTTCTGGAAAAAACTATCCACTAACCTTCCAATGGTCAATCTCTGTTGCATGCCATTTCCTAAAGCCTCCATTGTAAAAAGATAGGTGGGCTCCAATGCTGCATAGAGGAAGTGGAGCCATACACCTCCCCCTGACCCAACCCCCACCCATTATGCTGGAGAATCTAGGAAAGACACTTAAAGGACAGCATCATACAGTAAGGAAATTTAAAATTATAATATTATTGAGTAACTGCAAATGTAAATTTTAAACATTTAATGACATTGTTATTTAATTTTTCTGAGCATATTTAAATTATCTTATTTAACTTTCAAAGTAATTTAGTGATTATGAATATTTGGTAGCGTGTGAGGTAAGTGGTTAAAGGGGTAGGAGGACAAGTGTACGCAGTGACAGATGTTGGATGTGAATGTAGTCTAGGCAATAAGTGCTTGTGTAAAAGGATGGCAGAGATTTTGGGAGAAGGTGGATGAGGAGGTAGAATGAGGGTGGTGGGTGTAGAGGTCAGGTCTGGTTGAGGGCTATTTTGCCGAGAAGATGTGTTGGGGGATGGGAGGAATTTGGAGTGTTGTGATGGGGGGTGGCATGTGTCCTAGAGGCTGGATTGGGTTGAAAGAGGGGTATTAAGTAGGAATTGAATAGTATTGCTGGGTTGGACAGGAGTGGTGGTTAATGGGAATTGGGGTGGAAGCCAGGCACAGGAGTTGGATTGGGTCAGGTCAAGAATTCAGTTCAGGTAGGGGGTGGGTGTCGGGGGGTATAGATGCAGGGTGCTGGGTTGGAGCTTGGGGGAGTTGAATATTTGGATGGGTGGTTTCAGGATAGGGTTTCAGGAATGAGGAGAGTCAGGGCAGGGGAGATACGTCAGGGGCCAGTGGCTAGTCAATGGAGTCAGACTTACAGTAGTTTATATGTTAAAGTGCACTTTAAATTCTGGTTTTACTTATTCTTGTGGGTGAATCAGAATTCAGAAATCTGAGTTGAGCTCAGAGTTGGAGAATGATTTTGGGGTTTCCTAGACTATTCAGTACCTCGAGCCTGCTTCACCATTCAATTATGACTGATCCAACAATCCTCAAATCCATTTTCCTGCCTTTTCCCCATAATCTTTGATTGTTCGACTGAATAACCTATCATTAGAATCCTCATCGGAGGTCGCTGTAACTGAACATATCTGTGTTCTTCCACTCCACTAAGCTGGCATAGAAACTGTCTACTTTCCCTGGTTTGACTGTAGCCCACTCAGGCCCAGTGACGCACTATGTGCATATCCTGACTCGATATTTTCCTAAGAGCGCGCAGTGCCAGTATCTAAACAGATAGTGGATTGTCAGGTTAATTGTTGGTGCTTCTTCCTCAGAGGCCTAACCCTTGTCCAAAGTTTCATTTGTTTGCTTTCGTAGCTTTTGGTTACCTGAAAGCAAAAGAGGAAGATTGGGATGAGTCAGTGGGATGAGATGTTAAAAAGATCCATGGTCATACCACAATGTTGCATCATGCCACATAGCAAGATCGAGATAGGATTAGGAAAGGAGCATAAATAAAAAAAATACATAATCCCAGGTGCTGTCATAGAAGATTAACTGACTTTGTCACAACCATCTTCATGATTCAGAGTAATATTTATACTATAGAATTCAAGTGACACAGGCATTTCCGTTCCCCTTTGGTTCTGACCTGCTTCTTTATGTAAGAGTGAGAAGAAAAGTATTAGTGATTGTCATGTGATGTTTGAGTGAGATGCTTTTTATAAACAAGAGGACAGGCCATACTTGACATGATATTCTGCAACAAGAAAAGATTAATCCATGATCTCACAGTGAAGGCAATCCAAGGTAGCAGCAACCATAATATTGGGCTTTTCATGCAGTTTGATTGGGAGAAGAGTGGATCTGATCTGAGATTTTTTTTAATTTTAAGAGGAATTATGAGGGCATGAAAGCAGAACTGGCCAAAGTGAAAATTAAGTTAAAGCACAGGTCAATAGAAATGCAGTGCAGACATTTAAGGAGCTACTTCAGAATACACCATGTAGATACATACCACGTAGTCATGGTTGTGGAGAAGGCATTTAGCACGCTTGCCTTCACTGGTCAGAACGCTGAGTATGGGATATCATGTTGCGCTTGTACAGAACATTGGTAAGGCCACTTTTGAAATACTGCGCACAAATCTGGTCATCCTTCTAAAGGAAGGACATTAAACTTGAGAGGTTTCAGAAAAAAAAATTATAAAGATGTTGCCAAGACAAGAGGGTGTAAGTTATAGGGAAAGGCTGAATAGACTGGGTCTTTCTGAATAGGCTGGGTCTTTCTGAATAGGCTGGGTTGAGCATCAGAGGTTGAGAGGTGACCTTTTAGAGTAGAGTGGTGGCAGCATTTTCAGAGACAGCGTGACTGCTGGATTGGCCAGCCTGGAAAGCCTGGAGCGGGGCTTTAAAGTGAGTGGGTTTAAAGTGAGAAGGGAAGATTCAAAATGACCCGAGGAGCAACTTTTTCATGCAGAGCGTGGTGCGTGTATGGAATGAGCTGCCAGAGGAAGTGGTAGAGGCAGCTACAAATACAACATTTAGAAGGCATCTGGATGGCTATATGAATAGGAAGTTTTAGAGGGATTTGGGCCAAATGATGGCAAATGGATCTCAGTCTGGTTGGGATGTCTGGTCAGCATGGACAAGTTAGGTCTATTTCTGTCCTGCATGACTCTTTCAATAATGAGAACAGCAAGAGGAGACAGTAACGCTGCCTGCATCTTTTACACTTCCTGTGTTAAAGTATACAGTGCCACAATGGAACGTCTGGGTGCCCTCTCTCCTTTTGCGTTGACTGTCTTGCTTTATTTCTCCTTCCACAAGAGACTCTCAGCAGTTCCTACAAAATGAGCGTGACTCCCCTTTAAGAGGATCATGCTGGTTTTAAGATGTACGTGCATGCTGGCTGAAATACATAGTAACTACTCTCTGACAAGCATACAGCTGGTCAGCAGTGCATTCGGCATAGGACTGCATGCTGCAATCATTAAAATGAGAAGGATGCACAATGTTTGTGTGTTGCCTGTGTAAGCAGAACTGAGTGTCAGCCTTTGTCAAAAATCTTCACAGCCTTCCCAAAATGTTTTGTTCACAATTGGCCACAATGGTCCAGTTGAGATTCAACCAATATATTATAAATGATTAGCAGCATTTCCTTTCTTTTGTTTTCTTTTTTCAGGTTCCTGTAATTCTTTTGAAAATTTTCTCAACTCACTTTACCATATTCCAATTGTTCATATATGCCTCATAACTCTTTGCACCCCTGCTAAGATTTGTATCCTTCATTTTTAATTGCCTCTCTCCAAGTAGAAATGCATCAGCTCACACTGTTTTGCACGAAATTTCATCTGTCCCCCATCCTGCTAATCTGCCTATGACCTCTTGAATTCAATCCCGACAGTTTGCAAAACTAGAGAGAATTATCTCTTTGTAAATTTAGATATTATGCACTACATACCCAAGTCTATTTCATTAATATTTATATGAAGAAAAGCAGTGGCACATCACCAACCCATGTAACTGTGCTATATAACTTCCTCTAGTCTGAAAAATAATCATTCACTTTTACGCCATTTCCTCTCACTCAGCTGAATTTGAATCCACTGTCTCTTTTATTCCACAGGCTGCAACTTTGCTGACAATTTTATAACCCTGTACTAAATGGCTTTCAAATAGCAATGCACAGAGTCATACAGCATGGAAACAGACCCTTCAGTCCAACCAGTCCATGCTGAACATAATCCCAAACTAAACTAGTCCCACCTGCTGGCTCCTGGTCCATATCCACCCCCCAAACTTTTCCTGTTCATGTAGTTGCCCAAATGTCTTTTAAAAGTTGTAATTGTACCCACATCCACCCTCTGTGTAAAAGAATTGTCCCTTTTTAAAATCTTTCTCCTCCCACCTTAAAAATGTGCTCTTTAGTCTTGAAATCCACCATCCTAGGAAAAAGACAACAACTACCATGAAATGTATCTATACTCCTCATTATTTTATAAACTTCTATAAGGTCACCTTTCAACCTCCTATGTCCAGTGGAAAAATGTTCCAGCCAATCCAAAGTTAAAAATCACATAACACCAGGTTATAGTCCAACAGGCTTAATCGGAAGCACTAGCTTTTGGACCGCCGCTCATTAATCTGGTGGTTGTCTCAGGCGGCGCTCCGAAAGCTAATGCTTCCAATTAAACCTGTTGGACTATAACCTGGTGTTGTGTGATTTTTAATTTTGTACACCCCAGTCCAACATCGGCATCTCCAAATCCAGCCAATCCAGTCTTTCTTTATAACTCAAACATTCCATGCCTGGCAACATCCTGGTCAATCTCTTCTGAAACCTCTCCAGCTTAATAATATCCTTCCTTAATTGGCAACTAGAACTGGACACAGTATTCCAGAAGCTGCCTCACTAATGCCTGGTACAACCTCAACATGACTTCCCAACTTCTATACTCAAAGGACTGAGCAGTGAAGGCAAGCATGCCAAGTCACATCAATGCTAACATTCTTATCAACTCTCTCTGTTTTCTAATCAAACAATTTAACCATGTTAGTTAAGCACAATTTGCCTTTAACAATTCTGTGCTGGCTTTCTTAATTAAATCACACATGCAAATGACTTCTAATTTTGTCCTTGGTTATGTTTCTAAAGGCTTTCTCACCACTGATATTAAACTGACTGGCCTATGCTCTTCTTCAGAACTTACTCAGATTATGCCCGGTATGACCAAAACTCAGATTCTTACTTTCTTTAATATCTTTGGATGCACGTCATCCTGATGATTTATCAGCTTTGAATACAGCAGTCTTTGTAATATCCTCTCTATCAATTTTTATTTCTTCTAATATTATAGATAATATTATAATTTCTTTTCATTATGCTTCCAAGTCTCTCAACTGTACCCTTTCTCTCTTCCCCCTTTTTCATATGCTTATAGCAGAGGTTTGTTTTACTCTTTTGTTAGCTGCCAATCTCTCCTCAGATTATCTCTTTGCTTCTCATTTCATTTTTCAGTTGCCCTTTCAAATTCTTATAGTCAGTGTGGTTCTCAGTCATGTTATCAATCTGACATCTGATATATGCACCTTTCAACACCATCTAGGGGATTCATACTTTGATTTGCTTTTCGACCTTGAGGGAAAGCATCCTGACTGTACCTGAAACACTTTCTCTCTAAAGGCAACCTTTCTTCTGATACAGTTTAATTTGGCAATCCTTGATTCCGATCCAAAACCTAGCTGGTGATATCAAGTGGCCTTCAAGGAACAAATGGGCTTCCATTAAACCACACCTCCCCCCTCCCCCCACCCCACCCCCAACCCACACCAACTCTCCAGAGCTGTAGTATCACTTATTCATACCTGAAGGTAGATTAGATTAGATTAGATTAGATTACTTACAGTGTGGAAACAGGCCCTTCGGCCCAACAAGTCCACACCGACCCGCCGAAGCGCAACCCACCCATACCCCTATATTTACCCCTTACCTAACACTATGGGCAATTTAGCATGGCCAATTCACCTGACCTGCACATCTTTGGACTGTGGGAGGAAACCGGAGCACCCGGAGGAAACCCACACAGACACAGGGAGAACGTGCAAACTCCACACAGACAGTCGCCTGAGGCAGGAAATGAACCCAGGTCTCTGGCGCTGTGAGGCAGCAGTGCTAACCACTGTGCCACCGTGCCGCCCACTGACAATTTTGTGTTAGGGTTCCTATTCATGATGATGGCCCAGAAGGTGTAGGGGCAATTTATTTTACTCTTTTGTTTATACCCTTAACAGTGCTTCCTCCTTGAGGCTTTCTCATAGTTCCCCTATCTACAGTGGCAGTGCAGAGGTAGAAATGCCAGCCACCCAGAGTGTCAGGCTCTACATTTGGCCCACTACTTGTGCAAATCTTTATTGGACAACGTTCCTGTCAGTGGCTTCTATGTTGACCAGTTCTGCATGTGTAGGTGGGGCAACTTATAGATCATTTTCTGTAAGAACCCAATGATGGTCCTGATGAAAAACTAAAACACTAAGATTCACCCAAAGCATTTGCAGAGCAATATAGACTGATGAAATGAATGGGCAATAAAATGTCAAATAGTGTACAGCATGGGGAAATGTGATATTGTTCAATTTAATGTAGGAGTAATAGAAAAACAAAATTTTGCTTCAACACTTGAGAGATTATTAAATCTTGTTTGAGAAACAAAAGTTCATCTGCAGATACAAAAAATCCTGATTAATGTTGTAATTATATTCCTGAAAAGTACAACTTTAAATGAAATAATATTAAGAAAATTAGATTTTCTTATTGTACCGAATGTAAAATCTGTGGTTAGATTCTGTAAGGAAAACATTAAAACGTTATATCCTGTAAGTTGAAATACTTCATTGTGATAAATTCCAATACTTGTAAATGAAACCGCTTTAAAAGTAAAATCAAACTAAAATACAAAGAAATTTCTAAGTCTTCTTACTTACCTCTGGCTCAGTTGACATTGTGCCTCTCCATTTCTCCTGCTTTCAGCTTTCGAGCATTGCATCTCTCTTGTTCTCGAGTCCTTTGGCGTGCCACCTCTCATAATCCCAGACCTTCCAGTTTCCCACCTCGCCTGTTCACAAACCCTCTGGCTGGTCACCTCAGCTGCTTCAGGACCCTTCCACGTGCAGACTATTGTGCTCAATACACTTTCCTCTCACTGATTCTCTCTTTTGCATAATGTCTCTTTCTCTTAACCTCCTTCTTGCCAAACATCTCTGGCCTCACTGTGAACATGAACTCATAAGATAAGTGTTGAGGCAGGAACAGCAGCTTGAGTTGCAGATGTAAATCAGAAGCTGGTGAGGCAGCAAAAGGGAGGGTCAACAGTGACAGGAAGGTCAGTGAGATAGAGGGACAACAGTAAGTAGGTGGTCATTATCAACAGGCAGGATTAGACAGCAGAAAAGCCAGCTCCAACATCAATCAAGTCACACAACCCTACGTCAGATCCAGCACAAGACCATGTTAAAAATAAACTCCTGATGCTGGGTGTGAATATGAGGAACGTTAATTAACAGAAGTTAAACGGAATGACTTAAAATGGAGCAACCTCACATGGAGACTTACTCAGCAAGCAAGGCTTAGAGAATCAATTCTCAGATACTGTTTATTGGAACATAAAAATGTGGATGCTGCAATTTTAGAGATGACTGCTAAATCACTGTGTTTTAGTTCCTGTTTCGAGATGTACATGCATTTTAATATAATTATTTTAAAGTTTGGATTTTGACATGTAGGTTTTTGTTTGCTTGTATGAGGTCTGAGTATGAGTACTTCTGCAACTATATATTTTTCAAGTCAGTATAAAAAAAGAGAGTTTCTGATGGGAATTTGTTTGCATTTTTTTTAGATTACTTACAGTGTGGAAACAGGCCCTTCGGCCCAACAAGTCCACACCGACCCACCGAAGCGCAACCCACCCATACCCCTACATCTACCCCTTACCTAACACTATGGGCAATTCAGCATGGCCAATTCACCTAACCTGCACATCTTTGGAGTGTGGGAGGAAACCGGAGCACCCGGAGGAAACCCACGCAGACACGGGGAGAATGTGCAAACTCCACACAGAGAGTCGCCTGAGGCGGGAATTGAACCTGGGTCTCTGACGCTGTGAGGCAGCAGTGCTAACCACTGTGCCACCGTGCCGCCCATTTTGTGAATTATATGATTAGACAGAACAAATATTGAAAAGTATTAGGTTGCTTTTGGTTTAGACAACACAGGAATTGATTTTCTTTTGCTTAGGGAGAAACCAGCAGCTTGGATAGCCTTTAGTTTTAGCTTCCTGAAGACCTGGTTGAAGTTAGATATAAAAACACAGTTTATAACACTGGAGATAGCTTAGAACAGCTGAGAAATGGTGTACCTCAGTGCAAGGATTTTACTTTGAAAGTTACAGATCACAAATGCTTGATAAGAATCCTGAAGGGGTTATTTAAAGCTGAAAAAGTCTAAACTCAGTTGTGTGAATAATCAAGAAACAGGCTATTGAATTCTAAAGGCTGGGAATTGAAAGAATTAGTTAAGTCAACCCTGTTAATGTGGTACAGAAGGCGATTCTCTCTTGTGTTGGAGTACATAACATGATGGTATTGGGCTAGATGGAATTATATTTTTTCATGTTGAAATCTTTGACATGATGTTAAAATAAATATCTATTTTATTTTCTTTTCTTTTGCAATGATATAATCCTTGGGATTTTTTTGAAGAGAGTTTGTAAAGACAGAAGTACCAAACTGACTGCTGAATACGGCTGAAGTAACAATGTGTGAGACCTTTAGGTTTTTTTTCACAATGTTGGAACAATGGAAGCAGCTTGATTGGGAATGGCCAACTCTCACAGATCAGGCTTTCTAGGTTTTTTTTAGCTTTTGCAACAAGAAGATGTTTGAGGTCTCAGAAGAGTTGGAAGCTTCAGTGAATGATTCCTGGGGGCCATTTTCTCTAAAATCTTTCTTGATGTTTTTCCTCCTGGATTGGAGAACTGCATGTAAGAATCTGTGTCTGAATTTGCCTTTTTGTTAAGGTATGTGTTTACATGATGTTACCATATTAGAACATGGATTTCCACTAGTTAAGTTAGTCTAAATTTCTCTTTGTTTGTATTTTAACTACAGCGTTTAAATAAATTGTGTTTTGCTTAATGTTGTGTAGTTTGACCGGTTGTGTCTCATCTAGAACATGCACTTCACATCTACCTTGAAAAAGTTAGGGTCTGGGCTGCTTTCTTAACATTTTGAGGGTGTCTGGTCTTGGTCTTCAATAACAGTTACAATAAGCTGCTGTTTTCTTGTAAAAACCAAATCTGCAGCATTGCATATTTGTATTGAATTGAAAAAAAAGCACCTCATAAAATAAAAGCAAAATAAATACAATCAAGCCAGATTTTAGTCTATGACCTGGTAATAACGATAGTTAAATAAATGTTTTATTGCCTTGGAGTGGTTGCAATTGAGACACACTAGATTGATTCCTAGGATGGAATGATTGTTCTAAGATATAATAATGAGGAGCAGTGCTCAATAGATGTGGGGGAAGTGGGCAAATTCACCTTTGAAAGCCTTAAGAATGCTCTGGGAAATTTCACTGTGAGCTTAAAGCAGACAACAGAGAAGTGTTGCACCCTAAGAATAGAGGAGCACAGAGAAAGCAAGTGGCCTCAGTGAGCAACAATACAGTAAAGGGGAAAAGGAGATGCAAAGAGGGAGGGGATTTCAAGGGAAAAAGGGTCAGCAAAGAGATGGGGCTGTAAAATGAGGAAGTGGGCTGCAAAAGTAAGAGGTAGCAATGAATCAAAGGGAGCTGCAGAGAGGAGGAAGGGGCTGGAACAAGGGGAATGATGGGCTATATAAAAAAAAATGAATGCCTCTCTGGCTGTCCTCCAGCACCTCTCCTATGGCCAATGTGGTACAGTTGCTGAAGTAGGGAGCAAGGGAACTAGGAAACTACAGACTGAGGGACAGAATTGATATGCGTTTGGAGAAGCAGAGATTAATCAAGAACAATAAGCATGGTTTTTAAAGGACGTCATGTCTGACCAAACTGATTGAACTTTTAGAAGACATGACTGGGTATGCAAGGAAATTTGGCAAATTGGATCCCAAATTGGCTGAGTGGCAGGGGTATTGGTTGAAGATTATTTTTCTTACTGGAAGTAGATGTTCAGTGGGGTGTCACAGGTGCCAATGTTGGGATACTTGCTGTCTGTGGCTTATATAAATGATTTAGACTTGAATGTAGATGGGTTGATCAATAGGTTTGCAGATGATACGAAAATTATGGGATGGTAAATAATGACAATAGCCTTAGACTACAAGAGGCTACAGACAGTGGTCAGATTGGCTTATTTAGTGACAAATGGGATTCAATCTGGATAAGTGTTAGGTGATGCACTTGGACAGAACAAACAAGGAAATAGAAGGGATGCATTCCTATTAGACCCTGGGAAGCACTGAGGATCCAGGGGATTTTGTTGTGCATGTACACTGGTCACTTAAGATATTAAGATATTTGCTGTATCTCCTGAATTACTCCCAGAAACTCCTGCTGTTCCACTGTCTTTGCTGCTAGGCTCCTCCCCCAGTCAATTCTGCCCAGCTCCCCTCTCATGCCTCTGTAGTTGCCTTCATTCAGTTGAAATACCATTACTTATGATTCTATCTTCTCTCTCTCAAATTGCAGCGTAAATTTGATCATGCTATGTTCTCTGTTTCCACAGAGTTCCTTCCCCTTAAGCTCCCTGATCAAGTCTGCCCCATTGCACAATACTAAATCCAGTATTACCTGTTCCCTGATGGGCTTGACTTTACTCTGCTCCAAAAAGCCATCGCTTAGACATTCCACAAATTCTTTTTCTTGCAATCCACTGCCAACCTGATTTTCCTGGTCCACCTTTCTTGCACACCTTTTCTATTTCCTGATGTATCTTGCACCCCAGCTCCTGGCTACTGTCTGGAGGCCTGCACATGACTCCAACTATGGTTGTTTTTTACCTTTGCAGTCCCTCAATTCTACACACACAGATTCCACACCATCTGACCCTACTTTGTTTCTTAGTATTTAATTTCATTTCTTACTATAAGGCAACCCAACCCCCTCTGCCTACCTGCCTATCTTGTCAATAGGATATATATTCAGATCCCAATCTTGATACCCTTGCAGCCACGTCTCCGTGATGCCCACCACCTTGTACTTGGCAATTTTGATCTGTGCCACAAGCTTATCTTACCTTATTCCTTATACTGCCTGCAACAAGATATAACACCTTCAGTCTGGTATTAACCATCTCACATCTCATTGTCATTGTCAAATCCCATCACAAAGGTTGGTTGGCTTTAAATTCAAATAATAAATCTGTAAATATAATGCTAGTCTTGGTAATGGCAATGGTAACATTTACTGATATCTTTTAGGGAAAGAAACCAGTCATCCTTAACAAAGGTAGAAATTGATGGAAAATCTCAGCCAATCTGGCAGCATTTGTGGATAGAAAGCGGAGTTATCATTTGGTTAACTTTTAACTGCCCTACTGGGAAGCCACTCTGTTCAAGAGCAATTACAACTGGATAACAAAGGCTGGGGTTGCCAGTGATATCCACAACTAATTAAAGACTAAAGCTGTATGAGGACACTGAGATCCCACTAGACTATAAAATTCTGTCGTCTCTCTGAATTTAAGTAATCTGCTTTTTTACCCTTGCTGCCAAAATGGACAACCTCACATTAAGCTGCAATCAAGGAAAGAATAACTGAACACCTCAAATTTTCAGCTATTTAGGGAGAGCCTGGATTCATGACAGATAAGGCAAACGTAAGGACCGCTGATGCTGGAAACCAGAGTTTAGATTAGAGTGGTGCTGGAAAAGCACAGCAGGTCAGGCAGCATTCGAGGAGTAGGAAAATCGACATTTCGGGCAAAAGCCCCTCATCAGGAATAGAGGCAGGAAGCCTCCAGGGTGGAGACAAAAATGGGGATTTTGGGGGGGGGGGGGGGGGGGTGGTGTGGAAGGTAGCAAAGAGTACAATTGGTGATTCCAATCCCTCTACACTTCCATCTACCATGACCAGGGCTTCCAAGCCCTCAGTTCTTCCTCTCCCGAATGTCCCCAACAGTACCGTTCCACTGACACTCTCATTCGTTTGGCTGAACTGGTCCTCACCCTTATCAATTTCTCCTTCGAATCTCGAATCCTCCCACTTCTTCCAGACCAAAGGGGTAGCCATGGGCACCTGTATGGGCCCCAGCTATGCCTGTCTCTTTGTTGGCTACGTAGAACAGTCCATCTTCCGTAGTTACACCGGCACCACTCCCCACCTCTTCTTCCACTACATTGATGATTGCATTGGCGCCACCTCGTGCTCCCACGAGGATGTTGACCAGCCCATCAACCTCACCAACACATTCCACCACGACCTTAAATTCACCTGGCAATTTCCCTTCTCATGTGGTTGAAGATGCCCTCCAAAGGACCTCATCCACATCCCGCACCTGCGCCCACAAACTCCACCCCTCCAACCATAACAAGGATAGAACCCCCATGGTCCTCACTTTCCACCAACTATATCATCCTCCGACATTTCCACCACCTCCAAACAGACCCCACTGCCAGAGATATATTTCCCTCCCCACCCCTTTCCGCTTTCCACAAAGTCCGTTCCCTCTGTGACTACCTGGACAGGACCACGCCCCCCCAACAAACCATCCTCTCGTCCTGGCACCCTCCGCTGCCACCCCAGGAATTGCAAAACCTGCACTCACATCTCCTCCCTCACCACTATCCAAGGCCCCAAAGGAGCCTTCCACATCCATCAAAGTTTCACCTGCACATCCACCAATGTCATTTATTGTAGCTGTTGCTCCCGATGCAGACTCCTCTACATTGGGGAGACGGGATGCCTCCTTGCAGAGTGCTTCAGGGAACATCTCCGGACACCCGCACCAATCAGCCCCACAACCCCGTGGCCCAACATTTCAACTCCCCCTCCCATTCTGCCGAGGACATGCAGGTCCTGGGCCTCCTTCACCGACGCTCCCTCATCACCTGATGCCTGGAGGAAGAACGCCTCAACATCTGCCTTGGAACACTTCAACCCCAGGGCATCAATGTGGACTTCACCAGTTTCCTCATTTCCCCTCCCCCCCAACCTTACCTCAGTTCCAACCTTCCAGCTCAGCACCATCCCCATGACCTGTCCTACCTGCCAATCACCCTTCCCACCTATCCGCTCCACCCTCCTCTCTGACCGATCACCTCCATCCCCGCCCCCATTCACCTATTGTACTCTTTGCTACCTTCTCCCCACCTCCACCCCACCCCCCCCGATCCCCATTTATCTCTTCACCCTGGAGGATTCCTGCCTCTATTAACCTCCATTGACTTTTTTGACGATGTGATGAAGGTAGTGGATGGGGGCATGTCTATGGATTAGTTTATATGGGCTTACAAAGACATTTGATAAAGTTCCACATAAATAATTGTTATCAATAAGGCTCAAGCTCCCAAAATTGATGGAAAATTACTGACATGGTTGGGAAATTGGTTGAGTGGCAGGCAACAGAAAATAAGAACTAGGAGTAATTGGCAAGATAGGACTAGTGATATCCCACAAAGATCTGTATTAGGACTTCAATTATTCACATTATTTAGTAATGAATAGCATGTATTCAAATTTGCTGATCACATAATATTTGGCAGCATTGTAGACAATGTAGATGAAAGAGGAAAATTACAAAAAGATATTCACAGACTAGGTTTAATGGGTAAAACTGGGTCAGATTTCCATGTAAGCAAGTGTGAGGTAATCCATTTTGGACTGAACAAAGATAGATCAGGCTACTTTCTAGTTGGTATGAAGTTAAATACAGAGAACGTCCAAAGATTCTTGGGGGCTCAGGTACATTAATCATTAAATTGCCAGAAACAAGTGCAGAAAATAATCAAGGCGGCTAATGGAATGCTGGTCTTTACATCTGAAGAACTGGAGTATATGGATGCATAAGTTATGCAGCAGCTGTACAAAACCCTGCTTAGACTCCACTTGGAGTGCTGTGAGCAGATCTGGGCACTGCACCTTAGAAAGAATATATTGGCCTTTGAGGGCAACATAGGTTTACATGAGGAGAGATTACACAAATTAAGCATATTTTCTCCAGAATTTAGAAGCTTAACATGTGATCTAATCAAAGTTTTCAAGATAATATTAGGAAAGACCAGATATACAAACGTAATTTTTTTCCATTTGTTGGAGAATCTAGACCTGGGATACAAAGTTAAAAATCTCACAACACCAGGTTATAGTCCAACAGGTTTATTTGGAAGCACTACACTTTGGAGCACTGCTCCATCATCAGATGGTTTTGGCAGTGGACGCTGGATATAGATACATTTTTGTGAAGTAAAGATTTTAAGGAGTATGGGCCTAAGGCCACAGGCCACCGATCAGCCATTATGTCAACGAATGGTATAATAGTCTGTTGGAGCTTAGGCTGAAGGACCTACTCTTGTTCCTATCTGCCACTGAAACTATCTATATCTCTTTGAAGACTCTTTGGATTCCAATTTGCTTTCCTACCTATTTTTGTATATTCATCAACTTTGGTTACAGTACAGCTGTTACCAAGACATTAACGTAGAATGTAAATGGTTGAGAACAAAACTGATCCTTTTGGCAACCTGAAAATAATTCATTAATCGTGACTCTGCATTACTGTTAGATAGCCAATCCTCTATCAATGCTAATTTGAGCTGTTACATTATGCAGTAGCCTTTTAAATGGCATCTTATTGAATGCTTTTTACAAATTTAAGTAACTACAGCTACTGGCTCTCCTCCATCTATTCTCCTTGTTACACCCTCAAAGAACTCAAACAAAATAGTCACACATGATTTCCCTTTCACAAAACCATGCTGACTTGACCCCTTCTGTTTCAGTTTTCTAACTGTACTGCTACTACTTCCTTAATAGTAGATTAATGTATTTTCCCAAATACAAATGTCAATTTATCAAATTAGCCTTGTGCTGTTCCTGGCATGCCCTCTGACATTCTTCATTTGTGTTTCAGTTAGATCACCTCTCATTTTTCTAAACATTGGAGAATATAGGCCTAATTTATTCAGCCCCTCATCTTGAATAAACTCACATTGCAAGGACCAATACATCAAGTAAACATTTGTTGTACTGTCTCAAATGCATGTAATATGAAGAGTGGAGGACCAGCAATCTTCAGCAAGAAGTGCCAAGTAGATGACCTGTCTTCACCCCCTAGATTAGATTAGATTCCCTACAGTGTGGAAACAGGCTCTTCGGCCCAACCAGTCCACACCGACCCTCCGAAGAGTAACCCACCCAGACCCATTTCCCTCTGACTAATGCACGTAACACTACGGGCAATTTAGTATGGCCAATTCACCTGACCTGCACATCTTTGGACTGTGGGAGGAAACTGGAACACCTGGAGAAAACCCACGCAGACACAGGGAGAATGTGCAAACTCCACACAGACAGTTGCCTGAGGCCAGAATCAAACCTGAGTCCTTGGTGCTGTGAGGCAACAGTGCTAACCACCTTGCCACTCTAGAGGATCCTGGTATCATAAATAGCAGTTGTCAGCCAATTTGCTACACTCCATATCGGTGAAGTGCGCTGGATGTTGCAAAGCCTATGAGCCCTACAATATTCCAATGATACTGAAGATGTATTCTCCAGATCTTGCTGTAGCCCTATTCAAACTGTTCCAATACAGCGACAATTAATAAGATTGAAAATTCTCCAGGTATGTCTTTCAACAAGAGGCAGCACAAATCCAACCCAGCAAATTACTGACCCTTCAGTCTATTCTCATTTATCTCTAAAGGTATTGAAGAGGCCATCAACAGTGCTCTGTTATGGACCAGGTCAGACCCCTCAAAACATTTCAAGAAAGTAGCCGAGACCCTAACTTTGCTTGTTGTTTTGAGCAGGTGTAATGTGGGTATTCGAAGAGAGATGCACTTGGTGAGTTAGTTTTGAAGAAAACAGAATGTATTTACAAGATTATCGAATGAAACATTAACAAAAGAGGACAAAATACTGAATACCTTAGTCTATCCATAAACCCAACAGATCATCCCAACTTAATGATGGTATTCCAAATATTTGCAGCAATCTCCATAAACACCCCTTGGCACAAAAGGTAAAATCAAACACAGGGTTTTACAGGAGAGATGTCAGAAGGACAGGAGGATCAGCATGGACCTGCTTCTTTGGATCCAGTGGCTTTTTGAACTGCCTGATTGCCTTCCGTGAATGTCAGACAGGCAAAAACCAAATCAAACCAGAAAAAAGCTGAGCCACTCCCCTTTCATTGTACAAAGTTTTTTTTTAAATTTAAAAGCCTTTTGCGTGAGGCAGTATCTGTTAGCTCTCATCATACTGGCCCTAAAACCCTTCAACTTAGACTTTTCAGAGTCTGTGTCTTTTACAACCTCTCTGGAAAAAACAGCCAAGGACACCATAACCTTGTTAAAGGAACAGCATCATTTACATGTCAAGCACTAAATAATCTGCTCACTGATGATCAGTTTGAGTATCTCCAAGGTCAGCACCTGATCTTATCATTGCCTTGGTACAAAATTAGACAAAAGAACTATATCCTAGAAATGCAGTGACAATGACTGCCCTTGAGATCAAGGCCACAATTCACTGAATATGACATCAAGGAGCCCTACGTTTAGAGTGAGTGTGCATCAGGAGAAAACTATCTAGTACAAAGAAAGATGGTTGTGGTTACTCAAGGTCATTGATCGCAAATTCAGGACATTATTGATGGAGTTCCTCTTTTGGGTTTGGTTCAACCATCTTCAGCTGCTTCATCACTAAACTTCCTTCTATCATATGACATATACGTACGGATAAAGTTAAAAATTACACAACACCAGATTATAGTCCAACAGGTTTATTTGGAAGTACTAGCTTTTGGAGTGCTGCTCCTTCATCAGCTACCTGAGGAAGGAGCAGCGCTCTGAAACCCAGTGCTTACAAATACACAGCTACCTGATGAAGGAGCAGTGCTACAGTCCAAAACCAGCACCTCCACATCATGGTAACCAACAATAGTTATAAGTGTGTTCACTGATTGCATAATGCTCAGCACTATTCATGATTCTTCAAATACTGAATCAATTCATGGCCAAATGCAGTAAGACTTGGACAAATTCAGGCTTGGGCTGGTATGTGGCAAGTAAAAATCACATCAAAAAAATGCAAAGCAATGACTAGCTCTGACAAGAGTAAATTCAAACATTTTCCCTTGACATTCAATAGCTTTACCATCACCGAACACTTCACTCTGAACATCCTGGGATTATCATTGAGCAAAGGTTTAAATGGACCAACCTAGAAATACTCCACCCACAAGAGTCGGTCAGAGACTAGGAATTCCGCAGAGAGAAACTCATTTTCTAATGCGTCAAAGTCTGCCCACCATCTGTAAGGACACCAGGAGTGTGATAGAATACTTTGCCACAGGCCTGAATGACTGCAGCTCCAACAACAGTCAAAAAAACTCGACCACATGGAGAAGAAGCCTGCTTGATTGACACATCCACAAATATTGTCTCCCACCATTAGTGAGGTATAGTAACAGTAGCCTGTGCCATTTACAAAATGAACAGCAGAAATTCACCAAGATTCCATAGATAGGACCTTACAATCTCACAACCATTACCATCTAGAAGAATATAAGGACACACCAACATCTCCAAGTTCCTCTCCAAGCTACTCATGATTCTGACCTCTGAATATTAATATATTTTCCATCCCTTCACTGTTATTGGGTCAAAGTCCTGGCACCTCCTCTCTAACTGCATTGTAAGTCGACCTACACCAACAGACTGCAGCAGTTCAAGAAGGCAGCTCACTACCACCTTCTCAAGGGCAACTGGGGAGAGCAATGAATGCTTTCCCACCAGCGATGCCCACATCCGCTGAATGAATAAAAACCAATCTTTCCTTAGTTATGAAGATAAAAGATATCCACAGTATTCCAGGCAAGGTTTCATCAAACTCTTATAAAATTGTAGAAAGATTTCTGTGTACTTAAGAATTAACTTAGCATTTAGCTTCCTAACTGTGTGAAGTGCCTGCATATTGTGTTCCTTGTCTGAGTACATTTTTTAAAAGTTTCACATCTTTTAAAACATCATACTTTTCTATTCTTGCTATGAGAGTGAATAACCTCACCCATTCTCACACTGTGTTCCACTTACCACCTCGATGCTGATCACTTACCTGTCTCTTTGCAACCTTTGTGCCCTTTTTAGAACTTGCATTCTCACTTAGTTTTACATTTTCACTCAAACCTAGACACATCACTCTTGGTCTCTCTTTCAATCTAATTTTCTAATTAACCTGTTCAGAGATGTTATTACACACCTTTGGAGCAGGTGGAATTTGAACCTGGGCCTCCTGGCCCAGGAATAGGGACTTGAAATCAAATGCATGAATTATAAAAGCTGAAGCTTCAGCATTGATCCTTGTGGCACTCCAAAATGTCATGTTTTCCCCTTTGCTTCCTGTCTGTTAACCAATCCTTCTTTAACATTAATATATTAACCTTACTTCCATCTTGTGCTGATATATCAAATCCCTTTCTGAAAATCAAATGATAATCTACTGATGGATCTCCTTCATAAATCATGTTAGATGCATCCCCAAAATAATGCTAATAAAATTGTGCAGCACAACTTCATTGCTGTAAAACCATACCGTCTGATTATAATTTGCTAAGTACATTATGAAGATTGTCTTAATAATAGCTTCCAGCATCTTGGGTCAGAATCATATAACTCCCTCCCGAACAGCACTGCACAAACACCATGTGGACCAAAGAAGTTCACGAAGGCAGGTCATTGTTATCTTCTCCAGGCCAGGCCAATTAGGGTTGGGCAATAAATGCAGGCCTATTTAGTGATACTTACATCAATGACTGAATTTTAAAAACCCAAATAACTAATGACAGGCTTAATAGCTTGTACTTCCTTGCTTTATCTCTACTGTCTTTCTTGAATAACGGCTATATTTGCTAGTTTTCCATCTGCCCGGACCATTCTAGAGTCCAGGAAGTTTTGAAATATTATAATCAGTGACAGTAACTCTTTAGTAGTCCTAGAATCATGTCCTGGGAATTTGTTATTATTTAGTCCCTTTCTCAAAAATCTTCACACTGCTGACATTAGTGTCTTCCTCTTCATTATTATTTGTTTCTTGGCTACCATCTCTTTCTGCAGACAAGTTTTGTCATCTTTTATGAAGATAGATACAAAATCTTTGCTTTTTCCTGATTCTTCGTGACAATTTCTCCTGTACCTATCTTTTTAAGGACGCAACACGTACTTTGGCTACTCTCCTTTATCTATACTTACAAAAGCTTTTATAGTTTTTGTTTAGATTCCTAATTGGTTTATTCTCATTTTTCTTTCCCTTTAATGCGACCTTCTGCTCTCCCTTTGCTTGTTATTTGGACTTTTCAAAACCTCAGATTTACTACTATTCTTTGCAATATAATAAACCTCTTCCATTAATCAAACTATACTTAACTTGCCTGGTAAGTCATGGATGGATGGATCTTTCTCACTGGCATTTTGGCTTCTTAATAAAAAAGTACTTCTAATGATCATTTTGAGTTGTTTCTTTAATCTATTCGTCCTTAGCTTGCTTTTCATGTATACTTATGTAATGAAATGCATTGGAAATGCAAAATTGTCAATTTCAAACAGGTACTGAAGCTTCCATACATTTTAAATATTGCGGCTAAATGCATAAGTCAGCAGGTTAGAAATGGCTTCTTAACATCTTATTTCACCACTTTTAATATTCCCCATCCCACCACCTCCAATCTTACAGATTCTGATAAATTAACTTCAGCATTGAGTAATAGAGCTGTACAGCATGGAAACAGACCTTTTGGTCCAAGTCGTCCATGCTGACCAGATATCCTAAATTAATCTCGTCCCATTTGCCAGCATTTGGCCAATATCTATCTAAATCCTTCCTACTCATATACTCATCTAGATGCCTTTTAAATGTTGTACTTGTACCAGCCTCCACCACTTCCTCTGGTGGCTCATTCCATACACAATTACCTTCTACATGAAAAAGATGCCCCTTGGATCCCTTTTAAATCTTTCACCTCTCATCTTAAACCGATGCTCTCCAGTTTTGGACTCCCCTCATCCCAGGGAAAGACCTTGGCTATTCACTCTATGTGCCCCTCATGATTTTATTAACCTTTATAAGGTCACTCCTCAGCCTCCGATGTTCCAGGGGCAATAGCCCTAGCCTATTCCACCTCTCCCTATAATTCAAACCCTCCAACCATGGCAACATCCTTGTAAATCTTTTCTGAATCCTTTCAAGTTTCATAACATCCTTCCTATAGCAGGGAGACCAGAATTGTATACAGTACTCCAAAACTGCCCTAACCAATGTCCTGTACAGCTACAACATTACCTCCCAACTCCTTTACTCAATGCACTGAGCAATAAAGGAAAGCATACCAAACACCACCTTCACTATCCTATCTACTTGTAATTTCACTTTGAAGGAACTATGAACTTGAACTCCAAGGTCTCTTTGTTCATCAGGAACTGATCATTAAGTGCCCTGACTTGCCTGCTTGGAATGCAGCACCTAATTTATCTAAATTAAACTCCATCTGCCACTCCTCAGCCCATCTGATCAAGATCCTCTTATACTCTGAGGTAACCTTCTTCACTGTCCACTCTACCTCCAATTTTGGTGTCATCTGCAAATTTATGAACCATACCTTCACTGTTGACATCCAAATAATTTAAATAGATGATGAAAAACCCTGGACCCAGCACCAATCCTTGTGGTACACCACTGGTCACAGGCCTGCAGTCTGAATAGCAACCCTGCACCACCACCTTCTGTCTTCTACCTTCGAGCCAATTCTCTCTCCAAGTAGCTAGTCTCTCTGTATTCCTTCCATGTGATCTAACCTTGCTAACTTGCAATCATTATGAACAAATATAAGTTAGAATAGTTCATTAAGTGCCAAGTCATGCACATAAAGCAAAATACTAATAAGAAAGGAACAATGTAATTAACAGGGAATGGAAGAAAGGTAAATCTAAAAAGTAAAACAATTGTTTTGGTTTTGCATCTTGAACAATGAAAAAGTCTACATTCTTGTAAAGTTGATCTTCATTGTTAAAGATATTTGGCCTTAATTAGAATCTATTTTACTATTTATAATTTTATTTAGAATCCTTACTGTGTAGAAACAGGCCCTTCAGCCCAACAAGTCCACACCAACCCTCCAAACAGTAACCCACCCAGACCCATTCCCCTACATTTATCCCTGACTAATGTACATAACTACACATCCCTGAACTCTATGGGGCAATTTCACATTGCCAATTCACCTGACCTGCACATCTTTCGATTGTAAAAGAAATCCGGAACAAACCCACACACACAGGGAGAATGTGCAAACTCCACACAGTCACTCATGGCTGGAAACAAACCCAGGTCCTTGGCACTGTAAGGTAGCAGTGCTAACAACTGAGCCACTTTCCATCCCATTTTAGCAATGCATTGATATTTCAATGCACCAGCTCTAAAATTTTCTCAGGTATTTCGTGAATACCTATATTTTGTCATTGCATTTGTTTCATTACCAAGTTTCTTGAGGTATTGTTATTGCACAGCCTCTGGAGGAGATAGGAACTCATACAGCAACTTCCTTATTTTGTGTTTTTATATTTGCACATTGCTCATAATCAGGTTCTGTTTTAAGCTTTAATCATAATGAACATTCACCATGCAGTTGTTACTTAATTTCAAAATCTGGTCCAATAATCCAAAACACTCATCTAAAATTTCTCAACTATGGACACAAAATTGAAATTTAAAACTTGACACATTCCTAATAATTTAAAAATGACGTAATAGAAATACAAGGTGATTGATTAATTCATTGTAAATCAATGGCCCCATCATATTTAATCCTGGTATAGACCTGAATTTGCCTGAACACTGTCACAGATGACATGCTCCACTTGAAAATATTTGCAATACAGTTTTGTCACAGACATTTCCAGTAGCTTTTTGACAAATGATAGCACTAATTGAGCTTTAACATGGATAAGTTGTTTCACTTGGATGTTTTGAACAGGATTTTTAAAAATCAAGTAGGCAATGATCTTCTTATAACAGAAATGAAATTATTCTGCTTTAGCCACTGAAAACCGGTAGGCCATTCAATTTATATAATTATTATAACAGTCAACAGAATTTGCATAAAGGTGAAAATGCTTCACTGCATAAAAAAGGCTTTCTGTCAAGGTTTATGAATTAACTCCTGAATTTTTGTAAGAAAATATTGCTTGATCGTGTTGAAGGCAATTTTCTGCACTGCATTCAGATCTGTATTTTGCAGTCCACATTGTGGTGCGAGTCACGCAATAGTGAATGAATGAGTTTCAGGATTCTCTTTGTTCGCTGGTTGGATGAAAATGAATACCCTTAACACCTACATGCAAACAATTTATGCTTCTTCCTGTGCACTTAATCTCACAGTTTAATTTATTCATCTCTGGAGATAATTTATGCAGCAACAGGAAATTGTGATAGTTATGATTAACTCTTTGAACACCATATTGTCTTTGCCCTTTGCGGCAGGCAACCTTTTTTTATGAATCGCTGTAAATAGCTTATATAGAAATCTCTACAGGTATAATAGAAGAAATTACGAAAATGGAGCATATGTACATATTTTTTTCCCTTGATAATTTCTACCTGAAAATTTGAACTCAGAGTTTTGAAATACCGTTGGCTGCAATGTATTAATTTTACCAAAGGCAGTAAAAGATTAATTTAGTAACGGAACAAAGGTAACTACATCATACCTTTATGAGCAGTCAAAGATTGCATTCAGATATAAGCTCAGACTTCAGAAATATAGCTGATTGATACAATAGCATACATAAGGCACTTCTGCTTTTGCGTAATTTTTAAATTAGCAATTACCTTTATTAACAATTTATTTAATCACGTTTAAAGCTTGTAAAACACTCACTATTTAAATAGTCCTGTTCGTGGAGTCTTGTTACTTTATGTACTTCATGGATTGAATTTTTATGCATCTTTCATTTATACGAATTAAATTTGTCATTTTAAAAATATTTGCTAAATTGTCCCAGTTAGACATTTTTGCATAACCAAGTAAACCAATTTAACATCCTTCTTATAGTTAACAACACGATTTATAAATGATGACAATATTAGCATTTTGTGAGCTTTGATTTGCAACGCGCGCACATATACTGAAAAATACAAACAACTTATTCCCTTCTCCATAATAATTTGTAATGCAATCTGATATATCGAACAAAGTAATTAACATTCATGTCACAGAAAAATCGAACAGCGTCCACTTCACTGATGTGAATGAACCAGTTGGATGCGTCTTCTGGGGGATGATGAAGAGATATTTATGTGAAGGAAACTCTTCTAATTGAATTAGCATCTCAACTCAACTACAATAAATAATTTATTATGACTATGGTTTTACTAAAAATCCAAGCTATTACTATCAAATTGTAGTAATTAAATTAGCTTCTAGTTTTGAAAGAAAACATACCTGTAAGGAAAATGGAACAACCCACTATTCAGAAATCCTATCCTGAATGAGTCATCCAGGTTCTTTCTTATTGGATAAAGCCATTAGCACCCAAGGGATCGTTTGGCAGATGCAGCAAGGCCCCATTTCATTCACAGAATTGTTGGTATGCGCCCTTACCATTTCATTCAAATAAATATAAATGATTGGAAATATCACTTTCCCATAGAATAGAAAGTGTTTTTTTTCTATTTGGTGGTATGAATCTATGTATTATATTAAAACCTGAATCGTTTCTGGGTGGGTTGCTTGACAGTTGAGTTAAAATGCTGAAAAATTAATTCAGTACATATTATGAATGAGATTTACACTTTTTTTATTTATGGTGTTTCTCTGCAGGAGAGAAGGAACGTGTTCATAAAATGGTGTGGAAAGAAAAGCTTCATACAATGCATCTTATGGATCTGGCACCAGAAGTGTTCAGTTCATTTTAATAGAGTAAACCATTTTACCTGAAAAAAAAACTGAGGATGTTCCCAGAGTGTCTAGATAATGCAAAATTTTATGAATTCTAATTTCAGAAAGCAACATTAGATGGATAAGGAATGAAAATATTCAGTAGATGCATTTTATCTCCCTATTACAAATATTCAGTAGATGCATTTTATTTTATCTCCCTATTCTCAGTTTCAAATGTTAAATAGATAAAATGGGATCTTTCTAATTTGAAAGGCTGCTTTAAATTTATATTTTTTAAACACACAAAGTCAGGTTGTTTTTCTCAGTTATAATATTATACAAATCTATTGATTTTTGTCCACTGTGGCTATGTTTAGATGCTATTCTTACATTTAATATGTTGTCTAATCCACAATAGCATATGAAAAGATTTTCAATATATATATATATTATAACTACATGCAGCACTGAAAAGATTGTACGGCTTGCTGGGTTTGAATGATGGAATCGTCTAATGCAGTAAACAGACATAAGTAGAAATAATATTGCTGAAGATGAAATTCCTAGTGGTTAGAACTGTCTACTCTCTGGAAAAGAAAAATTCCTCAGCTTTGAGTGAAAATGCCCTTCTATCAAAATCGGAAGGGGAAATTTGAAAATTGATTGGTTCTAGTGTGCTGTAAGTGGGTGGATGGTTTTGCAACAGGAAGTGATTTGCAGTGTTCAGTGAGCCTTTTGTTGAAAAGGGTCTTCTCATTTGTGTGAGTCATGCTTTTGCTGCGAGCAGCTTGGCAGCTCTAAGCAGGATGGTGATCTCTGTCTTAGCAAAGTACTACTAGACCAGGCCCTTTCTTCTGTACATAGGGTCGTATTTATTTCTGTGATATTCATTTGCCTGGATTTATCAGGTTACCTTTGGTGCTATGAGAGTTCTGCTATGGTAGAACAAGTGCTTACTAAGTTTGCCTCAGATCTGGATGTACATATGCAGAAGAGCAGATAGAAGGGCATGCTTCACCGTACAAAGTATAACCGTTTTAGGAATGATTCAGTGACATCATTTGATGAGCTTATACACAACTTATCAATGAGCAGCAAAGGCACAACTGTTACAACGACAGCAACGACATCGGAAGGGCCTTCGTGCCCAACCTCATCAGAGGTACTCCGCAAGGATCAGGAAGATGGGCCCACCACACTCTGCACCTTCATCCAAAAGATGTCCCATTTGAAATTTGCTAATACAGGCAGCCTGTTAGGCATCAAAAATCTGTCCTCTGCAGTAAAAGACCTTGCAGTTTCTAAACTGCAAGGCAGTTCAAGCACTCCTAGTTCAGTTACAGCAGCAGTAAATATATGTAACCCTATCTCTACCACTCCGTGTTCCCAGCAGGACGTGAACAAGATGAGCACAGACAAGTGGGCCAAAGTAGAAGACATTCACCAGGGTGGAGATGACTGGAACCATAGTGGCAGTTTTGTCAATAGACCTTCACGAGGGTGGCTGCACTCTAATGAGAAGATCTTGGGACCCGGTGTGATGTATGTTGTGAAGGTTGGTTGTTTTTTTCTCAAAAAATTCTTATCTTAAAAACTTAGACATCATCCATAAATATTAAAGTGTAGCCTATTAACTTACTCTTTCAACGTGTATGCAACAATCAGATACCCCATAAATATATATTAAACATGGTAATTTATTGATCCAACCTCAATAAACAAGCTTGTCTTATTATGTTAAAAATTCTCATTATACACTTAGTATTAGCAATACATATTGCATAGATTCATGCTGGTTATAATAAATTTATTTTAAAAAGATGGTTTTTATGTGTATATATATTCTATATAATTTTCTTTCAATCTAATATGTTCTGGTGAATGTTGTAAAGTATATTTGGTGCTGTTTATAATGCCTGTAAAATTCTGACAAAATGTCGCAGCAATTAATTTTTCTCAATCCTGAGGGGTAATCTGTTTTTTTAAAGACATGTTAAAAGTTGTTTGTTACTACAGACCTGTACATAGCTCAGTACATTTTGTTTCCAGCTAGCAAAATGCTGCAATTTGCATTTAATTAAGTTTATACAAGTGTTGTGCTTATGTATTGAACAATTTTACTTTAGCACAACATTACATGAATTAACAATCCACCAAATAAAAAGAAAGTGAAATAATAACAACATAATAATCAAAGATATATCAAACTAAACCCAATCCAGCATTATTTCCAACCCTGGTGAAAATGGGTTAATGCCGATGTAATTGATTATATAAAGGATTATTGCAGATGCAAAGTATTTTTGTGTAGCAGAATCCTGTAGTATGCAATTGTTGCGACAAATAAAATATTGCTTATGACCACAACTTGAGATAATAGGAATGTGATACCATCGCTAGCTCTGTGTCAGAAATATACTGGGACATGAAGTAAATGAGCTTATATTAGAAACATGCTGGAACCTTCTCATATAAGGTGGTAGATTTTCATGTACAGCATCACCGTGAGTAATCTCAAAACTGGTATTTGGAAAAGACTTCCAAACATCGATTTAGAGTGATATAAAACAAAGTCATTTTAAAAAGAATTATGTGTACTGTTAGTAAGCAGTTTTTTGCACCTTGATCAAAAAATGTTTTTGACAGTTTAAAAGTGTACAGTTTTAAAACTAACCACACAAATTTACATTGCAGATCTATGTAGTACTACTATGTAGTAAAAATATGAACTAAATTGGTTGGAAAATTAATTTTCCTGAAACTGATCTATCTGTATGTAATCAAATTATGTAAGCGAAGCTTTTCTTGAAAAAAAGCATCCTATATGGATGAGAGCATTATAATCTATGAACATACTTACATTCTTCTGTTTCATTAGCAATAGTATTTGCAAATACCGCACTCCTCTCATTTATAAACTAGGGAAAAGACCTTCCATTAACTGATGGTGTTCTGTCTCATTCTTTTCTGATGCTGTGTTCAAAATGGTGGTTCCAAAAATAGATAACGTTGAAAGATGCATTTGTATGCAGCTGAATCTAATTTTTGTGCTGCTGAGCAGAACATTCAATTGTTTATAAAACTTGATTATAGTTTAGTGAATTCCAGGACTACCTCTATCGTTTGGACCTAAATTTTAATGAGTGAAATGTCTGAAACTCAAGTACATCTGAAAGAATGTTACGTGTGGGTCATAATGTGGCTTTTCTTACATTTCAATGAATGACGTTAGAGGATTTAAGAGCAAAACTGTATAAGACATTGATAAATGTGTTATTGTGAATTAACTGCTTAAGCAGCTAACTACAAGTTGAAATGTCCTTACTGGGGCTATTCCAAGCACCCCCTCCTCATCCCAAGTACTTCAATTTAAATTTGGACCATATGAAAAAGGGAGAGAGTCACTGATGGGGATGTGGGGTGTCTTTTGTTTTAATCATTCATAGCTATTGACTGCTGTTCATGTGAAAGTGGCAATGAATGTACACACAATGCATGCAGTGATGAAACATTACTGTTATTCTTAATGGCTATGCATTGAACAACTTTGTTTCTTGCTTGGAGCGTTTTTTTAATTAGTGCCTCATGTTCACTTTTCACTTCACGCACCAATGAAACAAACAACTTTCATTGACACATCTGAATAAAAGCTTTTCCAAAATTTCTGTATAATGTTTTATCTCGTCACCTCAAGCTTTCCAGTTTTGGATTACAGCACATTTGCAATGTAGACAGGCAATAAATTTGAGAAGTGAAGAACCAAGTGCCTTTTTCGTAAAAGAGAAAAGTAGAATAAACAGTTTGATAAACATGCTTTTCCATGCTTTCAGAGTTTTGCTGTTTATGAATCATAAATCATGTTGCTGCTGAGGAATATTTCAGGTGCAGATGTTTGCTATCAAATTTGTTTCAATTGCATAGCAATCCCTCAAGGCTGCTTGTGTGCCATTTCCCTATGCCAGTGGTAGGGCAAACCAGCACAGTGGAATAGCATCTTTTGAATGAAGTAATGTGGATTAGCAAGCAAAGTCGAATCATTCAAGCTCCTCTCCATGTTCCCCCGTTCTCTCTCTAATGATTGGCATGTTGCAGTATATATAGATCTGAATATACTTTCAAGCTCCTCACAATAAAATAGAAAGATTCATTTGTCATTCATGACAGCTTTCCATAATTATTGAAAAATATCAGAAAGACACTTGCATGCTGTTAAAAATTACCTCAAAGGGACAAGACAAAGGTACCAATTTGTAGAAATGTTTGAAGGAGAATGGAATTTTGCTGTTGCAATGCCAGCATGTTTTGTTTAAAAATGTTTACATTTTACAAGTTTGCTCAAAAACTAGTGAGATTAAGAAATGATTGCATAATTTATTATATTTCAATGTAATAAAATCTTATTTGAAGATAATGTGTTGGCATCACAGAATTTTGTTTGCATTCTGAAAAATGGAAAATAAATAAAATAGAGGAAGTTTCTTGTTGTAATCCAAGAGTGTTTATGTCAGTTACGTTGCAATGTGAACCGTATGGATAAAGCTTCAGGTAAACAATTAACACTATTTGCAGAAATACTCAGTGGTTATGGGATAGCTTAATCAAGAGAGATAGGCAAACTGAAGTATATTGTCTTATTTCTTCCATGTGTCAACACTACACCTTGATCTGTGACAGGCAAATATGATCAACTTAAACCTGAGCAAATTATTTTATTTTTTCATCGTTTGCAATGATTATTTTTCTCATTTTACAAACTGTTATCCGAAACATTAGTTTGTTTAAAGATCTCTTAAAAACTCATGTAGAAAGTCATTTTCTAAATAGTTTTTCATTACATTAAACTCTGACCAAATTTTAAAATATCTTAAAACTCTCTGCACGTTTACTAAACTTCCAGTGTTTCATTATGCACAGCATTTAAGTAAGTACTGATTAAATTACTTACAGCGTGGAAACAGGCCCTTCGGCCCAACAAGTCCACACTGACCCACCAAAGCGCAACCCACCGAGACCCATTCCCTTACATTTACCTAGTTGGTGTTCATGGATGCGGATCGTTAGCTGTCTTCCTGTTTGTCCTATGTAGTGTTTTGTGCAGTCCTTGCATGGGATTTTGTACACTACATTGGTTTTGCTCATGCTGGGTATCGGGTCCTTCCTCCTGGTGAGTTGTTGTCTGAGAGCGGCTGTTGGTTTGTGTGCTGTTATGAGTCCTAGTGGTCGTAGTAGTCTGGCTGTCAGTTTGGAAATGTTTTTGATGTATGGTAGTGTGGCTAGTCCTTTGGGTTGTGGCATGTCCTCGTTCCGTTGTCTTTCCCTTAGGCATCTGTTGATGAAATTGCAGGGGTATCTGTTTTTGGCGAATACGTTGTATAGGTGTTCTTCTTCCTCTTTTTGCAGTTCTGGTGTACTGCAGTGTGTTGTGGCCATTTTGAACAGTGTCTTGATGCAACTTCTTTTGTGTGTGTTGGGGTGGTTGCTTTCGTAGTTTAGGACTTGGTCTGTGTGTGTGGCTTTCCTGTAAACCTTTGTGGTGAATTCTCCGTTTGGTGTTCCCTGTACCATCACGTCTAGGAATGGGAGTTGGTTGTCCAACATAGGACAAACAGGAAGACAGCTAACAATCCGCATCCATGAACACCAACTAGCCATGAAACGACACAACCAGCTATCCTTAGTAGCCACACACGCGGAGGACAAGCAACATGAGTTCAACTGGGACAACACTACTATTATAGGACAAGCCAAACCGAGAACAGCCAGGGAATTCCTAGAGGCATGGCACTCATCCACAGATTCAATCAATAAGCACATCGATCTGGACCCAATATACTGGCCACTGGAACTGACAACCGGAAGTGGCAGATTCAAACCACTACAAATGCCGGAGGAAAGATCACAGAAGCGCTTCAAAGGAGGCTCCCAAGCACTGAGGATGTCACCTAGACAGGGGACGAAACGTCTGCAACACAAATTCCCAGCTCGGCAAACAGAACCACAATATGGTGGATAACTTTGGGAAGTAAGGAGCTGAGTTGCTCACTGCAGTATTCCTAGCCTATGATATGCTCTAGTTGTGCTCTCTTGTAGCTGGTCCAGTTCAGTTTTGTGTCAATGGTAACCCCCAAGTTGTTGGTTAGTAGTGGATTCAGTGAAGGTAGGGCCATTCAATGTAAACACATGATAGTTAGATTGAACTTCATTGGAATTGCTTATTGCCTTTCACTTATGTGGGTTGAGTATTAAGTGCCATTTGTGAGCCCAAACCTGGATATTGTCTTGCTGAATTTGGACATGGACTGCTTTAGTATTTGAGTTATGAATGCTGTTGAATGTTGTTGAACATTAGTGAATGTTTCCACTCATAATTCTATGGTGGAGGAAAAATCTCAGATAAAGCAATTGAAGATGGTTGGAGAAACAATCCTGAGGAACCCTTGCAATGATATCCTGGAGCTGAAATAACTGACCTTCAGCAACCACAATAATCTTCTGTTGTGCTAGGATTGATTTGAACCAACAGAGAACTTTCTCCAAATTCACATTGCCTGTTATTTTCTCTGGGCTCCTTGATGTCAGACTCAAACAAATACACCATTGATGTCAAGGGTAGTTGTTCTCACCTCTCCTCTGGACTTAATTTCATTTACCCATTTTTGTACCAAGGCTGTAATGTGTTCAGAAACTGAGTGGCCCTGGCAAAACCCAAACTGGTTGACTAAGAAGGTTGTTGCTGCTTGATACCATTGATGATGATAGTGATGCTTCCATTACTATTTTCATTTACTTGTGGGACATAGGAATCACTGGCAGGCCAGCAATTATTGCCCATCCCTAGTTATTCTTGAGAAGGTAATAGTGAACTACCTTCTTGAATCGCTGCAGTATGTATGCTGCAGGTTGACCCACAATGCAGTTAGGGAAGGAATTCCAGAATTTTAGAACATAGAAAAGTGCAGCACAGAACAGGCCCTGAGGTCCACAATGTTGTGCTGAGACTTAATCCTAATATAAAATATAGTAACTTAACCAATGCACCCCTCAACTCACTGCTATCCATGTGCATGTCCAGCAGTTGCTTAAATGTCCCCAATGACTTTGCTTCCACCACCTCAGCTGGCAACGCATTCCATGCATTCACAACTCTGTGTAAAGAACCTTCCTCTGATGTTTCCTTTATACCTTCCTCCTCATATCTTCAAACTATGACTTCTCGTACCAGTCAATCCTGCCCTGGGAAAAAGTCTCTGGATATTGACTCTATCTATTCCTCTCATTATTTTGTACACCTCGATCAGGTCTTCTCTCTTCCTCCTTCTCTCCAGCGAGAAAAGTCCGAGCTTATTCAACCTTTCTTCATAAGGCAAGCCCTCCAATCCAGGCAGCAACCTGGTAAACCTTCTTTGGGACCCCTCCAAAGCCTCTGTATCTTTCCTATAGTAGGGCAACCAGAGCTGGACACAATATTCCAAGTGTGGTCTCACGAGGGACTTGTAGAGCTGCAGCAAAACTTCGCAGCTCTTAAACTCAATACCCCTGTTAATGAAAGCCAAAATACCATATGCTTTCTTAACAACCCTATCCACTTGGGTGACAACTTTGAGGGATCTATGTACTTGCACACCCAGATCCCTCTGTTCTTCCAAACTGCCAAGAATCCTGTCTTTAATCCTATGTTCAGCATTCGAGTTCGACCTTCCAAAATGCATCACTTCGCGTTTATCCAGGTTGAACTCCATCTGCCATTTCTCAGCCCAGCTCTGCATCCTGTCTATGTCGCGCTGCATCCTGCAGTAGCCCTCTATACTATCAACAACACCTCCAACCTTTGTGTCATCTGCAAATTTACTAACCCACCCCTCAACCTCCTTATCCAAGTCATTTATAAAATTTACAAAGAGCAGAGGCCCAAGAACAGAGCCCTGTGGGACCCCACTCAACATTGTCTTCCAGGCAGAATACTTTCCATCTACAATCACTCTGCCTTCTGTCAGCCAGCCAATTCTGAATCCAGATAACCAAATCTTCCTGTATTCCATACTTCCTGACTATGAATGAGCCTACCATGGGGAACCCCATCAAATGCCTTGCTGAAATCCATATACACCACACCCACTGCTCAACTGTTGTTGATCTGTCTTGACGCCTCCTCAAATAACTCAATAAGATTTGTGAGGCATGACCTACCCCTCACAAAGCCATGCTGGCTGCCTTTAATCACACTATGCTTTGCCAAATATTCATAAATCCTATCCCTCAGAGTTCTTTCCACAACTTTGCTGACCACAGACGTAAGACTTACTGGTCTGTCATTGTCAGTGATTTTCCCAATTACCCTTCTTGAAAAGTGGAACAACATTCGTCTCTTTCCAATCCTCCAGTACGACTCCCATGGAGAGTGAGGAAGCAAAGATCTTTGCCAACAGCTTAGCAACCTCCTTTCTCGCTTCCCGGAGCAGCCTAGGATAAATCTGGTCTGGCCCTGGGGACTTATCAATCTTAATGTTTTCCAAAATTTCTAGCACATCATCTTCATCAATCTTGATCTGATCAAGACTGTATCCCAGCTCCTCTAAGTTTTCATTTACAACAAGTTCCCTTTCCTTGGTGAAAACCGAAGCAAAGAACTCATTTAGGACTTCCCCTATCTGCTCAGGCTCCATGCACAAGTTCCATCCGCTATCCCTGATCGGCCCTATCTTCTCCCTGATCATTCTCTTATTCCTCACGTATGAGTAAAACCCCTTTGGGTTCTCCCTAATCCTTCTTGCCAAGCCTTTTTCATGCTCCCTCCTGGCTCTCCTCAGTCCATTTCTGAGCTCCTTTCTATCAAGCCTGTAATTCTCTAAAGCTGTGCTAGATCCTTGCTACCTCCACCTTGTGTAAGCTGCCTTCTTCCTTTTGACAAGAAGCTCCTCTGTTCTCGTCATCCAAGGTTCCTTAATCTTACCTGTTCTTGTCTGTCTCAGAGGAACAAATTTGTGCATCACTTGCAACAACTGCTCCTTAAACAGTCTCCACATGTCTGCTGTGCCCTTTCTGTGGAACAATTGCTCCCAGTCTGTACTTCCCAGTTCCCTGTCTGATAGCATCATAATTTCCTTTTCCCCAATTAAATATCTTCCCTCGGTAACTGCACCTTTCACTCTCAAAGGCTATGCTATGCTTCAGGCTCACTGCCTTTATTCCTGATGAAGGGCTTTTGCCCGAAACGTCGATTTCGCTGCTCGTTGGACGCTGACTGATTTGTTGTGCTCTTCCAGCACCACTAATCCAGTATATGCTAAATGTGAGGCAGTTGTAATCATTTTCACCAAAGTACTCTCCCACTGTGAGATCTGACAGCTGCCCTGGCTCATTGCCGAGCACCAAATCCGAAATGGCCTCTCCCCTCGTCAGTCTGTACATACTGAGGAAGGAAACTCTCCTGAACACACCTGACAAAAACGGCTCCATCCAAAACCATCTGCACTTAGGAGGTTCCAGTTGATATTGAGAAAGTTGAAATCATCCATAACAACAACTCTGCTACTTTTGCATTTTTCCAGAATCTGCCCGCCCATGAGATCTACTATTAGGTGGTCTGTAGAAAACCCCCAATGCGGTGGCTGTTCCCTTGCTGTTCCTAACTTCTACCCATACTGACTCAGTAGACAAACCTTCCTCAACCTTAGTTTCTGTAGCTGTGATGCCCTCTCTGATTAGCAATGCTACACCTCTTCCTCTTTTTCCACCTAGGATAAATCTGGTTCTGTTCTTTTTAAACGTTCTAAACCCTGGAACATCAAGCAACCATCCCTGCCCCTTTGAAACCCACGTCTCCGTTATGGCCACAACATCGTAGCCCCAAGTACTGATCCATGCTCTTAAGTTCGTCACTCTTATTCCGGACACTCCTTGCATTAAAGCAGACACACTTTAACCAATCCCTTTGTTTCATCGCGTGAGAAACCTTCCTGATAGATTCAGTATATCCTGTCACTGTCCTGTCTGCAACTGATTTCCCCCCCCCCCCACCCAGACATGTGGCTCTGGTTCCCACCCACCCCCACCGCCAAACTAGTTTAAACTCTCCCGAATTGCACGAGCAAATCTCCCACCCAGGACATTTCTACCCCTCCAGTTCAGGTGCAACCTGTCCTTCATGTACAGGTCCCACCTTCTCCAGAAGGTATCCCAGTGGTCTAGGTATCTGAAGCCCTCCCTCCTGCACCAGCCTTGCAGCCACGTGTTAAGCTGCATTCGATGACTGTTCCTCACCTCACTGTCTTGTGGCACTGATAGCAAACCTGAGATCACTACTCTACTCGTCCTGCTCTTCAGTTTCCAACCTAACTCTCTGTAGTCACTTTTCAGATCCTCAATCCCTTTCCAGGCTATATCATTGGTGCCAACATGTACCACGTTTTCTGGCTGCTCACCCTTCCCCCTTCAGAATCATGTAAACCTCATTGGCAATATCCCGGACCTGGGCATATGGGAGGCAACGTACGTTCTGGGGGTCCCGTTCCTGACCCCAAAATCTCCTGCCAATCCGTCTAACTATTGAGTCCCCTACCACTAGCGCTTTTCTATTTCTGTTCCCCCCCCCCTCCCCCCCCACTTCCCTTCTGAGCCACAGTGCCAGGCTCTGTGCCAGAGACCTGACAACGATGGCTTTCCCCTGGTAGGCTGTCCCCACCAGCAGTATCCAAGACGGTATACTTATTTCTGAGGGAAACGACCACAGGGATCCCTGCTCTGACCGTCGGTTCATTTCCTCCCCTGACAGTAACCTAGCTGTCCTTATCCTGTGTCTGGGGAGTGACCACCCACTTAAAAACTCCCCATAAGTCCTTTGCTCCTCCCTCGCACCTCTTGGCAAATGGAGGCCCCGACGCCTGAACTAAGGTTTTTAAACCGTTAGACTCACCTTCCCAGAAGTCCTTCACTCCTCCCATTTGACCAATTGGCAGTGAAGGAATAGTGAATGATTTAGAGGGAAACTTACAGATGGTATTCCCATATATCTGCTGCCCTTGTACTACTTAGTGGAAGTGGTTGGAGTGTTCTGTCTGAGGATCTCTAGAGAATTTCTGCAGTGCATCTTGTAGCTAGTACACACTCTGTGACTGAGCATGGGTGATGGAGTCATCACTGAATATTTGTGGACATGATGCCATTCAAGTGGGCTAATTTGACAGAGGTAGTGTCAAGCTTCTTGTATTGTTGGAGCTTCATCCATCCAGGGAGTATTCAATCACACTCCTGACTTGTGCCTGTGGATGGTGAATGGGCTTTGAAGAATAAGGAGATGAGTTCCTCACTGCAATATTCCTAGACTCTGACTTGCTGTTGTAGTCACAGTATTTATATGGTGAGTCTATTTCAGTTCCTAGTCAATGGTAACCTCCAGGATGTTGTGACTAGGGGATTGGTAACATCACTGAATGTCAAGGGGTGGTTTTTAGATTGGCAATTACTTTCTCAAATAAGAGGCACTGAGGGTTATGGATGACCAAGAGTAGACTGATGAAGTGGCATGTGTTGGGTCAAGTTCATTCTACTTTCTCTGTACATGATATACTTGGGAAATTTTCCACATTGTCAGGTGAATGACAGCATTGTAACTACACTGGAACATCTTGGTTAGGTATGTAGCAAGTTCTGAGGCATGAGTCTTAGTACTGTTGTCAGAATGTTGTCAGGTCACATAGCCTTCAACTATTGCTTGATATCATGTGGAATGTCAGAGGCCTATATTCCATCCCAAGCTACCCTCTATTTACACGTGTATAGTACTTGACATTGATCCAGCTTCCTCAGAGCCAGCTGTCAGAGTGAACAGAATCTCTGACACTCCTACTTATATCTGTCAGTCAGGGCTTCCTGCTTGGACCTGGTTAACAGCCCCAATCAAGGAACTCATATTCTGTGAGGTCATCTGGCTGACCTTGTTGCAATCACTACAAAGTGAATCGATTTGGCTGAAGACTTACATCTGCAATACTGAAAATCTTTAGAGGAGGCTCAACTATAATAGCATCCATTTGGCACTTCAGGCTGAAGGCTATTGCAAATAATTCAGCCTTTTTGTTTTGTTGCACTGATTTGAGTTCCATCATCATTCAGCATGGGGATGTTTGTGTAGTGTCTTCCTCCAGTAAAGCATTTAATTGTCTACTGCCAGTTGTGACTGAATATGGCAGGACTGCAGAGCTTAGATCTGATTTGTTGTTTGTGGGATAGCTTAGCTCTGCCTGTCACTTGCTGTTTATGTTGTTTGGCATGTAAGTCCTGTTTGGTAGCTTCATCAGATGACATCTCTGTTTTAGGTGTGTGTAGTGTTGCTACTGGCACGCTCACATGCACTCTCCTTTGAACCAGGATATATTGCTTGTCTTAATGGTAATGGTAAGAGTGGAGGAGATGCCAAGCTATGAGGTTGAAGTGTATTTTTCGGTATAATTCTGCTGTTGCTGATGGCCAACAGCATCTTATGGATGCCCAGTCTTTAAATATTAGATGAGCTTGAAATCTGTCCCATTTAGCATGATGGTAGTACCACACATGTTGGAGGGTATCCTTTATGTCAAAACAGGACTTCATCTTCACAAGAACTGTGTGGTGTTCACTCTCAACAGTATTATAATAGATGTTGTCCATCCCGTGTTTGATCGGATTCCACATGATTTAATGGGATCCAGAGTTAGTGCTGAGGACATGCAAGGCAACTTCCTCCCAATTTATAATTCTGTGCCCCCACCTCTTCTACCATTTCCTGCAAATGTGGGCAGATCAAGGGATTGTGATGTTGTTGTCTGGGACATTGTTTGTAAGACATGATTCCATGAGTACGACCATGTTAGGCTGTTACTTGACAAATCTGTGAAACAGCTGCACCAATTTTGACTCTAGCCCATGTTGTTAATAAGGATGACTTGGCAAGGTCAACAGGGGTGGACCGTGAGGATCAAGGGGATTCTATCCTTTTTTTTTCGAGAGTGGAGGTTTGGAAAACAGAAGCGATTGAGGTACTTGATCACAGGAAAGGGAAAATTGTCCTTGAAGTAGAAGGACATCTGGGATATCTTGGAGTGCAATTGCTTCTCCTGAGAGCAGATATGTTGGAGGAAGAGGAATTGGGAATAGGGGATCGCATTTTTCCAGGAGGCGGGGTGATAGCAGGTGTAGTCAAGGTAGCTGTGGGAGTTGGTGGGTTTGAAGTAGATGTTGGTGTTGAGTAGGTCATTGGCGACTGAGAGATCCAGGAAGGGTTGGAGATGGTCTGGGTGAATTTGAGGTCAGGATGGAAGATGTTGGTGTGGCGTTGGTTTGGTGAATGAACTGCTTAAGCATCTCGTGGGAGCATGAGGCAGCAGCAATACAGTTATCAATGAAGCAGAAGAAAAGGTGGGAATGGTGCCTGTGCAACTGTGGAAGAGAGACTGTTCCATGTATCAGACAAAGAGGCAGGAATAGCTGGGACTCATGAGGGTCCCCATAGCCATCTTGGTCCCCCTTGGTCCAGGAACTCTCCATATTCGTTCGCGACACCACCCATTCCCTCTACCTCCCTCCATGACTTCTGATTCTGTAACCCCCAACACCTCATCTCCTATCATGTACATCCAATCCCTCTAAACCTGCATCCCTCGTGAAAAAGGCCTACAAGCCCTCCATTTCTTCTTCTCTCACCGACCCACCCAGTCTCCCTCCACCTGCACTCTCATTCGATTGGCAGAACTGTCCTTACCCTTAACAACTTCTCCTTTCAATCCTTCCACTTCCTTCAAACCAAAGATGTGGCTGTGGGTGTCTGCATGAGTCCCAGCAATGCCTGCCTCTTTGTAGGATATGTGGAACAGTCCGTCTTCCACAGCTACACTGGCACCATCCCTACCTATTCCTCCGCTATATCGATGACTCTATCGGTACTGCCTCATGCTCCCATGAGGAGCCTGAACAATTCATCCACTACACTGACATCTTCCACCCTGATCTCAGATTCACCTAGACCTTCTCTGTCACCTCCTTCCTGTCTCTGGTGACCAACTTAACACCGATATCTACTTGAAACCCATCAACTCCCATAGCTACCTTTAGTATACTACCTCCCCTCCAACCCTGCCCCCATCCCCCAACATAAAAACATAATCCCTTAATTGCAAACCCTCCACCTCCGCCATATCTGCTCTCAGGATAGGCGATTCCACCTAGGATATCCCTTATTTCAAGTACCACAATATTCACTCCCCTGTGATCAATACTGCCGTCAATTGCGTTTCCTCCAATTCCCACACCTCCGCCTTTGAACCTCACTCCCCCATTTACAACCCCAAGAAGGATAGAATCCCCTTGGTCCTCACATTCCATCCCACCAATCTCCAAATCCAGAGCATCATCTTCTGCCATTTTCGCCACCTCCAGCCAGACCCCACCAGCAAAAGTACATTTCCTTTTGTAGGGACTATTCCTGCCGCGCCTTCCTTGTCAGGTCCACATTCCCCACCAATGCCCTCTCCACACCTGGCACCTTCACCTGATGCCTAAAGAAGTGCAAAATCTGCACTCAAAACCTCTCCCTTACCTCAGTCCAAGGCCCTAAAGGATCATTCCAAATCTGGCAGAGATTTACTTGTATCTCTTCCAACTTTACTTATTGCATTTGTTGCTCTTGATATGACCTCCTTTACATTGGAGAGTCTGAGTGCAAACTCGCCGAACAATTCAGGAGACATCTCTGGCCCATACGTACCAACTAACCCCACCTTCCTGTGGCCATCCACTTCAACCCTCTCTTCCAATCCCTTGAGGACATGTCCATTCTGGGCCTCCTCCACTGTCTACACAAGGCCACCTGCAAATTGGAGGAGGAACACCTCATCTTATGTCTTGGCAGCCTACAACCACATGGCACAGTCATTGATTTCACCAGTTTCCAAATCTCTCCTGACACTTCCCCATCCCGGATCCAACCCTCCAACCCAGGTCAGGTCAAGAGGGCGGAGCTATCTGTCACACCTATCCACTCCACACTTCCCACCAGCCTATCACATTCACCTCCTGCCTTTGCCCAACTATCACTATCCCACCTACCTTTTCCCTAGCCCCACCTTTCCCCCAATTTATTTCTCAGCCTTCTTCCCCTCCCCAGACCTAAAGAAGGCTTATGCCTGAAATGTCAGCTCTCTTGCTCCTCAGACGCTGCCTGACCTGCTGGGCCTTTTCCAGCACCACACTTCTGACTCTTCAGGCTCACTTTCTCCTCTAAGAGAAATGAAAGTACTTTAAACTGATTAAAGTTGAAATAAAAATATCCCCTTTTCTCACGCAACCTATTTATTATTTTAGATGCTTTCCCAATTAAGTCATCTGAGTCAGACTTCGACTTAGTGTCACTTTACCAGCCTTGTCCTATTGTGGATGCATAATACTGTTTTACATCGCTTTACTTTGTCTGATTTTGTTTCATGTGACTACATATTAGTAGCTGATTAATTATGCAAGATTTTTGTAAGAATAGCTGTATGGAGTAGCAGGCAGTTTTCTTTTAAAAAAGCTTTGGCTTTTTTGTGTGTACATGAGTTCTTTCGTGGTGCAGTGTGCTGGTGTCTGTACTCCTTTGTTATGACTTTATCTCGATAGTCCAGCAATCTACTGAGTATATGTTAATTGTGTTCATTACCAATCTTGCTCTGATAAGATGAATATTGATTAGAGTAGATTCCCTACAGTATGGAAACAGGCCCTTTGGCCCAACAAGTCCACACCGACCCTCCGGAGAGTAACCCACCCAGATTGTGGATTAGTGGTGCTGGAAGACACTGTCCTATCCCCCCCTATTCCAGGAACTCCCCACGTACATTTGAGACACCACCCACACCCTCCACCTCCTCCAAGACTTCCATTTCCCCGGCCCCCAACGCCTCATCTTCACCATGGATATCCAATTCCTCTACACCTACATCCGCCATGACCAGGGCCTCCAAGCCCTCCGTTTTTTCCTCTCCAGACGTCCCCAACAATACCCTTCCTCCGACACACTCATTCGTTTGGCTGAACTGGTCCTCACCCTTAACAATTTCTCCTTCGAATCCTTCCACTTCCTCCAGACCAAAGGGGTACCCATGGGCACACGTATGGGCCCCAGCTATGCTTGTCTCTTTGTTGGCTACGTAGAACAGTTGATCTTCCGGAATTACACCTGCACCACTCCCCACTTCTTCCTCAGCTACATTGATGACTGCATTGGTGCCACCTCGTGCTCCCGCGAGGAGGTTGAGCAACTCATCAACTTCACCAACACATTCTACCTTGACCTTAAATTTACCTGGACCATCTCTGACACCTCCCTCCCCTTCCTGGACCTCTCCATCTCCATTAATGATGACCAACTTGACACTGACATTTTTTACAAACCCACCAAGTCCCACAGCTACCTGGATTACACCTCTTCCCACCCTATCTCTTGCAAAAATGCCATCCCGTATTCCCAATTCCTCCACCTCCGCCATATCTGCTCCCAGGAGGACCAGTTCCACCACAGAACACACCAGATGGCCTCCTTCTTTAGAGACCACAATTTCCCTTCCCATGTGGTTAAAGATGCCCTCCAATGCACCTCGTCCACATCCCGCACCTCTACCCTCAGACCCCACCCCTCCAACCGTAACAAGGACAGAATGCCCCTGGTGCTCACCTTCCACCCTACCAACCTTCGCATAAACCAAATCATCCGCCAACATTTCCGCCACCTCCAAAAAGACCCCACCACCAGGGATATATTTCCCTCCCCACCCCTTTCCGCCTTCCGCAAAGACCATTCCCTCCGTGACTACCTGGTCAGGTCCACGCCCCCCAACAACCCACCCTCCCATCCTGGCACCTTCCGCTGCCAGCGCAGGAATTGTAAAACCTGCGCCCACACCTCCTCCCTCTATCCAAGGCCCTAAAGGAGCCTTCCACATCCAAAGTTTTACTTGCACATCCACTAATATTATTTATTGTATCCGTTGCTCCCGATGCGGTCTCCTCTACATTGGGGAGACTGGACACCTCCTAGCAGAGCGCTTTAGGGAACATCTCCGGGACACCCGCACCAATCAACCACACCGCCCTGTGGACCAACATTTCAACTCCACCTCCCACTCTGCTGAGGACATGGAGGTCCTGGGCCTCCTTCACCGCTGCTCCCTCACCACCAGACGCCTGGAGAAAGAACGCCTCATCTTTCGCCTCGGGACACTTCAACCCCAGGGTATCAATGTGGACTTCAACAGTTTCCTCATTTCCCCTTCCCCCACTTCACCCTAGTTCCAGACTTCCAGCTCAGCACTGTCCCCATGACTTGTCCTACCTGCCTATCTTCTTTTCCACCTATTCACTCCACCCTCCTCCCTGACCTATCACCTTCATCCCCTCCCCCACTCACCTATTGTACTCTATGCTACTTTCTCCCCACCCCCACCCTCCTCTAGCTTATCTCTCCACGCTTCAGGCTCTCTGCCTTTATTCCTGATGAAGGGCTTTTGCCTGAACGTTGATTTTACTGCTCCTAGGATGCTGCCTGAACTGCTGTGCTCTTCCAGCACCACTAATCCAGAATCTGGTTTCCAGCATCTGCAATCAATGTTTTTACTTAGTAACCCACTCAGATCCATTCACCTACCCTATGTTTACCCCTAACTAATGCACCTAACACTATGGGCAATTTAGATTGGGGGAAAAAACCCACGCAAACACAGGGAGAACGTGCAAACTCCACACAGACAGTCGCCCAAGGCTAGAATCGAACCCAGGTCCCTGGTGCTGTGAGGCAGCAGTGCTAACCACTGAGCCACCAGTTCTCCAGTTCTCTGCTGGCCAAATGCGCCCTCTCTACTAATTTCCCTGTTTATCTACTGGGCATTTTCTACTTGCCTTGCTGCTCATTTGCTGATTTTTTTTTTGCAGAAGTTACATCAATTTTGTCTGGTTTGGACAAATATAATTGATCTCAGTAGTAGTTTTCGATGTATGTACTTGATGGTCTTTGCTGATGCCTGAATTCTATTGGCATTAGTAAGAGCGTAGGAATTACAATGTTAACAATGTTGTTGACCAGTAATGGCAATCATTCCCTATTAGTTATCTAAATAGAATAGGATATGCGATGAGTGGAAGCCAAGTGGATGAAAGTTTAGGGAGCCATGTCTCTAAGGCAAGCGAGCTGTGTTCCACACTCATGCAAAAGCAAGCTGAATGACTGACAACATGATTTTATGGCTCTTGTGGTGGAATTGTAGTGTCTTGTAGAGTCATAGAGCTGAAGAGCATGGAAACAGGTTTAGTCCAACTGACCATGCTAACCAGAGATCCTAAACTGATCTAATTCCATTTGCCAGCATTTGGCCCATTTCCTACTAAACCCTATTGAAATACCATCCAGGTACCTTTTTAAATGTCGTATTCATTTCTAGTCTTGAAGGCCTGGGTTCAAATTTGGAGATGCCAGTGTTGGGCTGGGGTGTACAAAGTTAAAAATCTCACAACATCAGGTTATAGTCCAACAGGTTTAATTGGAAGCACTAGCTTTCGGAATGCTGCTCCTTCATCAGGTGCTAGTAGAGAATAAGATTTTAAGACACAGAATTTATAGCAAAAGTTTACAGTGTGATGTAACTGAAATTATACATTGAAAAATACCTAGATTGTTTGTTAAGTCTCCCATCTGTTCGAACGACCATGTTAATTTCACTTCTTTCATATGTAAATCACAAAACCCCTTCCAAATGCCACATTCTCAGATGAACTCCAACAACTGGTGTCAGCCCAGACAATGCATCGAAGGTGCCAGCCCCCCCCATATGTTGCTGTCTGTACCACAATGTCCAGACTGATTCCAATCCAAAAACGAACCAACAGAATCCCATGCGGACCCATGCAGTTCCCAAGCAAAGTACAGTGTAACTCTGCAAATTTGTACTTGTAGAGTTACATTGTACCCCGCTCAAAGACTGCACAAATCCATGCAAGACCCTGCCAACTCATTTTTTTAGATCAGAATCAGTCCAAACACCATGACACAGAGAGCAGCACACAGGGGTGCCAACACCCTCCAACACATTATCTGGGCTGACACCAACTGTTGAAGTCCATCCGAGAATGCAACATTCAAAAAAAGTCCTGCCAATTATATATGTAAGAAATGAAACCAACATGTTTAAGAATCACACAACTCCAGGTTTAGTCCAACAGGTTTAATTGGAAGCACACTAGCTTTCGGAGCGCCGCTCCTTCACCAGGTGGTTGTGGAGGACACAATTATAAGGCACAGAAATTTATAGTAAAAGTTTACAGTGTGATGTAACTGAAATTGTACATTGAAAAATACCTTGATTGTCTGTTGAGTCTTTTATCTGTTTGAATACTATGATAGTTTCAGTTCTTTCAGGTGTAAATCACAAAACTTCTCCTTAAAAGTTACATTCTCAGGTTAACCATAACAACTGATGTTAACCAGACAATATGTTGAAGATGTTAACCCCCTGTGTTCTCTCTCTGTGCCATGATGCCTAGACTGATTCTAATCTAAAAAGTGAGACAACAGTTTTACATGAATTCATGCAGTTTTTGAGCAAAGTGTAATGTAACTCTGCATGTACAAATTCACCCCACAAACTTATATGTATAAGTGTGTGTGTGTGTGTGTGTGTGTGTGTGTGTGTGTGTGTGTGTGTGTGTGTGTGTGTGTGTGTGTGTGTATAGTGCAATGGTGGTCACCTGTAGTGTGACATGAACCCAAGGTCCCTCCCTATGGGTATGGAACTTAGCTATCAGCCTCTGCTTGGCCACTTTTCACTGCTGCCTGTCCCGAAGTCCGCCTTGGAGGATGATCACCTGAAGGTCCGAGATCGAATGTCCTGGACCGCTGAAGTGCTCCCCAACTGGGAAGGAACACTCCTGTCTGTTGATTGTTGTGTGGTGCCCATTCATCTGTTGCCATAGCCTTTGCTCTGTTTCCCCAATGTACTATGCCTCAGAGCATCCTTGCCTGCAACGTATAAGATAGACAATGTTGACTGAGTCACATGAGTACCTGCCACGCACATAGTGGGAGGTGTCCCCACGTGTAATGGTGGTATCCATGTCCACACTCTGACACACTCTTATAAGTAGGGACAAGATTAGAGTGGTGCTGGAAAAGCACAGCAGGTGGGGCAGCATCCGAGGAGCAGGAAAATCGACATTTTGGGCAAATACCCTTCATCAGGAATTTTCCTGCTCGATTTTCCTGCTTCTCGGATGCTGCCTGACCTGCTGTGTTTTTCCAGCACCACTCTAATCTTGACTCTAACCTCCAGCATCTGCAGTACCCACTTCTGCCTAGTAAGTAAGGACACCATTGCCACCATCAATGCTTCCTTCATACTGTGTTTAACATGAAGCTGATTCATCAGCTGAAGTGGACCAGCAGGTAGTAAGCAGTAGGAGGATTCCTGCCCATGTGTGACTTAATGCTATAAATGTTTTGGAATCCAGTGCAAATGTTGAGAACACCTAGGGAAACTTCCTGCTGACTGTATGCCACTGTGCCTTCATCTCCACTGGATCTGTTTTGCCGGTGGAATAGGATAATCCCGGAATGGTGATAATTTCGCTGGGCCATTGTGTGTGAAGTATTCTGTTGCCTAACTAGTTTGTGTGACAATATTTGACACTAGCTCCGAGTTGTAAGTTTGGAGGACATTGTAGGGTCAACAGGACTGAGTTTGCTGTGGTCATTTCTGGGTAGATGTCAGGTTAAATTCCTTTGTTGAGACTTCATTTGAAGTGATTTTCTGAGGAAGGGACTCCTGACCGAAAATGTTAACTTTGATTTCTCTCCACAGATGCTGTCAGATCTGCTAAGCTTTTCCATCAAATTTTAATTTTGCGTATATATAGACTAGTCCAGTTGAGTTTCTGAGCAATGTTAATCCACAGGCTATTGATTGTGGGGAATTTAGTACTGATAGTATTGAATGTCAAATGGAAATGTTTAGACTCTCAATTGTTGGAGATATTCATTGTACAAATGTTACTTGTCATATGTCAGTCTGAACTTGGAAATTGTCCAGGTTTTGCTGGTTTTGGACATGAATAGTTTCAGTATCTGAGGAGTCTGAAATCATGCTGAACTTGGTGTAATCATCAACCATCATCCCCATTTCTAACCTTATGATGGATGGAAGATCATCGATAAAGCTGCGCAAGATGGTTCAACCTCGGACTCTCCCCTTAGGAGCACCTGCAGATGTGATCTAGAGCTGAGATGAGTGACCTCCAAAAACTGCACCCATCTCCATTTTGTAATAACATGAATCCAATTAGTAGAGAGTTTCCCTCAATATCTGTTAACTATAGTTTTTCTCCTGCTCCTTCATGCTACCCTTAGTCAAGTACAGTCTTGATGGCCTCATCTCGCCTTACATCACCCATGCAATTCAGCTCTTTTATCCATGTTTGACTAAAAGCTGTAATGAGTTCAAGAGCTGAGTGATCCTGAGGGGACCCAAACTCAGTGTCAGTGGGTAGTTTATTGCTAAGCAAGTGCTAATTGATAGCATTATTGATGCCACCTTCCACCAATTTACTGATGATTGAGAGTAGACTAATGGAAGGGTAATTGTCCAGGTTGGAATTTTTCTGTTTGTTCTTGTGTACAGGACATACATAAGCAATTTTCCATGCTGTTGGTTAGATTCCAGTGTTTTACTGTACTGGATCACCTTGAATAGGGGTCTGGCAAGTTCTAGAGCACATATCCTCAATATTATTACAATAATTATTATCACCCTACATCCCATCTTTATCATATATGCTAATCTTTTCCTAGCTGCAATCAGTTCTGAAGAAGGATCACTAGATCTGTTAACTCTGTTTTCTCTGCACAATTGCTGACAGACCTGCTGAGTTTTTCCAGCAACTTCTGTTTTTGTTTCTGATTTCTAGCATTCACAGTTCCATGTCTTTTTTGTTTAGTTATTACCAGAATACAGTCGGGACCTAACACTTGGCAGTACCCTGTACCTCCAGCAGTTTCTTGATATCACATTTAGTGAGTTGAATTGGCTGCAGCCTGGCATCTTTATTGTTGTGGCTGAACTGGATCACTCATTCTGCAATTCTGGCTGAAGATTGTTGCAAGTGTTTTAGCCTTAACTTTTGAACTGTTGTACTAAGGTCTCCATCAATGAGCTTGGGCATATATGTACCTCCTGATGTACTTGTACCATATGACTTGCCGTTAAATCATGTAAAACAACACTTCTCACTGTACTTTGGTACATGTGACAGTAGTAAATCAAATCAACAAGTAATGTAGCATCACCAGTTTGACGCCTTGTATTTAGGTAAACCTCATGCTGCTCCTGGCATCCCTGCTGCACTTTTCATTTAACTTGGTTGTTCCCTGAGCTTGATGATAATGATAGTTTAGGGGATATGCTGGGCCATAAAGTCACAGATTGTGTTTTGATACAATTCTGCTGTTGATAGCCCACAGTACCTTTAATGTATACAATATCTGTTTGAAATCTACCCTGTTTAGCACAGTAATAGTGCCAGATAACATGATAGAGGTTATTCTCAATCGAAATTAGGATCTTTGTCTCCACTTGGACTAAGTGATGGTCACTCCTACTGATACCATCATAGACAGATGCATCTGCGGCAGGATGAGATAGATATGCTTTCTTCTCATTGGTTCCTTCAGGGTCTGCTGCAGACCTAGTCCAGCAGCAGTGCCCTTTAGGACATGACCAGCTCAGTCAGAAATGGCACTCCAGGGCCATTCCTGCTGGTGGACATTGAAATGACCCACTGAGTACATAATGCACTCTTGCATTATGTGCTTCCCTCAAATTCCCTCAAGTGAAGGAGTACTGATTCATCAGCTGAGGTAGACCAGCAGGTAGTGAGCAGCAGGAGGATTCCTGTCCATGTATGACTTGATGCTATGAGATATCTTGGAATTCAGTGTCAATGTTGAGGATACCCATGGAAATTCCTTCCTGACTGTATCCAAGGAAGATGATAATTGTTTTGGGGACATTATGTGTAAGGCCTTCTGTTGTCTGACTAGTCTGTGACAATTTTAAAACACTATCTCCCAGATGTAGGTTAAGAGGACATTGTAGGGTCAACAGGACTGAGTTTATCTAAGTGGCTATTTAAATATGTCCCAAATTTTCATTTCTAAAAGCTTCCCCATCATTTGACTGGCAGATGGTTTTTATTTCTCTTATTTGCTTTGTCAGCTCCCCTCTGGAGGTTTTGTGGTTCTCAATTGTATCACTCACCTGACATCTGGCATAAATATACTTTATCATCTTCACTTTAAATGCTATCTCTTTTCTTGTCCAGGGAACTCTAGATTTGTTTGCCATCTTTTTCCATTATGGAAATACACTTTTATTGTACTTGAACAATCATTACCTTAAAAGCAGTCCATTGATCAGTTACAGTTTTGCTTGCTAATCTTTGATTTCAATTCATGTGGTAAATGATGAAGATGACAGTAACAGACTTTAGGAGGACATTGAAACCCTGAAGAAATCAGCAAGCAGGTGGCAGATTAATGAAGCGAATGCAAGGCAATAGATTTTATGATGAAGAATGAGGAGAGACAATATAAATGAAGTGGTACAATTTTAAGCAATATAGAAAAAAATCATTTGACTTGGATTGTTGCTCTTACAGCAGAGTAGGTTGAATAGAGATTAGGAGCAGATGTTGATATAATGATTATATCATTGGACTTGTAATCCACAGGCGAGACTAATACTCTGGGGAAATTGTTTCAAATTCTGCTATGGCAGCTGGTGGAATTTAAATTTATTTAATGAAATCTGGAATTAAAGGTTAGTGACAGTGATGGTGACCATGAGGCTACCCTTGACTGTTGCAACAACCCATCTGGTTCATTAATGTCTTTGTAAAGGATGCATATCTTTGATCCTTAGCTGGTGTGCATTCGTGTGATATCTGGGTTCACAGTAAAGTGGTTCATTCCGTACTGTGCTCTAGTTTGGCCTAGCCAGTAATGCTTACATCCCATGGAACACTATTAAAAGCAATTGATAGAGTTATTCAAAATCGTGAATGATTTTGATAAATTAAAATTAAATTGATTCCAATGACAGAGGGACAGTATTTAAGGAGCATAGATTTAAAGTAATTGGCAAAAGGAATCAAAGGCAATATGGGGGAAATTTCCTACATCGTGAATCCCAGTGAGATGGAATATACTGCCTGAAAGGGAGATTAAAGCAAATTCAATTGTGATATGAAGAAGAGAATTGGGCAAATACTTGAAAGGAAAACAATTGCAGGGCTCTTGAGAAGAAAAAAGGGAATTGGACCGAATTAGAACTTGTACAGACATGGTGGACTTTGTGTTATATCATTCTGTGGAGAGTAGTGTGTGGTGGGTTCTTGAGGAGTTGATACTGTGATCATTGCTTTTCTTGTTGTGGTTGAATGATTTGGACATGAGTATCGGGAATATAGTTTTGAAGTTTGTGGGTGATGCAAAACTTGTAATGAATAAGAGATTACAGATGCCGTAGACTCAATTTCATCACATAGATGGAAATTAGAAATCAGGAATTTTCTTGGCGTTGTGAACAAACGTCTATTTCCAGTATGAAGGATTTTCACGATCTGGGAGGTGGGCTAGTCTGGAAGGAGGAAATGGTGGTGTCCAAGTTCAAAGATCAACCACTGTTCCTAGACAATGCTTCAGATCCTTATCTCTTATTCCCTTTATGCCCTACTCTCCTCTTGCGCTGCCTCAACACCCCTCAACTCTTCATCTCCCTTAATGCATTCACCTCCACTTGCTTCAATCATCTTTATCCCCTAACACTACACCCCCCAACTCCCTCACCTAATATCCAGTTTATAAATAAAATTCACAAGTGGTATAATAACACTTTGAAGTCATAAGCACTATTCTCTTTAAAAGTTCACATCAGTTAAAATCAAGAAATTCCCATGCAACTGTGCAAACAAACTTTGCAGTACAGGAATCATCAGTGCCTTTGAAGGTAGTCAATAGCTCATATATCCAGTGTAACTTTCAAATAGCGAAAGAGATGGCTGATCTGTTCTGTCGAGAATAATTAACAGCAATGGGAGAATTTAAAGTAGCTCTGGGTCTCACACTATGTCGGTTTTTGTGCATGCAAACTAGTAAATTATTAGTGAATAATCTTAAGACTTCTCCAATTTGACGAAGTTGCTTTTCATTTAGCGGTTTACCAGTTGGCAATTATTAGTTAATGGTCACTTATCTTTTCTGTTCACAGCGTTATTATCAATAACTTTAGGAAACACCGATATAATTCAGGCACTTTAAGACCTGTCAAAGAGGTGTCAGGATGTTTACTCACTTTATACTCTTTCCACCTCCAATCCATAAGTTGACACCTTCACTCTGTATTTGTGACATAGAAATATTTCCTAAATATCCCTCTTGAAGATTGCTTTCTGAAATGCATACTCCGAGAGTGATGGTGGCAACTTCAAATCAGTGATTTGTTGGTTCAAACATGGACAAAAGAGCTGAACTCCAGAAGTGAAGTGAGAGTATTAACTCTTGACATCAAGGTTGTATTTCAGTGAGTGTGGCATCAAGGAGCCCTAGCAAAGTTGGAATCAAAGGGCATCGGGGGCAAACTCTCTGCTGGGGTTGAAGTCATACCTGGCGTATAGTAAGATGGTTGTGGTTGTTGGAGGTCAGTTATCTGTGCTCCAGCATATCTCTGCAGGAGTTGCTCAGGGTAGTGTCCTTGGCTGAAAATGTGTTGCTGGAAAAGCGCAGCAGGTCAGGCAGCATCCAAGGAGCAGGAGAATCGACGTTTCGGACATGAGCCCTTCTTCAGGAATCTGAAGGGCTCATGCCCGAAACGTCGATTCTCCTGCTCCTTGGATGCTGCCTGACCTGCTGCGCTTTTCCAGCAACATGTTTTCAGCTCTGATCTCCAGCATCTGCAGTCCTCACTTTCTCCTTGTAGTGTCCTTGGCCCAAACATTCATCTGCTTCAACAATGATCCCTCCATCACAAAGTCAAAAATGCAGTTCATCGATGATTGTACAGTGTTCAGTGAGATACTGAAACAGTCCATGTTCAAATGCAGCAAGACTTGGACAATATTCAGGCTCAGGCTGACAAGTGACAAGTAACAATTGCACCCCTCAGATGTCAGACAATGACCAGCACCAATAAGAGATAATCTAACCAGTGCCCCTTGAGATTCAATGGTGTTGCCATCACTAAAGCCCTTTATCAGCAATATCAACTTTGAGGGGTTATTGTTGATGAGAAACTCAACTGGACGCACCATATAAATACTGTGGCTACAACATCAAATCAGAGGTTAGGAATACTTCAGTGAGTAACTTACCTCCTGACTCCCCAAACCCTGTTGACTATCTGCAAAGCACAAGTCCGGTACGTGATGGAATACTTCTCACTTATCTGGATGACTGTAGCTGAAGCAGCACTCAAAAAACATGACGTTACCTAGGACAAAACAGCCCACTTAATGCACCACATCCGTAGCATCCACTCTTTCAGTGACCCATGATCAGTAGCAGCAGCTAGGACCTATGGGACTTGGAGCAAAGCTCTTGATCAAATATTCCAGTTATCAAGAGGTCCATATAATCAATGTAAAAATTAACAATAAGTAATAGATACGTAATGCAAGAGATATACACATCACTGTTATACTTTATTTACAGCATAAATTACTTAAATAATAATGCAACTTTGCCTTACTTGCAGAAAGCCTTCTCACTTGCACCCTCAACTGACTACTCGAACATTGAGGAGATCGTGATAATATAATAAACTTGTGATATTTAGGATGCATTTTTGCCCATTTGTCATGGTTCATAAGGTGCTGATTAAAACAAAGTTTGCTGTATCACAAGAGGGACTGCAGAAATTCACCAAAGATCCTTCGATAGCACTTTCCAAACCTATGACCACTCTTATTTTGAAGTACAAGAGTAGCAAACACATGGAATAGTACCACCTGCAAGTTCCCATCCAAGCCAATCACCATTCTGACCTGGAAATATATTATTATTCCTTTGTCACTGGGTCAAGATCCTGGAATTCCATCCCAAAGGGTATCACATGTCTACGTGAACTGCAGCGGTTCAAGAAGGCAACTCACCATCACCTTCTCAAAGTCAATTAGGGAAAGGCAGTACTGACTGACCAGCTGGTGATGCCCATGTCGTACGAATGAAGTGAAATAGTCTTACATGTCAATAGGATAGTGCTGTGGCAATCAAACCATGTTACTCCCAAATTTGTTAGAAAATGTAAAAATAATAAGTACATATATATCCCTGATTTATCTGATTTTCAGAATTGGTTGACAAAAAGCACAAGAAATACTTAACAGGATTCAAACTAAGGTAACAAATTATGAACATTCAGCATATAAGTCTAGCAGTTAAAGCTCTAATCCCTTATAAGCTGCCCATTAAACACACTGTACACACACATGATCTGACACTGACAGGTCAAGATGTGGGTGTTATGGATGAAGAAAAACTGTGAAAGCAGTTCAGTGTTTTCTGTGCACAGGGTCTGCTGAGATGATTTGTGTGCTGATCATAGAGTCATAGGAGACAGACCCTTTGGCTCAAACTGGTCCATGCAGACCAAAACGTCCATCCATCCTAACCCCATTTCCCTGCACTTGGCCCATATCCTTCTAAACCTTTCCTATCCATGTGTTTGTCCAAATGCCTTTTAAATGATGTTAATGTAGCTGCCTCAACCACTTCCACTGGCTGCTCATTCCATATGCATATCACCCTCTGTGTAAAACATTGCCCCTCAGGTTCCTTTTAATTCTTTCCCATCTAACCAGAAACTGATGCCCCCCTCATCCTTGATTTCTCAACGCTGGGAAAACGACTGAGTGCATTCACCATATCCATGCCTCTCATGATCTTGTATACCCCTATAAAGTCAACCGTCTGTCTCCTACACTTTAAAGAAAAAATGTCCTAGCTTGTCTAACCGCTCTCTACAGACCGTTGAGTCCTGGCAACATCCTTGTAAATTTCTTCTGCACTATTCCTAGTTTAATAACATCCTTCCAATAACAAGGTGACCAAAACTGAATACAATACTCCAAATGCAGCCTCACCAACATCCTGTATAACTGCAACATAACTTCCCAACTTCTGTATTCCATGCCCAAACTGATGAAATTCAGTATGCCAAACACTTTCTTCACTGTCCTTTTTCCTGTGACTACACTTTTGGAGAACTGTGAACCTGAACTCCAAGATTCCTCTGTTCCAGTGCACTCCTTAACGCCCTACCATTCACCATGAAACTCCTTGATTTGACTTTCCAAAATGCAAGACCTCACGCTTATTTATATTAAACTCCATTTGTCATTTCTTAGCCCACTTCCCCTGCTGATCAAGGTCTTGCTTGCAATTTCTGAGAACCTTCTTCACTGTCCACGATAGTGTCATCAGCAAACTTACTAATCATGCCTTGTACATTCTCATCCAAATCATTGATCTGGATAACAAACAGTCATGGGCCCAGTACCAGCCCCTGAGGAGGCTCCCACTAGTCTCACTTTCTCCTAGAATGCGGTTAGCACTTGTTCTCTGTTTGAAGAGACAGAATCTGCAGAAATTTAATTTGCCAAAATGGTCAGGAGAAGGAATTATCAGAACGGACTCTCCAAAGACTGAAGGTGATAATTTTTAACTTGTAACTTCATGAAAGTGGAGAAGCAAGTCTGTTTAGAGGTGGGAATAACTTGGTTGATTCTTCTAAAGAGGACAATTATATGAAGTGATGTAATGGATAAATATGAAGTAAAGTTATGGTTTGTGTGAAAAAACTAATAAGGTGTGTCTTTTGATGTTTAGAAACCTAGTTGCCTACAAAACAATGTTTCATCAATGTTGATTTTGGCTAATTTCTTAAACTGAGAGTCTGAAGGCTTGAAGTCTTGAGATCCATTTAGGTTAGTCACTGTAAATTCAAATTTCTTTTTAAGTGTTTGTGGTCTCTCAGGGGACATAACTTATTTGAATGACTTGTACCTAAGTACAGTGAAAAGTTTTGGTTTTTGTGAGCAGTACAGGCAAATCGCAGCAACCAAGCACATCGAGATCATAAGGTACTTAGATAGAGTGAGTTATACAAGGTTATGGCTGCACAGGAGGTGCACAAAGCAGGATTAACATTAGCAAGTTCAACATTATTTGAAGTTAGGGAGGCCCATTCAACAGTATAATAACAGCAGGGAAGCGACTGTTCTTGAACCTGTTGATGCATGTATTCAAGCTTTTGTATCTTCTACCTGATGGAAGAGGTTGGAAAAGAGGTTAGTGGGAGGGATCTTTTGATGCTGGCACCTTGTCCATGGATGGGAGGTTGGCTTCCATGATGGTCTGGGCTGTGCACACAACTTTCTGTACTTATTTATGGTTCTGGGCAGAGCAGTTGCTGTGCCAGACCATTATGCCCCCTGATAGAATGCTTTCAGTAGTGCATCTGTAAAGATTGGAGAGGGGAACATACTGTATGGACATACTGAATTTCCTGAGCCTCCTGAGGAAGAAGAGATGTTAACTGTCTCATCTACATGGGGGTCCAGGATCATTGGTTATTGTCACTCCCAGGAATGTGATGCTCTTGACCGTCTCCACCTCGGCTCCATTGGTGAAGATAAAGGTGTGTGCTCCTCCTTTCTTCTTGAAGTTGATCATCAGTTCTTTTGCTTTGCTGACACTGAAAAGGAGAGGGGGCTGAAAAGGCATCCTTGAAGGGTTATCATGGAGGAGGTGCTGTTTTCTTTAGGAGCAACAGGAGTTTTTCCTAATCCTATATGAAAGAACCTTTCCTCACAATCCTGTTCCCACCTTGGATAGCCTTGATCCCTGCTCTCATTTACTTTACAGTGGGGAGACAGGATGCCAACTTGCAGAACATTTCAGAGAACATCTCTGGGACACAAGTTTCAATGAACCCCCACCACCCTGTGGCCGAACACTTCAACTCCCTCTCCTACTCTGCCAAGGACATGCAAATCCTGGGCCGCCTCCACTGCCAAATTCCAGCCACCGAATGCCTGGAGGAAGAACACCTCATCATCCGCCTTGGGACCTTCCACTACATGGGATCAAAGTTGGTTTCACCAATTTCCTCATCTCTCCTCCCCCCACCTTATTCCGGATCTAACCCTCCAACTTGGCACTGCCCTCTTGAACTGTCCCACCTATCCATCTTCCTTCCCACCTAACCGCTCCACCCTCCACTCTGACTTATCACCATTGCCCACTACCTTCATCTACCTATCGCATTCCTAGCTACTTTCCCCACAGCTTCATCCCCCTCCCATTTATGTCTCAGCCCATTGCCCCTCCCACACACATTCCTGATGAAGAGCTTATGCTCGAAACGTCGACTCTCCTGTTCTTCGGATGCTGCCTGACCAGCTGTGCTTTTCCGGTGCCACACGTTTTTTGACTCTGATCGCCAGCATCTGCAGTCCTCACTTTCTCCCGCCCGTAATTTGTCTCGTTAATCCCTGACTCTGGTTTCAAACCTGGAGGTCGCCTGCTGTTATTCCCTCTTTCCCACAAGCCATAAACTATCTCCATTCACTGATTTAAACCTTCCAGCCTCTTTCTCGACCCATACCAACCCCAACCCCTCTGTGATATCAGCATTCCTCCCAGGCCAGGTCACTGATCCTTATGATTTGTTTATTCCCCCCCTTTAGCCTCCAATTTCCTGAGGTTTACTCTAGTCCATGCAGTGACATAATCTTTGTCCATCAACCATCGAGATCTCCTCCTGAAAACCAGCTTCATGATAATGAGGCGCAAGGCTTGATATCAAGAGGCTCCTCACAAACTGACCGTCTACCTCTGGGAGGATCAACTGACCTATGGTTATATGATGACATCAACAAATCACCTTTATCTCTTACTTATCTTGTTTATGTTATACACAAAATGCAAATCAAATTAATTTCTAAATGCTGCTTTAAGTCTTTTGAAATAGAGTAACATAAACATAAAAGATAGGTAAGATAATATGAAGGATATTTAATAAATTTTGACTTTGGATTTTTTTTCCAGTGTTGCAGCCTTATTAAATTCATGTTGACTCTGATTATCTCCCTGTGCCTAAGTGCTCAGCCCACTATTCCTAATGACAGTTTCTAGTAACTTGCACACATTGGAGATCCAAAAATGTGCAGGTTAGGTAAATTGGCCATGCTAAATTGCCCGTAGCATGAGGTGAAGGGGTAAATGTAGGGGAATAGGTCTGGGTGGGTTGTGCTTCGGTGGGTCAGTGTGGACTTGTTGGGCCGAAGGGCCTGTTTCCACACTAAGTAATCTAATCTAATCTAATTTGACTTTGAGTCATAGAGATGTATAGCACAGAAACCGAACCAATGGTCTAACTCTTCCATGCTGGGCAGATATCCTAAATTAGCCTAGTCCCATTTGCCAGCATTTGGCTCATATCTTCTACACTTTTCCAATTCATATACCCATCCAGATGTCTTTTAAATGTTGTAATTGTACTAGCCTCCACCACTTCCTCTGGCAGTTTATTCCATACATGCGCTACCCACTGGGTGATAAAGTTGCCCCTTTTTTATATCTTTCCCCTCACTTAAACTTGAGAGTGAGAAGTCCATAAGTAACTGGTTTCTCCATTCCACTTTCTTAAATCCTGGAGGAACATTTGAAATTTATACATATTGATGTCATAACAAAGTGAACTTCTCAGAATTTTATCCTTGCGTGCAAAAGTCCGGAAAAGAGGTGATAACCATATTGGCAATTCTCAATTCTTCTTTGCCTGAGGTTTTCCTGAGGTTGATGATGGATCTTTGTCTATGTTTGCATTAGGCACAGACTAGTTGGAGAAATACTAAAGAGGTGGCATGGTCCCGTCACAAAATCCAGGATCACTTTCTAGTTATGCACTTAAAGAACCTAACAAAAAGATCATTGTGGTCTGTGTCCAGACTCCACTGAGTGAAGAACATTTGGGAGCAAACTGAACACTTTGGGTAAAAACTTGAAAAATCGCGTGGCTTCAAGGTTTATCTCTGGAACACTTGTGCAGCTAAAAATCGAGAGTACACCACTTCCAGCATGACCTGTACAACAACCATAATGGAAGGCCAATAACTTTGACAGTATGAAAGTGGCATACATGAATCAAAATGTTATTTGTTTCTGTTTGTTGCTCCACAAATGCTGCCTGACCTCCTGAGTGTTTTCAGCACTTTTCAATTTAAATGCAGATTTCTAGCCTTCACAGTATTTAGCATTTACTTAATTCTACATTGTTGTTTGATTACGTTTGTGGTATCAATCGGTAATCATGTGGTGCTTTTCTTTAGTATATAAAAAATGTAGAGTCCAAGAGTATTGAAAGGAGTGATCTTAATGGATCAAATGACATTTTCTTATTGCACATTTCTCATTGCGTCAGTGCTACTTAACCTTTGATCACATATACATTCTGGATATCTAAGTGAATATGATTTATTCTGCACAGTACAAAGTCACTGTCAAATAAACTGGTCTATGAAACAGTACTGCAAAAAGCATGTGGAAACACCCAAAATAGTAACAATGTTCTGATGACGATAAAAGCAACATGATCCCAAGTGCATATTTCCAGCAACCAGGCAACCCATTTGCAAAACAGAAATTTTATTAGTGGCTGCTTTAAAATGAACTATTGAGCCCACTGCCAAGAAATATCATAAATTATTGATAATGTAAAGCATTACAGAGATGACAATTAAGCGAGGTAGGTCAACAATTTCAAGTGTCGATTAGAGCAAACAGCTGTTATTTGCTTTCGGCATGGTGTAAGATGACTAGGTTTTAAAGTCACCATGTGCTATTGGACCTAACCTATATCTTAGTTTATTAAGCTTATTGATTCATGGATAATTGATACTGTTTCTGCCATAGACAATCCAACTGATTTGGATTATCGTCTGATGGGATTTTGAAAGCAATATTAGTGTCTCCCTGTTGACCAGAAAGCATTTTTAAAAAAATAATGAGTGTAGATTTTAATACTCACTTGGTGTTTAACTGAGTATAAAAGGATGATAAAGAAACGTGAAGAGATGCCAGATGGTGCACTGATTTAACCTGTCCCTATACCACTAAAGAGGCAGGCACAATTTTCGTACAATATCTGAAAAGCATTTCATCTTGAGGTTGAAGATTATTGGAAATACAATTATAGAGTTCCACAGAATCGCATGGCAGAGTAATTCTTGAATTCAGGAAATTACAGGTGAGCAAGATGTTAAAGTAGAAGACAAGTACAGTTAGGGAACGGGCAATGTACTCTGTGCAGGTAACTTTAACTTGCATATTAAGGTTGTATTTGAAAATGTTTTAGAACTGAGGGGTCTTAAGCAAGTGAAGGAAGGGAGTGGTGAAAGCTGGATTGCTGGGTAGAGGAACTGGCTGTCATGCTGAAAATATAAGACACAAATAAAATTATTGTATCTTTCCAGACCAAGTAAACAGTGACAGGATAGACCATTTCTATCCAATAGTAGTTCATTGGGAGTTTGTGGACAAATGCAGGACTCCCTTACCCTTGAAGATATTGTGGTGTTCTCTTGTACTTATGAATTTTGCAGAAATGGCTGAGGGAGTGGAGATCTCTTGTTTGTCGTCAAGGTGGAAAATGTGACAGAAATATTAGCTACTGCATTTTAATTGGAATAAATTTGTCCCATTCAAATATCAAATCTATAGTCAGTATAAATATTTGATTTTGCACAACTAATATATCCAAGGTACAAGGAACAACATTACCATTATTTATTATTTTAGCTCGATAGTTGGGTTCAAATAATTTGGAACACTAGCTGTGCACAGGAGTAATGTTATAAAATTGCACAATAAAACTGGTATTGAAGCATATAATCGTGAGCCTCAAGATGAATGTTGTCCTACACCCCTTTTCAGAGGCACTGAAGTTATCATTCTTAAAATCCTCTCCCTAAGTGCTGCCAATTTTGCCTTCAGCCACAATTATGAGAAACATTTTGAACTTTAAGACTGAGGTTATCCGTCACCCCCTTTCTCTATCTACCATGCTGAATGTACCCATGTGCTTCTCTTTATGCTCCAGTTCACTAAACCTGATCCTACGTTTGTCTCTTGTTTCTCTCCTAACCTCCCCATACCCTGGGTGCTAATTTTATTCATGAGGCTCATCTCTTGCTCCTTTTATCCCTTGCACACTGAAATGCTAACAATCTAACTTCCCTTTCTCGACCCATGCTAAATTAAATATCAAACGATTCTCATTTAGTTCTCTTTTTGCTTTCAATTCCATCATCACATGCTTTCATGAAAAAGCCCACCCTGAAAGTAGAAAGTGACTGCTGAAATGAGCAAACAGCACATGAAATTTAATTGAAGAGAAATCTGAAGTGAGGCATTTTGGAAGGAGGTTCAATGAGAAGTGCTGTAAATTAAACACGAGTTTTCTACAGGGTGTATAAGCAAACCTGGGGTCCTTGTCTATATCTCCCTGAAAGTGACCATACAAGTAGATAGGGTGGTAAAGAAGGTGTACATCATGCTTGGCTTTATTGGTTGAGGCACTGAATACAAGAGTCAGGAAGTGATGTAGCAGCTTTATAAAACTTCAGTTAGGCCGAATTAAAGAGTATTATGTTCAAAACTGGTCACCACATTACAAGAAGAATGTGAAGAATTTGGAAAGGGTGCAGAAGAGATTTTTCTGCAGGATGCTAACTGGATGAGAGGGTATGAACTATAAGATGAGGCTGGACAATCTGTTTTCTCTAGAGTGGCAGAGGCTGAGGGGTGACCTGATAGACGTTCATGAAATTATGAAAGGCATAGATAGGGTTGACAGTCAGAATTTGTTTTCCAAGAGTTGAAATATTTAATACTAGAAGGCATGCATTTAAGGTGAGAGGGGGAAAATTCAAAGGCGATGGGAGAGGCAAGTTTTTTAAACAGTGTGGTAGGAGTCTGGAATGTGCTGTCAGGTTTGTTGGGGTAGATATGATAGGGGTGTTGAAAGGGCTTTTGGATAAGCACACGAATGTGCAAGGAATGGAGCAATATGGAACAAGGACAGGCAGAAGGGATTTGTTCAAGTTGGTATCATGTTGGTAAAACAGTGTGGGCCGAAGGGCCTGTTCCTGTTCTGCAGTGTTCTATGTTCCGTGATTCACAAATAAACCTTTAAATGTAGTAAGACACCAGGAAGTAAAGCTGTAAAAAGTTATCAAGGATTCTAGTTGAAATAGGCAGAGGTAGAGAGTCCAAGAGCAAAGAATTTAAGTTAAACATTTTTAAATTGCTGGCTAGATTTATGCCTCCAATTCGGCCACCATATTTTAGAAAGAATCACAAGGCATTGGAGAAGGTTCAGAAGAGTTTTAGTAGAATATCACCATGGATGCGAGGGACTCCATAAACAGTTATCTGGAGAGATTAGAGAAGGATTGTTCTCCTAAGAACATGTAGAGGGAAAAAGATAGTATCACTGGTACCTGTGGAAAACTATTATAATTCACAAATAATACTGAACGTGGTGCCAGCAATACTGGCTGTAGCACCAGTCAAGCTGGACATGGGGCCGAGTAATACTGGTTGTGATACTAATACTAGTTCTGGGGCCTGTAATACTGGCTGTTGTGGCATCTGTGAGAATCAGCATTGTGATGTCACCTGGATGCAGTACCAGTTTTACAGTCTGTGGTCCCATATTCAGCTGCTGTTTAAATGCACTTTCCACTTTTAAAAAATTCATTTGTGGGATGTGGTGGTGATCTGCCTTCTAGAACTGTCCACCTGCTGTGGGTTGACCCAAATGCCATTAAGGAGGGAATTCCAGGATTTTGACCCAGGGAAAGTGAAGGAACGGTGACAAGGTGAGATATTTCCAAGTCAGGATGGTGAGTGGCTTGGAAGGGAATTTAAAGGTGCTGCCCTTGTCCTTCTAGATGGAATTGGTTGTGGGTTTGGAAGGTGCTGTCTGAGGATCTTTGGTGAATTTCTACAATGCATTTTGTAGATAGTACACACAGCTGCTATTGAGCATCAGTGGTGGAGGGAGTGGGTGCTTGTGGATGCAGTGCCAGCCAAGTGGCTGTTTTCTTCTGGATGGTGTCAAGCTTCTTGAGTATTGTTTGGATTGCACTCGTTCAGGTAAGTGGGGAATATTCCATCACACTGCTTGACTTGTGCCTTATAGACAGGCTTTGGAGAGTCAGGAAGTGTGTTGCTCACCACAGTATTCCTAGCCTCTGACCTAGTCTTGTAACAACTGTGTTTATGTGGTGAGTCCATGTTGAGTTTCTGGCCAATGATAACCCCAGGATGTTCACAGTGGGGGATTCAGTGATGGTAATACCATTGAATGTCAAGGCATGGTGGTTAGATTGTCTGTTATTAGTGATGGTCATAATCTGGCATTCGTGTGGCGTGAATGTTATTTGTCACTTGTTAGCCCAAGCTTGGACATTGTCCAGATTTTGTTGCATTTGAACATGGACTGTTTCACTATCTGAGGAGTCGCGAATGGTGCTGAACATTGTGCAATCATCTGCAAACATCCCCAGTTCCTACCCTTATGATGGAGGGAGGGGATTGATGAAGCAGCTGAAGATGGTTAGACCTAAGACATGTCGTAGAGCTGAGACGGCTGACCTCCAACAACCACAACCATCTTTTAATGTGTCAGGTATGACTCTAACTACCAGAGAGATTCCCCCCAGATTTCCATTGATTCCAGTTTTACTAAGGCTCCTTGATGCCATGCTCGGTTGAATGCAGCCTTTATGGCAAGGGCTGCCACTCTCACCTCACCTCGGGAATTCAGCTCTTTTGTCCATGTTTGAACCAAGATTGTAATGGGGTCAGGAGTTGAGTGGCCCTGGTGGAACCCAAACTGGGTGTTGCCGAGCAGTTTCTTGCTGAGCAGGTGCTGCTTGATAGCATTGTTGATGTCAACTTCCATCCCTTTATTGATGATTGAGAATAGATTGATGGGGTGGTAATTGGCTGGGTTAGATTTATCCTGCTTTTTATGAACAAGACATAGTTGGACAATTTTCCACATTGTTGGGTAGATGCCAGTGTTGTAACTATATTGGAACAGCTTGGCTAGGGTAGCAGCAGGTTCTGGAGTACAAGTCTTCAGTACTTTAGCTGGAAGGTTGTCAGGGCCTTGGCAATATTCAGTGCCTCCACACCTGAAGTAAATCGAATTGGTTTAACGTTGGTATCTGTAACACGGGGCCCACTGGAGGAGGTCGAAGGCTTTTTGTCTCTAAGGAAAGCAATTCACTGTAAAAGTGCACATGGTTGGAGGGACCTTCCACAGGAACTTTGTGTATGAATGTTGATTAAGACCCTGAGGGGGCACCTTATGGCAATGTCCAGGGTATTACTGGCTAGGCCAGCATTCATTTACAATTTTGAAAATTATTTTACTGGATGGAAACCTAAAACAGAAGAGTACACAGTCATTTCCAAAAGTGCAATACTTTCAAGAACATGATCAACAGATACATAAGAAAATCTCACCTTCCCCTCTCATCACTGTAACATTGTTGCGCAGAGGGCTGTTCTATCATCTTCTGTTTAGGTCCATAATCTACTCCAATATATAATTGTGACTTTGGGCTTGCTCCTTGCTGCACTATTTCCCTCAAATCTGAGGTGCTGGAGAATGTAATTAAAGATTGCAGAAACAACTTGGAGTCACAATATGATGTTAAAAGCTAGGATGATGTTCAAAAATGCTGAAACATCAAACATCAAGAGAATGTAGATGACTGCATAATTAAAAATATAGGTGGGATGTCTTCATTAAAGAAGTGGGCATACACTCGGTCATGAATGTACCTGCTGCAGAGTATGATAGAGTGGCCGCAAGAATCTTGACAACATCGAGCTTGCCTTCGAATCAACAACACTTTCCCACTATCAGAAGGGCTTTTGCCCGAAACGTCGATTTCGAAGCTCCTTGGATGTTACCTGAACTGCTGTGCTCTTCCAGCACCACTAATCCAGAATCTGATTTCCTGTATTTGCATCTGTTGGATGAAAGTACATATTAGTTTTCTGCATTGAAAGTCTGGATCTTATGCAGACTAAAGGTGGCACAGTGGCTCAGTGGTTAGCACTGCTGCCTCACAGTGTCAGGGTTCAATTCCACCCTTGGCCAATGTCTGTGTGGAGTTCGCAAATTCTCCCTGTGTTTGCATGGGTTTCCTCCAGGTGCTCCAGTTTCTTCCCACAAAACAAAATGCGCAGGTTAGGTAGGTTGGCCATAGTAAATTGCCCATAATGTATAAGGTTTAGCCATGGGAAATGGCTATAAAGGATTGGTTAGGGGATTGCGTCTGGGTGGGATGCTCTTCAGATAATCGGTATGGACTCGATGGGCTGAATGGCCTATTTCCACACTATAGGGTTTTGGTGATCTGTGAAACATGTAAGTATTTAGACTCTAAAACATATCACCTCAGTGCATGTAGAGTTGAAAGACTGGAACTTTAACATCCCATCTATCATGCAACAGATGTGGAACCATTATTTAGTGCCCTGAGAATAATCACCATCCCATTGATGGAAGTGTAGAGGAAAGCTGCATGGGGCATGGCTTTCTAACCAGTCAGTGAAGACACATAGCCCCTGACTAGCTGCACTAATCTGAGTGGTCCTGATTTCACGAGGTCCATGCCTCGGCTGGTCTGTGAAGGTTATCATGTTTCAACAAAAAAAAACTTCTTTATTTCCTTCTTAGACAAATGCTGTCCTCTGATCTTAAACAAGAAGTTGTGTCATCATTTGACAAATACATATGTTATATATTGTTTGCAGCTCCTGAAGGTGGCAATGAGGTTTTCCAGATGATCCATTCTGTCCTGGAGATGAAGGTTCGTCCTTGTGGCTCCTGTAATTCATGGTCACTGTTTCCAGCCACTCATTTTGGACCATCTTTACTGGAGAGGCATTTCATGAATGTAATCCCCTTCCCCAAATCAGTGCCAGAGTCCGATTGTGTCTCCCAACTGAGTTTTTTTAAAATTCACTTGTAGGACTTGGGCTGGCCAGCATTTATTGCCCATCCCCAGCTACCCTGGAACTGAGTGAATTGCTAGCCAGTTTCAGAGAGCAGTTGAAAGTTGGCCACGTTCCTGTGGGTCTAGAGCGACATGTAGGCCAGATCAGGTGAGGATGGCAGATTTCTCTCCCTGAGGGACATTAGTGAGCCAGATAGGTTTTTCTTGATAATTGGCAATGGTTTCATGGTTATCAGTAGATTCTCAATTTCAGGGTTGAAACGGAGTCCTCAGAACATTAGCCACATTTCTGGATGAATAGTCTCGCGATAGTATTACAAGGTCCATGCCTCCCCTGGAGCACCCCTGCAATAAAACTTCCATGAGGCTCTGCAACTATTTGTTCCAGTTGTCTTTGTGCAGCCTCTATTAGCCTTCTATCAGCAAAGAAAATCTAGAGTTTACATTTTTGGCACTGTTCAGGTGCGCAGTTGTATATACCATGTGCCATTTGCACATATTCAGTCCTACATGACTTCAGCAAAACCTCAAATATCTACTCTGGTTGCACTAATAGCCTCCAATGCTGTCTTCACCTGCAATGTTTTCTGCATAGAGGGGCAGTGAACTAGTGATAATATCACCAGCCTATTAATTCATAAAGTTATAGAGTTGTACAGCACGGAAACAAACACTTCGGTTCAACTTGTAGTACAGCCGTAATAAGATCAGCAGCTGAGTTCCTGCGTAGAGAAGAAGTCATGTTCGAACATGTGCATGAAAATGTTGGCATATTGGGGTGCAAACTTGGTCCTCATAGCTATTCCATGTGCCTGGATGAAGAACTGGCTGTCAAAGATGAAAATGTTGTGGTGGAGGATAAAGCAGATGAGTTGTAGTATGGTGCTCAGAGATTGGCAGTTGTTGGTGTTGAGAACTGAGGCTGTTGTCGTCATTGTGGGGGATGCTGGTGTAAAGTGCTAAAACATCCATTGTGATAAGGAATGTTCCCGGTTCAACTGGTCCATGGGTGCTGAGTTTCTGTAAGAAATCTGTAGTGTCACAACAGAAGCTCCAAACCATAGATGCATAACAGTATGGTAGACTACTAAATGCCTTTTGAGAAAGCAAGCCACTCAGCTGTATCTCACAAGTGGTGAAGAAACCAAGAAGAGAGATAAAACATTCTCGACCAATCATCCACAAAAGAATGGCAGTTCAGAGTGGAGGTGAGGGTGACAGTCCTTGACATGAAGATAGAATTTGAATAAATCTAATATCAAGGAGCCCTAATTGTCAAGGAGTTGTTAGGAATCAGAGAGAAGCACTCTATTGGTTGGAGTCATATCTGACAAAGAGGAAGATGGTTGAGGCTTTTGGAGGTCAGTCATCTCAACTCTAGGACATCGCTGCAGGAATTCCTCAGGATACTGTCTGAGGCTCAACCATCTTCAGTTCCTTCAATCATTATCTTCTCTCCACCATAAGATCAGCATATGTATATTCACTGATGATTACATAATGTTTAGCATCATTCACAATCCCTCAGTTCCTGAAGCATTTTGTGATGGTAATTAGCCACTGATCGTATTTACTAGAGGTTACAATGCACTTTTAAGAAAAGAACATCAAAGTTTATTCCACACAAAAGCAAATTAAAACCAAACTAACTATTAAGTATATGAAAATTATTTGGTAGTCTTATTGCAAATATCGGAAATAAAGGCTTAACCCATTTACCTTCAAAGGCAACCTCACAGATACTAAATGAAGGATCGCACTATTTCCATTTTACAGTTCATTGTTTAATTGGCATGACTGTACTTGATTTCTTTCTGCCAAACCTCTGCGTTCAGTTAATAGTATCATGTCACAAGACCCCTAAAAACTGCTTGAACGGCTTTCTTTGTTACTACCATGTTCCATGGAGTTTTGTATTTAACAGTTTTGTAGGATGTTTTCCTCTCTGATATCTTAAAGCCTTCTGTTTCAGGACCTTTTCATTTGCTAACTTCTAAGTCACTCAGGATTTCTTTTCCTTTGCCTTGACTGTTCAGGAAACTGCAAAGCTACACTGTTGCTGTTAAAGAGCTTTTCTCATTGAATGACCCACTTTTCTCTCTGAAAGAAGCCTGTACACACACTGACCTCTGGATGGTTTTCTCTTTCTAAAAGAAAATTTGTTTCTGTCTCTGCTTTTCAGTGTTAAAATACTCCGATGCAACAATAAAGCTTTTCCTTGTTCTACCCATGTCTTCTAAAGCAGTGAACTATTCACTCAAGAACATTTTTATGAAGATATTGCATTTAAATGTGCACAAACTACATACAGCCCAAAACAACACTCAGATCTCAAAATCTAAAAATGGAACTAGAACTATGTCTTCTCTTTTCTTAACAAATATAGTATAGAAATGTAAATCAGACTTAAACCTTAAAACTGTCCACTTTAGAATGTAGGTTTCCAAATAATAATAATAATAATAATAATAATAATAGTGTAACATTAAGCCTCATCACAAATATAAGACTAAATTCACAGTATATGTCTCATTAAAATAATATGAGGAACAAAATTGAGCAATGTTATTGGTAGAACTGGACAAACCTCTGCTTCAAATATAGGGATAGAACTGGAAGTGTGAAGAAAGGGTAAGGAAATTAGATTTGAATAGTTTTATGCGATTGAATCACTAAAATCGGACAGGCAGTTGGAATGAATGGCTTCTTCCTTGGATTCTGTAACCTTTGAAGAAGATACTTACAAAGTCTTAGAGTCATACAGCATGGAAACAGACCCTTCGGTCCAACCAGTCTCTGCCGAACACGTTCCCAAACATATTCCCACCTGTCTGCTTCTGGCCCATATCCCTCCAAACATTAACTATTCAAGTATCCATCCAAATGTCTTTTAAATGTTTTAATTGTACCCACATCCACTACTTCCTCAGGAAGTTTATTCGACATATAAACCACCTCTGTATAAAAATTTGCCTCTTAAGTCTTTTTTAAGTTTGTCTGCTCTCATCTTAAAAATGTGCCGCCTGGTTTTGAAATTCCCTATCTTAGGGTAAAGATGACTGCCATCAACTCTAACTATACCTTTCATTATTTTATACACTTCTATCAGGCCACCTCTCCACCTCCTATGCTGGAGTGAAAAAAAGCTCAGTGTATCCAGCCTCTCTTCATAACTCAAGCCTTCCATACTTGACAATGTCCTGGTAAATCTCTTCTGAACCCTCTCCAGCTTGATAATATCCTTCCTATAACTGGGCGATCTAAACGGCACACAGTATTCCAGAAGAGGCCTTACCAATATCCTATACAACCTCAACATAAGATCTCAATTCCTATACTCAAAGGACTGAACAATGAAGACAAGCGTGTCAAATGCCTTTTTAACCATACTGTCCATCTGTGGTGCAAACTTTAAAGAATTATGTACCTAGATCTGTCTGTTCTACAACATTACCCAATCTTGTGACAGAGTACCAATCTCAAAGTAACAGTCCACCAACCTCAGTGTGACAGTTTATTTACCTCACAGTGACAGTCTACACATCTCCATTTACAAGCCTTGACAACAGCCGATAAACAATAGCATAACCGAACCAATGAACATAGAGCATGACATGCAAATGTGATAATTGTATGTATCTTCACGTTTTGACAGAATTGTTGTTCTGTACTAGAAACAAGTTTTGCATTATCTAAGTAAAAAAAGTTTCATTTGTATCATTTACATTTATACAGGAAAACAATTATTTTGTTGCGTTGCAGAGGTCCATGGATTTCCTTTACTTTTGAGCACGGCTGCAGATAATTGAACTTCAGGTGTCCATTTTTAACATTTTATCAGGAAAGATCACTTCAATTTTAACTGCTGCTATTATACTACAATAGGGAAAAAGTTACAGAAATCTTGCAATATTATCCAATCAACGTTTAAGACATCGTTCAAGTAGAACAGATTTTCCCTGGACTTTAAAATTTTAAAATACATGTAGAAAGAATTGTATAGCATTTTATTTTCTCAGAGCCACCTCAATATCAGCCATTACTTTTGAAATTTCAGTTGTTACATAAACAAATACAGCAACTAATTTAAAAATAGCAAGATCCCAGAATCAAAAATAAGGCAAATATGATAAACTGTTTAGAACTATTGACTGACACAAACATTGACCAGTATAGTAGGTTACACAGGAGTATTTATTTTTCACAAAGGATAACATCTTTAGGTCCATGTGAACAAGCAGACAAGGTCTTAGTTGAATGTCTTATTTCATAAATAGCACCTCCTACAATCCATTATTCCTGAGTACCAGCTAAACCTGTGTAAAAATAATGCTCTCTGAAATTTCTCCTGAGCCCTGAACATAATTAACCTAAGCGCTGGGATGAATGCTGCCAGTGAGAGAAATGATTCATCATTGGCAAAATACTGCATTTAAAACATGGATTGCCAAGGCCAGGAATCAAAGGGACAATGTCTCATTAATATGCTCTTTGTCAAATACAGCACAAAGACATTTCTCTCAACGATCACCGAGTTTTCTTGCAACGATTACTGAATTCTGCGTTCTGTAGCTTCCAGTAGATTAGATTTAGTTCGGTGCAGGAAGTTGCAGTAATTTCATGCCTGTTATTAAACAGCGTGACTACTTCTGTGTGGGTGTATGGTGCTGCCAGACATTACATCAATGCTGATTCTTCTTCGAAAAATTGTAAGGAAGAACCATTTTGAAGCCAGAGAAGAACATCACAGAAAATATATTTGTTCATTGCTGAAAGAAGTAACATTGAATCAAAATTCTCTCTAAATTTCTTTGTACTGCAGTGGATGTAAACTCCCCTGAGTGCTACATTTGTGCCTTCGGACAGCTGACATTTCAAAATCTCTGGCTCTTATTAATCAGTGAGTGTGCCATATCCCTAACTCTAAGTGCATCCCTGAAACTTCTGAACAACGTCAGACTCCTGCTCATTGACTACAGCTTTACCTTCAACATCATTATCCCCTCCAGACTGATCTCAAAACTCTGTGACCTTGGTCTTGACTCTGCCCTCTGCAACTAGATCCTCAGCTTTCTGACCCACAGACCGCAATCACCATAATGCTCAACACTGGAGCCCCCTAAGGATGCATCCTCAGACCCCTACTCTGCTCCCTGTACACCCACAACTATGTTGCCAAATTCTGAACAAATGCCATCTACAAGTCTGCTCATGACACCACTTTAGTAGGACAGATACCTGACAATGACTAGTCAAAATACAGAATGGATATAGAGGGCTTGGTGACGTGATACAATGAGAACGACGTCTCTCTCAACATCAGCAAAACTAAAGAACTGCTGATTGACTTCAGAAAGAAAGGAGGCGAATGTGCTCCTATCTACATCAACAGAACTGACATTGAGAGGGTGGAGAGTGTCAAGTTCCTTGGATAACTGACAACCTCTCCTGGACTTCACACGTAGATGCGATGGTCAAGAAGGAACAACAGTGCTTCTCCTTCCTCAGGCGACTTGGGAAAATTGGCATGTCCATAAGGACCCTCACCAACTTCTGCAGATGCCCCATTGAAAGCACACTGTCCAGGTGCATAATGGCCTGGTATGGCAACTACTCTGCCCACAGCCATACGAAACTACAGAAGGTGGTCTGCACAGTCCAGACCATCAAGGAAGCCAATCTTCTATCCATGGACTCCATTTACACTGCTGCTGCGAAAAGGCTGATAACATAATCAAAGACCCATCACGCCCTGGTTATGATCTCCTACAAGCTCTTTCATCAGGCAGAAGATACAGAAGCCTGAACACCTGCATCAGCAGGTTCAGGAACAGTTTCTTCCTGCCCATTATTAGACTGATGACTGGAATCTGTAGTCTCAAATAATGCTGATCTAGCTAACGTTGATCTCCCCTAGTACGCATCCTATACAATGTAACCTGTACACCTCTGTCTAAAACGTTTTAAACCCCCAAGACTCCTAGCCTCATTCCTGATGAAGGGCTTTTGCCTGAAACGTCGATTTTCCTGCTTCTTGGATGCTGCCTGACCTGCTGTGCTTTTCCAGCACCACACTCTGATCTCCAGCATCTGCAGTCCTCACTTTCGCCTAAATCTTTTTAATCTGTACATCCTTGTTTACTATGACCTGCCTGTACTGCTCGTAAACAATACTTTTCACTATACTTCAGTACACATGACAATTAATCAATCAATCAATTAGTTCAATGAGCAAGTGCATTCCAGATTGCTGCTTGGCTGTGCCACATGTTCCTTAGAGAGTGCATGGCTCTCCATTTGCTTGTCCCAATCTTTAATATGGTAAATTTATATTTTCACTGGAAGAATTGTCTGCTGTAGGATGAATTGCCTTTTTCTAATATTTTGATACTTGTTAATATGCAAGACTACAATGCATCCTTGCATGTTCTGGCTGGTGGTGCTCTTTCCTGCAGGTAGCATCAGTAGATCCTCTTGCCTGACCACTGAGGCCTGGAGAGAGATGGCTGAGGAGTTAAGCAACTCCAGAGTCCATAATGGAATCTGGTTTTAATTCAAGAAATAGATGAATGATCTGTTATAATTCATAGGGTAAGTGCTAGGCTTTATCCTCTTAAAAACTCATGAGGCATCAGCAATGAGTTGAATGAAGAATTATGCTAGCAGGATGAATCTGATATTAGTTTTAGTGCTACTGAAACGAGAGTTTGTGAAAGTTTGGCTAGTCTTCATGCTTGGATGCATCATACAAATGACAGGTCAATTTATTTGATGGGGTTGCATGTAGATAAGGGGTCTTATGTAACAGTTGACATGTCACTAACTGCACTTTGTCATGCAGGACTGATCTAAAATTCCAAGGAGAGAAAATGAAGAGGAGGAGGAGTGGTCGAAGACTTCTCATTGTAGCTGAACAGAATGGAATGGAGATCACTGAGATAGTTGTGAGGGACAGAGGAGGTGTTGTGTGAAGGATGATGAAGCTGGACCGACCAAGGGTAGGGAGGAAGAGGCAATCATCCTAGTGGAACAATGGGCACACAGGAGGCATCTCTTGGAAATATTAAACATCTCATAACTCTGATAAATCTTAATGTGATTCTGCTTCATTTCCACTAGAAGTAAAGTTCATTAAATGTCAAGGTCCCACATCATCTCAGAACCAGTAGACTCCATCTCTGGGGGCATCTTTGGGATTCCATTGATCAGGCACGGAGCTGGACTAGACACATAAATACTGTGGCAGAAGCAGTATGTCAGAGACTGGAAAATCTGTGGTAAGCAACTCACACCCTGACTCCCAAAGCCTGTTCATCATCTAAAAGACACAGGTCAGGAGTGTGATGGAAACTCTTCAAATGACTGGATGGTTCAGATCCAACAACATTCATGAAGTTTGACACCATCCAAGGCAAAGTAGAGTGCACAATTAGCTTGCCATCCATTTTATGTTGCATGCACTGATTCTACCTATTATGCACATTGGCAATGGAAAGTACCACCTACAAAATTCACTTGAGTAATTCACCAAAACTCCTTGAACTTTCAAATCTGCAACCCATCCTATCTAGAAGGACAAGGACAGCAAATGCATATCAACACTACCAAGTTCACCCCAAGCCGCACACTATCCTGACTTGAAACTGTGTTGCTGTTCCTTTATTGCTATTGGACCAAAGTCCTGGAACTCCCTTCTTACAGCAAAATGGGTGTACCTACACTCACGTGCATTATAGCAGTCCTGAAGTTGCCTCATGTTACATTCCCAAGAGCAAATAAGGATGAGTAATAAATGCTGTCCATGTACCATGAAAGCATATAAAGTAAAATAAAGCCAGTGCTGCGAAGGATGCATCAGAACTTGCCTTATCAGCAACCTCCAAACATGGTCCATGAAGGAGGCAGATAAAAATCTGGTGAGCATGCCACCTACCCATCCCAATAGTTGATGGAGGTTGTGACAAGAGACCCATCAACCTGGATCTGTTATGGGGCCTGATCAGCCCCAGAAGCACCCTGAGTATTTGGGAATCTGGCTTCACATCTTCCTTCAAAATGCCTGCTGGACATGTAGGAGGGGCTTGGGGAAAATGTGATTGAGATGCTTGGGCCCACATCCAACTTTGCAAAGGGGTTGGAAGAATCCATGCATGCCATGAGTTCTGTCTTGTCTTAGACAATTGAGCACATAGCTTGCTGTATGGAGAGGATGGCAATGAACAGGACATGTTTGATCCACATGTTCTCAGACCTACATTCCATTAATTAAGCTATGAGTGCAGAGCAACAGTGGCTATGCAAGATAAAGATGAGGCACTTGAATCTCAATCCAGGAGGCCCTTCCTTTCAAGGAGACTGGGGATGCAGGTGGAGGAGAAACAGGTGCCAATTTCTCCACTACATTCTTTTTCAGGACATCCCCAAGGCTACCTACATGGTCCCCAATCCCTCCATTATTGTCTTCAATAACTCCAGGTGATGGGATGTCCCTGCATCAGTGCAGTAGATGTACAATTTGTGTATCTTCATCACCTTGGATACTGGAGGACATCAACCATGCTCATAAAAGGCAATGGGCCATCATATTGAGAAGATTGCTTTCAACGCAGGTGTTGATGTTGAAGTTGCAGTGGCCATAAGAGAAAACAGAAGATTTTTAGGATTACAAAAGTGGCAGGGTGACTTGTACATATATTTATATTTGTAGTATTATGACCTCAGCTTTTAGAAGTATGAGGACAAGTCTATCTTTGTTATAATCAAAACGTAAAAATATATAAAACCTCATGGTGGGTGAATGAAGGAAAAGAAAATGAACAAAATGAAATGCCAAAAAGAAACTGTATTGTACAAACTTGAACAAAGGGCAAGCATAAGCAATAATGACTAATAGGTATAATGAGCAAAAGATGGTCATTCTAAACAGTATGCATGGAGTCACAGTATACTCCCATTTAGGATTAACGTGAGGTAATTATGAATTAATAGACAAATTGTAGTTGAACACAAAACAGACTGAACTTTCAATGGTCAAATTGACCAAGATCGATCCCTCCAGATTGTCAGAGACACCGTGGTCACCAAACCTCATTAAATTAAAACTGCATTTCCTTCACAAATGAATTCAAATGCTTCACTTTTGAAGATCTAGCCTTGGAGAACTCTCAAACCTCTCTGACCTGGAATGACACAATGGCTGCTCATGTCATTATAGTTATATGGAGGTGCTGGTGTTGGACTGGGGTGGACAAAGTTTTAAAAAAATCGCACAGCACCAGGTTATGGTCCAACAGGTTTATTTGAAAGTACAAGCTTTCAGAGTGTTATCAAAAAAATGTCCCCTCTGATCCTGCCCCACTAGCTACCTGACGAAGGAACAGTGCTCTGAAAGCTTGAACTTCCAAATGAACCTGTTGGACTATAATATGGTGTTGTGCGTGTGTGTTTTTTTTTTAACAATGTCTTTATCATTCTTCTGCTCCTTAGGCTAAGTTCACTAGAACTGCTGAGACTGCTTCCAAGTGTCTAATTAACATCATAATTTCAGCTTTTATCAGATAACTCTACTTCTGAACTTCTCAAATCTCCACTGTTTCTTGGCTCCATTAAAGGGCAGCACGGTGGCTCAATGGTTAGCACTGCTGCCTCACAGCACCAGCGACCCAGGTTCAATCCCAGCCTTGGGTGATCATCTGTGTGGAGTTTGCACATTCTCGCTGTGTCTGCATTAACTTCCTCTGGGTGCTTTAAAGATGTGCAGGTTCAAAGTTTGTGAGAAGATTTGTAGCTCGGGTGCTCGTTGTGGTTCTGTTCGCCGAGCTGGGAATTTGTGTTGCAGACGTTTTGTCCCCTGTCTAGGTGACATCCTCAGTGCTTGGGAGCCTCTTGTGAAGCGCTTCTGTGATCTTTCCTTCAGCATTTGTAGTATTTGAATCTGTCACTTCCAGTTGTCAGTTCCAGCTGTCCGTTGCAGTGGCTGGTATATTGGGTCCAGATCGATGTGCTTATTGATTGAATCTGTGGATGAGTGCCATGCCTCTAGGAATTCCCTGGCTGTTCTCTGTTTGGCTTGTCCTATAATAGTAGTGTTGTCCCAGTCAAATTCATGTTGCTTGGCATCTGTGTGTGTGGCTACTAAGGATAGCTGGTCGTGTCGTTTCGTGGCTAGTTGGTGTTCATGGATGCGGTTTGTTAGCTGTCTTCCTGTTTGTCCTATGTAGTGTTTTATGCAGTCCTTGCATGGGATTTTGTACACTACATTGGTTTTGCTCATGCTGGGCATTGGGTCCTTTGTTCTGGTGAATTGTTGTCTGAGAGTGGCTGTTGGTTTGTGTGCTGTTATGAGTCCTAGTGGTCGCAGTAGTCTGGCTGTCAGTTCGGAAATGCTCTTGATGCATGGTAGTGTGGCTAGTCCTTTGGGTTGTGGCATGTCCTCGTTCCGTTGTCTTTCCCTTAGGCATCTGTTGATGAAATTGCGCGGGTATCCGTTTTTGGCGAATACATTGTATAGGTGTTCTTCTTCCTCTTTTTGCAGTTCTGGTGTACTGCAGTGTGTTGTGGCCCTTTTGAATAGTGTCTTGATGCAACTTCTTTTGGGTGTGTTGGGGTGGTTGCTTTCGTAGTTCAGGACTTGGTCTGTGTGAGTGGCTTTCCTGTAAACCTTTGTGGTGAATTCTACGTTCGGTGTTCTCTGTACCATCACGTCTAGGAATGGGAGTTGGTTGTCCTTTTCTTCCTCTCTAGTGAATCGGATTCCTGTGAGTGTGGCGTTGATGATCAGGTGTGTGTTCTCTATTTCTGTGTTTTTAATGATTACCCCAAAGGTGTCATCCACATATCTGACCCAGAGTTTGGGTTGAATTTGTGGTAAGACTGTTTGTTCTAATCTTTGCATTACCGCTTCTGCTATGAGTCCAGAGGTGGGTGAGCCCATGGGTGTGCCATTGATTTGTTCATATATTTGGTTGTTGAATGTGAAGTGTGTTGTGAGGCACAGGTCCAGTAGTTTGAGTATGCCGTCTTTGTTGATAGGTTCAACGTTCCGTTGTCTGTTCTGTATGTCCAGCAGGTTGGCTATTGTTTCTCTGGCTAGGGTTTTGTTGATAAGAGGTGAACAGTGCCGTTACATCGAATGAGGCCATGGTTTCTTCCTTGTCTATGTATATATTTCTGATTATGTCCAAGAATTCCTGTGTTGATTGTATAGAGTGTTAATTTCAAAAACCATTATCGTTAATTTCAAAAACTACCAATCAGGAATAGACCCGAACCATAGAACAGGCCGTCACCATAGGACAGAACAGGACCACACACTCTCTTCGATCTTTTGAAACCACTTTTCCAACTAATTTTGAATTGTATTTTTAATATCAACCCTACACTATATTATAGCTATGTATGAATGAATACAAAATGTAATATGCAAGAAATCTAGATTCTTATAATCATAAAAATGTAGAGTACAGAAATAGATCCTTTTGGTCCAACTTGTACATACCAACCAAATAGTCTAAATTAATCTAGACCAATTAGCCAGCATTTAGCCCACATCCCTCTGAACCCTGCCAATTCATATACCCATCCAAATGCCTTTTAAATGTAATTGTACCAGCTTTCACCACTTCCAGTACTGAGATTTTGAATTGTTGTCATATAGACCCGATCAGAATGCGTTTGGGACAGTTTGCCATTGGCTATTACTCAAGTACTTTATTGCCGAGACAAAATGGCATTATGCAAATTTACCTAAGAGTTCTGTTTATTTGTGTGGATGCACATAAATTCTTGTGGTTGCGATGAGTAATGGGTTGTTTCAACGACTTATTCAAGAGTACCTTTTGTTAAAATTTTAAATTTATCTGCAATATTTCTGCATGGAGTTTGCATATTCTCCCCATGTCTGTGTGGTTTTCCACTGGGTGCTCTGGTTTTCTCCCACAGTCCAAAGATGTGCAGGTTAGGTGAATCGACCATGCTAAATTGCTCATAATGGTCAGGGATGAGTAGGTTAGGTGCATTAGTCAGGGGAAATGTATAGTAATAGGGTAGGGTAGTGGGTCTGGGTGGGATACTCTTCGGAGGGTTGACATGGACTTGTTAGGCCAAATGGCCTGTTTCCACACTGTAGGGATTATGTTTTTGTGATTTATATGAACACAGGAATCAGAAGCACGAGTAGGCTATTCAGCCTCCAAGGTGAAAATAATGATGCAGATGCTGGAAACCAGATTCTGGCTTTGTGGTGCTTGAAGGGCACAGTAGTTCAGGCAGCATCCGAGGAGCAGTAAAATCGACGTTTCGGACAAATGCCCTTCATCAGGATCCCTGATGAAGGGCTTTTGCTTGAAATGTCGATTTTACTGCTCCTTGGATGCTGCCTGAACTGCTGTGCTCTTCCAGCACCACTTATTCAGCCCTCAAGCCAGCTCTGTCATTCCACACTCCACTGATCTGTTTGTAAATTCAAATCCAAATACCCCACCTACCCTTGATAACTTTTCAATCCTTTGCTTCATAAAAATCTATCTACGTCGGCTTAAAAATATATATGCACTGTGTTTCCACATCTTTTCAGAAAGAGAATTCCAAAGGTTCACCACTCTGAGAAAAAGAATTGGCCTAATCTATTTTAAATAGATGACATCTTAGGCTTCACTTTTGAAGATTTGTCTTGGAAAACTCTCAAGCCTCTCTAACATGGAGTGTCACAATAGCTGCTCAAATCTTTATCATAGAGTCATAGAATCCGAAAGCACAGAGACAGGCCTTTTGGCCCAAACTGGTCCATGCCGATAAAAATATCCATCCACGCTAACCCCATTTTCCTGCATTTGGCCCAAATCCTTCTAAATCTTTCCTGTATTTGTCCAAATGCCTTTTAAATGTTGTTAATCTACCTGCCTCATCCACTTCCGTTGGAGCTTATTCCATATGCGTACCATGCATAAGCGTAAAACAAATTACCCCGAGGTTCCTTTTTGTTCATTGCTCTCTAATCTTAAACTGATACCCCCCAGTCCTCGAATCCCCAACCCTGAGAAAAAAAGACTGATCGCATTCACCCTATCCGTACCTCTCATGATCTTATAAGATCCCCTTAATCTCCTATGCTCGAAAGAAAAAAAGACCTAGTTTGTCCACCATCTCCTTATAACTCAGACTGTTGAGTCCTGACAACATCCTCGTAAATTTCTTCTGCACACTTCCATATTAATGACATCCTTCCTATAGCAAGGTGACCGAAATTGAACACAATACCCAAAGTGCAGTCTCAACAACATCCTGTTCAACTGCAACATTACTTTCCAATTTTGATATGACTGATGAAGGTCAGTGTGCCAAAAACCTTCACTGCTCTGACTCCACTTTTAGAAAACTGTGAATCTGAACTCCAAGGTCCCTCTCTTCCACTACATTTAAGGCCCAACCATTCACTATGAAACTTCTGCCTTGATTTGACTTTCCAAAATGCAAGACCTCACACTTATCTATATTAAACTCCATTTGCCATTTTTCAGCCCACTTCTCCAGCTGATCAAGGTCTTTGTAATTTCTGATAACCTTCCTCACTGTCCAAGATACTGCCTATTTTAATGTCATCTGTAAACTTACTATTCATGACTTGTATATTCTCATCCAGATTGCTGATATAGATAATCAATACAGCAATGGTTAGCACTGCTGCTTCACAGTGCCAGGGAACCAGGTTCAATTCCAGCCTCGGTCGAGTGTCTGTGTGAAGTTTGCATATTCTCTCCGTGTCAGCATGGGTTTCATCCGGGTGCTCCGGTTTCCTCCCACAGTCCAAAGATGTGCAAATTAGATGAATGGGCCATGCTAAATTACCTAGAGTGTTCAGGGATGTGTAGGTTAGGTGCGTTAGTCAGGGGAAATGTCGAGTAATAGGGTAGGAGAATGAGTCTGGGTGGGTTACTCTTCAGAGGGTCAGTGTGAACTTGTTGGGCCAAATGGCCTATCTCCACTCTGTAGCGATTCTATGATAACAAACAGTAAAGGGTCCAGCACTGACTCTTGAGGCACTTAGTTCGTCACAGGCATCCAGTCCGACAAGCATCCTTTTACCTCGTTTGACATTTTCCATTTACTACAATTGTTTATATTTATATATATTATATATAGCAAACTTCTTGTGACCTCTTCACTGTTTACTTTTCTACCTGTATTTGTGTTGTCAACAAATTTGGCAACCATACCTTCCGTACCTTTATTGAAGTCATATGTGTAAATTGTAAACTGTTGTGGCCCCAACATTGATCAATGGCACATTTACATTGATCCTTCAGAAAGATGACCAATAGTGTACATAGTACTCTAGATATGGTCTCCCTATTGCCTAATATGAAAATGACTCAAGTACACCTGCTACCAGCTAATCTACAATCCATGCCAATGTCTGCCTACACCACGAGCTCTTATTTTCAGCAACAAACTTTGATGTGGAACCTTGGCAAAGCCTTAGGTGGAAGTCTAAATACAGTACATCCACCTGTTCCCTTTTATTTTTAAAAATATCATTAATTCATTCATGGGATGGGGGCATCGCTGATTAGGCTAGCATTTATTTCTCATCCCTAATTGCCTAGAGGGTAGTTAAGAAACAACCACATTGCTGTGGGTCTGAAGTTACATTTAGGCCAGACCAGGTAATGATGTCAGTTTCCTTCCCTAAAGGATACTAGTGAACCAAAAAGGTTTTTTCTGGCAATCACCAATAGATTCATGATCATCATTTAGACTCTTTAATTCCAGATTTTTTTATTACCTTCATATTCCACCATCTGCCATGGCAGGATTCAAACCCACTTCCTCAGAACATTACTTGGGTCTTTGGATTAACAGTCCAATGATAATATCACTAGGTCATTGCCTCCCCATTCACAGCCAATGCTACCTCAAAGAATGCAATTGATTGACCAAACATGATTTCCTTTTCACAAAACTGTATTGATTTTGCCAGATTACTGCGCTTTGAACTTAGCCAAGTGTTCTACTATTATATCTTTAATAATAGTCTCTGACATTTTCCTCATGACAGATGTTAAGCTAACTAGCTAGTAATTTCCTTCTTTCTATTTCTTTCCCTTTTTGAATGAGGGATTTCTGTTCAATATCTTCCAATCTAATGGGACCATCCCCAAATGAAGGGAGCTTTGGAAAATTAAAACCAATGCATCAACTATCTCACTAGCCACTTCTTTCAAGAACCTTGTCTGGGGTCCATCATGACCTGAGCATTTATTACCCCATGCTTCAACAATTTACTGATTTCCACTTCAGTTGTGATTTCCCTGAATTCCTAACTCCCTTCCATTTCCTGATTTTAGTGCTGGGTTCTGTGTCGTTACTGTTATCCTCTGTAAAGAAGACTGTTGCAAAATACTAGTTTGATTCATCTGCCATCTCCTGATTTCCATTATGAATTCACCGGTCTGATTTTCTATGGGACAAATGATTACTTTCCTTCTTTAAATATTTATAGAAACTGTTCGAATCCAATGGATATTTATGGTTAGTTTTCTCTTGTCTTCTGGTCTTCCCATCTTTGTTAAATTTTCAGTCATTCTTTGCTGTTTTGTAATTTACCCAACTTGTTCTTACCTGCTTACATATCTTTGTATAATCATATATATTTGCTTTAAGTTCGATCATATCAGTAACATTTCAAATTTGCATGAATGGTGATTCCATTCCTTGGAGTTTCTCTTACTTATTAATTCTGTATATATTGTGAAATATCCCTGAAATGTCTGTCACTGCATCACAGTTAACCTATCCTCTAACATAATTTTTTCCGTCCACATTAGCTATCATGCCTTCATAATTCCTTATTTTAATTTGAATAATGGCACTTTCTTGTACCCACTTCTCTCTCCTTCAAAGTGAATGCAAAATTCACTTATCTTATGGTTGCTACTACTTAGGGCCTCCTGCATTATGAAATCTTTACTTAAAACTCTTTCATTGTATAAAACAAGGTCTAATATAGACTGTTTTTCTGGTTAGCTCCAGACAATACTGTTCTAAGAGTGTCTTCAAGGTGGTTTCTATGAATTCTTCATTCAGGATATCTTTTCCAATATGACTTTTCCAGTGATATGAAGAGTCATAGAGATGTACAGCATGGAAACAGACCCTTTGGTTTCCATGCCAACCAGATATCCCAACCCATTCTAGTCCCACCTGCCAGCACTTGGCCCATATCCCTCCAAACCCTTCCTATTCATATACCCATCCAAATGTCTTTTAAATGTTGCAATTTTACTAGCCTCCACCACTTCCTCTGGCAGCTCATTCCGTATCACCCTCAGCTTGAAAAAGTTGCCTCTTAGGTCTCTTTTATATCTATCCCATCTCACCCTAAACCTATGCCCTTTAGTTCTGGACTCCCCCATTGCAGGGAAGAGACTTTGTCTATTTATCCTATCCATGCTCCTCGTGACTTGATAAACATCCATAAGGTCACCCCTCAGCCTCCGACGCTCCAGGGAAACAACCCCAGCCTATTCAACCTCTCCCTATAGCTCAAATTCTTCACCCTGGCAACATCCTTATAAATCTTTTCTGAATCCTTTCAAGTATCCCAACATTCTTTCAATAGGAAGGAGACCAGAATTGCATGCAATATTCCAAAAGTGGCCTAACCAATGTCCTGTACATCCCAAACATAACCTCTTGACTCCTGTACTCAATTCTCTGACCAATAAAGTAAAGGATACCAAATGCCTCTTTCATTATCCTAACTACCTGCGACTTTACTTTCAAGGAGCTATGAACCTGCACTCCAAGGTCTCTTTGTTCAGCAGCACTCCCGAGGACCTTACCATTAAGTGTATTAGTCCTGCTAAGATTTGCTTTCCCAAAATGCAGCACCTATCTAAATTAAACTCCAACTGCCACTTCTCAGCCCATTGGCCCATCTGGTCAAGATCCTGTTGTAATCTAAGGTAATCTTCTTCACTGTCCATGACACCTTCAATTTTGATGTCATCTGCAAACTTACTAAGTATACATTTTATGCTCACATCCAAATCATTTCTATAAAATGATGAAAAGTAATGGACCCAGCACCCATTGTTGTTGCACTCCACTGGTCACAAGTCTCCAATCTGAAAAAAAGCCCTCCATCACCACTCTCTGCCTTCTACCTTTGAGCCAGTTCTGTATCCAAATTGCTAGTTCTCCCTGTATTCCATGAGATCTAACCTTGCTAACCAATCTCCCATGGGGAACCTTGTCGAACACCTTACTGAAGTCCATGTAGATCACATCCACCACTCTGCCCTCATCAATCTTCTTTGTTACTTCTTCAAACAACTCAATCAAGCTTGTGAGACATGATTTCCCACGCACAAAGCCATGTTGACTATCCCTAATCAGTCCTTGCCTTTCCAAATACATGTACATCCTGTCCCTCAGGATTCCTTCCAACATCTTGCCCACCACTGACATCAGGCTCAGTGATGTATAGTTCCCAGGCTTGTCCTTATCACCCTTCTTAAACAGTGGCACCACATTTGCCAACCTCCAGTCTTCTGGCACCTCACCTGTGACTATCGATGAAACAAATATCTCACAAGGGGCCCAGTAATCACTTCCCTAGCTTCCCACAGAGTTCTAGGGTACACCTGATCAGGTCCTGGGGATTTATCCACTTTTATGTGTTTCAAGACATCCAGCACTTCCTCCTTTATAATATGGACATTTTTCAAGATGTCACCATCTATTTCCATACATTCCAGATCCCTCATGCCCTTTTCCATTGTAAACACTGATGCAAAATATTTGTTTAGTATCTCCCCCATTTCCTGCAGCTCCACACAAAGACTGCCTTGCTGATCTTCGAGGGGCCCTATTCTCTCCCTAGTTACCGTTTTGTCCTTAATATATTTGTAAAAACCCTTTGGATTCTCCTTAATTCTATTTGCCCTTTTTGCCCTCCTGATTTCCCTCTTGAGTATAAAGGCAGAAGGAATTAACTTTTCTAAGGATTCATTCAATCTATCTTGTCTGTACCTGACATATGCGTCCTTCTTTTTCTTAACCAAACTCTCAATTTCTTTAGTCAACCAGCATTCCCTATACCTACCAGCCTTTCCTTTCACCCTGACAGGAATATACTGTCTCTGAACTCTCAATATCTCATTTCTGAAGTCTTCCCATTTTCCAGCTGTCCCTTTGCCTGCGAACATCTGCCCCCAGTCAGCTTTTGAAAGTTCTTGCCTGATACCGTCAAAATTGGCCTTCCTCTAATTTAGAGCTTCAATTTTTAGATCTGGTCTATTCTTTCCCATTACTATTTTTAAACAAAAGAATTATGGTTGCTGGTGACCAAGCATGTAGATGAGGGTGGGGTAGTTGACGTGGTATACATGGACTTCAGTAAAGCCTTTGATAAGGTTCCACATGGTAGGCTGTTGGAGAAAATGCAGAGGCATGGAATTGAGGGTGATTTAGTAGTTTGGATTAGAAACTGGCTTTCTGAAAGAAGGCAGCGAGTGGTGGATGATGGAAAATATTCAGCCTGGAGTCTGGTTACTAGTGGTGTGCCACAAGGATCTGTTTTGAGACCCCTGCTATTTATCATTTTTATAAATGACTTAGACGCAGGCATAGATAGATGTATTAGTAAACTTGCAGATGACACTAAAGTCAGTGGAGTAGTGGACAGTTTGGAAGAATGTTACAGGTTGTAGGGGAACTTGGAAAAACTGCAGAATCAGGCTGAGAGGTGTCAAATGGAGTTCAATGCAGCTAAATGTGAGGTTTGGGAAGAATAACAGGAAGGCTGAAAGATTCTTGGTAGTGTAGATGTGCAGAAGGATCTTGGAGTCCATGTGTATAGATCCCTGAAAGTTGCCATCCCTGTTGATAGTGCTGTTAAGAAGGCATACGGTGTGTTAGGTTTCATTCGTAGAGGGATTGAGTTCTGGAGCTGCAATATCATGCTGCAATTATACAGAACACTAGTGGCAGCCACACTTGGAATATTGTGTACAGTTCTGGTCACCATATTTCAGGAAGGATGTAGAAGCATTGGAAAAGGTGCAGAGGAGATTTACCAGGGTGTTGCCTGATCTGGAGGGAAGGTCTTATGAGGAAAGGCTGAGAGACTTGGGTCTGTTCTCATTGGAAAGAAGAAGGCTAAGAGGGGATTTGATAAAGACATACAAGATGGTCAGAGGATTAGACACGGTAGCCAGTGAAAGTCTTTTTCTTAGAATGATGATGTCAGCTTGTACGAAGGGGCATAACTACAAATTGAGGGGTGATAGATTTAAGACAGACATCACAGGTAGGTTCTTTATGCAAAGAGTGATAAGGGCGTGGAATGCACTACCTGTTAATGTAGTCAACTCAGCCACATTAGGGAGATTTAAACAATCCTTGATAAGCACATGGATGATGATAGGATAGTGGCGGGGAACGAGCTGAGAATAGTTCACAGGTCGGCGTAACATCGAGGGCCGAACGGCCTGTTCTGCGCTGTATTGTTCTATGTTTTATGTTCTGTAATTGCTAAGATATCCCAGTCCCATGTTCCTAACCATGGCCTGGGTTCACCTGCCTTCCCTGTTAGGCCTCTTGCATTGAATTAAATGAAATTTAATTTATCAGTCCTACCTTGTTCTCTGCTTTGTCTCTGCCTGTCCTGAATGTTTGACTCCTTTCTTTTCTTAACTGCACCAGTTTCAGATTGATCTCTTTTGCCACTATCTTCCTGGGTCCACACATAACATTCCCCCCCCCCCCCCCCGCCATCCCACCATTTAGATTAAGATTTCCCATGATTATCATTGCAGGATTATATCAAGCTCTTGTTATATCTTCCTTTTATGCCCTACTCTCCATATTGTTTAAGGTTAGGAGAGCTGTATGTCATTTCCACAAGCAAATTCTTTCCTTTATCATTTCTCATTTCGACCCAAATAGTTTCCACATCATTGTTTCCTGAACTTAGATCATCTTTCACTATCTTAATTAACAGAGCCATGCATCTGCTATTTTCTACTTTCTTGTCATTCTAATTGTCCTCTACACTTCAAGATTAGGTCCCAATCTATTTAATCCTCCAACCATATCTCTATAATGGCTACCAGATTATACTTATTCATTTATATTTGATCATACTTATTCATTTCTGTTTGAAGTCTCAGTTTATCTGTTTTGTTTTGAATTCTATGTGCATTCAAATACAGAGCCTTTAGTTTTACTCTTTAACTCATACTGTTTTTGTCTGTTCCTGTTTTCCACCCTATGAGACTTTTGAGTATTCCTCCACGATACCGAAATATCACCCACGCCAAATCAGAATTCTTCAGTAACCACCCACAGGATTCCAGTGTTGGCAGGATCAACTTTGACCTTTAGCTCTCTCATTCAATCTACTTGTCTTCTAACACCCCAGGACACTTGGCCCTTCTCTCCTCTACCTCCCTACACAGAACCCCAAACTGTCACTTCCGTGTGTCTCTCCTTTGCACCTTACATCATTCAAACCCAAGGTCTTACTGGCTAACCCGTGACTTGCCCTTTCCAGTCGTGAACCTCAGTGCAAGTTGGTATTCACCTGTTCCTCTTCCTGTGCTATATAATTCAAAGAAGAAAACTGCTGATATCTGATACAACAGCTCAAAATTGATGTTTCATGCTAACTTTGCGTGAATGTAAACTGCATGTCATGAACTTCTTGTACCTTGCTGATACTATCTAGAAGTAGAATATAATTTTTAAAAATGTTTTACTTTAAGAGCATACAAATATCATAGAAGTCATAGAATCCCTTCAGTGTGGAAACAGGCCCACTGAATTCACACCAACTCTCTGAAAACTATCCCACCAAGACCCAGCCCCTCACTGAACCCTGCTAATCCACCTCGGCTACACATTCCTGGACACTCTGGGCAATTTAGCGTGGATAATCTACCTAACCTGCATATCTTTGGACTGTGGAAGGAAACTGGAGGAAACCCACACACACATGACGAGAATGTGCAAGCTCCTCACAGACAGTCGAATCAAACCCAGGAACCTGCCACTGTGAGGCAGCAGTGCTAACCACCAAGTCACCATGTTGTTCCTGATGAAAGTGATCCTGTGTCCTTCTAACCTGCTATGAAAGCTTGCCAATAATAATAATAATTACTGGCCTTAGATATAGATTCAGCATTGGTAATTCTTTGGATTTGGAGTTAGCTTATGAGATATTCATTGAAGCTAACATGGCATAAGCTGTCGTGCATTGTGCTTTTAATCCATTTAGCCATGACAACTGTTAAATAACAGAGACATATTTGGATTTGGAGGTTAATGTATTATTCTTGGCAAGCTTTCATAATAGGTTTGAAGCACACAGGATCACTTTCACAGTTTTTTTGCTATGTATGTTTTCACTTATTTCCTTGTCACCTTTATCCTGAATATATGTGGAGTTGGTGTTTTCATTCTTCTTAGTTTGTTTGTCTATAAGCAATATATCTTAAAAAAAACTACTGGACAGATTTCAATGAAACTTTGTATATAGATAGGCTGTGGCCCAAGAAAGGATTCATTAATTTTTGGTAAAGATAAGGAACTGGATTCAGATTCTGGAATTCTTTTAAAGGATCTATTTTGGTATATAGTGTTACTCCATTTTAGTTTAGAATGTGTATTCTTTTAAGTGGCTGTGGTGCAATTTGTCACAACTATATGTGAGCAGAGTTTTCAGAGCAAGTTTTGGATGTGCATTGCTTGAAGACTCATTGGTTAGATGAAAACATCTTTTTTTTAGGTTTGTAGTTGTAGAGAAGGTTATTTTTAAAAAAACTCGAGGAAAAGTGGTTTAATTGTAATAATGTTGAGTTTGCACTCCACTGATTGTCTTATCATTTGTACATTTCTAGATTCATACCTACTTCCGAGGGAGAAACAATCTGTAGTAACCGAACAATGAGATTTACGTGCTTTTTAGAGGAAAGCATTTCCAATTTTCTTCTTTTCTCATTGGTTGAAATGAGGGTGGACAAACCACTTGAAAACACCCACCTTTACAAATATGCGACAGAATGTAACTTGTAAAATTTATTACTTTACCATGTTTTACCTAAATCTTATGTCTACTAATACGTTATGCCATACAATTTGATTTAATATTGTCATGCTTTTATTAGTTTTTATTATTGTATTCCAATATAGAATTATATCCAAATGTATAATACCTATGAAGTATTGTGACTGCAATTTATGCAATCTATCCAACTGCATTCCAAAAACTATTCAAAATACTTTTTGATTTTTAAAACATCTGTATACTTTCAGCAACTGAAGTTTATAATGTCCAAAATAAAGGTTTAAAGAAAATATAACAATCAAAACAATTATGTATTTCACAAAATGTATCTTGTCGGTTAGGTCTGGGGTTGGACCGGATATATTTTTTCAGAGCTATATAATTGCTGTATGCTGATTGCAGTTTATGCAATCTGAATATATGGGATGGAATCTTTATAGGGGACTGAATATTGTGAGCTATGGTAAGAATTGTATTGGAATTGTATAAGAGGTTTTGAAAGGCCTATCTTGACATTGGAGGCCACATGCTGTACCCTTTATGCATCTCCTGAGTAGCACACTAGACAATGACAAGTTATCAATTAAGGAGGACTATAACTTGTTTAATGCCTTTTAAAACTCAGCTTGTTGAAATTCATCTTCCTATCTTACCAAATGTGCTGAACAAGCTACATGTCGAGAATTCTCAAAATGGAATTCACAGGCAGTACCTGCCAACTTCAGCTCACCACATGCTCCAAAAGTCCTTTATGTTGGACACTGGGCACCAAAATCACAGGGCATACACGGTGGGTACTGACGACATGCACTTATGCCCAAACACATTGTCATCCAGTGTGTGTCAACCTCTAAGAATTTTCATGGCACATCCCTGATCTATTTACACTATGCTTTTGCAGTTCAATGCTGCACTGGCAGCTATCACTGTAATGCTGCAGCAAGGATACTCTTCACTTAGGGACATGCACCCCGCCCGTGGTCTGGACCAAGCTGCATTAGTAGCCCGTTTGCTTGCTCTCATTGTGCTCACATACTCAAAGCCTACTTGGGTGATCACAGTTTTTATATCTTACACAGCCTTGCCTTCCCTTTTGGTACTTTGCCTCTTTAGCCAGAGATACCAGGCTTACAGTTCTACTGTGCCTCAAATGTGAACTGCTGTGCTCTTCCAGCACTACTTATCCAGAATCCGGTTCCCAGCATCTGCAGTCATTGTTTTTACCTACCTTACAGTTCTACTGTCTTACCATGCTGTTTAGTGCACACATAAAGCCAGGAAGCTTGAAATGATTAGCAGCAGTCCTTAGTCAAGTCAAGGGAGATTGCCTTTGATCAGGCTGTTTCAGCTTAGTACATCAATGGCATTTTGGATAATAGTCTGGAGTCTTGAACAAGTTTAGTCAGCTGCTTGAGATGCTCAGACTTTGGATTGTTTCCATTATAAGGGATAAAGAGCTGAATGTCAGTCAGACTACTTCCGTCTTGACTTCTTTTACTCCAATGTGGGCTATTTTACTTACAGAATGAGAGAAATTTATTAAGGGAAATGAGAGGAAATAGCACAGCTGTTATTTTGATGCAGGTGTGGAGATATCTTGAGTGAATAGATAATGCAGTCCTCTGTCAAATGATGTCAAGTGTTGGGATGTGTGATGATGAGAGAGGGAAAATATTGCAGGTATTAGTGAGAGTGGTAGAGCATGAGCTTTGATGGGAGGTGTGTGTAGTAGCAGTGATAGTGAGTGTGAGGGGTCAGAGAGAAGATAGTGGCACTTGAGCTGGCAGAGGAGAGAAAACCTTTCCTTTTTTCAACAGTGCTTTGCATTCCTCTAGACAACTATGGTTGCACTAACCATTGCGGCAACCTTGGACCACGTTGGCATAGTCTCCTCTGCTGGTCCTGAGTGAAGAGGAAATCTAGCCTGTACGCCACTCCACCCAGCATGACCTTCAGGTCCTTGCTTGCAAAGCAGGTACCAAATTTCCCTTCACTGCTATGGCCAGGGCAATTGTCAGGAACAATGCAAGGCAACTCCAGACTGACAGTGCTTGTCCAGCTGTACAATAGCTTTGTAAAGATGCTGCCAGTGCCAGGAGTGCTGGGCAATACTGGAATATCCCAGCAGTATGGAGTTATTCTGGAAACTCTGCATGGTAAGATGAGGATATATTCAGATGAGAAGGATACCATAGGAGTGGAGAAGGTAGTTAGTGATGGGCATTTAAAAAGATGGAGTGAGAAAATCCACTAAGCCACATGACAAACGTCTCTCCAAAAATCTTGAAGCAACTGATAAGTTGAATCTCACATTTTTATAGTAATGCCTATGTAATAAACTTAACGTTTTGCTCAGTAGATTTAATTTTCAATAATTTAGACAAGTGTGAATGATGGTTTCATAATGAGAAAAATGACAGCATAATAATTACATACATGTTACTTTCATTCTCTGGCTTCAGAAAGTGAATTAAATGCTGTGAAAAAGGGAGAAACGTTTTAGTTATTTTAGTGAGTTTGATTTTCAAATTTTAAAAAAATCAGTTGAATTTTAAACCAACTAATTTCTCTGGTAGTGTGCTGGTGTAACTTTTCTCCTTGTAATTATAATGACTAATTTCCAGAGATATGTTTAAACTAAGAAAAATATCACAGCACAGGAGAAGGGAATAAGATAAAATAAAAGTGTGGAAAAGAAGGAATAGAAATAACAAAAGAAAAGGTGTTGAGACAGAAAGACAGTGAGAAATAGCAACATCAAATGGAATAATTCTGTAAGTTACCAGTATTCACTTCCAGAAAAATTTTAGGAAATCCTGAGAATATGAAGAGGATTAATACAAATATAAATTGTTTGATTTTGCTTTACCACATAAAGTATACTCACATTACTTTGCCAAATGTGTTGTTGCCCTGCTGTGCTTGATTCGCTCTGGGGCACGGTTGGCATAATAACTAATTTCAGCACCGTTAGTTCCAGTGTTGACCTAAATGCGGCATTGATGGATTAGTATGTGATTTCAATAATATCTCTCAACATTTACATTTCTGACTTCTGCTTGACTACCAGAGGACAGTTTTTAGTCATGTAATCCCAAATATAAATCCAAACTTGTCCTTGAAAGTAATGTTGCAATTCAAAGTCACAAAGGTAACAATGAACTCAGCTGTTGAAATAGGAAAACATGAAGAGAAAGATCAAAGCTAGTAGGGAGGAAAAAGTAGAATAATATTTAAAAAGCTTATGTTGCACACTTTTTTAAAAAAGAGGTTATTTAATTATGAGACAAGAATACTTATTTCTAATATCTGAGTAAGTATAGTTTGGGAATTCCTCTGAGTAAATACCTTGTTTAAAAAATGGCCACCACAAATGCAGAGAATTCCTGGAATTGTCAGCAGAGTAAAGGTCCAATCTTCTTTTGTTCATTAATTACTTGGGCATCGGTGGCTGTATCAGCATTTGTTGCCTATCCTTAATTGCCCAGAGGGTAGTTAAGAGTCATCCATATTGCAGTGGGTCTGGAGTCATGTGGAGGTTAGGCCAGGTAAGAATGGTTGATTTCCTTCCCTAAAGGACAGTAGTGAACAAGTTGCGTTTTTCCAACAATTGTCAACAATTTTGTGGTCATCACTAGGCTTTAAATAATTGAATTATTATTGAATTCAAATATCAGCAGTTGCCTTGGCAAGATGCAAACCTGGGTCCCCAGAACCTTACCTTGGTCTCTGGAGTTGAGTTATAATACTTAAGCCATTGCCTTCCCTAATCATGCCTCTCTCAGAATTTATTCAAAACAGAGTAGGTGTCAAATATAATATTTTGCAGAAACAATAAAGGAGCAAGCTTTATTATATTTAATTATGAATCAGACTTTGGGGTTCTTGGGGTACAGTGACAATGTCTCCACCTCTGAGCTAGCAGGCCTGGATTCAAATCCCACTTGCTCCAGGGGAGTGTCATAACATCTCTGAACAGGTTGATTAGAAAAGAACATTCAAATCAGACTTCAGTAAATGATCCTTTACTAAGTACAATGCTAACTGCAGTAATGATAAAACTACCTAATTCACTGTTATGTTTTGAAAGGAGAAATTTCCCATAGTAATGAAAATTCTGGATTTTGGTCAGGTTTACAGAAGGTAGAATCTGACAATAGCAAATTGGTTAAAACTGTTATTGTGCAAATATAAACTGTATCAACGGGAGGTGTTCAAAAATATTTGTGCTTAATTCGGGATCCTGGTATATATTCCAAAAGGGCAAAGCACTACTAACTATTATAAGTTAGCCATAATCTACAAATAAACAAAATGAAAACATGTATAATAGTACAAAGAATCATGTAGATCTAGGAGAAGGGAGAGATATAAAGACTTATAAATGACTCAATTATAATGGAAGAAAAAAGGGCAGTCAAATAAAATGTGAGCCTTTTAAAATAGCTGCAAGTAATATTTCAAATGAAGAAAAGGAATTGGCAGATGAGTTCAATAATTATATGGGGTTATGATTTAGATGTGCCAGTGTTGGACTGGGATGTACAAAGTTAAAAATCACACAACACCAGGTTATAGTCCAACAGGTTCATTTGGAAGCACTAGCTTTTGGAGCGCTGCTCCTTCTTCAGGTGGTTATGGAGCCTGATGAAGGAGCAGCACTTTGAAAGCTCATGCTTCCAAATTAACCTGTTGGACTATAACCTGGTGTTGTGTGATTTTTAATATAGGGGTAGTCTTCACAGTTGAAGAAGGGGACTGTATCCCTGACATTGCAGGGAAACTAATAACAAGCACTGGAAGCCACTGAGTTAACATCAGCCATAAAACTTTATTGGAAGTAAAAGGTATAAAAGCAAAACAAATCCTCAAGATCTGATGATTATTAAAGAATAAGTGAGGAAATTTGGGATACTTTAGCTTTAGTGTGTCAGAATTCTCAAATAAGAAAATATCCTTTTAGATTAAAACATTGTGCTAAAATTATGAATCACAAATGTATATGAGTGAAATCAAGAAATCATAGCTTTGTTATTGTAGCAGCTGTGTGGAAATGTTATTGGAATCTATAATTAGAGGCAGATTGAACACTTCAAGAAAATTTGAGTTTATTAGACACAACCAAAAAGAATTTCGAAAACAAAAGCAAAATACTATTGCTGGTGAATGTTTGAAATTCTTAGCAAGTCTGGCAACATCTGTTGAAAGAAAAAAAAGGTTTTCTCCTTCATTGTTTCATTGAATGTGGACAGCATTAGGTGACAAATGCTGGGTTTACCATTCTTATTTGTTCATGAGTGGCTTGACAAGTCATTTCACTGGCCAATATTTATTGCCTATCTATAATTGCCCAGAGGACATTTTAAGAATCAACCACATTGCTGTGGATCAGGAGTCACATGTAAGTCAGACTGGTAAGGATGGCAGATTTCTTTACCTAAACGAGCATAAGTGAACCAGATAGATTTTTCAGAGAACAGGCAACAATTTCATAGTTAGATCATTACATAATTCTATAGTTTATTTTTATTTATTCCTAGGACCTGAAAATTATTGGTTGGCCAGCATTTATTATCAGTAGGAGCAAATTACTGCAGATATTGAAAGCTGAACAGAAAACAAAAAATGCTGGAGATCAGTGGGTCAGGCAGCATCCGTAGAGAAAAAGCAAGCTAGTGTTTCAAGCTTCGATGACTTCTCATATCGACTGTGATCTTCAGTATAGAGTCATTGAGATATGCAGCACGGAAACAGACCCTTTGGTCCAACCCATCCATGCCGACCAGATATACCAACCCAATCTAGTCCCACCTGCCAGCACCCGGCCCATATCCCTCCAAACCTTTCCTATTCATATACCCATCCAAATGCTTTTTAAATGTTGCAATTGTACCAGCCTCCACCACTTCCTCTGGTAGCTCATTCCATACACATACCATTCTCTGCGTGAAAAAGTTGCCCCTTAGGTATCTTTTATATCTTTTCCCCTCACCCTAAACCTATGCCCTCTAGTTCTGAACTCCCCCACACCGGTGAAAAGACTTTGTCTATTTATCCTATCCATGCCTCTTATGATTTTGTAAACCTCTATAAGGTCACCTCTCAGCCTCTGACGCTGCAAGGAAAACAGCCCCAGCCTGTTCAGCCTCTCCTTATATATAGCTCAAACCCTCAATTTCTGGCAACTTCCTTGTAAATCTTTTCTGAACCCTTTCAAGTTTCACAACATCTTTCCGATAGCACAGATTATTGGTTTCAGTAATTGCCTTTGTGAAGGTAGTGATGAACTGCCTTCTTGGACTGCTGTAGTCCACATATGTAGATTGACCCACAGTGCCGTTAGGCAGGGAATTCCAGGATTTTAACTCTATGACATTGAAGCAATGGTGATATATTTCCAAGTCACAATTTGAATGGCTTGGAGGGGCACTTCCAGGCGGTGGCGTTCTTATGTATCTGCTGCCCTTGACCTTCTAGTTGAAAGTGGTCATGGGTTTGGAAGGTGCTGTCTCAGGATCTTTAGTGAATTTCTGCAGTACATCTTATTCTATGGCAGGATTCAAACCTGAGTCCCTGGAACATGACCTGGGTCTCTAGTTTTTCAGCAGTAATACCACGACAGGTCATTGAATTCCCAGATGAATAAACACGATGGGTATTTACAATAATATTTGGCGTGGTCATGAACACTAAGACTAGCTTCATGTTCAAAATTTGTAAGTGAATTTAAATTCCATTAACTACCATGGTTGGATTTTTATCCATGTCCATATAGCATTGGCTGGGTCCTCTGGATAACTATTCTAATGACATTATCACTAATCTACTGACCTTTCTAAATGTTCCAGGTTTTGATGAAAGCTTAATGCCCTAATGTTCAGCTGTAGTTTTTACATAGGGATGGCTTTGGAGGCGGGAGCGCCAAGAAAATAATGATTACTTGAAACAGGACTTTTCCTTATTGTGTTCCATTGTGAGCCAGTTTTGCCAGAATGCAGCTTGGCTGTCCATTCCATTAAGGCAACATCTGATTTAAAGTCTTATGGCTCAATCGGAGTAATTTTGAGTCCTATAAGTAAGTTTGCAAATGACATGAAGATTTTGTCAACGGTATGTTTTACAAAGTGGAGCAAGAAAGTACAGAAACAAAATAGATAAAATGAGTGGGCGTTGCAGTGGCAGAAGTATATTAATGCAGGTAAGTATGATATAATCCATTTTGACTAAGAAAAAGGACAGGACAGAGTCAAGTATTTGTATAAAAGGTAACTGTTTGTGAGCAATGACGATCAGATTTCAATAACAACGTCGAGGTCCTGAAGCTCTCAAAATACTGTCTTATCAAACTGTGCTTTAATTTCCTTTAATATAGAGTGTTCAGAAATGATTTGATTAAAGGCATTTTGAAAGAAATTGGTAAAGCCAATAGAGAGAAACATTTTCTGTTGATAGAGCCCCTGACAAAGGAATAGATCCTTAAAATCAGATGTAGGCCATTCAGAAAATGGACTTTTCCTACGCAGTGCTGCCAGACATGTGCCACATTCTCCCTCAGTAAGTAGCAAGTGTTGGTTCAATTGCTATTCTAAAATCTAATGTTGTAGAGTTTTGCCAAATAAGACTATTAAGGTATATGATGCTGAGTTACTTGGATGTAATTAGTACGTAGATCAACCATGATCTCATTAAATGATAGAACAGAGTTGAGAAGCTGAATGGCCTTCTCCTTTTTTTTTGTCCTGTCTGCTATTCAACTTACGTTATCATTCAGTTGAACAGATGAAATGTAAACAAATTAAGCAATGAGACGATTGCACTATGAACTATTGAGAGAGTCCCACTCTATGCCAGCGAAACTATTCCACTTGGAACGAGTGAGACTGTTCCATTATGAACCAGTGAGAGTGCCCCGACTCTGAACCAGTGAGAGAGCCCCGACTCTGAACCAGTGAGAGAGCCCCGACTCTGAACCAGTGAGAGTGCCCCGACTCTGAACCAGTGAGAGTGCCCCGACTCTGAACCAGTGAGAGTGCCCCGACTCTGAACCAGTGAGAGTGCACCGACTCTGAACCAGTGAGAGAGCCCCGACTCTGAACCAGTGAGAGTGCCCCGACTCTGAACCAGTGAGAGTGCCCCGACTCTGAACCAGTGAGAGTGCACCGACTCTGAACCAGTGAGAGAGCCCCGACTCTGAACCAGTGAGAGTGCCCCGACTCTGAACCAGTGAGAGTGCCCCGACTCTGAACCAGTGAGAGAGCCCCGACTCTGAACCAGTGAGAGTGCCCCGACTCTGAACCAGTGAGAGTGCCCCGACTCTGAACCAGTGAGAGTGCCCCGACTCTGAACCAGTGAGAGTGCCCCGACTCTGAACCAGTGAGAGTGCCCCGACTCTGAACCAGTGAGAGTGCCCCGACTCTGAACCAGTGAGAGTGCCCCGACTCTGAACCAGTGAGAGAGCCCCGCCTCTGAACCAGTGAGAGTGCCCCGACTCTGAACCAGTGAGAGAGCCCCGACTCTGAACCAGTGAGAGAGCCCCGACTCTGAACCAGTGAGAGAGCCCCGACTCTGAACCAGTGAGAGTGCCCCGACTCTGAACCAGTGAGAGAGCCCCGACTCTGAACCATTGAGAGAGCCCCGACTCTGAACCATTGAGAGAGCCCCGACTCTGAACCATTGAGAGAGCCCCGACTCTGAACCATTGAGAGAGCCCCGACTCTGAACCAGTGAGAGAGCCCCGACTCTGAACCAGTGAGAGAGCCCCGACTCTGAACCAGTGAGAGAGCCCCGACTCTGAACCAGTGAGAGAGCCCCGACTCTGAACCAGTGAGAGAGCCCCGACTCTGAACCAGTGAGAGAGCCCCGACTCTGAACCAGTGAGAGAGCCCCGACTCTGAACCAGTGAGAGAGCCCCGACTCTGAACCAGTGAGAGAGCCCCGACTCTGAACCAGTGAGAGAGCCCCGACTCTGAACCATTGAGAGTGCCCCGACTCTGAACCAGTGAGAGTGCCCCGACTCTGAACCAGTGAGAGAGCCCCGACTCTGAACCAGTGAGAGTGCCCCGACTCTGAACCAGTGAGAGTGCCCCGACTCTGAACCAGTGAGCGAGCCCCGACTCTGAACCAGTGAGCGAGCCCCGCCTCTGAACCAGTGAGCGAGCCCCGCCTCTGAACCAGTGAGCGAGCCCCGCCTCTGAACCAGTGAGAGAGCCCCGCCTCTGAACCAGTGAGAGAGCCCCGCCTCTGAACCAGTGAGAGAGCCCCGCCTCTGAACCAGTGAGAGAGCCCCGCCTCTGAACCAGTGAGAGAGCCCCGCCTCTGAACCAGTGAGAGAGCCCCGCCTCTGAACCAGTGAGAGAGCCCCGCCTCTGAACCAGTGAGAGAGCCCCGCCTCTGAACCAGTGAGAGAGCCCCGCCTCTGAACCAGTGAGAGAGCCCCGCCTCTGAACCAGTGAGAGAGCCCCGCCTCTGAACCAGTGAGAGAGCCCCGCCTCTGAACCAGTGAGAGAGCCCCGCCTCTGAACCAGTGAGAGAGCCCCGCCTCTGAACCAGTGAGAGAGCCCCGCCTCTGAACCAGTGAGAGAGCCCCGCCTCTGAACCAGTGAGAGAGCCCCGACTCTGAACCAGTGAGAGAGCCCCGACTCTGAACCATTGAGAGAGCCCCGACTCTGAACCAGTGAGAGTGCCCCGACTCTGAACCATTGAGAGTGCCCCGACTCTGAACCAGTGAGAGTGCCCCGCCTCTGAACCAGTGAGAGTGCCCCGCCTCTGAACCAGTGAGCGAGCCCCGCCTCTGAACCAGTGAGCGAGCCCCGCCTCTGAACCAGTGAGCGAGCCCCGCCTCTGAACCAGTGAGCGAGCCCCGCCTCTGAACCAGTGAGCGAGCCCCGCCTCTGAACCAGTGAGCGAGCCCCGCCTCTGAACCAGTGAGCGAGCCCCGCCTCTGAACCAGTGAGCGAGCCCCGCCTCTGAACCAGTGAGCGAGCCCCGCCTCTGAACCAGTGAGCGAGCCCCGACTCTGAACCAGTGAGAGAGCCCCGACTCTGAACCAGTGAGAGAGCCCCGACTCTGAACCATTGAGAGAGCCCCGACTCTGAACCATTGAGAGAGCCCCGACTCTGAACCATTGAGAGAGCCCCGACTCTGAACCAGTGAGAGTGCCCCGACTCTGAACCAGTGAGAGTGCCCCGACTCTGAACCATTGAGAGTGCCCCGACTCTGAACCATTGAGAGTGCCCCGACTCTGAACCATTGAGAGTGCCCCGCCTCTGAACCAGTGAGCGAGCCCCGCCTCTGAACCAGTGAGCGAGCCCCGCCTCTGAACCAGTGAGCGAGCCCCGCCTCTGAACCAGTGAGCGAGCCCCGCCTCTGAACCAGTGAGCGAGCCCCGCCTCTGAACCAGTGAGCGAGCCCCGCCTCTGAACCAGTGAGCGAGCCCCGCCTCTGAACCAGTGAGCGAGCCCCGCCTCTGAACCAGTGAGCGAGCCCCGCCTCTGAACCATTGAGAGAGCCCCGACTCTGAACCAGTGAGAGAGCCCCGCCTCTGAACCAGTGAGAGAGCCCCGCCTCTGAACCAGTGAGAGAGCCCCGCCTCTGAACCAGTGAGAGAGCCCCGCCTCTGAACCAGTGAGAGAGCCCCGCCTCTGAACCAGTGAGAGAGCCCCGCCTCTGAACCAGTGAGAGAGCCCCGCCTCTGAACCAGTGAGAGAGCCCCGACTCTGAACCAGTGAGAGAGCCCCGACTCTGAACCAGTGAGAGAGCCCCGACTCTGAACCAGTGAGAGAGCCCCGACTCTGAACCAGTGAGAGTGCCCCGACTCTGAACCAGTGAGAGTGCCCCGACTCTGAACCATTGAGAGAGCCCCGACTCTGAACCATTGAGAGAGCCCCGACTCTGAACCATTGAGAGAGCCCCGACTCTGAACCATTGAGAGTGCCCCGACTCTGAACCAGTGAGAGAGCCCCGACTCTGAACCAGTGAGAGTGCCCCGACTCTGAACCAGTGAGAGAGCCCCGACTCTGAACCAGTGAGAGTGCCCCGACTCTGAACCAGTGAGAGTGCCCCGACTCTGAACCAGTGAGAGTGCCCCGACTCTGAACCAGTGAGAGTGCCCCGACTCTGAACCAGTGAGAGTGCCCCGACTCTGAACCAGTGAGAGTGCCCCGACTCTGAACCAGTGAGAGTGCCCCGACTCTGAACCAGTGAGAGAGCCCCGACTCTGAACCAGTGAGAGAGCCCCGACTCTGAACCAGTGAGAGTGCCCCGACTCTGAACCAGTGAGAGTGCCCCGACTCTGAACCAGTGAGAGTGCCCCGACTCTGAACCAGTGAGAGTGCCCCGACTCTGAACCAGTGAGAGTGCCCCGACTCTGAACCAGTGAGAGTGCCCCGACTCTGAACCAGTGAGAGAGCCCCGACTCTGAACCAGTGAGAGTGCCCCGACTCTGAACCAGTGAGAGTGCCCCGACTCTGAACCAGTGAGAGTGCCCCGCCTCTGAACCATTGAGAGTGCCCCGCCTCTGAACCAGTGAGAGTGCCCCGCCTCTGAACCAGTGAGAGTGCCCCGCCTCTGAACCAGTGAGAGTGCCCCGCCTCTGAACCAGTGAGCGAGCCCCGCCTCTGAACCAGTGAGCGAGCCCCGCCTCTGAACCAGTGAGCGAGCCCCGCCTCTGAACCAGTGAGCGAGCCCCGCCTCTGAACCAGTGAGCGAGCCCCGCCTCTGAACCAGTGAGCGAGCCCCGCCTCTGAACCAGTGAGCGAGCCCCGCCTCTGAACCAGTGAGAGAGCCCCGCCTCTGAACCATTGAGAGAGCCCCGCCTCTGAACCATTGAGAGTGCCCCGCCTCTGAACCAGTGAGCGAGCCCCGCCTCTGAACCAGTGAGCGAGCCCCGCCTCTGAACCAGTGAGCGAGCCCCGCCTCTGAACCAGTGAGCGAGCCCCGCCTCTGAACCAGTGAGCGAGCCCCGCCTCTGAACCATTGAGAGAGCCCCGCCTCTGAACCATTGAGAGAGCCCCGCCTCTGAACCATTGAGAGAGCCCCGCCTCTGAACCAGTGAGAGAGCCCCGCCTCTGAACCAGTGAGAGAGCCCCGCCTCTGAACCAGTGAGAGAGCCCCGCCTCTGAACCAGTGAGAGAGCCCCGCCTCTGAACCAGTGAGAGTGCCCCGCCTCTGAACCAGTGAGAGAGCCCCGCCTCTGAACCAGTGAGGGAGCCCCGCCTCTGAACCAGTGAGAGAGCCCCGCCTCTGAACCAGTGAGAGAGCCCCGCCTCTGAACCATTGAGAGAGCCCCGCCTCTGAACCAGTGAGAGAGCCCCGCCTCTGAACCAGTGAGAGAGCCCCGCCTCTGAACCAGTGAGAGAGCCCCGCCTCTGAACCAGTGAGAGAGCCCCGCCTCTGAACCAGTGAGAGAGCCCCGCCTCTGAACCAGTGAGAGAGCCCCGCCTCTGAACCAGTGAGAGAGCCCCGCCTCTGAACCAGTGAGAGAGCCCCGCCTCTGAACCAGTGAGAGAGCCCCGCCTCTGAACCAGTGAGAGTGCCCCGACTCTGAACCAGTGAGAGAGCCCCGACTCTGAACCAGTGAGAGAGCCCCGACTCTGAACCAGTGAGAGTGCCCCGACTCTGAACCAGCGATGTGTTGCCCCACTCCGAACCAGTCAGGGGCTGCCCCACTCCGAACCAGTGACACTTTCCCAGTTGGGTAGAGAAGAATTCTGTGGAAGTTGCAGCCACAGTTATGTCATCTACCTGACTTCAACACAATCATTTTCTGGGGTTAAATTTTAGGCCATTGTCTTCAGTCCTTTATAAAAATACTATACCTTTGTCAATATTCCATACCTCAGCATGGCATCAGTTCCAAATTATCCAGACTTCTCACTACCTTTCAGATGTTAGGCTCTGAACTGAGCATCTAACACTACCTCATCCTCATCACAGTGTGCCTATTTCCAAATTTGCAACATCTCCCAGTCCATCAGCTGCTGAACACCTCATCCATGACCTTGCTACCTTTATGCTTGTCCATTGTAATGTTCCCCTTGTTGTTGTCTTGTGCTTCATAAACTTTACCACATTCAAATCTCTGTTTCACAAATCCATCCACCATTCTTTCTGTCCTCCATTGGACCTCCATTCCTCAGCCTCCAAATTAAAATTTTTATGTTGTGTTTAAATTAATTCCTGGTATTGCCTCTTGCAATCTCTGTAAGGTATCTCCTTTAGCTTAACACTCTAAGTTTCCATTCTGTTTCTCTGACTCTGGTCTTTCATGCACTTTCCAATGCCTTTGTCCCATCACTGGCAGCAAGTACCTTTCAGACTTTAGACCTTAACTTCTAGAAATTCTCCTTGTACTCTGTTATCATTCACTGAACTTTTAAGACCCTCCTTGAAACCCACCTCTTTGTCAAAACGTTTCATCCACCCTCATAATATCTTCTTCTTCACCATAGCATCCATTTTTTTCTGATTGAACCTTTGTATAGCATTTTGGAATGATTTGCTAAATTAAAGGTGCTATGTGGCAGCAAGCTGTTGTTGTTGGTGACACACTTTAGTAATGCAAAAAGCATTAGAAACAAGTCTAAAGTTAAATTGGCACGATTCTCTGATGAATCAGTGATGAATCATTCAGTAATTCTGCAATTTAGTAGGCTCTTGTTTCTGCATTTCAAAACAGCATATTGTAAATTTCACAGAAGATGGCTCTTTATATAGCTCCTGCAGTTTCAGAAGATACCTACACATGAGTTATATAACCCTCTTCTGTGATTAGAATATATCCAGAGCTGCAGATTGTGAAGATCCAAATGAAATATCAAACAAAAAGCAAAAATAAAGAAAAGATTGAAAATGCCAAACAAATCCATCAATATTTGAAAGAGAAATGAAAATTAACATTTTAGATGCAAACTTTCATCTGCTTCCAGTACAAATTGATCTGCTGGGCATTTACAACATTTTCAGTTTCTAATTAATATATTCAGCACTTAGAGTTTTTTTATTTGGTTTGCATGATTGTAATATTGTTTGGTAAATCACTGGCTAATCCTGGGATTTGTTTTTACCTGTTGTGTTCTCTGTTATGGTATAGTCCTAATCAATCTGACAATGCATGCCCACCAGCACTGGAGGTCACAGCGTAAATGGAAAGGCACCTTGTGGGACAAGTTGGTGCAAGTGTCATGAATAGCATGTCTCCAGTCCTTGCATACCAAACACTGTGATAACTCCCTCCCTTGTGCTGCAGAGATGTTGGTCCAACCACCTTTTATGCCTGAGCATTTTACAATGGGGGCAGCATAGCATGTGAGTGACATGGGCAGAGTGGCAGGACATGTTTTTGTCTTATGCAAATCAGATTTCCATCATTTAAATTTTATTTAACAACTTCTAGATGAGTGTTCCCAAGCTCAGGAAACCAGACAACATTTTTTAATTGTTCAGGGGATGTGGCATAACTCGCAAGGCCAGCACATTTGCCAATTTGAATTGTCCTGCAAGTGAGTGGCTTGGTAAGATCATATCAGAAGGCAGTAAAGAGTTAATCATATTGCTCCCAGACTGGAACTGCATGTAAGTCAAACCAGGAAAAGATGACAGGTTTGTTTCCAGGTGTTTTTTTTTTGTGTGACAATTGTCAGTGGTTATGTAGCCATCATTAAGCTAGTTTTTATATCCAGATTTAATTTTTATGAAACTCAAATATTACCATCTGTCATGGAGGGTTTTGAACCCCTGTCCCTAGAACTTTAGAGTCTGGAGTTCTGGATTACTGGTTAATTTATATTATCACTATGCCACTGCCGAGGAGCTGCAACAGTGCTTTTTCCAAGGGAGATTTTGCGAGCCTTTTAGTTGATTGCAGTTTGTCTATAGTCTTAGCTGTGACTGCTAAACGTCTCTCACTTAACGTCCATAGCCTCTTTCTCTTTTAGTACATCTTGCAATCATGCCCAAAAACCCATCCTGATTTGCAGCTGTCCCGTTCAATTGCTGGGGACTCAGCTGCCAAAGGGCATTCCTGCAGACTTCTGCTGACCCTCTTCTTTACCTGGTAGCAGGCCACACTATTAATTTAGCTATCTGCTAGGTGGTTAACAGATTTAATTAAAAACAATAATGAATTAAGTTTGGCAGGTTCTTTGTGTACTGACGTATTTGGATTTTATTTCTGGTCTTGGCCCTCACACTCCCTCCTCCTCCCCATTAACGTTAGAGCTATGGTATTAGCTTACATGACAATTTTCCATTTTAAAATTAACCTTGCTTAAATATTAACATTTGTGCTCTATGAAAAGCAATGTAATGATATTGGAGCTTTTAATTTTTATAGAGTCTGGGAAAGCTAATTGGCAGAATTAACATGGAAACTAGTTTATTCAATGCACTTGAGACAATTTCTCAAACAAAGAAGGTATTAAGAAACCAATAATGCAACAGAGTTTCAAAAGGTGTTAAGTTTACAGAAAGTTGCATTCAGAAGGAGACCAGGCAGGAGTCTAAAGGTAGTTAAGGTAAGAATAAGGGCTTCAGCAGTGGATGAACCTAGGCACAGGCAAAGTGGAAATAAGTGATCTTATTGAGTGGCACAACTATAAGGTTGGAAGCTCATTTCGAGATCAGATATAGGACCAAAGTTGTGAACAGATTGACTGAATCTTAGACTTTCCAGGAAAGGTGATCTTAAAAAGTGTCTGCCTTCTGCAATAAAAGGTTAGCACTGCTGCCTCACAGCGCCAGAGACCCGGGTTCAATTCCCGCCTCAGGCGACTCACTGTGTGGAGTTTGCACGTTCTCCCCGTGTCTGCGTGGGTTTCCTCCGGGTGCTCCGGTTTCCTCCCACAGTCCAAAGATGTGCAGGTCAGGTGAATTGGCCATGCTAAATTGCCTGTAGTGTTAGGGCAGGGGTAGATGTAGATGTAGGGGTATGGGTGGGTTACGCTTCGGCGGGCGCGGTGTGGACTTGTTGGGCCGAAGGGCCTGTTTCCACACTGTAAGTAATCTAATCTAATCTAATTTATGTCTGTAGTTGTATAAATTTTAGAGTTCGGATTTCAAACTAGTTGCATATGGGTATTTGTTACTTTTGAAAAGAGTTTAAAACAAAACTGGATCAGACAGTACTTCTGGAATCATGACTTAATCCAGTATGTGTCAGAGAACAGGTAATTGCAAACTGTCGAGAATGATAATGGAAGATTGGTGGTACTGTATGGAGTAAATATTAAAAGGGATTTACTTGCTTTTACTGAAGAATAACAAAGAATTGATGTTAGTTTAGGAAAGAAAAACAAAAACGAAAGGCCTTTAGATCTGTTTTGAAGGAGACCCGATGATGATCAGAAGCCAGAATAATTTCTTTCATGTAAAGGAGAATAGGACAGTGCAGGAAAAATACAATTAAGTTGATGCAAAAATTTGGCTTGTGACACTTCCTGACCCAGTGTGTTTGGTTAGAAATCTGTACATTATTATAAGAGTGAGAAAGTGTACGCTTTCAGTTTCATAAATCTTTATAGTCAAGTAACTTTACAGTTTGCAAGACTGTAGAGATGCAGTTAAGTTGAACTTAAATATTTGATATAACACAGCAATTTCTCAAAATTTGTGTCATTGTAAATTAAATAGATGAGGCATTGTTTTCCTGTTTTTTAAGATCTTACAAATGTGTTCTATGTTGAGAAACTTGTGTTGATTATTTTATATTTTTCTTTTTGTGTAATATTATTAAATAAAACCTGCAGACTTAAATGCCTGTATTTCAGTGAATGGCCACCCAGGTTAAATTAAACAGAAACAAGTGATGTACAAAACCAGATTTAATTCTGGGATCTGACTTTGTCCAGTCCTATCATCTTTACATGATATGTCGCATGGGTCATATGTTATATTTGTCCAATTCATCCATGCTGACCAGATATTCTAAATTAATCTAGTCCCATTTGCCAGCATTTGCCCCATATCCCTCTGAACCCTTCCTATTCATATACCCATGAAGATACCTTTTATATGTTGTAATTGAATATGTCTTCACCACATCCTCTGGCAGCTCATTCCATACAAGCATCACTCTTGGCATGAAAATGTTGCCCCTGAGGTCCCTTTTAATACTTTCGCCTCTCACTTTTAACCTATGCCCTCTAGTTTTGGACTCCCCTCCCCTATGGAAAAGACCTTGGCTATTCTCCATATCCATGCCCCTCATGATTTTATAAACTTCTGTAAGGTCACCCCTCAGTCTCTGATGCACCAGGGAAAACAGCACCAACCTATTCAGCCTCTCCCTATAGCTCAAATCTTCCAACCCTTGCCACATCCTTGTAAATCTTTTCTGAACATTTTAAGGTTTAATAACATCTTTCCTATAGCAGGGAGACCAGAATTGCACGCTGTATTCCAAAAGTAGCCCAAGCAATGTCCTGTACAACCTCAACGTGGCAGCTGCGTTTAAACTAAATAGTGGGGGGGAGGGGACAAATTGGAAGTTTAAGAAGGAAATTGAAGGGAAAGTTAGAACAAGGGAAGTCAAGAAAGACAACGGTATCAATGAAGCAGAAAACTCAAAAAGGGATCATGCCGTAAGGTTGAGTGAAATAGGGGTTGATAGGAAGGGTGAGGGCAGTAACAAATTAAAAATACTATATATGAATGCACGAAGTATTAGAAATAAGATGGATGAGCTTGAGGCTCTTTTGGAAATTGGCAGCTACGATATTGTATGGATAACTGAGATGTGGCTTCAAGTGGACAGGGCCTGGGAAATGAATATTCAAGGCTATACGTGCTATCGTAAGGACAGACTGACGGGCAGAGGGGGTGGGGTGGCGCTGTTGGTAAAGGATGATATTCAGTCCCTTGCACGGAGGGACCTAGAATTAGGGGATGTAGAGTCAGTATGGATAGAGCTGAGAAATTCTAAGGGTAGAAAGACCCTCTTGGGAGTCATCTACAGGCCCCCAAACAGTAGTATGGATGTAGGGTGTAAGTTGAATAAGGAGCTAAAATTAGCCTGTCGCAAAGATGTTACTACAGTTATGGGGGATTTCAACATGCAGGTAGACTGGGAGAATCAGGATGGTATTGGACCTCAAGAAAGAGACTTTGTGGAGTGCCTCTGAGATGGATTCTTAGAACAGCTGGTGCTGGAGCCTACCAGGGAGAAGGAAATTCTGGATCTGGTATTGTGCAACGAACCAGAATTGATTAGGGACCTCGAACTGAAGGAGCCATTAGGAGGTAGTGACCATAATGCAATAAGCTTCAATCTGCAATTTGAAAGGGAGACAATATTACATTTGAATAAAGGCAACTATGGAACTATGAGGGAGGAGCTGGCCAAAGTTCAATGGTGCAATACCTCAGCAGGGATGACAGTGGAGAAACAATGGCAGATATTTCTGTGTATAATGCAGAAGATGCAGGATCAGTTCATTCCAAAAAGGAAGAAAGATCCTAGGAGGAGGCATGGGTGGCCATGGCTGACAAGAAGTTAAGAAACATATAAAGTTAAAAGAGAAAAAGTATAACATAGCAAAGATGAGTGGGAAAATGGAGGACTGGGAAGCTTTTAAAGAACAACAGAGGATTACTAAGAAGGAAATACACCGAGAAAAAAATGAGGTACGAAGGTAAACTGGCCAAAAATATAAAGGAGGATAGTAAAAGCTTTTTTAGGTATGTGAAAGGCAAAATCATGGTTAAAACTAAAATTGGGCCCTTGAAGATAGAAACAGAGGAATATATTACGGGGAACAAAGAAATGGCAGAAGAATTGAATTGGTACTTCAGATCTGTATTCACTAGGGAAGACACAAGCAATCTCCCTGAGGTAACAGTGGCTGAAGGACCTGAACTGAAGGGAATTTATATTTGCCAAGAATTGGTGTTGGAGAGACTGTTAGGTCTGAAGGCTGATAAGTCCCCGGGGTCTGATGGTCTACATCCCAGGGTACTGAAGGAGGTGGCTCTAGTAGGTCATGGATGCGTTGGTGATTATTTTCCAGAGTTCGATAGATTCAGGATCAGTTCCTGTGGATTGGAGGGTGGCTAGTGTTGTACCACTTTTTAAGAAAGGAGTGAGAGAGAAAGCAGGAAATTATAGACCAGTTAGTCTGACCTCAGTGGTGGGAAAGATGCTGGAGTCTATTATAAAGGATGAAATTACGACACATCTGGATAGCAGTAACAGGATAGGTAAGAGTCAGCATGGATTTATGAAGGGGAAATTATGCTTGACTAATCTTCTGGAATTTTTTTAGGATGTAACTCTGAAGATGGACAAGGGAGATCCAGTGGATGTAGTGTACCTGGGCTTTCAGAAAGCCTTTGATAAAGTCCCACACAGGAGGTTAGTGAGCAAAATTAGGGTGTATAGTATTGGGGGCAAAGTACTGACTTGGATTGAAAATTGGTTGGCTGAGGAAACAAAGAGTAGTGATAAACGGCTCCATTTTGGAATGGCAGGCAGTGAGCAGTGGGGTATGGCAGGGATCAGTGCTGGGACTGCAGCTTTTAACAATATATATTAATGATGTAGAAGATGGTATTAATAGTAACATTAGCAAATTTGCTGATGATACTAAGCTGGGTGGCAGGGTGAAATGTGAGGAGGATGTTAGGAGATAACAGGGTGACCTGGACAGGTTAGGTGAGTGGACAGATGCATGGCAGATGCATTTAATGTGGATAAATGTATGATTATCCACTTTGGTGGCAAGAACAGGAAGGCAGATTACTACCTAAATGGAGTCAAGTTAGGTAAAAGGGCAGTACAAAGAGATCTGGGTGTTCTTGTACACCAGTCAATGAAGGCAAGCATGCAGGTACAACAGGTAGTGAAGAAAGCTAATAGCATGCAGGCCTTCATAACGAGGGATTGAGTATAGAAGCAAAGAGGTTCTTCTGCAGCTGTACAGGGCCCTGGTGAGACTGCACCTGGAATATTGTGTGCAGTTCTGGTCTCCAAATTTGAGGAAAGACATTCTGGCTATTGAGGGAGTGAAGCGTAGGTTCACGAGGTCAATTCCTGGAATGGCGAGACTATCTTATGTTGAAAGATTGGAGCGACTGGGCTTGTATACCCTTGAGTTTAGAAGACTGAGAAGGGATCTAATTGAGACGTATAAGATTATTATAGGATTGGACACTCTGGAGGCAGGAAACATGTTTCCACTGATGGGTGAGTCCCGAACCAGAGGACACAGCTTAAAAATAAGGGGTAGGCCATTTAGGACAGAGATGGGGAGAAACTTCACCCAGAGAGTGGTGGGTGTGTGGAATGCTTTGCCCCAGAAGGCAGTGGAGGCCCAGTCTCTGGATTCGTTTAAGAAAGAATTGGATAGAGCTCTCAAGGATAGTGGAATCAAGGGTTATGGAGATAAGGCAGGAACAGGATTGAGGATGATCAGCCATGATCATACTGAATGGTGGTGTCGGCTCGAAAGGCAGAATGGCCTACTCCTGCACCTATTGTCTATTGTCTATTATCTCAACTCTTGTATTCACTGCACTGACCAATAAAGCATACAAAATTCATTCTTCATTATCCTGGCTATCTGCGACTCCACATTCAAGGAACTGTAATCTTGCACCCCAAGGCTTGTTAGTTCAGAAATACTCCCCAGAACCTTAACATTAAGAGTATAAATCTTGCCTTACAAAACGCAGCACTTCATATTTACCTGAATTTAAATTCAAACTGCCACTCCTTGGCCCATCATCCCATCTGACCAAGGTCCCGTTGTTCTCAGAGATAACCTTCACTGTCCACTGTACTACCAATTTTGGAGTCTTTTGCAAACTTACCACTACTAATACTTCCTATGACATCCAAATCACTTATATAAATGACAGAAAGCACTGATCCTTGTTGCACACCGCTGGTCACAGATCTCCACTTTGAAAAGCAACCCTCTGTCTCCTATTTTCAAGCCAATTTTGTATCCAAATGGCTAGCTGCCCCTGTATTTCATGTGATCTAACCTCAATAACCAGTCTACCATGAGGATCCTTGTCAAATGCCTTGCTTGAAGTCCATATAGAGAATGTACACCACTCTGCCTTCATCAATCTCTTTGTCACGTCTTCAAAAAACTCACGCAAGTTAGTGAGACGCTATTGCCATTGTACAAAGCCATGTTCTGGATTAGTGGTGCTGGAAGGGCACAGCAGTTCATGTTGACTATCCCTAATCAATCTTTGCCTTTCCAGATATATGTGAATCTAGTTCCTCAGAATCCCCTCCAATGACGTATCCACCACTGATATCAGGCTGTAGTTCCCTTGCTTTTCCTTATTACTGTTCTTAAATAATAGCAAAAGATTAGTTTGCCAGCATCTTACCCATGGCTATTGATGATACAAATATCTAAAATGTCTATGAGAAGATACTAAAGTAACTCCAGAGGCTGGTATCCCATCATCCACTCACCCTTTACTTAAATGTGGAGTACTTGATGCCGATCCAGCTTTCTTAGAGTCAGCGCTCAGGGTGAAAAGGATGTCTGCCACTCCTGTTTTTTTTCTCTCTGTTTTCTCTTTATTCTTTCTAATCCCATTACCAAGTCACCATTTATTTACACATGCAGAATTCATGACAGTGATCCAGCTAGCACAGAGCCGACTTCTGGAGTGAACAGAACTCCTGTGTTTGTATTATATGGTGACACAGTGAAACAGACATCATTGTGCAAAGACTTTATTTTTCCACCACCAGGAAAACACCCATTTTGCTAGTGAGACACATGTGACTAGAAGGAGGGGACTAAATCAAAAAAGAATTCCCACTCCTGTTTATTTTTTCTTTTTTCTTTTTCTTCAGAGTGAACAGAAGCTGTCATATTCCTGTTTACTTTTTTAAAAACTTTTTCGAGGATGTCTGGCACTTTTTTTTCCTTTCCACCCCCTCACTACCACCCAGCTGTGGTTGTGCTTATTTTACCCCAGCACCCATGGTGTGTGTGTGTGCAGGTGTGAGACACAGTGAAAGACACAAAGTGCACTCATCTTTATTCAAATTTCCACCACCAGGAAGAAAGGAAACTCCCAAGTAGCCAGTGACAAGCAGTGCGCTTCACATCAAAGGGCAACGCTGCATGACACACTCCTGTTTATTTATTCTTTTTCTTGATCCCTCAGACCCAGCTCTCTGACTGAGCAGAACCCCTGTTTTTTTTTCATTTTCTTCTTTTTTACACTCCTGTTTATCTTTTTTTTAAAGGGCAATGCTGTGTGATCAACATTCCTGTTTTTTTTTCTTTTTCCTGTTTATTTTATTTTTTTTTCCTTATTATTTTTTTAAATTTAACCCCCACACTACCGCCTAAGTGCGGTAGTGCTTATTCTTTCCCCAGCACCCATGGCGTGTGTGTGCAGGTGTGAGACAACACTCCTGTTTATATCTGTCAGCTAGTTCTACCCGATTGGATCAGATTAACAGCCTAATCAGGGAACTGATATTCAAATGTCCACCATCCCTCCCTTTCTGAACCGAGTACGTTGGCTGGTTTTTGTTTGTAGCTCCTCCTGGGGCATTTTGGCACCAGGTCAGGTTCCACCAACTCTGCCTCTGATATGGGCAGCATGTAACTCATAGTCGCTCAACTCTTGCACCCGAAGCATCTAGTAAGAAATTAATTCTCTTCAGGTGGCAAAACCATCAAGATGGTGACATCCGTTGTGTCCATCTCAGGTTCTGAGGTGTCTTCAACAGAGAGGGAAAGCTCACGTTCTGGAACAGTTGGAAAGACTGTCAAGGAGCCGGGCATGTTTTGCTCCTGCACTGTTTGTGAGTTTGCAGCTTTCATATGGACCATGTGTTTATTCAAGACCGTTGCACCTACCTGAACATTACACGTCACTGGACCTGACCTCACATCGAACTGTGGTTCCTACACCAAAACTTTGTCACCTGAAGTTAACTGTCACTTTCCCTCAACAGAGTCTTGTGTGTGGCATTGGCATTTCTGATGTCATTTCACCCTCTCCCCAGGTCTGGGAAGATCTGATTTAACCTGATGTGGTGTCTTCTCCCCATTAGCAACTCTGCTAGAGCTATCCCTGTAATTGCATGAGGGGTGGTCCTATAATCAAGTAGGAACTGGGGCAGTTTGGTATCTAACAAAGCCATAGGCTGTTTTTTACACCTGTCTTCAAAGTTTCGTCTGCTCTTTCTGGCAGACCATTGGATGATGGATAGTATGGAACTGTCCTGATTTGTTTAATATCATTCGACTTTAGAAAATACCTGAATTCCCTGTTGGTAAATGATGGCCCGTTGTCTATGAGCAACACTTCCAGGAGTCTGTGTATTACAAAAGATGCATGCATTTTTCTATCATCTGTGTTTGACGAATGAACTCTATGAATTTCCAGCCACTGTGAGTGGGTGTCCACAATGATGAGGAATATTAAGCCCATGAAAGGACCTGTGTTGTCGATACGTAATTGGGTCCGGGGCCTACCTGGCCATTCCCAGGGATGTGGGGAGCTGCTGATTGTAATTTTTGTCCCTGTTGGCACACTGGGCCTTCCCCACCAGTTGAGAAGAATGGACCTATATTCTCTGGACATTAAAGCATGAAAAGTGCTCTCATTGAAATGCATAACATTCTTAGAGCACTTGACATTGCAGATGCAGAAAATTGTATGCCCTTGCATGGAGATTGAGAATCTGGGGGTCATGTCTCAGACAGCATGTTGACCATTTTAGACTGAGATGACAAGAAATATCTTCATTCAGAGGCTTGTGAATCTTTGGAATTCTTCAACCCAGAAGGTTATGAATGCTCTGTTATTGCAGATATTCAAGGCAAGATCATAAGTTCTTGGACACTAGAGGAATCAAGAGATATGGGGACACTGTGGATAAATGAAGTTGATATAAAGGTTTAGCCATGGTATTAAATGATGATGCAGATTTGAGGCAAGAATGAGTTTGTAAACCTGTCAAATCATTCTGTTTTGAATCTCATTAGTCAGAGTTAATGTAGACATTGAATGATCATGGAAATAATCATCACCAGGATAAGAGCTTTAGGCCTCAATTCCTCCCCCCACTCCCCTACCGCTTCAGGTTATCAGCCTGAAAGACTTCAGTTACATGGTTAAAACCAGAGACACTTTCAGTCTGTAAGGGAGAATAAAAATGTATGTAAACTAACTGTATGAGTACCATGTGCCAAGTACAACTCCAGCCTCAGCATGTGTACTAAATCATGCACTTTATTAAATGTTTCTAAGATTTTTGCAAGTGTAAACAGTAAATGATTTGAAACTCTACCATTGATTAAAATAAGATGCATTTATCATGACCTTATGAAAGGATTACACAACACCAGGTTATAGTCCAACAGGTTTATTTGTAAATACTAGCTTTCGGAGCGCTGCTCCTTCATCAAGTGGTTGTTGAGTATAAGATCGTAAGACACAGAATTTATAGCAAAAGTTTACAATGTGATGTAACTGAAATTGTATGTTGATAAAAAAAAACCTGGATTGTTTGTTAAGTCTCTCATCTTTTAAAATGAACAAATTTGTTTCAGTTCTTTCCTATGTAAATCACAGAACTTTTTAAAAGTTACATTCTCAAGTGACCTTTAACAATTGGTGTCATGTCGGCCCAGATAATGCATTGAAGGTGTGAGCTGCCCTGTGTGAGACTGTCTGTGCCATAATGGTCAGACTGATTCTAATCTAAAAAATGGATTTACAGAATCTTACATGGATTCATGCTGTTTTTGAGCAAAATAAAATGATGAAGGAGCAAATAACCTGTTGGACTATAACCTGGTGTTATGTGATTTTTAACTTTGTACACCCCAGTCCAACATCAGCATCTCCAAATTATGAAGGGATAGTCATTTTACAGTGTCATTGTAAATCCTACCAGTTTTGAATTTACAAAGGCATTTGAACTTCATTATATCCAGATCTTTTTACAGTACATAAAAGGTCACAGACCACTCATATATAAGGGGCATGCAATGATGGATTAATCATAGTTCATATAAAGTCATTAAAAATCTTTCTTATACTTTCAAAGTACAAAGCATTTCCAAGTAAGTACAGAAAGTTAGGTAGACCAATGCACAAATAAGATTGATTTGCTTTTTATAATATATATAATTGGCAGTACAGAACTTAAAGATAGACAGATCAAACACTCATCAGGACTAGGACAGGTGACTGCACCCATGCATGTATGGGCTACTCAAGACACACAAAAGCAATGTTTCTTTACATCCAATGATTTTGTATAACACGGAATGGCCAACTGGTTGTGTGAGCCATTGTAGCCAGTTTTAAAGTGGGTTTTCCATATGCAATGTAAAGATTACTTCCCTGAAGACTGCCATATTGAGAGTGATAGCAATACTCTTTGTACATTGCTAGCTTATTTACCAAATATTTACCTGGAAGCCATTGATATTTGCACTATGTCACTATATTGTTGCAATCTTGATGTGCCACAACTGTTAGAATCTGTGATCATTGAACTGGTAAAGTTAATGACTCATGCAGTTGAATTCGGTTTCAATAACACCACTTATGCCCAAGATTGAATGGAAACCCATCCATGTGCAAGTCTTGCGAACATTTTTGTTAGTTAGTACGAGAAGGGAATCTTTGAATGAGAATTAACCACTCATTTCTTGCATACCTCTGATAAATAGGCAACATCTGCTCACCATGTAACCTTAACACTGAGATTGGAACCATCCTGTGTGACAAATAGCTGTTCCGCTCAAGTCATTACTTGCTATATATCGCAAATCCTAATGAAAGTGAAGGCAAGTGGTGAGGCTAACAGTCTGCAGAGGAATATTGACAGGTAGAGTGATTGGGCAAAAACTGGCAGATGGAATATAATGAGTGAAAATGTGAGGCTATGTACTTTGGCAGAGGAATAGAATATTCTGTAAATGAGAAAAGACTGCAGAGTGCTGTGGCACAGAAGAGAGTTAGAACTCCCTGTGCATGAATCACAAAATGTTAACATTCAATAGGTCATAGGGAAGGCAGATGGAATAGTGGCCATTATTTCAAAGGGAATGATGTATAAAAATTGGGGACATCTTCTAAAACTACTTAAGAGATTAGTTAGATCACACCTGAAGTTCTGTGAACTGCTTTGGTCCCCTTACCTATAGAAAGTTTTACTGACATTGGGGTCAGTCCAGTGAAGATTCATTATGTTGATCCTGGGTGTGGAAAGAGTTTCATATGAGGAGCAGTTGAGTTGGTTGGATTTCTACTCATTGGAGACAAAAATGGAAATTGCTGATAAAGTCTAGCGGTTCTGGCAGCATCTGTGGAGACAAATCAGAGTTAGCGTAAGTTTGCAGATGACACCAAAATTGGAAGTGTAGTGGACTGCGAAGAAGGTACCTCAGAGTCCAACAAGGTCTTGATCAAAGGGCCAATGAGCCAGTGGGTGGCAAATAGAGTTTAATTTAGATAAATGTGAGGTACTGCATTTTGGAAAGGAAAATCAGGGCAGGAGGTATACACTTAATGGTAATGTCCTGGGGAGTGTTGCTGAACAAAGAGACCTTGGAGTGCAGCTTCATAGTTCTGTGAAAGTGGAGTTCCAGGCAGATAGGATAGTGGAGAAGGCATTTAGTATGCTTTCTTTTATTGGTCAGAATATTGAGTACAGGAGTTGGGAGGTCATGTTGTGGCTGTAGAGGACATTGGTTAGGCCACTGTTGGAATATTGGAAGGATGTTGCGAAACTTGAAAGGGTTCAGAAAAGACTTACAAGCATGTTGCAAGGGTTGAAGGGTTTGAGCTATAGGGAGAGGCTGAATAGGGTGGGGCTGTTTTCCCTTGAGTGTCAGAGGCTGACAGGTGACCTTATAGAGGTTTATACAATCATAAGGGGCATGGCTAGGGTAAATAGATAAGGTATTTTCCCTGGGGTGACAGAGTTCAGAAATAGAGGGCACAAGTTTAAGGTGAGAGGGGAAAAATTTAAAAGGGACTTAAGGGGCAACTTTTTCTCACAGAGGGTGGTGTGTGTATGGAATGAGCTGCCAGAGGAACTGGTGGAGGCTTGAACAATTATAACATTTAAAAGTTATCTGGATGGGTATATAAAGAGATAGGGTTAGCTGGATATGGGCCAAGTACTGGCAAATGGGACTGAATTAATTTAGGATATCTGGTCAGCATGGATGAGTTGGACTGAAGTGTCTGTTTCCATGCTGTACATCTCTATGACGCTATGACCCTTCCTTAGAATTTAGGAATTGAATTGAAGGCAGCATGCTGAGATTCAGAGAAGAAAACAATTGTAAAGCAGTCTTTCATTGACAGCAGCATCCTGGCTTCTATAGGGGAGAATAGACTACAGAACACCCTCAATTATCCGAATGACACGGGCCGGGGGAGTATTTTGTTCGGATAATCGAATGTTCAGATAACTGATCTAATAGCCATGCGGAGCGAGTGTGAGACCAGGTTGCCATTCCCCTGATGGCCGGTGATGTTGTGTGTCCCCCCTTTATACAGGCATGCAACGGTCCCGGATCTGGCTTCTCTGACTTGGTAAGTTCTCTTATTTAAGCTTTTACTTAATATGTAGCTATTATGTTACAACAGGATCTTGTTTCAAGTAGAGTATCATACTTCAAATGATACAATGTAAGATGGAGCAGGAGATTTTTACACCCTCAGGTCTCAGGCTTTGTCGTTATCACAGTTTACCCAAGCATTGGACCTTGAGATCTTGTTTGGATAATCCAAAATTTGGATAATCGAGGTTCAGATAACACTGTACTACATCTGGCATTTTGACCCCTTATGCTGGGGTCTGGGGGGTGGAGCATTAAAGCTGGAGGATGAAGATGATGGGTTGAGGAGAGAGTAAACAGAATGGGAAGTTGTATATTTGGCATTCACCAAGAGTAAGATGTGGTGCCTGAGAATCACTATTGAGGAGCGACTGTTGTTTCCTTCCATCGTGCTTTCAACAACAAGTACCAGCACACCCAGTGCGAGCAGGGTGTTATTTTATGAGAGGGATGAGGCTTCAATTTTGAGTGATGTGAGGTTCTTACATATAAAAATCTCATTGGCAAGAAAGAGACCTTCAATCTGGAATCAAAGTATGAGCAGCATGTAAAAGATGTAACCAATAAAGGGCAACGGCATAATGTGTGGGTTTCCTCCGGGTGCTCCGGTTTCCTCCCACAGTCCAAAAATGTGCGGGTTAGGTGAATAGGCCATGCTAAATTGTCCGTAGTGTTAGGCGAAGGGGTAAATGTAGGGAAATGAGTCTGGGTGGGTTGCGTTTCGGTGGGTCGGTGTGGACTTGTTGGGCCGAAGGGCTTGTTTCCACACTGTAAGTAATCTAATCTAATAATACAGACACCCATGCAGTATGGCTGAAATATACTTGTGAGCATTATATGCAATGTGTATAGTTTAGGAACAAACCTACTGTGTGGATTCCAAACTTATCCCAAGAGCTCTAGATCACAACATGCAGCACCAGGATTCAATCCCGCTCGTGGCTATGATACACAATCAATATACTGTGGTTTGGGAAGATCCATCCTAGTTGTCCAAGTAGAAATTACCTTCAAAGGTTTCATTTCCTGCACATGATAGAGAAGCTACTCAGTTCACACCTTGGATCATAGAACATTGTGAAGTGCTAAATAGGGCTAGGCCCAGCCCCTTCGCTGTTGTAGTTGCAGCTAGAATATCTGTCAGCCTGGATACTACATTCAAATCATAGAGAGAGACTTGGACCGATAATGTTCTTTCTCATGTTGCTCACACTTTGCTTCTAGATTGATGGTCTCTTTCCTGCCAATGAAATTTTACATGTAAGGCATTATGAGTGCTAACAAAACATATTTACAGTTTAAGATGATCAGTGGCAGCTGAAAATAAATTAAATATGTTATATCAATACAAAAACAAAAGGTTGGTGATGCTGGAAAATTAGAGTAAAAATAGAAAGTGGTAGAAATACTCAGCATGTAAGGCACTGCAGAGGAAGAAACAAGTTTTAACAAATGGATATCAAATTGAAATGTTGGACAGAATGTTGCCTTAACAGACCTGTACATGGTGTGTCAGAACCTGTTTGCCACTGAAACAAATGGATCTTTAACCTGACCATAGCAATGCCATCTTATATTTGATTTCCTGGTCAATCATAGAGACTCTGTGGAATGACATGTGAAATCTAATAAGGGAAGGATTTTTGCTGAACATAACTCTGACAAGGCTCAGAATAGCTGAACTGTAGAATGCTTTTTGATACTTCAATGTGTACAGGAATGGACAAGAAACTTAGAAGATAGCTCACGGTCTTTTAATTCTTATCCATATGCTCACCTACAGTCAGTTGTCTGGACAGCTGATTTCGAATATAGATTGATGCCAACATGAGTTAAATTTCTGGACCAGCTGAAGTTACCATGAAAAGCTCTCCTTCTTAACCAAAAAACCAAAGAGCTTGGATGCTGGAGTTCAGAAACAAAATGAGACATTCCTGGAAAAACACAGCAGGTCTGGCAGCATCTGTGGAGAGAAAGCAGAGTTATCATTTCAGGTCCAGTGACTCTTCTTCAGAATGGTTCCAGCATATTCTTATTTTATGTCATATAAATGTTTTCTATTAAAAAAAAATCACTTAATTTCCACCAAACTATCTAGCTCATTTGCTAACGATTGCAAAAATTCCGCTCTATTGGGTAAAGCCACTGCAATATTCTCAGGTGAGAAACTATGATGCATTGGAGCTGCTATTTTGAGTGAGCATTGTAACACCAAAAGGACATCTATAGCACTTGTGTGAATTTGTCAGGAAAACTTGTGACAGACACCACATTGATGAAGGCAGTAGCTACATATGCAGTGAATATTGGCGGGAAGCTTTCTGCATGAGTCATAATGTTCAGCCACATACAAAACTGATTTGAAACCAGTGATCTCACTTCTCACTTCAGTGTTTCAGTAATAATCTTTCTTACCTTTGCGTATCCATTCAAGAGGTGTAGCCTGAATATTGTTCTGTGAAGTGATTGTCAGCTGCTAATAGTTTAGTTGCTGGTTGATCACTTCTGATGTTTACTTCAACTATAGAAATATTTGGTGTGTTCTGTAGTAATTCAAAATTAGTAATATTTAGAAGGAATGGTATGGCAGGTTCTGAAGGACATGTTGACTTTGAGGTTTCTGCAGAAATTTGTTGCTCCTACTCATATTGATACATGATAGGGACAGTTAGTCAATAGCATGCAGAATAGAACAAGATGCTGGAAGAGTTGGAGAAGGGCTCTCAGCAGGACATCTCAAGTGCCCAGGGAGCAATCCTCCTGCCTGCATGTCAGTGATCAACAGTGCATAAATTGGAGAAAATAAATTTACAAAGAGAGAGAGGGGAGGTTCTGACTGGTCTGACAGGCTCAAAATTGGATAAATCTCCAGAACTGGGTGAAAATGAGGTTGTTGAGTGAGACAAAGGAGAAATAGCACATTCTTGCAAAAATTTTCATTTCCTCTCCGACCACATGTGAGATGCAGAGGACTGAAGGACAGCCACTTTAGTACAGTTATTCAAGAAGAGAGCAAGGGATAAATGAGGAAACTACAGTTTGGATAGTCTAACCTTGGAGGTGGGGAAACTATTGGAAGCAATTCTGAAGGACACGATTAATCCCTGCCTTTCCGGATGTCGATTAATTAAGAACAATCAACATGGTTTTGTTAAGTAGAAGTCATGTCTGACTAACTTAAATTACTTTTTTGAAGACATAGCCACATGTGTAATTGATGGCAGTGCTTTTAACGTAATCTACTTGGGCTTCATCAAGACATTTGATAAGGTCCAGAATGCAAGACTGATAACAAATGTAAGAGCCCATAGGATCCAGGAAATTTGGCCAATTGGATTCACAATTGGTTGAGTGGCAAGAAGTAGAGGGTGATGGTTGATTGGTGCTTTTCTGTCTGTGTCCAGTGGGGTGCCACAGGGGTGTCTCAGTGTTGGAGTCCTTGCTGTCTGTTATTTCTATAAATGAGTTAGACTTGAATGTAGGAAGGTTTATCAATAAGTTCATAGACACTGCAGAATCTGGTGGCGTGGAAAATAATAGGATGGCATTAAATGACAAGACAACAGGCTGGTCAGAGTGGCTGATTAGTGGCAAATAGAATACAATCTGGTGAGATGTGAGGTGATGCACTTGGGCAGGACAAACAAGATAAGGGAATACATGATGAACAGCAGGTCGTTGGGAAGCACTGAGGATCAGAGGCAACTTGGTGAGCATGTACACCAGTCCCTTAAGATATCAGGGCAGGTGGATATAATGGTTAAAAAGGCATTTGGTATAGTTGCCTTTATTCATCCAGGCATGGAGGTTTTGTTGGAACTGTATAAAACATTGATTAAACAACAGCTATACTGTTGATTGCTGTCCTGAAATCCACATGATAGGAGGGATATGATGTGATAGCAGGACAGATTGTGAGGACATTGTCTGGGCTGGAGTGTTTCAGTTCTGAAGAGAGATCGGACATATTCAGACTGTTTTCCTTGGTACAGAGGAGATTGAGAGGGTGCACTATTGAAATGTATAAATGAATGTGGAGCATATGTAATGTAGATAGGAAGAAACTTTTCCTGTTCATGGAAGAGTCAGTAACCAGGGAGCATGGGTAAAGGGCAGAGATTTAGAGGAGAAATGAGAAAAAACATTTTCATTTACAGTTAGTAACAATTTGGAACTCAGTGCCTGTAAGGGTGGTCAAGGCAGAAACCCTCATAAAATTTAAGAAGCAATTAGGTATGTACTTTAGATATGCCCAAGGCATATAAGGCATGTGCTGGACAATGGGATTAGAATAGTTAGGTGGCTGTTTTTGACTAGCGCAGACACGAGGGACTGAAAGGCCTTTTTTGTGATGTAGATCTCGATAATTCTGAAGTAAATAAACAGTGCATAAATATAAATAAACAGTGCATAACTGCTTGTACTTCACAACTTTGTAAGTGGATAAAGGTCAAACAGTGGATGTAGTGTATTTGGATTTTCAGTAAGGCATTTGATAATGTTCTCCACGGTAAGCTTGTTCAGAAAGTTAGGAGGTATAGGATACAGAGAAATCTGGCTGTCTGGATACAGAATAGGTTGGCTGAAAGAAGACAGTGAGTGGTAGTGGATGGGAAGTGTTCCGCTTGGAGATTGGTGACCAATGGTCATAAATAGAGTAGATAGCCAGAGACCTTTCCACAGAGCTGAAATGGGTGTCATGAAAGGTCATAATTTTAAAGTGATTGGAAGAAGGGATAGGGGAGATAGCAGAGGGACATTTAAGCGACTGTTGGACAAGTACATGGATGACAGTAAATTGATGGTTGTGTAGATTAGGTTGATCTTAGATTAAGATGAAGATAAACATTTGATGCAACATCATGGGGCAGAGGGCCTGCACTGTGCTGAATTGTTCTATGTTCTATTTCATCCACTGATATTTGCCACCTGCTGAAGCCACAACCACAAATCAAAGTAAGATAAGGTTGACATTGCCAGTGGCTATTAAGGTACTTGTGGCTTTTTCTGACAGCATCTTATAATTTGCTATCTAGTGTTGCATCAGAGAGATCACTGAAGTTCTGTCTATTCAGTGTGACAAATTACATTTCATTTTACCTTGCAACAGAGAAACAGCCAGACCAAACATAATGTCTTTGTAAGAATTGCAGACTTCCCTGTTAGAACACTTTATTGCATTTATATCAGTGCAAAAGTTGCGTTGCAGGGTAGTTAAGATGAATAAGAGGTGTGTGCTTATACCATCTGCAGGTAGGGAATGCTGGATTGTGATGAATTAAGCAGAGCCTGAGGCTACTGCTGCAATTGACAGGATATGGTATTAGAAGATGTTTTACTTGGGTTTGACCACTCATGCAGAATCATTGAATTATTTGCTGCACCATTTAAGGTGCCAGTGGGGTTAATTCCTTTAACCATTGGCTGTTTGCTTCCACTGCTTCCTGAGTCTATATCTCCATCTGAGGTCTCCACTATGGCACCCAAAAATTTGGCACAGTGATATTATGTAATTCATCACAGGGCAACAAGGTGGCTCAGTGGTTAGCACTGCTGCCTCACAGGGCCAGGCATCTGAGTTCAATTCCTGCCTTGGGTGACTGTCTGTGTGGAATTTCCACGTTCTCCCCGTGTCGGTATGGGTTTCCTCCCATGAAAAATGTGCATTTTAGGTGGATTGGCCATGCTAAATTGCCCGTAGTCCAGGAATATGCAGGTAGATGGATTAGCATCTGGATGGGATGCTCTGAGGGCTGGTGTGGACCTGATGGGCTGAATGAACTACTTCTACAGTTTCTACCCCACTGTTGTTAACATACTGAATGCACTCTCAAACTCTTAACATTCGCCTGTACCTGTGTTTTTGTTTTTGCCACTGTTTACCTATTATTTACTATCTATTCTACTTAACTTTATGATCTGCCTGTATTCCTCGCAAGACACAGCTTTCACCGTGCCTCGGTACACGTGACAATAAGTTCAATTCAATTCCACACTGTAGGGATACTATGATTTCTATGATTCTATCAGTATTTCCCAGATCAGACATACTTCCTCCATGACTGCTAACACCTGTACTATCACAATGTACCTTCCCTTTAAGTGGTGCAGGCTAGCTTTAATTGCTGTCAGATAATTGAGTTAAACCCCAGTAATTACTTCTCCGTGCCTGTAAAAACACAGCTGCAGCTCTGAATTAAGCCAACAATGAATGAGTGAATTCTGAATACTGCAAAGACCAGGATATTTGTTCTTCCAAACAATGTCGGTTTCTCTAAGAAGCAAATGGTAAAAGGATAAATTTTACAAATTTGTTCTTTCAGTCCAACGTGCTCCTGTCTAGGCTGTATATCAGGAATTTTCAATTATTTAATTTTAATTTGTAAAAGTAAATTATTTATCTCATATGTTTATGCCAGATTTGCTGGCACATACTATGAATAAAAACCGTTAGCATAGAAACATAGAAAATGGGTGCAGGATTAGGGCATTTGGCCCTTCAAGCTTACTCCACTATTCAATATGATCATGGCTGGTCATGCAATCTCAGTATCCCAGTCCTGCTTTCTCTCCAAATCCCTTAATTCCTTTAGCCACAAGGGCCATATCCAGTTCTCTCTTGAATATATCTAATGAACCTGCCCCAACAGCTTTCTGTGGTAGAGAAGTCCACAGTTCACACGTTGACAATATCCTAAAAAATATCAATTTGTCCAAATTCAAGCTGAACATTAGTGACTCAACTACTGACCTGTGCTTTTGCCACTTCTATTCCAATAACTAACCATTTCCAATAACTGGATACTGGTCACCATAAGACCAGAAGATGTAGGAGCAGAATTAGACATTTGGCCCATCCAGTCTGCTCCAATATTTCCACATGGCTGATATCTTTTTCAACCCCATTGTCCTGCTTTCTCCCTGTAACTCTTGATTCCCTTACTAATCAAGACCCTATTTATCTCTGTCTTAAATATACTTAATGATTTGACCTCCACAGATTCACCACCCTCTATTCAAAGAAATTCCTCCTTATTTCATCTTGAAAGGGTCTTCCCTTAGCTTTGAGGCTATGCCCTTGGATCCTCGTGTCCCTTGCTAGTGGAAACATTTTTGCTATGTTTACTCTATCCAGGCTTCTCAATATCCTGTAAGTTTCAATGAGATCTCCCTCATCCTTCTAAAGTCCATGAATACAGATGCAGAGTCCTCAATCATTCCTCATTTGAAAAGCCCTTCATACTCCTCTAAGGCTAGCACATCTTTCGTTAGATATGTGGCGAAAATTTCTCTCAATATGCCAATGCAGTCTGATGAGAGCCTTGTACAGCCTCAAAAGTATATCTATGCTATCTGTTGTAGACCTCTTGAAATGAATGCAAACATTGCATTTGCCTTCCTAACACTCAACCGAACCTGCATGCTAATGTTAAGAGAATCCTGAACTTGGTTCCTTTGTCCTTCAGATTTCTGAAGCCTCTCCCCATTTAGAATATTGTGTACACCTATATTTTTCCTACTAAAGTGCATCATCTCACACTTTCACACATTGTATTCCATCTGTCTCTTCTATGTTCACTCTCCATGTCCTTTTGCAGCCTCCCATGTTCTTCAATGTTACCTGTCTCCCAACCTATCATTGCAAACTTAGCAACAATGCCCTCAATTCCTTCATCTAGATTGTTAGTGTACAAAGTGAATAGTTGTGTTCCCCAGTACTGACTCATACAGAATTCCACTAGTCATTGTGGCTGCCATCCTGAAAAAGATCCCTTTATCCCTTTTTGCTGCCTCTGCCAGTCAGGCAATCCTCTATCCATGCCAGTACCTTACCACTAACACAATGGGCTTTAGCTTATTTAGCATCATGTCCACTGACTCTCCTTTGTCTAACTTTCTCATTACTTTCTCAAAGAATTCTTACAGCTTTGTCTGGCATAAGCTTCACTTGACAAAGCTGTGCTGACTCAGCCCTATTTCAGCACCCACTTACAAGTACTCTGCAATCTCATCTTTAATGATGGACTCTAAAATCCTGTCAACTATCGAGGTCAGGCTATCCGGCCTATAACTTCCTGTCTTTTGCCTCCCTCCCTTCATGAACAGGGATATTATGGTAGCTTTTTTGAGTTTTTAGGGACCGTCCCTGACTCCAGCGATCCCTGAAAGCTTACCATCCATGCCTCCACAATATCCTCAGCTATTTCCTTCAGAACTCTGGTTGTAGTCCATCTGATGAGTTATTCACCTTCAGACCATTCATATTTTCCAGCATCATCTGCTTAGTGATGGCCACTACACTCACCTCTGCTCCCTGATTCTGTTGAAGTTCTGATCTGGTACTGGTGTCTTCCAGTATGAAGACTGATGCAAAGAACTTGTTCATTCCCTCTGATATTTCTTTGTTTCATATTACTTCTTTTCTAGCCTCATTTTTGAGCTATCCGATGCTGTTTCTTGTCTTTCTTGTGCCCCTTCATATATCTAAAAATTTAGTGTAATTTTCTTTTATGTTATCTTCTCCTCCCTTATTGTTTTTTTTTTAGTTCTCTTCTGTTGTTTTTTAAAGGCTTCCCAATAATCATTACCACATTGTCTGCATTCTATTTTGCTTTTATGCTGTCTCTGACTTCTAATTCAAAAGGTGTGGTGCTAGAAAAGCACAGCCAGTCAGGCAGCATCAAGAAGCAGGAGAGTTGACGTTTCGAACATAAGCTCTTCACCAGGAATGTGGGGAGGATGCCCCAAAGGGGCTGAAAGATAAATGAGAGTGGGTGGTGCTGGGGGGAGGTAGCTGGGAATGCAATAGGTAGATGAAGGTGGGGGGTGATGGTGATAGGTTGGAGTGGAGGGTAGAGCAGATAGTTGGAAAGGAAAATGGACAAGTAGGACAGTTCAAGAGGACGGCGTCAAGTGGGAGGGCTGGATCTTGACAAGGTGGGGGGAGGGAAAATGAGGAAACTGGTGAAGTCAACATTGATTCTGTGTGGTTAGAGGGTCATAAGTTGGAAGATGAGGTGTTCTTCCTCCAGTCGTGGGGTGACTAGGATTTGACAGTGGAGGAGGCCCAGGATTTGCATGTCCTTGGCAGAGTGGGAGGGGTAGTTGAAGTGTTCGACCACAGGGTGGAGGGAGTTGTTTAGTGTGTGTGTCCTGTAGATATTCTCTGAAAGGTTCGGCAAGTTGGCATCCTGTCTCCCCAATGTAGAGGAGACCACATCGAGAGCAATGGACACAGTAGATGAGGTGTTTGGAGGTGCAGGAAATTCTTGTTAGATGTGGAAGGATCCCTTGGGGCCTTGGATGGAAGTGAAGGGGGGTGGTGTGGGTGCAGGTTTTACACTCTTGCAGTGGCAAGGGAAGGTGCTGGGATTGGGGGGTGGTTTGGTGGGGTGCGTGGACCGAACAAGGGAGTCACAGAGGGAATGGTCTCTGTGGAATGCTGAAAGGGGTGGGGAGGGAAATATACCTCTGGTTATCGGGTCTGACTGTAAGTGGCGGAAATGGTGAAAGATGATGCATCGTATCTGGAGGTTGATGGAGTGAAAGGTGTGGATCGGGGGGTTCTGTCCTTGTTGCATTTGCAGGGGTGAGGTTCAAGGGCAGAGGTGCTAGAAGTGGAGGAGGGCACTGTTGACCACATGGGAGGGGAAATTGCAGTCCTTGAAGTAGAGGGCCACCTGGAATGTTCTGGAGTGGAATTGCTCCTCCTGTGATCAAATGCGGCAGAGGCAGAGGAATTGGGAGTAAGGTATAGTGTTTTTACAGGAGAGGGATAGGAGGAGGTGTAGTCCAGGTAGCTGTGGGAGTCGGTGGTTTTGAAGTAGATGTCCGTGTCGAATAGGTTGCCGGAAATGGAGAGGTCCAGGAAGGACAGGGTGGTGTCCAAGATGGTCCAGGTGAACTTGAGGTTGGGGTGAAAGGTGTTCATGAAATTGATGAACTGTTCAACCTCCTTGTGGGAGCATGAGATGGCACCAATACAATCATCAATGTAGCAGAGGAAAAGATGCGGAATGGTGCCTGTGTAACGGTGGAAGATGGACTGTTCCATGTACCCAATGAGGAGACAGGCATAGTTGGGGCCCATATGGGTGCTCATGGCTACCCCTTTGGTCTGAAGGAAGTGGGAGGATTCGAAGGAGAAATGGTTGAGGGCGAGGACCAGTTCAGCCAATTGAGTGTGTGTGTCGGTGCAAGGGTACTGGTTGGGTCAGCAGGAAAGGAAGAAATGGAAGGCTTGGAGTCCTTTGTCCTTGGTGGATGAATGTGTTCAGGGACTGGATGTCCATGGTGAAGATAAAGCATCAGGGCTGGGGGAGCAAAGGCCATGGAGGAGGTGAAGGGCATGGGTGGTGTCCCAAATGTATGTGGTAAATTCCTGGACCAAGGGGGACAGCACAGTGTCAAGGCATGCAGTTCAGTGGGGCAGGAGCAGGCAGGAGACAATGGGTCGACCAGGGCAGTCAGGTTTGTGAATTTGGGAAAGAGGTAGAACAGGGAGGTGCATGATTCCTGGACTATGAGGTTGAAGGCTGTGGATGAGAGATCCCCTGAGATAATGAGGTTGTGGATGGTCTGGGAAATGAAACAACCTCACTTTCCATCACCAAACTATGTGCCAGCACCTGATTTCTTACACCATCCGTGGTCACCTCATCCTCCCCTTAGCATGTTTCTTCTATCTTGGGATGAAGTTCTGCAGTGCCTCCCAAAATACCCTGAAACTCCTGCCATTGCCACTCCACCATCTTCCCTGCTAAGCTCTCCTTTTAGTTAACTCTGGGCGGATGTTCCCTCCTGTTTTTGTAGTTAGCTTTACTCAATGTTACATCTAATTCAAACTTCTCCTTCTCAAATTGCAGAGTGAATTCTATCATATTTTGGTCACTGACTCCTAGGAGTTCCTTCACCTTCAGTTGCATTGTTTTGGAACTTTGGAAAAGAAGAGGGCAGCACGGTGGCACAGTGGTTAGCACTGCTGCCTCACCGCGCCAGAGACCCGGGTTTAATTCCCGCCTCAGGCGACTCACTGTGTGGAGTTTGCACGTTCTCCCCGTGTCTGCATGGGTTTCCTCCGGGTGCTCCGGTTTCCTCCCACACTCCAAAGATGTGCAGGCCAGGTGAATTGGCCATGCTAAATTGCCCGTAGTGTTAGGTAAGGGGTAGATGTAGGGGTATGGGTGGGTTGCGCTTCGGCAGGGCGGTGTGGACTTGTTGGGCCGAAGGGCCTGTTTCCACACTGTAAGTAATCTAATCTAATCTAAAAAAAAGACCAGAACAATAGCTTTTTAATAAAGAAGGAAGAGAGACAAAGCAGAGGCCAAGTGGGAGGTGAATAATGAGCACTAAACCTGAACAGCTATCTCAAAGTGCAGTGAACCTGCACAACTGATCACCACTGCTGTTTAGTAACAAGTATTCTGGACATTGGAGTTCATGCTAATAAAAGTAAGCAGTGAAATTCGCAGCTGACCTTGGAGAAACCTGTGTGTGGGAGCTCACAGCACGGGAGCAGCTAAGTGGTTTTTAAAAAGTGTAATCTTGCTGTTTTTTTTGTAAATCTATAATAGTGAGTAGACTGGGGTTTTCTTTTGATTATATGCTTTATTGAGATCTGCCTCTTGATTAAACTTAAAAAAAAAGATAACTACTAAGTTATCCTGGAGCAGTGTTTTTGGAGCAGTAAGACTGTGCTATAAGCACACTTGCACTGGAAGCTAAAATGTGTAAATTAAGACGTCTTAAAAGCCTTGTGTATGCTTTTGTGACTTTTTGCTACATGCTGTAACTGAGCTGTAAGTTGCAAATAAAGGTCACCAGGAATCCATCCCGCAACTCTGACTCTCATTAAAAAATATGAGATCTAACCGCAGCCTTCAACATATCATCGATGATGAGGGACATCTTGCCTAGATCATCCCTATGCTTTCAAACAACTGCCAAACTTGAAACAGACCATCGTTCACAGCAAACTACCCAACCTTCAGGGCAACACAATCACAACACCACATAACCCTGCCATGGCAGCCTCTGCACGACATGCCAGATCATCAACGTGGCTACTATCATCACATGTGAGAACGCCATCCACCACTTGCATGGCAAGTACTCGTGACTTGGCCAATGTTGTCCACCTCGTACACTGCAGGAAGGGATGCTCCGAGGCATGGTATATTGGTGAAGCCATGCAGATATTACGACAATGGATGAATGGACACACACAACAATCACCAGACAGGCATGTTCCCTCCTCGTCGGGGAACACTTCAGCAGTTAAGGATATTCAGCCTCCGATCTTCGAGTAAGTGTCCTCCAAGGTGGCCTTTGAGATGCACAACAATGCAGAATCACTGAGCAGAAACTGATAGCCAAGTTCTATACCCATGAAGACTGCCTCAACCATGATCTTGGATTCATGTCACACTACATGTAACCCCACCAAACTGTTCTGTATCTTTACTGTTATGTTTTGACACCATCACTTTGATAACTTATGATCGCTCCACATTAATTAGTTTGTGCAGTTTTGGATTACCTGGACCCTTAGCATATGACTCTTATACCTAACATGTTATTCCAGCCATTTGGTTTGTCTCCAGCACCACTTTATTTTGAGTTTTTTGTAATTATCTCTATGTTATAGGTAATTTCTCTGTTTGCTATTCAGCTGTTGACACTTTACTCACACCGTCTGACACTTTTGATCACTGACAGAGACTTATTATTCAGCCTGTCGACACTCCACTCACAACACTTATACAATCTTTTGATCTCTCTGCCTATACATTCTGTGCCTGTATGTTTCTCTTCACTTACCTGACAAAGGAGCAGTGCTCCAAAAGCTTTATGATTTCAAATAAACCTGTTGGACCTGGTGTCATGTGACTTCTGACTTTGTCCACCGCAATCCAACATCGGCACCTCCACATCATGATTAGGGATAGTCAGCATAGCTTTGTGTGGGAAACTGTGCCTCACTAACTAACTTGAGTTTCTTGAAGTAACGAAGAGGATTAATGAAGGCAGAGCTGTGGACGTGACCTGCATGGATTTCAGCAAGGTGTTCAACAAGGTAGACTGATTAGCAAGGTTAGATCACATGGGTTACAGGGAGAACTAGCCATGTGGATACAAAACTGGCTGAAAGGTAGGATGCAGAGGGTGGTGGTGGAGGGTTGCTTTTCAGACTGGTGGCCTATAACTAGCGATGTGACACAAGGATCAGTGCTGGGTCTACTGCTCTTCACCATTTATACAAATGATTTGGATGTGAACATAGGAAGTATGCTTGGTAAGTTTGCAGATGACACCAAAATTTCTGGCATAGTGGACAATGAAGAAGGTTACCTCAGAGTACAACAGAACCTTGATCTGATGGGCTGAAAAGTGGCAGATGGAGTTTAATTAACTGCGAGGTACTGCATTTTGGAAAGGCAAATCAGGACAGGACTTATACATTTAATAGTAATGTCCTGAGGGAGTGTGGCTGAACAAAGAGATCTTGGAGTGCAGGTTCATTGTTCCTTGAAAGTAGAGTCATAGAGGCGATCAGCACAGAAAATGACACTTCAGTCCAACTCATCCATGCTGACCAGACATTCTAAATTAATCTAATCCCATTTGCTAGCACTTAGCCCATATCCCTCTAAACCCTTCCAATTCATTTACCCCTCCTGATGCCTTTTAAATGTTGTAATTGTACCAGTCTCCACCACTTTCTCTGGCAGTTCATTGCACACACACACCACCTTCTGCGTAGAAAGGTTGATCCTAAGGTCCCTTTTCAATCTCTATCCTCTTACCTTAAATCCATGCCCTCTAGTTCCGGACTCCACTACCCCAGGGAAAAGACCTTGTCTATTCACTCTGTCCATGCCCCTCATGATTTTATAAATCTCTATAAGGTCACCCCTCAGCCTGCAACACTCCAGGGAAAATAGCCCCAGCCTATTCAGCCTCTCCCTATAGCTCAAACCCTCCAACCCTGGCAACATCCTTGTAAATCTTTTCTGAACCCTTTCAAGTTTCACAACAATGTTCCGATAGCAGCGAGACCAGAATTGCACACTATGTTCCAAAAGTGGCCTAACCAGGATCGTGAAGAAGACATTTGGTATCCTTACCTTAATTGGTCAGTGCATTATCTGTTGGAGTTGGGAGTTCCTATTGAAGCTGTACAAGACATTGGTTGGCCACTAACTAGATTAATTAACTAATGAATTAATCCACTGGGACTAAATTAATTTGGTGTGTATGAATTGGATCAAAGGGTCTATTTCCAAGCTGTTCAATTCTATGACTGTAAGTGTAATCAAGAGTTTCATTCTCTCTTCTCTTTCAACAGCAGTTAATAGTTCTTCTGGTTATTCCATACAGTAATATGATGAGAATATTTGTGAAATTCCTTTGATTTATTATCTGCTCTGAAATTCCTTTGATTTATTACCTGTTGTGAAATTGTACACAGTTGGCAGTAGGTAGTCATGATAAGTGACAGTATTTAACTTTTAACTCCAGTTTAAGACATTTTTGTCTGTTTAACTATTTTTACACTAATATGACTTGTTTTCTGGACATACAGCACGTAGTTATTTTGCTTTTGAAAGCTTTCGAAAAATGTAGCCTGGAAAACCCACAGAAGTCTGATATTGATTATTATGACTGTCCCATGTACACAATATGATAGCAAATTGAGATTTTTGAAACTGTCAAGGGTTTGCTGAAATTCCTGGGATGGAGAGAGTGCTTTAGTGCCATTAGTGCTTTAGGGGTGTATCCATTATTCACCATAGCAACATCCTATGAATGAATAAAGAAAAAGAAAACTGCCTCGGCTAAAGACTACAAACATCGTGGCTAGTCCATTGGTTTGCTGGGAAGTATAGTTTTCAAGTCAAGCAACTGTTAGAAAATAAATCTGGGTGTCTCAGACTGCTCTTTGAAGGAGGATAGCTTCAAGCCACATAAAATAATTTTGGTCTGTTACTTGAGGTTCCCAGGTCTCAAAACTTTTTTTTAAAATTTATATTCAGCATTTATATATGTAAAGTTCCAGTTGTGACTAAATAGAGACAGAAAATACTGGAAGTACTCAGCAAAACAGGAAACATTTGTTGAAAGAAAATCAATTTTATTGTTTCGGCGGGATAATCCTTTGCAAGACGCTTTTACATGTTGGAAGAAATTATTTTTTTTTAAATTAACATTTCAGTGTCTGATGGAGCGACATTATTGATATTCCAGACTAAGCTAACATGTATGGAAAATAACCAAAAATATTTACTGAAAGCCATGTAACTCAAACATTTTCTTTTTTTTTTGCAGTACCTGGGCTGTATAGAGGTTTTACGGTCTATGCGTTCCCTTGATTTTAACACAAGGACACAGATTACAAGGTGCCTATTTAAAAATATATTACACTGAATCATTTCCATTATAATGCTTTAAATCTTGATCCTGGTAACTTTAATATGAAGTATTTATCATGCAGCTAACTAAAATCATGCTGGAATCTAGGTGAACTGTACACATACTAAATGAATGTTATGCCAATCTTTCAGACAGCTCACTGATTTTGCAATTACTTCACAGAGAACGTCTGATTCCTTTTACAATACACTGCTTAAAATGAAACATGATTAAGTGTTTGTGAAAGAGTATATGATTTAACAGTAATTTATTGTTTCAGCTATGATCTTGACAACATTAAATTTACAGGACAGGGAAGCTGCTTCTCTGTCAGAAGGGAGGAAGCTAAACTGCTGGAAATTCAGGATTTCTTTTTGGTTGTAACTGAAAGTGATCACATGTACTCTGCTGGAAGGCAGGTCATTGAGTCAGCATAGTCTTTCCATATCTCTCTAACTTGTAGCATTCTTTTCATTTGCCAGTAATGTCATTTAATTTTCTAGCCATCCAACATTGATATTCTTTCTTTCCTCTTTCACTTTTTTCCTCAAATTTTCCCTCCATACAGCTTTTATAAGTCTGCTTACATTTGAAGATTTACCCTTTCAAGATTGTGCCTTTTCCTAATCATTTCAAAACGTTCATTAACCATTCACTCTTGCCAGAGCTACATAATTTATATTTTTTCTATTGAGTAGATCCACTCTGTTATCATCCAACAACACATTTCAAAGCTACTTAGCAAGATGGTTTGTTGTTTGCATAAAGTTCATGTCTCACATCCATATGTGCCAAGTCAAGCTCTTTACAAATAACTTTTTCAGTTGTACATTCAGCTACCTAATTAACAACAAGTTTCTGCTTACTAAATGTGGCCTTTCCTATTAATATCATTTTTATTATTTCTTAGTTGAATTTGCAGGTATTCTTGAATACGTGAATTCTTAAATTTTTTATTTAGATTAGATTAGATTACTTACAGTGTGGAAACAGGCCCTTCGGCCCAACAAGTCCACACCGACCCACAACCCACCTATACCCCTACATTTACCCCTTACCTAACACTATGGGCAATTTAGCATGACCAACTCACCTAACCTGCACATCTTTGGACTGTGGGAGGAAACCGGAGCACCCGGAGGAAACCCACGCAGACACGGGGAGAATGTGCAAACTCCACACAGTCAGTCACCTGAGGTGGGAATTGAACCCAGGTCTCTGGCGCTGTGAGGCAGCAGTGCTAACCACTGTGCCACCCGTATTATTTATCTTCTTTGAATATGTGAATGTTTCTTTATTATTTTAAGGTATGGATCATGTTGGATTTTGTCAATTTTATCTTTCATGCCAAAGTTCGTGAATTCTATTATGAATCTACTTAACAGTTCTTCTAACCTATTTCTGGTGCTCTTTACAAGTGCTTTGTGATGTGCAAATCTAACTGATTTTATCAGTCGCCCATCCACCCTTCCAATCTTAACACTAAATGCATGTCTTCAAATGCTTTTTTTGATTATTGCTTCTGCATAGACATTAAAGATGACAGATGATAAACAACATCCTTGTTGAACTAAAATAGAAAGTGCTGTAGAATTTCAGCAAATCTGGCAGCATCCATGGTTTGAAAAAGTGTTCAGGTTTTGAGTCCAATAGGATCTTTCTTTCTTCAGGACCCATCATTGAACTCTTCCAATGTCTGAGTTTGGAAAAATATTGCTATTCTCACCCTTGCAGTTTTTTCCTTGTACAAGTTTCTTTATCATGATGTATCTCTCCAGTCTTTTCCAATGTCTTTCAGTGCTGTCAAAAGCTTAAAACAGTTAACCCAATGAAATGCTTTTCTCCAAATATGCAAAACAAATTTAACACCTGTTCAAATTCTAAAATATGTTCACTTATTAATCTTGTCATGTTAATTGCTTCTCTTATCCCTCTTCCTACCACAAATACAAACTGGTCAACTGCATAATTCTGTGCCTTCCCACCTACACTCTACTATAGCTCTCAATGCAATCTTCAGGTAATCAAAATAAGTGTATAGAAGTTAGAAAATCAGCATGCCTTTGGCTTCCTTCTTTGGATGCTCTTATTTTCTGCATGAGGCCCTCTGACCATTTTCCTGTTAAGTAAATATCTTTGCACTGATTAGTAAACATTGGTGTATACTTGTATTAATAATGATCACCTTAATTAATAGTGATCACCCACTGAAAATGCAGAAGAATATTGCCCTAAATTATTTGACAGTGGGTGATTGAATAAAGTAAATGTTTCTCATGACCATTAAGAAAATTGAGAGTTTTCTCTTCAGATTTCTTAAGCTTTCTGATCTCTCCAAAACTGAGTTAAATCTTCCCAAAAAACTGGATGAATTAACCATCAATGTGAGTTAGAACAAAGGACCTTCCATCACAGGACGGCCCCTTCAGCCCTCCAAACCTGCCCGGATCCGAATTCTCAATCTAAACCTGCTGCCTATTTTCTAAGGATCTGTATCCCCTTCTCCCTGACGATTCATGTATCTGTCTAGATATATCTTTAAATGACGCTATCGTTGTGAGTTTACAACTCAGATCTTATACTTTCATTATAAATTCCTTGGCTTTTCATCTATACAGGAAGTGTGAGTAAAGAAGTAGAATAATGATTATTCAAAGGAAGAAGCCAAGCACGGTGATATTCTAATTTCCATATAACTTATTTTATTACCTGTACATTGAAAGTTGTGTTGAGAGCTATAGTAAAGAATATGGCTGAGAAGGCACAGAGTTATGTAGGAGATAACCAGTTTGGAGTTGAGAAAGGAAGAGGAATAAGAGAAGCAATTGGCTTAATAAATTCTAAACTACACTGTGTTATTAATTTTAGACAGAAAATATATGTTATTTTGCAGATTTTGAAAGAATATTTGTTTGCATTGATTGTATTAAGCCTCTCCCTGCAGTGGGGAGTGTTAGCATTGAAATTGTAATGATTATTAGCAATCACTCAGAGCTCTTCCTTGTTTCTTTCTTGTCTGATCAATCCAACATTTTTGGGAGACATCTGCTTCAGGCTTTAGTGTGCAATATGATGACCGATGCAGAAATGAAGTTTCAATGAAGTATCGATAGAGATTTCAACTGAGAAAAGTGGCCAAAATATGGAAAGAAAATGTTCCTTGTGGAAAACAGTTGAGTTAATAGCCTTGTCAACTTACTTACGCTGTGCAGCAAGTGAGGAAAAATTTGCTTACATAGTTCTGCTGTGATACTTGCACTTACCTCAAAGCAAGGGAGTTGGGAGAAGAGGGAATAGGGTGAAAGAGCATTCCTACTGTGTGGCTAGCAGAATGTTCTTAATTGATCCTCAATGACAAATCATGAAGGTTGCATTATGGGGTATTGTCTGCTTCTTGGGAGTTAAGAAAAGTCTGTGTTATAGAATCATAGAATTCCTACAGAGCTGAAGCAGGCCATTCAGCCCATTGAGTCTACACTGACTCTCTGAAGAGCATCCCATACAGACCCACCCCTATACATTATCCCTGTAACTCTGCATTTCCCATAACTAATCCACCCAGCCTGCATATATCTGGACACTATGGGCAATTTACCATGGCCAATCCACACCTAACCTGCACATCTTTGGACTGTGGGAGGAAACCAGAACACTTGGAAGAAACCCATGCAGACGTGGGGAGAATGTGCAAACTCCACCTGAATCGAATGCAGGTCCCTGGCACTGTGAGGCATCAATGCTAACCACTGAACCACTGTATCGCCCCTTGTAGCAATGTTACCCCCCAAAAAATTTACAAGGTACAAATTATGTACTTGTGAGGGGACAATAATGCACAAATATTATCTCTGAGACAACATCTGTAAGAAGATGGTGAGAGGTGTTGGAGAGGAAATGGGAGAGATTTTAAAATTGATTTTTATTCCCCTGGCACGGCTGCTAACTGTCTGCAGGGTGGGAAAGTCTGGAGTACAAGGAAAAGCCAAGTTGATAGCTGATAACTTTTGTCAGTAGGTGAAATGGATGGTGATCAGTGTTGAAGTGGGCACAGGGTTGTTATGTGGGTTATGAGTGGCAGCTGATCACATGGGGTGATTTGGGGAAGCAGATGGGAACACCTACACTGGGTTGGAGGAGCAGACAGGTTGTGAAGGGGTTGGTTTTACTGGGTTGTTTGCTGAGCTTGGAGGAAACATCTCTATTTATTCTAATCTACAAGGCTGTGAGGACATCCATGTGACATTTGACTGAGCGTGTCATCAAAAAGTGCAATCAAGCCTGAAGTCATTGGGATCCAGGGCAAATTCTTCAATAATTGCCGTCATACCTAATATAAAGAAAGATTGCTATGGTTGTTGGAAGTTAATCATCTTAGTTATCACTGCAGGAGTTATTCAGGGTCACGTCCTGTGCCTAATCATCCACAACTGTTTTATCAATGACCTTCCCTCTACCATAAGGTCAGAAATGGGTTGTTTGCTGATGATTGCACAATGATCACCAGTATTCATGACTCCTCAGATATTGTAGCTGTCTGGACATGTAAACTTGGACTGATAAGTGGAAAATAACATCCACTCCATACAAATACCAGGCAATGACCATCTGTGACAAAATTGAATCTAACCATTTTCCCAGGGCATTCAATGACATTACTATCACTGAATCCCCAACTGTAAACATCCTAGTGTTGGGGTGGGTTACCATTGTATGACAATTGAACTGAATTGGATCAGCCTTACAAAATCCTGTGGCTACAAGAGTGGGTCAGAGATTGGAAATCCTGCAGTGACTAATTTGCCACCTGAATCCTCAATGCTTGTTCACCATATATAAGATACAGGTCAGGGGTGTGATAAAACATTTTCCATCTGCTTGGAGGCCTGGAGTTCCAACACGATTTAAGATGATCGATAGATCTGAAACAAAGCAGCCTGTAGATTGGCATTCTATCCGCCACCTTGAATATTCACTTCCTCTACTGATGCATAAAGGCAGCAGTATGTACCATCTGCAACTCATCATAGCTCTTTTGACAATACATTGCAAATCCATGACCATCACCATGTAGAAGGACAAAACTAGTATTGACATGGAACACAACCTCCTGGTAGCTCTCTCCAATCCCCTAAACATTCTGACATTGAACTACATCTCTGTTCCTTGACTGTCACTTGGCCAAATTTCTGGAACTCCTTTCCTAAAAGCACTATGGGTGACTGCAGTGGTTCACGAGGATGGTTCATGACCACCTTCACAAGGATAGGTCAGATTAGACAATAACTACGAGCCTAGCCACATGTTGTGAATCAATAAATTTAACAAAACCCTGTTCACTTTCTTTCATGTGTTGGATATTCAGAGACTCAGTCAGCCGTGGTTCAGAATTGATTGGTCACATGTTGGGCCCTTGTCCCTATTCCATTGTCACTAGAAATTGATGATTTGATTCCTTTTTGAGATTGTTAGCTTTTTAATCTCCCTCCCAAAGCAAACCCCCACCTTTTTGGGGGGATTTAAATTGCCATTTCTTTTCCAGAAGTGTGTTAACTGTCAATTATTATGAATTTACACAATAGACCTAACATCATCTAGATTGAACTCCATCTGCGATTTTTCAGCCCATTAATCCATTTGATCAAAAACTTTCTTGACTGTCCACTATGCCACCAATTTTGATGTCATCTGCAGACTTGCGAATGATGCCTGCTATATTCTCATACGAATCATTTATATTAATGACCAACAAAAGAGGACCCAGAACAATCCCTGTGGAATACTGCTGGTGGCAGGCCTCCAGTCTGAAAAACAACCCCAATCCTCAAAATGTTGTACCTTGTTTTCACATTTTTGACTTTAGGTCCAAAAAGGGATTCATTTGAACACCTCTGTTGTGGGCTAGGTATAATACTGAAAGTGGTTTAGATAGATGTGGGTACAAGTTAGGATTTTAACAGTGGTTTGACATTGCAGTGCCATGTTTGGCCTCAAGGTTCCAATTAAGCTCTTTTCTTAATCCTGCACAACTGAACACATATTTTTCCGCAGCAGGAAGGACCCCTGACAGTGCTATTTAAAGGGGCTATCAATCACTTTCTACTTAGTTGCTGATTAATTTTTGCAGTTCATTGCTGAGTTAGTGGCAGTGTTTGAAATGTTGTACTGTTACTTAAAAGTTCATAAAGTCAAACTGATTGTAGAGGCTTGTTGTGAAGTCATTGGTTCTTGCTTTAAGTGTTCTGCTCAGACTATTTGTTCCCAGTTATGACTGCTGTGGTTTTGATACCCATTGGCCTGCGGCATGATAGAGACAACACCAGAGGAGGACAAGCTAGTTAAAAAGGAAGAAGAAGGTGGGAAAGTCTCAGCGCAGGAGACTATGTCTGCTTAGGTTTTTTATGCAATTCTCTGAACTAAATCTGAAGAAGCTATCTCTTGGCAGAATCTTAACTATTTTGTTGGTCAGGGTCAGTTTCTTGGAGGGTGTCACTAGATCTGGTGTGAACTCTCTCCATAACTTACTAAACTTACTTCATTAACTGCCTATCCCACACCTATGCATACTGTCCCTGGATGAACTTGTCACTGTTGGAATAACCCAAAATTGATCGCCATCTTTAAAAGGCCATTGTTCATCCAGGCAAGCACTGTTAGTCTGCACCTTCCCTTCATATTTCCTGATGTTTGCCCTAGACATGAAAGAGAAGGATTAATTGACACCTCACTTTGAAGACAGAAACTTGCAGGTCTCACTGGATTGGATTGCACATAGAATGCACTAAGTTGCTTTTCAGACCGAGGCCTGTTATCAGCAGTATTCCACAGGAATTGGTTCTGGGTCTTCTTTTGTTTGTCATACCAGACTAATGTCATTCCTGAAGAAGGGCTCATGCCCGAAACGTCGATTCTCCTGCTCCTTGGATGCTGCCTGACCTACTGCGCTTTTCCAGCAACACATTTTCAGCTAATGTTATTTACAAGTTCACTGATGACACCACCATAGTCGGTCAAATCTCAGATGGCAACGAAACAGACTACAGATGGGAGGTAGAAGACCTGGAAAAATGGTGCACTAAGAACAATCTAGCTTTCAATGCCGGCAAAACCAAGGAACCCATTATTGACTTTTGGCGGGATGTTACTCATGCCCCCCCAATGCATTAACAGCACAGAGGTGGAGCGAGTGGAGAGTGTCAAGCTCCTGGGAGTGGTCATCAACAACAAACTTTCTTGGACTCTTCATGTGGACGCACTGGTTACAAAGGCCCAACAATGTCGGTTCTTCCTAGGCAGCTGAGAAAATTTGGCATGATGTCAAATACCCTTGCCAACTTTTATAGGTGCGCATTGAGAGCATTCTGTCTGGATGTATCACTACCTGGTACCATTCAAGATCGGAGACGGTTACAGAGAGTAGTGAACTCGGCCCAGACAATCACAAAGGCCAACTTCCCATCTAAAGCATCCAACTACCAGGCCCACTGTCAAGGAAAGGCCGCCAGCATTTTCAAAGATCCATCCCACCCTGGCAATGCTTTTCTACAACCTCTACTATTGGTGAGAAGGTGGAGAAGCCTGACACACGCACCAGCCGGTTTCAAAACAGTTTTTACCCCACTGTTGTTAGAATGGGCTCACAAACTCTTAACATTCACCTGTACCTATGTTTTGGTTTTTGCCACTGTTTACCTATTATTTACTTATCTATGCTGCTTAACTCTGTGATCTGCCTGTATTGCTCGCAAGGCAAAACTTTTCACTGTGCCTCTGTACACGTGACAATAAATTCAATTCAATTCAATTCAATTTGTATAAATGTTTTAGATGAGAGTATAAAAGGCATGTTTAGTGAGTCTGCAGATGACACCAAAATTGGTGGCGTAGTAGACAGTCAAGAAAGTTTTCTAAGATCACAAAGAGATCTTGTTCAAATGGATTAATGGCCTGAAAAATGGCAGATGGCTTTTCTTCCATGACTGGCAATGGATGCCACAATACTAGACCATTTTAGCCTGATCAGTGATTACTGCCCAGGTCAGTGTCTGGGAGGAATTGACAGCATGTTAGTACCACCATCTTCTCACAGATATCTCAAACTCACTCTATCTATGGCAGTGTACCCACCTACCCCAAGGCTCATAATCATATTACTCTTACTACTGCCTTTAACCATCTTCCCTTGCTTGCTGTCACTCATCCCAACCACTAACGCTTCATACTCTTTGCACTCTCTAATGACTCCTTCAGGATACATTCTCACCTGTACCAACAGTAAAACCTGTACTATCCATTTTCATCTCCCTTAATAGCTGTGTTGATGACATTGGTGAGGCCACCTTTGGAGTACCATTTACAATTCTGGCATGTTGATACCTGGTATCCAACATGGAGGGCCTTTGGATAAAGTAGCAAGCTGGCTTTACCAAATGTCTGTTGTGATGATTTGTTTTAATTAACCTATTTTTCTAATCAACCTTTTCAGAGATGTAATTACACAACTCTGGAGCAGGTGAGACTTGAACCCAGGCCTACTCTCCCATTCCAAGGGTAGGGACACTACCAATGTGCCATGAGAGGGCCCTCATACTTCCAGATTCTTTATTGAATTCAAATTCCACCATCGGCCATGCCAGGATTTGACCCCAAGTCTCCAGAAGATTAGATGAGTTCCTGAATTAATAGTCTAGCAATGAAACCACTAAGAACATTTCCTCACCATTGTTGCCTGCTGTGACTCCATGTCGAGAATTCTCAGAACCTGGTTTGCACATGGGGGTTTTGTTATATAAAGCTGCGCTTTAATGAGGCAAGATGTACAGTTCATAAAGTTATTAGTAGGCAATAATTCCCCTCAATGTGCAACTCGCCACTACTTAACAGGAATCTTGCCCTCAACACCTGGAATTTGGTTAAAAGTTACTTAGTTAAAAGTTGCTTCTGACATTGACATCGGCCTTGCTGTTCTTCTCATGTGATCCTGTCACATTTCTCACCATTCTTCTCTATCATTCAGGCCTCTATAAAATTTTGTCTTCTGTTTCTCAAGAGAACTGTTCACTGATAGCTGTTATCTTTTAAGGTAGACTTACACATTCAGAGCTGGGTGAAGATGGTACTTACAGTGGCTGTGAATGTGACTAACCTCTTTATTTAGCTCATTCCAGGCTGGCCCAAGTGATGCTACCAACACAATTTGCGTTGTATAGGCAAGTCGCAAATGTTCTGTTTGCAAGGGTAAGGGAAATAACTGATTGCCAGCTTTGCTCGGGAAGGATGAAGACATAGTTTCACTAGGATAGCAGTACATGGTGCCATCAACAGCACATACTTCATGTTGCAGTCAACATATATAAATTTAACTTTTAGCCCAAACACAAAACTTTCCACCTTCTTATTATTCATATGGTACGCAGCCATTCTTAATGCATCAGAGAGGTCAGTGCCTGTTATACTAGCAGTACTATGCCTTTGTTCTATGCCAATCCACTGTGCAATCAGTATTTGAACAACCAAGATAAAGCAAAGGCTGGTTTAGGGTGATCAGGACTATCCAGATGAGTACTGATCACCAGGCTCATATATTTACACAATTCACACACATATGGGCAGCATGGAATGAGCTGCCAAAGGATGTGGTGGAGGCTGGTACAATTGCAACATTTAAGAGGCATTTGGATGGGTATATGAATAGGAAGGGTTTGGAGGGATATGGGCCAGGTGCTGGCAGGTGGGCCTAGATTGGGTTGGGATATCTGGTCGGCATGGATGGGTTGGACCGAAGGGTCTGTTTCCATGCTGTACATCTCTATGACTCTATTATTGCCGAGAACATTATTGCCATTAAAAAAAGTCATGTAGCTTGAGCAATATTTCAGCTGCCTGGACACCCCTGTGGGATCCTGTAGTACCTCTGGTATACATCTGAAAATGGAGTGTGACCTGCTGTATCCTGCAGAAACTTGCTGCCATGAGATTGTAGTCTTTGACACCAGGTAGACAGCTTAAATGGAGGAGGACGAGGAGGAGGAAGACGAACAGCAAGAGCTTGACAGGAGGAAGAGAGGAGAAAACCAACAAAGGCCCTTTCCGGTTGGACCACCCATTAACAGTTCATCCAACTGCAGTTCTAGTGAATCCAACCACAATTACCTATTCAACAACAGCTCACACCTTTCATACATGTTATAAGGGCCTCTGCCTCTGCCACCCTTTCAGGTGGTGAGTTGCAGATGCCCACCTATTTCTGGATGAAAATATTTTGCCTTGCATCTTCTTTAAAGCTTCTGCCCCTTACCTGAAATCTGTCTCCTTTGGATGTTAATCACACCATTAAGAGGAAAGGTTCCTTCTTGTATACCCTACCTCTACCCCTCTTAATTTTATACATTTCAATCATGACCCTTCTCAATCTCCTTTGATTTAAGAAACCCATGGTCTTTCCAATCTCTCTTAATAACCGAAACCCTCCAGCACAGGCAACATCCTGATAAATCTCCTCTGCATCCTCTCTAGAGTTATCCAATAATGTGGATTCCAAATACTTTAGCTATATCCTAATCAACGTTTTATATTGTTCCAGTATGACATCCCTGCTCTTAAGCTATATGGGTGACTAATAAAGGCAAGTATAACATATGCCTTCTTAACCACCTTATCTAGCTCCTCAGCTACCATAATTGGCAAGTCTACATGCACACTGATCCTCAGTGTTTCCCAGGATTCCACCATTCATCATGTATTTCCTTTTTTTGTTTGTACTGCTCAAATGCAACATCTGAAATTTATCTGGATTGAATTCCATTTGCTGCTAATCAGCCAATCTGGCTATATCCTTTTCAAGTATAAGGCTATCCTTCTCACTATTTACTACACCACCAATTTTGTATTGTCTACCGATTTACTAATTAACCCACTCCTATTCAAATCTAAATCATTAATAAAAGCCACAAACTGCAACAGCAACAACACCACTTCCTGAAGAACCCCAATAGACACAGAGTTTCATTCAGAAAAGTACTCTTCAACTACCATCTTCTGCCACTCAGCCAATTTAGGATCCAATTTTCCAAATATCCTTGGATCCCATGGACCCTTAGTTTTGCTATCTGTCTCCAATGTGGAACCTTACCAAAAACCTTATTGAAGACCAAGACGACATCAAAAACATTGCCCTCATCAACACACATGATCACCACTTCGAAAAATGTAATCAAGTTGGTCAAACATGTCCTCCAATTAACAAAACCCGTGCTGACTGTATTGTGGTTGGGTTTTTAAGGGTGGTAATGATGCTGGCCAACAGTTCCAGAGTGGAAACGGTAGTCTCCATACTCTGCATGAATTCATGTGCATGATTGTTGCTGGATTCCTTCATCTTCCTTGACAGAGATTGCTTGTAAACCTGCCAAACTGACAAGAATTTCTGTGTAAACACATCAACATTTTTCTGAATGCTACCCAATAGGTGTTCTCATTAGTCTTCTGCAACAGAATTCAAATATGACCTCATCCTCCAATAAGCTCATATGCTCTGGTACAGGCTAAGTGTTCCCAGGCTATCCTCTTAAAATATGCCTAATATTAGTTTCTGAGTTTGTGGCTGTATGTATGACAGCGAGTAACAGTGTTATTTCTTCAATATTGTTTTCTTACTCTTCCAACTCTCTTTGATCATTGTTTGATCAGGTGATATTATTTGGGTATCTGAAATGATCCAAGAAAGGTTGTGAATAGTGATAATGATGGGTGGTGGTGAAACCAACAGTTGCAACGTTTGCACCTAAACTGGCAATGCACCAATACCCTGGCAGGGTGATTTGCTTGTGCCATTCAGCAGGGTTTAAACTAGTGTGGCAGGATGGCAGGAACCATAGTAGCAGGCCAGCAAGTAAAATGACCAAGGAAGAGTCAGAGTCCAAGCCCAGTAACTTTAAGAGGAAGAACAAACGGGAGATTATGAACACAGCAGGACTTGCAATCTGAGGTATATTTGGTTTTTTTTAGATTAGATTACTTACAGTGTGGAAACAGGCCCTTCGGCCCAACAAGTCCACACCGCCCCGCCGAAGTGCAACCCACCCATATCCCTACATCTACCCCTTACAACACTACGGACAATTTAGCATGGCCAATTCACCTGACCTGCACATCTTTGGACTGTGGGAGGAAACCGGAGCACCCGGAGGAAACCCACGCAGACACGGGGAGAATGTGCAAACTCCACACAGTGAGTCACCTGAGGCGGGAATTGAATCCGGGTCTCTGCCACCGTGCTGCCCACGGTTTTGATGTGAGGCGTATGACAGTTAAGGCATATGAACTTATAGTTTGGATTAATACATATAATATTGATGTTATAGCTGTGACAAAGACTTGGTTGAAAGGGGGTCAAGACTGACAGCTTAACATTGCTAGATTTAGATGTTTGAGGTGGGATGGTGAGGTATGTAAATGAGGCTGCAGAGTTGCATTACTGCTTGGGGAAAATATCACAGCTGTACTGAGGGAGGATGCCTTGGAAGGGTCATCCAGCAAAGCCATTTGGGTAGGGCTCAGGAACAGGAAGAGTGCAATCATTTTGATGGCATTGTATTATAGCCGTTCCAACAACCAGCAGGTGATAGAGAAACAGATATGTGGATGCATTATTGAAAAATATAAAAGCAGCAGGGTTGTTGTGATGGCTGATTTTAACTTCTTTATTGACTTGGACTTGCTTAGTGCCAGGGGCTTGAATGGGGAGGAACTTGTTAGGTACGTCCAAGATGGTGTTTTGAAACAAAATGTAAGTAGTCCAACTAGGAAGGGGCCATACTAAAATTAGTATTGGGCAATGAACTCAGCCAGGTGATGCAAGTTTCAGTGGGAGATGTATTTGAGAACAGTGACCATAATTCTGTAAATCTTAAGTGAATTATGGATAAGGATAAGAGTAGTCCTTGGGTAAAGATGCTAAACTGAGGGAAGACTAACCACCACAATATCAGGCAGGAACTGGGTAATATAGATTGGGGGCAACTGTTTGGGGGCAAATCCAAATCTGGCATGTGTGAATCATTTGAAGGTAAATTGATTAGAGTTTGGGACCAGCATGTTCCTGTGAAAATAAAGAATAAGGATGACAAGATTAGAAACCTTACATGACAAGGGAAACTAAGAAACTAAAAAATAGGAGGTATACATAATGTTTAGGAAACTGAAGACAGGACCCACAAAGAATACAGAGATAGCAGGAAAGAATTGAAGCAAGGAGTTTGGGGGGGTGGGGGGGGGATGGAGAGTGGAGGCTAAAAGGGGCCATTAAATATCTTTGGCAAACAGGATTAAGGAAAATCCCAAGGTATTGTATGCATATATAAGGAACAAGAGGGTAGCTAAGGAAAGGAGAGGTTTACTCAAGGACAAAGATTAGAATTTATGCATACAGCCAGAGGAAGTGGGTGAGGTCCTTCATGAATACTTCTGGGGTAACTTGATTGAGTTTTTTTGATGGTGACAAAGTTGATTGATGAGGGCAGGACCTAAGATGTGGTCATATGGATTTTAGCAAGACCTTTGACAATGTCCTTCATGGCAGGCTAATACAAAAATTGAAGTCACATGGGATTCATGGTGAGTTAATATAAGGATACTGAACTGGCTTAGTTATAGAAGACAAAAAGTATTGGTTGAAGGGTGTTTTTCTGACTGAAGCTCTGTGACCAGTGGTGTTTGGCAGGGATCTGTGCTGGTATCCCTGTTTTTTATAATATATACATAAATGATTTGGAGGAGAGTGCAGGTGGCTTGATTAGATAGTTTGTGGGCATCAGGAAGATTGGGGGACCTGTGGATAGTGAGCAGGATTGCCAGAGGATACAGCAGGACATAGGCTGGAGACTTGATTGGAGAAATAGCAGATGGAGTTTAATCTGGACAAATGCAAAGTGATGTATTTTGGAAGATCTAATGCAGGGGATAAGTATACAGTAAATGGCAGCATCTTTCATGGCATCAACATACAAAAACAAAACAAGGCACACAGGTCCACAGTTCCCTAAAAATGGTAACACAAGTGGCCAAGAAGGCACATATAGCATGCTTGCCTTCATCAGTCAGGGTACAGAGCAGAAAAACGTGACAACTCATGTTGCATCTATATAGAGCTTTCGTTGTGCCATTGTTGGAAATTTGTGTACAGTTCTGGTTGCCATATTACCATAAGGATGTGGAGGCTTTGGAGCAGGTATAGAAATGGTTTATTAGGATGTTTCTTGGTTTGGAGGGCATTATCTCTGAGGAGAGATTGGACAACCTTGGTTTATTTTCACTTGAACATTGATGGATAAGGGGTGACCTGACACAAGTTGACAAAAATATGAGAAGCATGGATAAACTGGATAGTTGAAGTCTTTTTCCTTGTGTAGAAATGTCATTTACCAGGGACATAGGTTAAAGGTGAAAGGGAGTAAGTTTAAAGGAGATGTGACAGGCACGGTTTATTTTCATACCGAGTGCCTGGAAATTGCTGTCAGAGGAGATGGTTGAGGCAAATACAATCCAACATTTAAGAGGCATCTTGACAAATTATTGAATAGGACGTGATATTGACCGCATGGGGTCTGAAGGTGTTTAGAAAGGCATCATGTGTCAGTGCAGACATGACAGGCCACAGGGCTTCTTCCTGTGCTGGACTACTCTTTGATCTTTGTTCTTTGTAATTTAAGTCTTGGGGGTTTGGGGGTGGGTGGTGCAAAGGCATTCAGCCTATTACGGCTAAACCAGAGTCAAACCTGATTTAAAAAAAATATGTTTTATGAAAGAGATCACCTTGGCTGCTGACAACATAGATTTGAAAACTCCCTGCCTAATCTACCACACCAATGTCTGGAAATCCTGAAAGCAAAAAGCTGAGCAAGATTCCCCAATCCATTATGGTTCTGGATGGGACCCTGAACTGTAAAGCTCCCAAATGAGGAGAGATGAAGTGGCTCCCCTTTTTCAGTTATCCACCCATTGATCGCAATAAGATTAATTTGAAAAGGAATCTTTCCCTTGCAGGTACCTTTCTCCCAGACAGAAAAAAACTTATGTTCTAAATGGTGTTGGTTCAGCCAGGCTTTGTTGAATCAACAAATAGAATGAACTTATTAATTATCATACAAGAAAAGAAATACTAACACAATACATATACACGTGAATTAGAAATAAGCAGTAAACTTAAAAAGTTAAAATACAATATAAGCTTATATGGATCAATCTCTGAATTGTTCATGAAGAATGGACAGTTGAATATTGTGGCCATTGCAGTAGAGGTAATGGTAGCATTGATGGTGGCATTGATGGTAGCATTGATTGGCAGGGGGATGGGATCCGGACTTGTAGTCCAGCAAGTAAGCTAGCTGTGTGTCAGGATGCCCAAGACTGTAGGGAGGCTGTGGAGAAGGTAGCACTGACAGGGACTACTTGCGGACACAGAGATGGGCTCAAGTGCGTATACTTCAACGCAAGGAGTATCAGAAATAAGGTGGGTGAACTTAAGGCTTGGATCGGTACCTGGGACTACGATGTTGTGGCCATCACGGAAACATGGATAGATGAGGGACAGGAATGGTTGTTGGAGGTTCCTGGTTACAGATGTTTCAGTAAGATTAGGGAGGGTGGTAAAAAGGAGGGGGGGTGGCATTGCTAATTAGAAATGGTATAACGGCTGCAGAAAGGAAGTTTGAGGGGGATCTGCCTCTGGAGGTAGTATGGGCTGAAGTCAGAAATAGGAAAGGTGCAGTCACCTTGTTGGGTGTTTATTATAGGCCCCCCAATAGCAGCAGAGATGTGGAGAAACAGATTGGGAAATAGATTTTGGAAAGGTGCAGAAGCCACAGGGTCGTAGTCATGGGCGACTTCACCTTCCCAAATATTGATTGGAAGCTCTTTAGATCAAGTAGATTGGATGGGGCGGTGTTTGTGCAGTGTGTCCAGGAAGCTTTTCTAACGCAGTATGTAGAGTGTCCAACCAGAGGGGAGGCCATATTAGATTTGGTACTCAGTAATGAACCGGGACAAGTGGTGGGCTTGTTAGTGGGTGAACATTTTGGTGATGGTGACCACAATTCTGTGACTTTCACCTTGGTTATGGAGAGAGATAGGTGCGCACAACAAGGTAGATTTTACAATTGGGGGAAGGGAAATTACGATGCTGTAAGACAGGATTTGAGGAGCATACGTTGGGAGCATAGGCTGTCAGGGAATGATGTGGTGGAAATGTGGAACTTTTTCAAGGAGCAGATACGACGTGTCCTTGATATGTATGTACCTATCAGGCAGGAAAGAAATGGTCGTGTGAGGGAGCCTTGGTTGACGAGGGAGGTTGAATGTCTAGTAAAGAGGAAGAAGGAGGCTTACATAAGGTTGAGGAAACAGGGTTCAGACAGAGCAGTGGAGGGATACAGGATAGCCAGAAGGGACCTGAAGAAAGGGATTAGGAGAGCTAAGAGAGGGCATGAAAAATCCTTGGCAGATAGGATCAAGGATAACCCCAAGGCATTTTATGCGTATGTGAGAAACCTGAGAATGACGAGAACGAGGGTAGGTCCGATCAAGGACAGTTGTGGGAAACTGTGTATTGAGTCGGAAGAGATAGGAGAGGTCTTGAACAAGTACTTCTCTTCAGTATTTACGAACGAGAGGGACCGTATTGTTGAAGAGGAGAGTGTGAAACGGACTGTTAAGTAGAAGAGATACCTGTTAGGAAGGAAGATGTGTTGGACATTTTGAACAACTTGAGGATAGACAAGTCCCCCGGGCCTGACGGGATATATCCTAGGATTATGTGGGAAGCAAGAGAGGAAATTGCAGTACTGTTGGCAATGATCTTCTCGTCTTCACTGGCAACGGGGGTGGTACCAGGGGACTGGAGAGTAGCGAATGTTGTGCCCCTGTTCAAAAAAGGGAATAGGGATAACCCCGGGAATTACAGGCCAGTTAGTCTTACTTCTGTGGTAGGCAAAGTAATGGAAAGGCTACTGAGGGATAGGATTTACGAGTATCTGGAAAGACACTGCTTGATTAGGGACAGCCAGCACGGATTTGTGAAGGGTAGGTCTTGCCTTACAAGTCTTATTGAATTCTTCGAGGAGGTGACCAAGCATGTGAATGAGGGTAGAGCAGTGGATGTAGTGTACATGGATTTTAGTAAGGCATTTGAAAAGGTTCCCCATGGTAGGCTTATGCGGAAAGTCAGGAGGCATGGGATAGAGGGAAGTTTGGCCAATTGGATAGAAAACTGGCTAACTGGTCGAAGGCAGAGAGTGGTGGTAGATGGTAAATATTCAGCCTGGAGCCCAGTTACAAGTGGAGTTCCGCAGGGATCAGTTCTGGGTCCTCTGCTGTTTGTAATTTTTATTAATGACTTAGATGAGGGAGTCGAAGGGTGGGTCAGTAAATTTGCAGATGATACGAAGATAGGTGGAGTTGTGGACAGTGAAGAGGGCTGTTGTCGGCTGCAGAGGGACTTAGATATGATGCAGAGCTGGGCTGAGGAGTGGCAGATGGAGTTCAACCCTGCCAAGTGTGAGGTTGTCCATTTTGGAAGAACAAATAAGAATGTGGAATACAGGGTTAATGGTAAGGTTCTTAGTCAGGTGGAGGAACAGAGGGATCTTGGGGTCTATGTACATAGATCTTTGAAGGTTGCCACTCAGGTGGATAGAGTTTGTAAGAAGGCCTATGGAGTATTATCTTTCATTAGCAGAGGGATTGAATTCAAGAGTCGTGAAGTGATGTTGCAGCTGTACAGGACTTTGGTTAGGCCACAGTTGGAGTACTGTGTGCAGTTCTGGTCGCCTCACTTTAGGAAAGATGTGGAAGCTTTGGAGAGGGTGCAGAGAAGATTTACCAGGATGTTGCCTGGAATGGAGAGTAGGTTGTACGAGGATAGGTTGAGAGTTCTCGGCCTTTACTCGTTGGAACGGCGAAGGATGAGGGGTGACTTGATAGAGGTTTATAAGATGATCAGAGGAATAGATAGAGTAGACAGTCAGAAACTTTTTCCCCGGGTACAACAGAGTGTTACAAGGGGACATAAATTTAAGGTGAAGGGTGGAAGGTATAGGGGAGATGTCAGGGGTGGGTTCTTTACCCAGAGAGTGGTGGGGGCATGGAATGCGCTGCCCGTGGGAGCGGTAGAGTCAGAATCATTGGCGACCTTTAACCGGCATTTGGATAGGTACATGGATGGGTGCTTAATCTAGGTTAGAAGTTTGGCACAACATCGTGGGCCGAAGGGCCTGTTCTGTGCTGTATTGTTCTATGTTCTATGTTCTAAGTAAACAGTTGGCTTCACAATTCTTAATGTCGCAAATTGATTGAGATTCTATAGTTCTTTTAAATATAGTTCTTTTAGATGTTTTTGACTATGATTGAATATCTAGCATTCAGGGTGAGAGTGTGTCCTTTGTTGTCCTTTGTTTTTAACTGGTTGGCAGTGCTCAGCATGAGAAATGTTATTTACCTGCAACAGAGAGGTAGCTCAGCAATAGTTTGTTGAGTGTGACCTTCATGACATGCAAATGTTCAATTGCAGGGTATAATTCCAAGAATATTCAGTCCCACTAGTTCATTCCAGTGAAGTTGAAACTTTTTTTCAGCCTCTTTTGTATACTTGTACATTTCTGTTATGTAAACAAACTTGCCGATAAATGTGGCTCTCTTCCAAGACGAAAGAGATACTCAGCTCCCTTGTTATCCTCTTCGGTTTCTCTCTGTGTGAAGTTTCCCTGACAATTTACATATGTAATATCCCATGGGATTCATGCAGGACTCAGTCACCAAATTTAAAGCAGCAGTTTTTCAGACCTCTTTTTAGAAACAACACATTTTGGAATTAAACTTTAAACTTCAATAAATGTCTAGAAATCTTTTGGAGTTCTGATCTACCATCATAACAGCAGTCTTTAAGAATCTGTGTGTCTGAGAGAAAAACAGAGATAGATATAGCCAGCTCTGCATGAAAAGCAGAGAAAATGCTGCCTTTATTACCCACTACATGGAAGCCAGGAAATTCATGCTCAGTTCATGGGGATTTAAATGAGGTTTGAGGATTTGCTCAACTTGGATGGAGAGAGGAAACTCGAGAGTAATCTTTACTATGAAATATAGTCCTGGGGAATTAGAAGTTAACAGCTGGTAAAGGGAAAGGAGGCAGGCCATCAATAATGAAGAATAGTCCCAGGAGAATAAAGTGTCAATTTAAGGGACACGGTAAAGTATAATGGTAGTGTGGGATAAACAGTCATATCACAAGTCACAGAGGTGATCTTTTTCTGTAATTTAAAGTGTAAGTTAACCTACAACAGTTATGTTGATCAGTGTTGCTTTTAGCTTGTTTATTACAATTGAAGTTTTAAAATGTAAAATCTTCTATAGCCTTTTCATTGGAATTCAGATAGATGTTTAAACACTATTGTTCTGTATGAGGATTATAACAGCTAGGAAGTGGCAGCAGGATGGAATAGAGCTGGTATCTGTACTTGATGAGACACTGGACACGAGGAGCCTTCAGCCAGGACAGGGGTCCAGGATAGCACAGGTGGCAGCTTGCGAAAGAATGAGTTTTCCTGTTAGCTCTGATTCAGTAAACACGGATGAGGACAATAATGGAGCAACTGACAGATGAGTGCTCATGGTTTGTACATCAAAAATTTTCAGTACATTAGCAGACCTACCAGAAAGTGTCAAGGAATGTGGAGGACTCCAATGAAACTTGGAACAAGAACTTCCCAGCATTGGGAGGGTGGACAACTCCACTTGAATGCCGGTGGAGTCAACCATCCTACAGTGTCTGATGGCTGAAGGCAAAGCTTTCTGGAGTGTTTATTCCTTGGCCAACCATGAACTGTCACAGTGAGCTTCTCACCAGATTGAGCTCCCACCCTCTCTTAGCCTTACGTTCTCACTGAGACGTCAGTACCTGGACTGGTGGGAGATGCAGTAGAGAGCCTTTTCAATGCTTCCATAAGGCCTCATCTTCAGAATTCCAGGAGATGACTTCTGGGACAGCTGGCTATTTTTTTTGTGGAGCTAGTGGAAGTGGTGGCTGTATCTGCAAGCCAGTGGTTAGATGTGTGTACAAGGTAGGACATTGACCGTTGGATTAATGTGAGAGATGTAGTGGAACACAGAGTGGTAATTACTTGTTGGACCTTTGCATCCCCACAGGAGCAGTCCCAGTCTTCCCGAGAAAGCCAAGATTGGCCATTGTACAGGGTGAAGAGTTTAATGTCAGGCTCACCTCTACCTGCAGAGGGTGTTGTTATGGCCTGTTTTCTCCCATAATGAGAGAAAGAGAGGGATTGAATGAGATTTCACTGGGTAATATGGTTGCTGTTGCTGGTGCAGGTGAGAAAAACGGGCCTTGAGGTGTTGAGTAGATTGTGCAAATGCCATGTAGGATTAGTGGCATGGAAGATTGGGGGTAGGGGTCAGAGTAAGTGAGGGAAGATGTTACAGGCAATAGTGAGAATGGCAAAGCAGTAGCCTTGGTGGGAGGTGAGTCTGGGAGCAGAGGTAGAGTGAGTGTGAGGTAGCAAAGAGATGAGAGTGGCACTTACCCAGGCACAGCAGAGAAGGTAATTGACTTTCTTCCAATACTGCTGCTTGTTCCTTCAGACCATGGGAACGACATTGAATCAGGTAGTGACGTCTGACTAGATTGCCAGTATCTGGCAGTACCTTGGCCAGCCCACCCGGAACGTGATGTCTCTCCCCTGGACCACCCTTTTTTGACTTCAGTTCCCTGTCCTTGTCAGAAAATCTTTCCCTTATCAATATGTTCTCAGTCTGTCTGAGACCAAGCAGGCAGTTTTGCAATGTCAGTGCTCATCCAGGTGCACATTGATCTTTTAAAATGGCGCAGGAACAAGGAGTACTGGCCTTTTATCAGATATCCCCTGAGTTGCAAGTAGTTCTGGAATGGCACATGGTAAGATAGGGCCAGAATCAGACATGATGGATGCCACAAGACCAGTTAGATCGCTCATATGGCAAGCTTGGTCAGATATGAGAAAAAAACTAGTTTCTGCAGAGACCTGAATCATCAAAATGTCTTTCACAAGCTATGTGAGGTTACAAAGGCATTGGCTGGAGCACTGAGCTCCAAAAAGGCATTGTAGCACAAAATCTATCTTGTGCACAGATTAACATCTTTATTTCCTGCTTTGCATACTGCGAGCAGATGTTTGCAACACCCGCACCAAAATTTGCATATTAAATCCACACTTCAGATGCCATTTTGTATCTCCACTGGTACTTGTAGCACCCAAACAACAAATGGTTAACAAACCTCAAATCCTTACTCAAGGTATTCACTACTACTGGCTTTAAAAAAAAAATCTTTTTTGTTGGCATTTAATCGCATAGCCAATGATTACCCAAGAAACTGGATCAAATTTCATAAAAGTGGCTTGACCGCAATGTTTTTCCAACATTTTTTGTTCTTATTTCAGATTTCTAGCATCTACACTATTTTGCTTGAAATATCGGCAAACTTGTCTTGTCAGTGATTGCTCTACAAAATTTAATCAATAATTAATTCAATCAATCCTCAATTTTCTGTTTTACAGCGAGACTGGCTGTAATGCAACGAGGGGTATGTCGGCTTCCAAGAGATTAATTGTGTTAGGGGATTCCGAAGTCAGAGGTACAGACAGATGTTTCTGTGGCCAGCAGAGAAAAAGCAGAATGGTGTGTTGCTTTCCTGGTGCCAGGATCAAGGATGTCTCAAAGAGGGTGCAGAATGTCCTCATGGGGGAAAGGGGCCAGCAGGAGGTCATTGTCCACATTGGAACCAACGACATTGGAAGGGAAAAGGTTGAGACTCTGAAGGGAGATTACAGAGAGTTAGGCAAAAATTTAAAAAGGAGGTCCTCAAGTGTAGTAATATCTGGATTACTCCCAGTGCTACGAGCTAATGAGGACAGGAATAGGAGGATAGAGCAGATGAATGCATGGCTGAGGAGCTGGTGTATGGGAGAAGGATTCACATTTTTGGATCATTGGAATCTCTTTTGGGGTAGAAGTGACCTGTACAAGAAGGACGGATTGCACCGAAATTGGAAGGGGTTTAATATACTGGCAGGGAAATTTGCTCGAACTGCTCGGGAGGTTTTAAACTAGTAAGGTGGGGGGGGGGGGACCCAGAGAGATAGTGAGGGAAGAGATCGATCTGAGACAGGTACAGCTGAGAACAGAAGTGAGTCAAACAGGGCAGGCAGGGACAAGGTAGGACTAATAAATTAAACTGCATTTATTTCAATGCAAGGGGCCTAACAGGGAAGGCAGATGAACTCAGGGCATTGTTTGGAACATGGGACTGGGATATCATAGCAATTACGGAAACATGGCTCAGGGATGGGCAGGACTGGCTGCTTAATTTTCCAGGATACAAATGCTACAGGAAGGATAGAAAGGGAGGCAAGAGAGGAGAGGGGGTGGCATTTTTGATAAGGGATACCATTACAGCTGTGCTGAGGGAGGATATTCCTGGAAATACATCCAGGAAGTTATTTGGGTGGAACTGAGAAATAAGAAAGGGATAGTCACATTATTGGGATTGTATTATAGACCCCCTAATAGTCAGAGGGAAATTGAGAAATAAATTTGTAAGGAGATCTCAACTGTTGTAAGAATAATAGGATAGTTATGGTAGGGGATTTTAACTTTCCAAACATCGACTGGGACTGCCACAGTATTAAAGGTTTAGATGGAGAGGAATTTCTTAAGTGTGTACAAGACAATTTTCTGATTCAGTATGTGGATGTACCTACGAAAAAAGGTGCAAAACTTGACCTACTCTTGGGAAATAAGGCAGGGCAGGTGACTGAAGTGTGAGTGGGGGAGCACTTTGGGGTCAGCGACCAAAATTCTATTCATTTTAAAATAGTGATGGAAAAGGATAGACCAGATCTAAAAGTTGAAGTGCTAATTTGGAGAAAGCCCAATTTTGACGGTATTAGGTAAGAACTTTCGAAAGCTGTTTGGAGGCAGATGTTTGCAGGTAAAGGGACGGCTGGAAAATGGGAAGCCTTCAGAAATGAGATAACAAGAATCCAGAGAAAGTATATTCCTGTCAGGGTGAAAGGGAAGGCTGGTAGGTATAGGGAATGCTGGATGACTAAAGAAATTGAGGGTTTGGTTAAGATAAAGAAGGAAGCATATGTCAGGTATAGACAGGATAGATCGAGTGAATCCTTAGAGTATAAAGAAAGTAGGAGTATACTTAAGAGGGAAACCAGGAGGGCAAAACGGGGACATAAGATAGCTTTGACAAATAGAATTAAGGAGAATCCAAAGGGTTTTTACAAATATATTAAGGACAAAAGGGTAACTAGGGAGAGAATAGGGCCCCTCAAAGATCAGCAAGGTGGCCTTTGTGTGGAGCCACAGAAAACTGGGAGATACTAAATGAATATTTTACATCAGTATTTACTGTGGAAAAGGATATGGAAGATATAGACTGTAGGGAAATAGATGGTGATAGATTACAGAGGTGGAAGTGCTGGATGTCTTGAAACGGTTAAAGGTGGATAAATCCCCAGAACCTGATCAGGTGTACCAGAGAACTCTGGGAAGCTAGAGAGGTGATTGTTGGGCCTCTTGCTGAGATATTTGTATCATCGATAGTCACAGGTGAGGTGCTGGAAGACTGGAGGTTGGCAAACGTGGTACCACTGTTTAAGAAGGGCGGTAAAGACAAGCCTGGGAACTATAGACAGGTGAGCCTGACCTCAGTCGTGGGCAAGTTGTTGGAGGGAATCCTGAGGGACAGGATGTACATGTATTTGGAAAGGTAAGGACTGATTTGGGATAGCCAACATGGCTTTGTGCGTGGGAAATCATGTCTCACAAACTTGATTGAGTTTTTTGAAGAAGTAACAAAGAAGATTGTTGAGGGCAGAGCAGTAGATGTGATTTATGTGGACTTCAATAAGGCGTTCGACAAGGTTCCCCACGGGTGACTGATTCGAAAGTTTAGATCTCATGGAATACAGGGAGAACTAGCCATTTGGATACAGAACTGGCTCAAAGGTAGAAGACAGAGGGTGGTGGTGGAGGGTTATTGTTCAGACTAGAGGCCTGTGACCAGTGGAGTGCCACAAGGATCGGTGCTGGGCCCTCTTCTTTTTGTCATTTACATAAATGATTTGGATGCGAGCATAAGAGGTACAGTTAGTAAGTTTGCAGATGACACCAAAATTGGAAGTGTCATGGACAGCGAAGAGGGTTACCTCAGATTACAACAGGATCTGGACCAGATGGGCCAATGGGCTGAGAAGTGGCAGATGGAGTTTAATTCAGATAAATGTGAGGTGCTGCATTTTGGGAAAGCAAATCTTAGCAGGACTTATACACTTAATGGCAAGGTCCTAGGGAGTGTTGCTGAACAAATAGACCTTGGAATGCACGTTCATAGCTCCTTGAAAGTGGTGTAGCAGATAGATAGGATAGTGAAGAAGGCGTTTGGTATGCTTTCCTTTATTGGTCAGAGTATTGAGTACAGGAGTTGGGAGGTCATGTTGCGGCTGTACAGGACATTGGTTAGGCCAGTGTTGGAATATTGCGTGCAATTTTGGTCTCCTTCCTTTTGGAAAGATGTTGTGAAACTTGAAAGGGTTCAGAAAAGATTTACAAGGATGTTGCCTGGGTTGGAGTATCTGAGCTACAGGGAGAGGCTGAACAGGCTGGGGCTGTTTTCCCTGGAGTGTCAGAGGCTGAGGGTTGACCTCATAGAGGTTTACAAAATTATGAGGGGCATGGATAGGATAAATAGACAAAGTCTTTTCCCTGGGATCAGGGAGTCCAGAACTAGAGGGTATAGGTTTAGGGTGAGAGGGGAAAGATATAAAAGAGACCTAAGGGGCAACGTTTTCATGCAGAGGGTGGTACGTGTATGGAATGAGCTGCCAGAGGATGTGGTGGGGGCTGGTACAATTGCAACATTTAAGAGGCATCTGGATGGGTATATGAATAGGAAGGGTTTGGAGGGATATGGGCCAGGTGCTGGCAGGTGGGACTAGATTGGGTTTGGATATCTGGTCGGCATGGACTGGTTGGACCGAAGGGTCTGTTTCCGTGCTGTACATCTCTATGACTCCATGAATTGCTCCATAGATTTCACCTCCTTCATTGTACATCATCATATGCATGCTCCCTATTTATGACTTTATTTTATAGATTCAGAGTAAAAACTGCAATAACTCATGATAACCACAAGAACATTGTTTCCATTATTTGATATTCATAAACAAATTGGTGGAGTTTTAACCTCTTAAAATGGGCAGAGTGGCTTATGTACAAACTAAATTGTTCATAATTTGAGGCCTGATCTCAATCTGCCTCCATTTATCTACCTCTGATTTTTGTTGGGGCAGGAGGAGAAGCCAAATGACCAACCCCTTCTGAGAAGGTGTGTTGTCAGTTTTAATATTATAATGAGGGTTACAAGCATCTTGTTTCAGAAATTTTCTAATGAACCTGTTCAGAGATGTTATTAAATCAAATAGGACTTGAACCCAAGCCTCTTTCCACAGAGGTAGGGACACTATCTGTGGCACAAGAACCCATCTTTTCTCCACTGTTTTGAATTTAACCATAGAGAGCTGAGTCTTGGGAATCCTTTGTGAGCACCTTTGGATCCATGGGGTGACCATTTTTCCTTATTTTTTGCTGGATTGGTTGTGCAGCCTTGAGATTGAGCATCAGTCTGACCCATCTGAACTCACCCACCTAATATTTCTCTGAGGCCTCCAATCTTCCAATTTCTAAGCTAAACTTCTGATTTCCCTTTCAGGCCTTTGATTGCGAGCCCCACCGAAGGCCTCTGATTCTCCCCCTGCAGAGTTCAATACCATACCTCCAGAAGCCCTCTGATACTTAACTCCTCCTCTCTGAAATATCAAATCCACCATAAGGCCTCAGGTATACCCAAAGCCTATACCCTGAGATGGGAACTCCAGCTTGTGATAGGCACCCAAAATTCACGACTGTAGTTCCCTGGGTCTGGTGAATCCCCTGTACACAAACTTCCACTTACTACAAACTGGATAATTCCTGTTTAGGACTGGCACAGCCCTCCATCTGTCTACTCCTACCATTGGGGTATGATCTTGCCTGGTTATGAGGGGTCTACTGGCAACTACTGTCCAATACCAATATTCCCTTCTATTTACTTATACTTCAGTTAATATATTTTTATGCATTGCCTGTGACACAGTGTTAATATATGGGTTTATTTTGTTCAGAGAATCTGTCCTTACTATCATTCTTTTCTTTTCCAGAGAAGCTATCAGTAGAGTGTGTGAAGCGGTACCAGGCACAAAAGGAGCTTTTCGAAAGAGAAAGGTATCCTCACAACTTATTTTATATCTTCATTGCTTGCAGCAGAAGCTGATTTTGCAATCTTCTCGCCCATGTGATAATGTTGAATAATCAGTCTCAGAAGGGTTAATTCAATGACCCTGTACTCCCAAAAAGCAAGTTAAGCTCATAGACAAAAACGTAAGAGATAGTTCTATAAAATTGCAGTCCTTAATCTCTGACTCTCACTCCCAGCTAGAAGCATAGCATCATGGAGTTAGCACTATCGTTTTAATTCTTGCATGAATTATTGAAGTTTATTCTTTTAATAAAGTGTTTTGAAGCAAGAAACATTCAGATTTATGCTTTTTTTTCAGTTCGTGGTGCATTACTTGTTACTAATAGGTCTTTCCCCTCCTCTGCCTACATGCTTCATAGTTGCATAACAAAGTAGAAATGATTTATAGTTCCTTCATTTTTGCCATAATTGCTTTGTGCTCTGTAAGAAGGAGCTTTAAGAAATAAAGAATTAAGCAGTCTGAAACCGTTTTGTCATATTTCATATATTCTCACTACCATATTGTGACTACAGTGTGTACTAACCGTAGGATACCCTGCAGTACCTACCAGGATTTTTAGCTGCATCTCCAAAAGCTCTGACCTCTATCTAGAAAGATGAAGAATCAGGTGAATGGGAATATCATCATCCCCAAATGTCCTCTTCAAGTCAGGCAATATCCAGACTTATACATACATTAATTTTTCTTCACCATCGTGGATAAAATCCTGGAACTCCCAGCTTTACAGCATCTGGGAAGACCTTTAAAGATACCATCAGTTCAAGAAGAGCAATAGTTTTCTAAAGTGCATCAGTGAAGGAGCAATTAAGTCCAATATTATCAGTCATGCCCATGCCCTGAGAATAAATAAAAATAAGTTAATTAACCTCTGTTTTCTTTTATGATAGTTAGGATTATGACTGAAACTTTAATGATTAATTTGGCTTTTCAGATATCTAAAATCTAATCTTAAATTAAAAGAAATCTCTGGAATTTGAGTGAGTTTATAAGATATAAAGTGTTGGTTAGCTCAGTTGGTTGGATATCTACTATGTGTCCCAGATGAACATAAAAGATATTGGGTTGATCCTCCTTTGGCAGGGGCAGACCGAGCCTGCCTCTGTGCCCTACCTATGCTGAAAAATCAAAGTACTTTGCTAAGTTTTAGCAAATAATTATGAAGGACCTCACTTTGGGGGCAGAAAATTCACGAAGAAGAGGGAGCTGAGTTACAGAGGTCACAGTTATCTTTAATAGTGTCTTCCTGCAGGTAACAGCTTGGGTAATAGTTTCTATGTAACTTGCCTCAACAGCCACCAAGTAAAGCATTGTCTAGTGTACTTGGTAAGAGCAACCTACAGTTTGCTGGAATGAACATCACTCTGAATATTTCAACCAGCAGCCTCAATCTAATGACGCCTGACACTAAGCAGGTAGGCATCTTGTTAAAGATATGAGCTAGTTTGTGAAGGTGGTGTAGTACCATAATGAGATGTAGCTGTGTAATAGCCCAAATTTTCTTCACACACTCTCACTTTGAGCACACATCTGAAATGTAATATTCATATAGCATCAGTCACATTTTTAAAAATCTTCAAGAAAATTGAAAATGGATTACGTTTGGACATAATTTTGGACATTGTGGTGAATTGGTTTGATTTGAATTTAACCTCCTTTTAATTTGGACATGATATGAAAATGTATGCTGCCTGTGTAACTAAGTCATTTTATTTATAAAATACCTGGTGGGAGCAGGCAACAGATTAACTGTCTTGAAACCAGGATCTTTATCACAGAGTCATGGAGGTTTACAGCACTGAAAAAGGACCTTCAGTCCATCAAGTCGGTGCCAGTCAAAAACAGGCACCTGATGCCCCTTACCTGTCTTTTACTTGATCATTGAACACTGTAACAAAGGAAAATATTCCTCTCAGTCTACGCTATAAATGCTCCTTTTAATTTTATACATCTCAATCATATGCTGCCAAGCCTCCTTTGCTCCAAGGAAAACCACAGCCTATTCAATCTCTTTATAACTAAAATTCTCCAGCCCAATAATATCCTGATGAGTTTTGTTTGTGCCTTCTCCAGTGCAGTCACATTTCTTCTATAATGTAGATTCCAGAACTACATACAATACTCCAGCTGTGGTGTAACCACCTTTTCAAAGAGTTCCAGCATAACGGCAGTTGGGGGCGGCACGGTGGCTCAGTGGTTAGCACTGCTGCATCACAGCGCCAGAGACCAGGGTTCAATTCCCGCCTCAGGCGACTGTCTGTGTGGAGTTTGCACATTCTCCCCGTGTCTGCGTGGGTTTCCTCCCAAAGTCCAAAGTTGTGCAGGTCAGGTGAATTGGCTTTTTAAATTGCTCATAGTGTAAGCTGCGTTAGTCAGGGGTAGATGTAGGGAAATGAGTCTGGATGGGTTTCTGTTCGGAGGGTCAGTGTGGACGTGTTGGGCTGAAGGACCTGTTTCCACGCTGTAGGGAAGCTAGTCATAACCTCCCTGTTCTTAACCACTTTATCTACTTGTCACATTACCTTAAGAGGCTGGAGTACATGCACAGTCAGGTCGCTGTGATCCTCAGTGCTCCCCAGGATCCTACTGTTGATCGTGTATCCATTGTCTTTTTGTCCTGCATAATGCATCAACTCACTCTTATGTGCATCAAATTTTATTTGTCACTGATCAGTCCATCTGATCAGCCAGTCCATATCCTTCTGTCATCTAAGGCTGTCCTCCTCACTTTTTACTACCCCACCAATTTTCATATCATCCACAAATTTACTGATCAAACCTTCCACATTCAAGTCTAGGTCATTATATATACCCCAAACAGTAATGTCCCGACGAGTTTGAGAAGATTTGTAGCTCAGGGTGAGGTTCTGGATGTAAAAACAACACATAGGGACCAAATATTGAACTACTGAAGCAATCACCCCAACATCCACAAACGAAGCTGCATCAGAACAGTATTCCAACGAGCCACCACACACTGCAGCACAGAGAGCTATGCAGAGTAGTGGAAAAATCACTTAAACCATGTATTCAAAAAGAACGGTTACCCAATGAACACAATCCGCAGATTTCTCAGCAACAAACCCAAACAAGCAGACAAAGTGCATCCAGAAACCCCAGCCATTCTCCCCTACATCAAAGACATCTCGGAAATGACTGCCAGACTATTCAGACCCCTTGGCATCCTGGTAGCCCACAAACCCACCAACACAGTAAAATGGCAGCTAATGAACTTGAAAGACTCTATATAGACAACAAGCAAAACTAATATCATTTACAAAACATTGTGCAAGGACTGTAACAAACACTACATTGGACAAACAGGCAGAAAACTAGCCACCAGGATACATGAACATCAACAAGCCACAAAACGACATGACCCTCTCTCACTAGTATCTTTACATACAAATGAGGAAGGACAACACATCCATCCTAGGACAAGCCAAATAGAGACATGCACGAGAATTCCTAGAAGCATGGCATTCCAACCAGAAGTCTATCAACAAACACATCGAGTTGCACCCCATCTATTACCCCCTGAGAAAAAGAACAGGAAATGACATCACCACAGGAAATGACATCACCAACCCAAACATATAAATAGAAAGCAGGAATTATCAACAGTGTTTCACCTGGAGGCCCACTGAAGATGTTACCAAGTAGGGTGTCAAAACATCTGGAAATGAACCTTCCAGCTCAGCGAGCAAACCTACATCCACTGCACAATGCAGAACTCCACGACACATGCTTATAATCACAAAAAAAATTGGCCATTAATCTCTGCTCCCTGCCACTACCCAGTTCTGAATCGAATTAACCAAATTTCCTTGGATCCCATTGATTCTTAATTTCGCAGACTGCAGGACCTTATCAATAGCCTTGCTGAAGTCCAAGTAGACTATGTCAAATGCATTGCCCTCATTTACACATCTTTCAAAAATTGAATTAAATTGGTCAGACATGACCTCTCCTTAACAAAATCATGCTGACTATTCTTGCTTCATCCTTGCCTCTCCAAATGCAGATTAACTCTGAGCCTCAGAATTGCTTCCAATAGTTTCCCCCTCACTGATTGGCTTGTAGTTTCCTGATGTATTTTTGAATAATGGTATCACATTGACTGTCCTGCAGTCCTCTCTGGCAACTCTTCTCTGGCCAGAGAGGAATTGAAAATTATTGCCAGAGGCCGCTGCTATTCCTCCCTTGCCTCACTAATAAACACTGTGTTCTTAATGGCCCTACTCTTTCTCTAGTTACTCTTTTACCCTCAAAATACTTGCAAAACAGCTAAGGCTTGTTTTTGTATCTTACCTATCATTATCCTTTCCTGCCTTCATTTAGCCCTCCTTGTTTCCTTTTTGCCAGATCTTATTATGTAATGAGGAGTCATCTTGGGATGGGTATCTGTCTAAATTATAAAGATGGTCTGTAACTCAGTATGAGAACATTTTTGTTCAGTATAGTTTAATGGGAATGAGGAACACAACAATACAGAAAACACTCAACATTTAAATAGTATACATATAGAGAACAGAACATGTAATGTTTCACATTCAAATCATTCCTTAGGGCTCAGTTGCATTGGATTTATGGTAGCTGATCTTCAGAAAATTAATTGTGGAGGGTCAGTTGCTTATTTCTGAGATTCATGATAAACCATTTTTTCATGGGATTTCCAGGACTTTGTCACAGTCATATCTGTCTGTCTATGTGATAGTTCACCATGCTCAGCTTCATTTATGTAACTATAAGAGACAATTATTAAAAAGAAAGCATGTCATTAGATTTTATCTAACACATTTTAGTTTTCTCTATCATTAGATAGTTAATTTCTATATCGAAATGGATGCTAGAAACAGTTTCACTTGTGTATCTGTAAGGATGTATGTACAGTTGGATGAATGCTTCAGTACAAAGTAATCACCCAATACAATACAACCATTTTTGATGTAGAAAAGCTGTCCAGACATTAAAAAAAAAGGTATTTAAGTAGAATTGAACAATTACCACCTTAAAACCCAAATCAGATATCACAGAAGGAAACCATCATTCTATTGTGCCCATGCCAGCCTTTTGAAAGAGGGTAGGATTTTGGGGGGTGCTGTCTTGTGGTCAGGATTGAAGGTGGAGAGACTGAAGATCTAGGTTAGTGACAAGATGCAGATTGAGACCACAGACACAGTAGTTAGTTTTGCAGCCTCATTGTGCCAGGAACACAGGTTCAATTCCAGCCTTAGGTGACTGTGTTGAGTTTGCATGTGCTCCCTGAGTCTGTGTGGGTTTCCACCAGGGGCTCTGATTCCTTCCGCGGTCCAAAGATGTGCAGATTAGGTGCATTGGCTGTGCTAAATTGCCCCTTGTGTCGGCTATGTGGAGTGGTCATGATAAATGTGGGGTTACAGGGATAGATTGGGGGCTGGGTCTGGGTGGAAGGCTCCTTGCAGGGTCGATGGCGACTTGATGGCCAAATGGCCTCTATCTGCACTAAGAATTGTGTGGGGGCAGCTGAAGTTAGTAATGATGATGCAAGAGAGGCCTCCAGTAGTGATTTTACTGATTCTTTCATAAGAAGTGGTGATGATGGTAAGGTCAGCATTTCTTGCACATTCTGATTTCTCTTGATAATGTGGTAAGCTGCCATCTTGAATTGCTGCAGTCAGTGTTGCAGGTACATGTTAGGGAGAGATCTTGATCCAGTAACACAGAAGGAAAGGTAATATAGAAGAAAGTCAAGATGTGACTTGGAGGGGAGCTTGCAAATGGTGATGGTTTTGCGGCTCTAATCCTTCTATGTGTCAGAGAATGAGAGCTTGGAAGGTGTTGTTGAAGGAACCTTGGTGAGTTGCTGCAGGTCATCTTGCATGTAGTATACACTGCAGCCATTGTGAATCAGTGGTGGAGGGAGAGAATGTTTAAGGTGTTGAGTGGACTGCCAATCATAAGGGCTTCTTTATCCTGGAGGATGCCTTGCTTTTGGGTGTTGTTGGAGCTGTGCTTATCCAGACAAGAGGAAGCTATTCCTTCACTCTCCTGACTTATACCTTGTATATGGTTGTCAGATTTGAGGTGAGTTACTTGTCAGGGAATTCCTAGACTGTGATCTGTTTGTTAGTAATTATGTGGCTGATCCAGTTCATTTTCTGATCAATGATAGCCCCAGGATATTGATTGTGAAGAGTTCAGCAATGGTAATGCCATTGATTGTCATTAGGGAGATGGTTAGCTTTGCATTTAATGGAGGTGGTTATTGCCTGGCACTTATGTGGTGCAAATGATGAGGAGAACTTGCTGCATATGGATATAGACTGCTTCAATATTGGAGGAGAATTGCAGAGATCCAGAAACAGAACCATCTACCTTTATGTTAGGTTTGACTCTAACCTATGAAGAATTATTGTTTTTGATTCAGTGGAACTTAGAAGAAGGCCATTCAGCCCATTGAGTCGTCTTTGTCTTATTTTCATCATAAACATTTTCATTCCAATTTATATTCATAATACATATAGTTCTGACATGACGCATGTTTCAGCATCATGATTTGGCGGTAACGTCGCTGAAGAATTAAGGAATGGTATTTTCGAGAACGCTTACCCTGTTAGCAATAGTGTGATTCCAGCAGGGATTGGCTTGCACGCTTCATTCTGTGCATGTGCTGACGTCTGCTCCAAAATCTCTTTGCAGCTCTGTGCATATGCTGATGACTGTGCCATTCTGGGCATGCGCGATGTTGGTATCAGTCTTTGTGCTGTACTGCACATGTACCGATGTCAACTGCCGACAGAGCAGCGTTCTTACATTTTTTTAAATGTACTGTGTTAAATTATTTGTTTCATTAATAAATATGATTTCAGTCTTCATTCAGACTACACTACACTTTGTGTTAGACTTTTGGGTGATTTTTGAGCCATTGTGAGTGATTTTTTTTGCTGGTCTGCCCCTCACCACACTTTTCCCATAGGCCCCATTATTTATATTAAGTGATTTTCTATTAAGTGAGGTTTCACTGGAACACAACTACAGCGTTATAAGAGAACCAGCTGTATTTAAGCCTAATGGCAACCATGTTGTGAAGAGACATGGAAAATGGGTGCAGGAGTAGACCATTCAGTCTTTTGAGGCTGCTTCACCATTTGGTATAATCATGGCTAATCATTTCACCCATGATCCTACTCTCTGCACGCCCAATAATCCCTTTAGTACTGTGAACTACATTTAACTCCTTTTGAAAACATTCAGTGTTTTGGCCTCAATTGTTTTCTGTCAAGAATTATCCATAAGGCATCAGTCTCTGGTTTGAAAAATGTGTTGCTGGAAAAGCGCAGCAGGTCAGGTAGCATCCAAGGAGCAGGAGAATCGACGTTTCAGGCGTAAGCCCTTCGGGGATTTGCCCGAAACATTAATTCTCCTGCTCCTTGGATGCTGCCTGACCTGCTGCGCTTTTCTAGCAACACATTTTTCAGCTCTGATCTCCAGCATCTGCAGTCCTTACTTTCTCCTAATCAGTCTCTGGGTGTCTAACTGCTGTTTCCCAGGCCACTGTTAATGGTTGTAAAAGCCAGTCTGGTTTACAAATGTCCTTTCATGCAGCAACTCTCCAATCCTTACCTGGTCTGACCTATGTGTGACTCGAGACCCACTGAAATGTGGTTGACTCTTAATTACTTTGAGTATTTAGTGATGGACAATAAATGCTATACTGACAACAATGACTACATCCCAGTAATGAATAAGAAACACAACATAAAATTGGCACTCGGGCTCATCTTGACACTGAACATATTATGATATTGAAGAGTCAAAGAATCCCTACACTGTGAAAGTAGACAATTTAGCCCATCAAGTCCATACCAACCCTTTGAGAAGCATCCCACCTACACCCACCCACTTGCCCTATCTCCATAGCCCCACATTTCCCATAGCTAAGCCACCTCGCCTACACATCCCTGGACACTGTAGGCAATCCACCAAACCTGCACATTTTTGGACCAAGGGAAAAAACCTAATGCGCCCAGAGGAAACCTATGCTGACATGGGTAGGATGTGCAAACTCCACACAGAGAGACCCCTGAGGGTAGAATTGAACTCGGGTGCCTGGCACTGTGAGACACCAGTACAAACCATTGAACACCATGCTGCCTTATGTCATGGGATGTTTTGTCCCCGTAGCCATCTCTTTATAATTTATATGGAGAAATTAGAAACAAAGTTTGCCAAGTATATTCTTTGATAGCATTGCTGTATGGCAAATTCTAGTCCTCTGGTACCTCATGTATCAGTCCAGGCATTAAGATTTGACACCTGTTTAGCCATGCACTGTACAATGAGATGAGTAAAGAATCTGACCATTCAATAACCAGTCCATTAGTTCTAGTTAAAGGAATGTTCTTCAGACTCCAGGAGAGCTCCCAGTTTTTCAAAATGTTTAATGGGAGTTTTTTTTCCACAAGAGCTATTTGAACAACTTTGCCTGCGCTGCTGATAATGAAGTAAAGTTGTGTGCATAACCCAGACCATCATGGAAGCCAACCTTCCATCCATGCACTCCATTTACCCTTCTCGTTGCCATAGAAAGGCTGCCAACATCAAAGACCCCTCCCACCTGGTAATGTTCTCTTCCAACCTCTTCCATCAGGCAGAAGATACAGAAGCTTGAACACACACACCGAAAGGTTCAAGAACAGCTTCTTCCCTGCCATTATTAGACTGCTAAGTGGACTTCTCTAACTTCAAATAATGATGATCTTGCTCATTTTGATCTTGCTTTGTGCATTTCCTGTGCAGCTGTAACCTTGTATGCCTCACTCTGTTTAAGCACCGTATGATCTGTATATCTTGTTTGCAATGATCTGCTTGTACTGTTCACAAAACAAAGCTTTGCACTGTACTTAGGTACATGTGACTACATTAAATCAAATCAAAATGAAGTACTGCTTTAGTATTGCACTGAACTGTCAGCTTACGTTATGTGCTCATGTCATGAAATGAGCCAAGACACTGACAATCCCCTACCCCAGATAAAATGATTTGATCAACTGCACAGGGTTTACAACCACTCTGCATTTCAGATTAGGCTCTCACCAGACCTGGCCCACATGTGACTCCAGACTCTTAGTAAAGTGGTTGACTTTTAACTGCTCCCCAGGCATTTTAGGTGTGGGTCATAAATACTGACTTGATGCCTCCATCCAACAGAAAAAGATGAAAGCTCTGCTTTTCTGGTGAAGGTGCGTGCGCTGGGGTCAACAAAAATCAGTTAGCAATCTATAACTTTTTTCTTTTGAAGAGCAGCAGAAATTGGTTAATAGAGGATGGAACCACAAACTGGGAAGGATAAGAGAAAGCAGCACAAACTGGGGTGACAGGGAGGATGGGGGAAAATCATGTCTGTGGAGCAGATAAGGCTTAGCGTTTTTTGAGTAGCCAAGACTGAAACTGTAGCGCTGAAATCATCAAAGCTGACTGGAATCTCATTCCAAATCTTGCCTCTCACTACCCACTTTTACTTGTCTCACAACCTTCTCTCGTTTACTATCTGTAGCATAAAACTCTTGCTTTCCCTCATCATTGAATGGGCTAGATTCTAAGCTACAAAATGTAATTAAAAGTCACATATGCACTCTTTCTACCTCCCTCCTGAATCACTGGCTCATTAGCTGTGTAGTAGATATTTTCGAATCAACCTGTTCAGAGATGCTATTACACATCCCTGGAGCAGGTAGGACTTGAGCTGAGGCCTTTTGGCTCAGAGGTGGGGACACTACCACAGTACCACAAGAGCCCCTTGGCTGTACAGTACCAGAAGGGAGGGAATCACGATCAGCTGAAGTACGTTCTTGTAAAATTAGTTGTGCATCATACTGAAAATGCTAAGTACTAAACTGATCTTACAATCTCTCTGTGGTACGTTCAATCATTTAGTAGTTGAGTTACATTGGCCACAAATTGTTAATTCCTTAGTACTGACAACTCAGTGATATGTAGAAATAAACAACAACTTTCTGAGGATAATGAAACCACTGTTCACTGATAAAAATGACAAATTCTTAGCAGACAATGGCTTCGTATGTTCTTCAGTGTGTGGTGCTGGAAAAGCACAACAGGTCAGACAGCATCCGAGGTGCAGGAGAATCGATGTTTCGGGCATAAGCCTTATATCTGAAACGTCGATCCTCCTGCTTCTCGGATGCTGCCTGACCTGCTGTGCTTTTCCAACACCACACTCTCTACTCTGATCTCCCGCATCTGCAGTCCTCACTTTCTCCTAGCTACGTATGTTCTTATAAATCAAATGTGATGCAATTAATAATAGTGAACTGTTTTTCTGTTTTTGGCTTGAGTTAACACAAGTTGAATTGCTGTAAACCTAATTTCAGTAGAGGAGTTATCTTCAACGGTTTTGTGCCTTCTTGTTGTATAAAGGCCCTGGAATGGCTGCTGGATTTCCTGCTGATAAAGGCCTATCTCAGATTTGATATATTCCTGATAAATGTTGGATATTATATTGCTTTATAGTTATTTTATTGAATGAGTTCAAATACAAATAATATTTACAGTATTTGGTTTACTGATGTTGATTTTCACGTTTTCTGAATGTTAGTTGGGAAGCAAGTGCTTGTATCTGTCTGCCTGGCTGTTGTGTATTGCTCGGTGTAAGTCTTAAATACTAACAGTTGCATTATTAAATTACATTCATTTCAACCTTCCCACTGGGTAGGACAATACAACACAACATACAGTTCTTGCAATATACTAGACTGCCTCCCTAGTTTGTAAAAAGTAGTTATACATTAAAATGCAAAATGGTATGCATGTATATCAGCCCACATTAACAGTACCTAAAATTTTAACAGTTTGGGTTGCATACTTTTTTTCCCACTGTGATAACAAACAAAATATATATGACCAATATTTTCAAAGTGATGGAAGGGTCACTGGACTTGAAATGTTAACTCTGCTTTCTTACCACAGATGCTGCCAGACCTGCTGAGTTTCAACAGGAATTTGTGTTTTTGTTTCAGATCTTCAGCATTCACATTTTTTTGTTTTGTTTTTGTATTCTTAAACAAGTTGCAGGAAAGGTTACTAACTGTGTGGAAAGAATGTATACCCTTAATCCCAAACATACGCATTCATATACACATAAGTGATCAACTTGTCGTATTATTAGGAGAAAGTGAGGACTGCAGATGCTGGAGATCAGAGCTTAAAATGTGTTGCTGGAAAAGCACAGCAGGTCAGGCAGCTGAAAATCTGTTACTGGAAAAGCGCAGCAGGTCAGGCAAGCTGAAAATGTGTTGCCTGATCTGCTGCGCTTGTTATATTATTAGATTAGATTCCCTACAGTGTGGAAACAGGCCCTTTGGCCCAACCAGTCCACACCGACCCTCTGAAGAGTAACCCATCCAGACCCATTTCCCTCTGACCAATGCACCTAACACTATGGGCAATTTAGCACAGCCAATTCACCTGGGACTGTGGGAGGAAACCGGAGCACCCGGAGGAAACCCACGCAAACACAGGGAGAATGTGCAAACTCCACACAGACAGTCACCCGACGCTGGAATCGAACCTGGGACCCTGGCACTGTGAGGCAGCAGTGCTAACCACTGAGCCACCATGCCGCCCTGGACTATTAATCTAGAGACCTGTGGGGCAGCATGATGGCTCAGTGGTTAGCACTGCAGCCCCTCATTAGTGCCAGGGACCTAGGTTCAATTCCACCCTCAGGTGACTGTCTACGTGGAATTTGCACATTATCCCTGTGGCTGCATGGGTTCCCTCCGGATGCTTTGGTTTTCTCCCACAATCCAAAGGCGTGCACATTACGTGGCTTGGCAATGCTAAATTGCCCCATGATGTGCAGGGTGGGTGAGTTAGCCATGGGAAATGTGGAGTTAAAGGGTAGGGGGTGGGTCTGGGTGGGATCTCTTCAAAGAGTCAGTGTGGACTCAATGGGTGAATGGCCTGTTTCCACACTTTAGGGATGCTATGATTTTAGGACTTGGGTTCAAATTCTACTATGACAGATGGTAGAATTTGAATTGAATAAAAAGTTGGAATTAGCAGTGTAATGATGACCATGAAACCATTGCCGATTGTCAGGAAAAATCCATCTGGTTCACTAATGTTGTTGAGGGAAGGAAACTGCCATCTTTACATGGTCTGGCCTGCTTGTGACTGCAGATCCATAGCAATGTGATTGACTCTTAACTACCCCCTGGGCAACCAGGGATGAATAGTAAATGTTGGCCTGGCCAATGGCACTCACATCCTGTGAATGAATAAAACAAAAAGATGACACAGCTTTGTGGAACAATTATTGATGAAACTATGGGAAAAAAACTCATTAAGAGTCCAAACTAAAAAGGTGGAATGAGGTGACTTTCTCGCAGTTCCTTCAGTTCTTTGTCAATGAGATCGTGTTGTTGTCAGCTTTAGTATGATGGAAAATCCTTTGTTCAGGTCATAGGTCAGTTAGTCATAAGCCTTATGATCAGTTAACAGTTCAGTTTTGAGGAGATTAGAACTGCTGATTTCTGGAGTCTTTTTCTAATTCTTAGGAAATCCTTCACTTAGCCATTTCTTCAACTGGTTTACTCTAAGTGTTACATTGTTACACAGAGAAAGGGACAAGGTTTTCCACTTGCCAGTTTATACCACCTGCCAAAATCAGTTTCCAAGTCTGTGGCAAAGCCCACACCACCACCAGCACTAAGCCCCTTCCAAAACTCAATCTGTTCGTCTTGCAACTATGGGCCATTAATCTGGCCTTTATCTCTCTTTTAAAAGTTTTCCCTTAAAATCACTTGGCCTTTTTATAAACAACAGACAAGCCTTTTGACCTTTTAAGTTTGGTATTCTAAATCATCACTTGGTCAAGTTAGAGAATTATAAAGGTGTACAGCATGGAAACAACCCTATATGTTTTTACCTAGTTGATTTTGACCCTACTGTGAATCCTCTTGCAAGGATGCCTGCCTTGAAGCAGTTTTCCTCCTCTTTCCTTCCTCCTGATGAAGGGCTTTTGCCTGAAATGTCGATTTTCCTGCTCCTTGGATGCTGCCTGATCTGCTGTGCTTTTCCAGCACTACTCTAATCTAGACTCTGGTTTCCAGCATCTGCAGTCCTTGTTTTTACCGATATGACATCAACTGATTTATGATATTTGATATTGTTCTGATGCCTAATTTTATGACTTGGTCTTCCTCAGTCAAAGATTACGTTTTGCTCTCCTTGTACTTCCTCAAAATCAGATATGTTCAGATTGATCCCATATTCTGACAGATCCCTGTAAAAAAATGTCTGGCTCACTTTATCCCACGAAGGTACCTGTACCCAGGAAGGTGGAGCGTGCAGGAGACAACCTTACCAGTATTTCCTCTAAGGAATCTTCCTCAAGGTGGAAAAGAAAGTGATATCCTGAGGTGCTGGACTCTTCATGGCAGCAATTGTACAGATGCCACTGGTGCCTGAAAGAGACAAGAAGGAGCAAATACCTCAGAGTTGCTGAATAAGGACAGAGGTTAGGGCGTGCTAAGATCACATTTATAGTGATGATAACTGACATTCTTCAGCCAATTCCTTCACATTATGAATACTTAGTTCCCTTCTACTGCTTCCAATAGCAAGGAGGATGTATTATTGCATTGCACTTTAACACTTAATTTAACTAACATTGTAATAACTATTCAGTTTCTCACCAGTTTCGGTAAAAGAAAGTGATGTAGGGACTTACTTTATTCTTGTGAGAAGGCAGCCTCCAAAGGCAGTCTTACAGTTGTTACAGTTGTACACTTATTACAGTTTTTCTAACCTTTGATTTTAGTTTCCCGGGGCTAAATTCTAACAACTGAAATTGCACTCTTCCCAATTAATTAATTATTTTTACTCTGGATTGCTCCTTGTCCTTTTTACATAACTAACCTAAACTTGTTACTATGATTTATATCACTTGAATATTCCTCAACTGACACATAATTGACTTTATTTCCCCAGAATGTCTTTTACTCATTAGATCAGAAATATACTAATATAAAAGTCTCCTGAACATTCTTTAGGGAATCTTACCCCACATTGCCTTTTAAACTTAACTAAAGTCTCTCATAGTTACTACCACACTGTTTTGGTATCTCTCTGTACAGTTACTGTAAACCAAATTTAAACCTAATAGCATTCCTTCTTATACTAAGCCCAGGTAACGTCTTACCATTTCTTTCTCGAATATTATTAGTTTCTCCAATCCATTGTGCACCTTGTTTTCTTTCTTTTTGATGTTACATCCTTATTTCCATCCACTCCCAGTTAGCTACCTCCTTGCAAAATAATTGGTCCTGACCCTGTACATGCTCCACAGCACAATTCCAATCTTCCAAGAATCCATACTCCTTCATCCTGTACTATCTATCCAATCACCTATTCATCTGCTCTGTTCCCTTGTTTCTATATTCACTAGCACATGCCACCAGAGGCTAAGACAGAACCAATCATCTTTATGATCCCATTTTCTTGTTTCTTTCCTAGCTCCCTAAAAGCAGACTGAGTTATGGAAGGGGCTTAGTGCTGGTGGTGTGGGCTTTGCCACAGACTTGGAAACTGATTTTGGCAGGTGGTATACACTGGCAAATGGAAAAGATTTTCTCTTTCTCTCTCTGTGTAACAATGTAACACTTAGAGTTTATCCATTTATACACCTATGTCATTGATAGTGATAAAAACCTGCACCACTAACAGTTCACACCCCTCCCATCAAAGTGCTATGCATTCACTCTAAGAGATCTTTGACATTGTACCAAGAAGGAAACATACGATCTTGCATTTATGTTTCAGCCACAGAAATGTCCAATGTTACCCTAACTTTAGAATCCTCTATCATTATTGCTTTCCTATTCTTCCTGCCCCCACTCCCACCATATACACCTGTATCACTGGCTGGTGAGTGGGATGCATTCAGCAGACTCCTTCACTACTTGCCTGTTCGTCTTTGATGACCTGGAAGTCTCCATTCCCTATTTATTTGCACACTGTTAAGCTTCAGGATGTTAACATCTAGAAATGTGTTATTCGCAAAGCTTTCAAACTCAGCAAGGGAGTTGTGTTGTAAAGATGACATATTTGCAGAAAAGAATTTTGTAGAAAGGAATGTGGTAAGTCTTTTTTATTAATGAGGGAATCGTGTGCTATATCACAGACAAAGTGTACAATTTTTCTTGTCTGGATTAGTGAACATGCAATAGAAATTGTGGTTTTTGTCAGTTCACAACACAAGAAATATTCTGAGAAGGGACAGTGCAACATTCCAGTCACTTACAAATAAATTAGAACAATGTAGAGTTTTGCTGAGATGTTTCTGATGTGATATTTCATCACTACTCAAAATTGCTAACTCCAGGAAAACAGATTCCTATTTCAGATTATTATTTCTTCCTGTAACACCATAAATGCTAGAGATAGTCAAAGAAATAGCTTCAGTATGACTGATAATGGTGATGGATATACTGCTTTCTGTTTGTGTGTGCCTCCACCTGCACATTTTTCACATGCTTTACCATTTGAATGGTATTTTTCACATCCTAGTTCAAAAGGTGTTTCAAGGGCAAAGTCCTCTGATTAATTTTTTTTTGTTTTTATTTCTGATCCAACAGATTATAGCAAATCATCATATGCAGTCTATTTCCTTTGCATCTGGTGGTGATCCGGTAAGGCATTACTTGATCTTGGTGACATCTTAAGCTAGGATTTGTATCATATCATGTTAAGAAGAAGTGATAAGCGTGAGAGCCCTTGTTTCTCATTCAGTAGGCTTTTAATGTTTTCTTTGGCACCGTGATCTTTTCTCATAAGTACCTGACTGGCAGAAGTAAATTCTTTCCTTTTGAAATGATTGTAGCAGATTATGTCATAGCTTTATGCCAAATTCATTCAGATAAATGGTTCAATCAGATTATTCCGCTATTACCATTTCCAACTCTTGTAGACCAAATCTTTTTGTTTACTTGTCCAAGTATCAAACCTCTTCATCTTGTGCCATCATTTGTTTTATACTTTTATTGCTCCTACTCATCACAGACCTTCCCTTCTCTTCTCTCAACAATATCCTTGCCTCAGTACTTGTTTATCCAGTTTTGATGAAAGGTCATCAACCTGAAATGTTCAACTGGGTTTTTATCTATGAGACCTGAATCAGGAGTCAGGAAACTTGCTGATTACATGATCTCTCCTCTTATCAGTCCGTACTGTCAATGCTATTTTTATTGTAGGTGCTAGGGTTCATCTTTGGGTTGCTTTCCACTTACAACAGTAGGCCCAGTATGGAGAGGGAGGTAGGTTGATGATGAAGTGGACATGTTTAAAAATAATACCTGTCTGGTTTTTGCTGAGATAGTGACCCACTTCTGTTGATGATAGTGTGATCCCTTAAGCTTCACCCCGCCCTATTGCCCCACAAAGCATCCAACCCAAATACCACCCAGTACCTACCTCACTCCAAACCCCCAACCCCCATTTTACTGCATAACATCCAAACCACTCCATGCCACCACTCTACTTACAGTCACCACGATAAATTTACATACTTTATGGTAACACTTGAGATTCATTGAAAAATCTTATGATTCTGTGAAAATAAATATTATCCCAAAACAACTATTCACATTATACATTAATGATCTGCACAAAAAACCTGGGGCATTGTTGCGAAGTTTGTAGATGACAGAAATATAAATGGATGGACAGGTAGTGTTGAGGAAGCAGGGAGGTTGCAGAAGGACTTGGATAGGCTAGGAGAGTGGGTAAAAAAGTGGCAGATGGAATATAACATGGTTATAATTATGAGGTTATGTATTTTGGTAGGAAGCTTAGAGATGTAGACTATTTTCAAAATGGGGAACGGCTTTGGAAAACTGAAGAACAAAGAAGAATGGACCCGGGAGTTCTAGTTCAGGATTCTTTGAAGGTTAACATGCATATTCAGTTGGTAATTAGGTAGGCAAGTGCAATATTAGAACTTATATCAAGAAGGCTAGAAAACAAGAGCAAATATGCGCTGCTGAGACTTTATGAGGCTCTGGTCAGATCACATATGGAATATTGTGAGCAGTTTTGGGCCCCCGTATCAGAGGAAGGATGTGCAGGTGTTGAAGGAGGTCCAGAGGAGGTTTACAGGAATGATTCCAGGGATGAAGAGCTTTTCTTTTCAGGAGCAGTTGAGAACTTTGGGTTTGTACTTCAATGGAGTTTAGAACGATGGTGGGGAATCTCATTGAAACTTACAGAATACTGAGAACTTACAGAATGGAAGAGGAGAAAATGTTTCCACTGGTGGTAGAGATTAAGATCCCAGGGTTCAGCCTCAGAGTAAAAGGGTGAACCTTTACAACTGAAATCAGGAGGAGTTTCTTCAGCCAAATAGTGGTGAATCTGTAGAACTTTTATTATGGCTGTAACAGCTAAGTCACTGAGAGTATTTCAGACAGAAGTAGATGGATTTTAATCTGTAAGGGAGTCAAAGGATAAGGAGAGAAGGTAGGAGAATAGGGTTGAGAAATATATCAGCCATAATCAAATGCAGAGCAGACCCAACAGGCCAATTGGCCTGATTTTGCTTCTATACCTTACAGTTCTATTATCCTTTTCAATTATTGCATAAACAGCTCTACTGAACAGAATCCTACAGTGAGTTAGAGGCGAACCAAGCATTCATAATGTTGAACATCTAGGACAACAGGCCCACCTGAGCAGAATCCATTAAAGCCTTTGACTACGCATAGTAGTTCAGTCAATTGTCAAAGCTTTGAAACAGCTAAATTGATGGCTGAACTGAACTTCAAGGAAAGAAAATCCAAGCAATAGAATGTTTCATGCCAGAAGATCTATATTTTATTATTATACAATGCAGAATAGCCTTTTATCCATTGGATTGAATATTTTAATATATCTGAAGACTTTTTTTTAACTTTTGCAATGCTCTCCTTTCCAGAAATAACTTGTCAGGTATCCTGGATGACTACCTGGCACCCATATTATTCAATGGGTCTTATATGTTTAAAACAAAGCACAGACCGAATTCATGCTGTAGTAAAGTCATATATAGCTTGTCATATAAAGTCATGTCTGAACTTGGCAACAGCTTCAATGCTTATCTTTCATCGGTTCCCACTTCCAAACCACGATTTTTCACATGGTTCATGTCACTTCCATGCTGCTGTGATTCATGTTGCCTTCCAAACTTGGCCCCATTCTATTAAAATTGTGGAAGCCTAAAATGCCTAATTCTGTAATGGTAAAAATCACACAACACCAGGTTATAATCCAACAGGTTTACTTAGAAGTCTTTTTTTTTATATAGTCCGACAGGTTTGTTTGGAAGTTCGGAGTGCAGCTCCTTCATCAGGTAGCTGTGGAGCAGGATCATAAGACACAGAATTTATAGCAAAAGATCACCGTGTCATCCAACTGAAACAATATATTAAACAAACCTAGATTGCTGTTCAGTCTTTCACCTTTTAGATTGGGTTGTAGGTTTCAGTTCATTAATATGTAAATTCCAGAGCTTCTTTCAAGCCACATTCTCGAGATATTTAAGATTTTATATAAAAGAAAGAGACATCTCAGCTCAGACCATGCATTAAAGGTTTTTTTTTAGATTAGATTACTTACAATGTGGAAACAGGCCCTTCGATCCAACAAGTCCACACCAACCCTCCAAAGAGCAACCCACCCAGACCCTTTCCCCTACATTTACCTAACACTACGGGCAATTTAGCATGACCAATTCACCTAACCCACACATTTTTGGACTGTGGGAGGAAACCATGCAGACATGGGTAGAATGTGCAAACTTCACACAGACAGTTGTCTGAGGCGAGAATTGATCTTGGGTCTCTGGCACTGTGAGGCAGCAGTGCTAACCACTATGCCACCGTGCCGCCCTTAAAGGTGTGAGGTTAGTGTCTGTCTGCATCCAAATCTTGAGTCAGACTGGTTCTATTTCCAAAGTAGAAATTTATAAAATATTATATGGATTGACTGCCTGCAGATTGTGTGCTTTTTGAACAAAATAGAATGTATGTGCAATTACAATTCTGCAAATGCAAATTCACCATAGACATATGATGTGCGTGCATGTGAGGGAGAGAGAGAAAGCAAGTATGTGCGTGGGAGGGAATGTGTTTGCGTGTGTATGTGTGCGTGTGCATATGTGTATGTATGCTTAGTAGAATGTATGGGTGATGTGACAGAGTATAAGGCTGTGAGAGTGTGTGTGTGCATGTACGTGTTCGTGTGTGAGTGAGAGAGAGTGTATAGTGTAGCGGGGTCACCTGTAGTGTGATGTGAACCCAAGGTCCTGGTTGAGGCCACCCTCATGGGCACTGAACTTGGCTATCAGCCTCTGCTCAGCCATTCTGCGTTGTTGCATATCCCGAAGTCCACCTTGGAGGATGATCACTTCTGAATATACCTGTTGGACTATAGCCTGGTGTCGCATTATTTTTAACTTTATCTACCCCAATCCAATTCCAGAACCTCCACATTATAATTCTGTAATGGTAATGGCGATGTTGGGCACCATCAATGTGGCATCATCATATAAACTCTCAGTACACTTTCTTATCCCATGCTAACAAAAATTGTAATCACTAGAATTGGGTTGTGTGAATCAAAGACTCAGGGTAACCTGCCTCACACAGTTTGGCTCAGCATTAAGATGGGAAAATCTACCCATTCTGTTCCTGTCTCCTGCTGCTGTCTCCCTATTGAGCACTTCCTGCATTTATAGCATCATAGAGATGTGCAGCACAGAAACAGACCCTGCAATCCAACTCGTCCATGCCAACCAGATACTCTAATCTAATCTAGTCCCATTTGCCAGCACTAGGCCCATATCCCTCCAAACCCTTCCTATTCATATACCCACCCAGATGCCTTTTAAATGTTGCAATTGTACCAGCCTCCATTACTTCCTCTGATTTCTCATTCCATACACGCACCACCCTCTGTGTGAAAAAGTTGCCTCTTAGGTCCCTTTTAAATTTTTCTGTTCTCACTCTAAGCCTATGCTCTCTAGTTCTGGACTCCCCCACCCAGGGAAAAGACCTTGTCAATTTACCCTATCCATGCCCCTCATGATTTTACAAACCTCTATAAGGTCACCCCTCAGCCACTAATGCTCCAAGGAAAACAGCCTCAGCCTATTCAGCCTGTCCTTATAGTTCAAATCCTCCAACCCTGGCAACATCCTTGTAAATCTTTTCTGAACCCTTTCAAGTTTCATAACATCCTTTGGATAGGAGGGAGACCAGAACTGAATGCAGTATTCCAAAAGTGGCCTTACCAATATCCTTTACAGCCTTAACATGACCTCCCAACTCTTATATTCAATGAACTGACCAATAAAGGAAAGCATACCAAATGCCTTCTTCACTATCCTATTGACCTGAGACTCCTTTCTTTATTAATTTTCTACCATTTTTCATATTTTCACTCCTGAAAGATCTGACTCTAATTTTCAGACTATGCACTAAAACATAGACTCACTCTACGAATTAATATTTTTTAAACAATCTATCCTACCTGTTCCTCTTAAAGTTTTGAATACTTAAATAAAATCATCCCTTAATCTTCTGAATTCCAGGGATAACAACCCCAGTTTATTTAATTTCTCTCCATAGCTTAATCCTTGCCTTCTGGTAAATCTGTAATGAAGTCTTTCCAAGTACAATATATCCTTCCTAACATGTGGTTCCCAGAATTAGTTGTAGCAAATCAGGCGCAGTCAAAATATTGCTGGAAATTGCCCCATCAGCTTGAAATTGCTTGCTATTGGAAATAAATTTTTCCATATTTATATTTATTTCACAGAAGGTGCATCTTCTGTTAATATTGGGATCCTAGAACAGCCAAGATATCTATGTACATGACACTCACAATCAGTTCTGAATTAGGTGCGAAGCTTCGGATGGCATGGAATCCAGTTTGCTCTCCTTTCATGTTACAATGCAGTTCTTATAAATTAGAGGCTTGATCAATCTCCAATACTAATCTTTTGCTCAGATGGCACAGTCAAAATATGCATCTAATGACGCAGTCTGTGGTCCAGTGTGTCATGATTCATATTAAAATGAAATGCTTATAAAAAAGTGCTTCACAAATATTTTATTCTGATCAGTAACTTTCATGACAAGGGTTGTCTTTATTCAAACTGACTGCATGTAGGAAATAATGAAAAAAAAGACATATCAGAGGTTTGGAATTCTTTTTCTTTTTATGTAAATGCTTGGTGGAGAATGAAGTTCTGATTTCTAAATCCCCTATCATTCAATTGACATTTTCTTTTATGTAACAGGACACCACAGACTATGTTGCATATGTGGCAAAGGACCCAGTGAATCGTCGAGGTAATGACTGCTGTTATATGTTTTGAGGTTGTGTGTCATTCAGTAACTTTATACTTTTATGGAAATACACCTGGATATATATGAGAAAATATTTTATCAGAATGCTATTCACATCAAATTTATGAAGTAATTTATGAGGATGCATTTTAAATTCCTCTACAGCACTGTCATTCCCTTGCTTTGTAATTTCCTCCAAACCTAGCAAAGCTCTACATTTTCTGTGTTCCTCTGATTTTAGTTTCTTGTGCAGCATCCCCTTTAAGGCTCTACAATTGGTGCCTGTGCCTTTAGTTGCTTAGGTTCTAAGTTACGTACGTGCAATCTCCCACTCACCAACCACCCCTCCTCCACATCCTACTGTGCTTTTATCCTTTAGGATATCATTAAATGCTATAGAATCCTTACGAGCCAACTTAGTGTCTCCCTATCTCCCCAGTATTATTTGCAATATATTTTGTTATTTCTTTAGTGTCTAACTCTGTTTCATCTCCTCAAGAAACATTGCTGGAATACATGGAATTTTCAGCAAGACCTATTTATTTACAATTTATTTCTATGCATACTTTGGGCTGTATTTTCTGTGGAGTGGCAATCATATTGAGATTGCCACTTCCCTCCTATCTTTTCACATTAAGAAACAGCTAAACCTTTCTGACATGATATTCTGATCATTCAGAAATGTGGCGTGTACCTTAAATGCAAATGTGTCCTCATAGTGCAAGATGAGATAAGGCAATCAACATCCTTTTTATTCATGAAAATAGTTGACATAATCTGTGATTTACATGTCCAGCAGTACACACAACTCGTTTACAGTTATGAATAGGTAAATACGTAGTCAGGTGTAAGGTGTCATGTGCCAAGTGTGCTATGGTGCGTCGAAGGTGGAGTACCATTTACTCTTTAGACCAGGTCTGAATGGATAGGGACATCAGGCTTTGTGTGAAGAAGTGGGCTTTTGAGTTCCAGAGAGGAAGGGGATTGCTGGGTTTTGGAAGAAGGGGGTTATATCGAATCTTGGAGGATGTGGTGTGTTTCTTATGACGGAGGGAGAGGGAATGTCAGGTTGAGGGGGAGAATAGAGTGTTAGGTTGAGAAACATGGAATGGTGTCAGGTCCTAATGGAGAGAGGATGTTGGGTCAGTGTTAGATTTTGTAAAGAGTCTGGCAGTGTGTGCTTAGGGGAGTGTGTGGTAAGTGGGATCAGTCTAATAGTAACCTAAGAGTTTGACTAGATTTTTAACTGTCTAATTTTTCCTGGGTCGTTACATATTTGCTGCAGTGGCATCCACTGAATTCTTTGATTTAACTGAATACTTACAGAGGGTTTGTGGTGCAGGAGAATTGCCCATTAGAATCTTTAATTTCTTGGGCAATTTTTGGCCATCAGAAAATTGAGGTAGTACCTTGACACCAGGTTCAAGCTTCTGTTTCAGTTCTTTCTACTGTGACTCTGACATTGTATATGTCTGATGTTAATCCCATTACTCTGTACTTCTGTCATTTATGTCATACTCTAATTTATGAAGCAACTTTTGGCATTTCATTGAAGTATATAAAAGTTAATAATAATAGTAATCATCATATTTTATTCATGAAACATGTTTGCATCCTGGAGGCTGTATTGCAGTGTAAGTTAAGAAATTGGATTTAAAATGTGCAAACATATAACAGTCATAGCTTGATAAACATTGATAAACAAATTTTTCCGGTAGTAGGGAAGTGTGGAATGGAATATCAAATGAATAGTAAAAATTGAGTTAAGGTTATATTAAAATTACATTTTATTGAGAACCCAAAGGATGGGAGGATCAGGCCTATATTCGTGTCTCTCCATCCTTAATTTTGTCAAGTGGCTGAGTTGCCTTGATTGTTCTGGTCATGACGGAGGTATCTAGATCTGAAATTGCATCAAGTATTTTCTGAACGGAGTCCAAATATTAACTTGTTGCTTTAATAATTTTACTATATAAGACTTACAGAGAAAATCTTCCTTGCATAAATATGAACATATGAAATACACTAATAGCTTGCAATATGGTATGTGCATCAAAAATAACAGAGGGAAGTCTTTTGGCTGATGTTAGGAAAGTTGCAAATTTAAGAAGGGATTGGTAACTTTGCAGTTTTTAACTTTTGTGCATTCCCTCTTGGAGAGTTGTGGCTAGAATGTACTCTCTGTTTGTAATATTAAGAAAACTTTGAGTAAAAATAATTTACTACACTTTTTTCCTACAAGCATAAACATATTTTATTGTCAATAATCATGTATGATCCTGACATTCATGTAATTGCTGAAATGGATTGAATTACTGGGTTCCTTTTGAAAATGTTGATATCCAAGGTGAAAAGAGATCGACAGAGTGAGGGCCCATATGTTTGCAAAGTACTTCCCCATTCACAACATAGCTATATGTTTATTTCACACTAAGCAATTACAGTCTCGCAGTAACTACTTGAAATAACTACTTGAAGTAATCGATAATGCATGTTAAATGAATACATTTGATTTTAAACCATAAGACATAGGAGCAGAAATTAGACCATTCAGCCTATCGACACGGCTCCACTACTGGCTGATATGTTTCTCAACCCCATTCTCCTGTTTTCTCCCCATAACTCCTAATCCCCTTGGCAATCAAGAACCTATCTATCTCTGTCATAAATATATTTGATGACCTGGCCTCCACAGCCTTCTGTGGCAGTGAATTCCATAGATTCATCATTCCTTGGCTGAAGAAGTTTCTCCTTATCACCGTTCTAAATGGTCTTTCCTTTCTTCTCAGGCTGTGCCTTCAGGTCCTAGTCTCTCCTACCAAGGGAAACATCTTCCCAACATCCACTCTGTCCAGGCCATTCAGTATTCTGTAAGTTTCTATTAAATCCCCCCCCCTCATCATTCTAAACTCCAAGTCCTCAAATGTTCCTCATATGTTAAGCTTTTCATTCCTGGGACCATTCTCGTGAACCTCCTTTGAACCCGATCCAGCGCCACTACATCCTTCCTGAGATATGGGGCCCAAAACTGTGCACAATGCTCCAAATGTGGTCTGACCAGAGCCTTATAGAGCCTCAGAAGTACATCCCTGCTTTTATAGACGGGGGGGTTTCGTGATGTAGGTTTCTGATGCTGCCTGACCTGCTGTGCTTTTCCAGCACCACACTATCGACTCTGATCTCCAGCATCTGTAGTCCTCACACTCTCCTAGTTGATTTCAATTTTTCCCCCACCCCTCCCCCATTCCTGTTCTCTCAAAATAAATGCCATTGTTGTGTTTGCCTTCCTAACTACTGGATCAAGCTGCAAGTTTACCTTGAGAGAATCCTGGACTAGACCTCCCAAGTCTCTTTGCACTTTTTATATTATTAATATCACTTGATGGCCAAGTCAACTAAAACAGGCACATGGAGGACTCAATCCCAGATGTGATTGCATATGTAGATGCATATGCATATGTATATGTAGATGAAAGATTTCTTAAATGTTAGAATAATTCAGAAAAAATACACTTTAGTAAAGGATAGTTCTCTGCCTTCCTTGAAGATTTATTGGGTAAACATTCCATGTGGAATAGCAGTAACCCATAAAGTTTAGAAACAGAACCAGTCCATTCTGCTCTTAGATTAGATTGATCTGTATGCCAGTTTTATTTACGTGCCTTTAATCGCTAATCCCTTGATACCCTACGTAATAAAGTCTGTGTGCATTCACAGCCTTTTTGGAAGTGAATTCACGGTGCACAAACTTTTGTGAAAAATACAGAAATATAGAAAATAGGCCCATCGAGCCTGCTCCACCATTCCTAAGGATCACGGCTGATCATCCAAATCAATAACCTGTTCCTGCTTTATCCCCATATCCTCTGATTCCTTTCAGCTCAACTGCTATATCCAACTACTCCTTTAACTCATACAGTGTTTTGGCTTCAACAATGTTCTGTGGCAGTGAATTCTAAAGGCTCACCTCTCCTGATGAAGACATTCCTCGTCATCTCAGTTCTAAATGGTTCATCCCATATTGTTAGACTGTGACCCCTAGTTCTAAACTTCTCCACTATCAGGAACATTCTTCTTGCATATACTTTGACTAGTTATATTAGAATTGTATAGATTTCTATCAGGTTGGCCCCTTATTCTTCTGAATTCCAATGTATGTAGTCCTCATTGATTCAACTTCTCCTCATAGGTTAGTCTCACCATCTCAGGAAATCTTGAGACTGGTAAACCATTGCTGCACTGCCTCTATGTACCTTTGCTTCTTGAATTCATTCCTGAAGAGAATTTTTGTCTTTGTTGGAGTAAACTTCAGGTGAGGGGCAATGCAAGTACTGAAAGCTGAGTCAGAGATGTCCCATCAGCTTTCTGCCCAACGACCAAGCTGTGATGGATTCAAATAAAAGAAACCCAGGCAAATTTCTTCTAACTGCTCTTCCAAGAACAGTTGTGAGTCATGACAAAACATAGTTTGGCTCCCCAAGGAAACCTGACAGATGTGCTGCAGTAAGGAAAAAGCAGACAAAGGTATCATTCTGGCCAAAAGCAAGCTCCACTAGGAGCATTTGATTCAACATGGATTTTTGTCTGTAGAACCTGTCAGTGCTATATTAATTTTTGCCAACTGACCTATGTCACCTTTTTGCGGAAGTGTGATGTTTGGTGATTCTAATTACTGCGCTACATCAGCATTGCTTTTCATGCTGGTCTTAGCACCCACATCTGCTTCTATTGCAGTAACAACAACAAACCCCCATTTTAATATAGGTTCATGGCCATGCCAAAGTGGTTGGGGCCATTTCTATCATAATTCTTTACTGTATAAGACAGCATTGAAAGAATAAATTCAGAAATAACTAATTTATTGTTACTTTGCAAAGGTAATGAAGGGAATTTGACGTTGCATTAGAATTAGCACAAAAGGCTTTTGTGTCTTACAAAGCCTTTTCTGAAGCATGGTATATGGATTTTGAAGTAGCTTTGCTCCATTCTATCTTTCTTTACAGAACATAGTGTCAAGTTTGTCAAATTGCAGTTATAAAAGTAAACCTGTCTACCTGCTACTTTCTCGAGAACAAAGCAAAATATTACAGGATGTTAACTTGTCTGTACCAGTGTGAAGCTATCTGCTCAATAATTATATTCTGGCCTTTTTTGAGGCTTATAAACCCTATTATGAGTTATGCAATGCTCCCAATAATGTGCTGTGATTCAGTCAATTACAGGGAATGTACTTTGGAGAATTTGGCACCTGGGAACATTACCTGCAATAGTCCAAAATTGAAATGGAAGAATATGTTTTATATTTGACTGCTGAAGTTGTTTTAACAAAATGTGCATAGATTGAAAGATGACAGCTCTCATTAAATATTTTTAAAGCATGTCATATATTAGAATGCTGTGACGGGTTGGCTCAAGATGTTATCAGTACGATTGGCCAAGCTTTTGAACTTCGATTCAAGCAATATCTACAGTGTCCTACTAAGATATCTAGTATTCATAACAGGTGAGTACTGATAACATTGAGAATGGTTTTATTAACATGCAAGATATTTTAAAAGCAATTATAATTTTATTGTGTGTTTAGGCTGTAATATCGTATGTGCGGAAGGTCACACTACTGAAGTAATATGGTTACTGAAGAGCAATAAAAGCAACTTGGGTGTACTGTCATTAAAGTTACACACTGTAGGACAATTATTTTGATGATTCTAATTATTTGATTTGATTTGATTTAATTATTATTGAAAAGTATTAAGGGTACTTATTGAACAAACGAAGCTTACAAAGTGAGTGATGTTGGTACCAGAGAATGAAACCCTTTCCATTTCAGGTAACACGATGATCATCTCAAATTTAATCAAACATTTGAGTTAAACAGCATATATAATGAGCAGAACATGCATACTACAGATTACTTATCCTTGTTAAAAATGACCAACTTCTTGCTAGCACAATCACTCCCCTTTCAGGTACAGTAAAGCCAAATGCAGAGTAAAGTTGCCGGAGATCTATCTTGACAACATTCCTGGTGGCTTGGGAGAGACATATAGCTTGAAAGACTTTTGTTTCAGTTCACAGAAGCCCTGATTGAAGTTAGATTGTTTGTCCTGGAGAAAGGAGCCAGTTCAGAAAAGTTAAGAAATAGCTTACCTTTGTGTAAAGTTTAAAGAATTGAAAGAAACAGTTAAGTCAAACCTATACCTGTGATAGAAAAGCATATTCTCTGATGTTTGAGTACTTTGATGTGATTCTTTTGGGATAGATGGGATTGTATTTTCCTTTGTGTTACAAAATATTCTAAATTGTGTTATATGTAAGTAGCTTAGCATATTCCATTTTATCGTCTGTTTATTTGCATAATAAACTTCATTTTTATTGTTAAAACACAATCTGCAGCTTTCTATGGTTGTATTTAAGTGCAATACATACATATTGAATGAAAAAAAATCCATCATGTTAGATTTCAGGCTGGGTTCTGATTTGTCTAATAATAAAATTCCCTGGGATCATAGCACCAGAGATGAAAGAGAGTTTAGAGCCCACTGTATCAGCAGTGGACCATCCAGATCATTACTATGACCCTGTGATTGCGATGTTAATGTAAAGAGTTGCACTGCTTTAATACTGCAATCAGCATTTTAATGCTATTATCGTTTTTACATAAGATCTTAATATCTAATGAGTCTAAATGTATAAGTAATACTTAAACAGCAATCATGCTCTAGAATTGAGATTAATTTTAGATTTCAGCCAATTTTCAATTGTTTGCAAATGTTGCTTTGACCCTGATCGAAGGTTGAAAACCAAGACTGTGAAAGCAAATGCACCTTTGTGCAAGAAATATTAAGGGTCAAATCTTGTGGTTTAGAGATATTCAATAAAATCCCAGGAATTCTGATTCTAACAATTGATAAATACATTGTAAGAAAGTACCTAATAATATTGTATTCCTTCCTTGTTAATCTCCTTTCATTAAACTGTAGAGAGAGAGAGATTATATGGGTTTGCAGTTTATTTACCAAGTGGATGCTTGATAATCATTTTCAATAGTTTTGAGTGCAGTATGATTGAAGTGGATCTAACAGGATGGGTTTGTAGAAAATCTAACATGATCCAAAGAGAGACATTTTTTGAAGTTGGAGCAAAACAATAAAATCATTATTCACGATGTCTCTCTGTCTGCCATTTACTTGACCACCTGAGGATATAAATTCAATAGTTTTTTATTAGAAAAGTACTGTGGATGCTCAAAAATCTGCAATAAGAATAAAAAACTCTGCAAACATCCAGCATCTTAGGAGAAAGAAACAGAATTAACATTTGAGGTTAATGATTTTTTTTTATCATGCAGATGTCAGGTTTTTGACCCAAAACACAATCTTATTATTTCACTATGTCTCATTCATTTTAATTATACTGTACTTTAATTTACTTATTTCTACCTATTCTAATTTTGTATTCAACATACAAAAATGCAAGCAGGAAAAGCATTGAGTCTATTGCATACAGTCATAATGCAAGTAATTCCACACACAGGCTAGAAATCCAGGCCAATTCTGAAGAGAGAGCTGGAAAGTTTCCATCTCCTGAAGATGATCAATGTGAATACAGGAGACTACAGTATCCATGAAATATATCATTGAATAGCCTACCTATTATTTAATGTATTGATATCAGCCAAAGCTAAGAATCCATTGTGCTGTCTTTTTAATATTAACAATGAGCTCACATTCACTGCTTGAGATGGCACCTTTTTTCCAAACGTCAGTGACCCTCAGTATGAATGAACACATCTGACAGTTATCTAGTTCTATGTGCATGTATCTTATATATTCATCCATGATTCTTCCTAACTGATCTACTTCAAAATAGTCTAACCATGTGTACAGAGAATAATCATTTAATTGTTATTTTTTAATCAAATCCATCCAAACTCTGCTCTTTTCTAGATTAAGGATATCAAGTTCTCCATGCCTATTTAATTCATGGGCAACTTTTCTTGCTATTATTGATTCATACCTGATGTAGAGGGAATGCAGGATACTTTTCTGAGAAGGAAGTTGGTCTGAAGACAATGGCACCTGTTTCATACATTCAAACTTTATCTACAATTAACACTTTATCCCTTGAGGTTTGCCCAGCAATCTAGCCACCAATCTAGCTCTGATTGACCACAATAATAATTATGTGTAGATGTCTTCTCTCCTGTATTTGTTTCTAAGGGTTGTGCCATGGACTGCATTGAGATTGGACCGTTATATGTGCAAAATACTGTTGTAATTTGTCATTATCTTCTGTAGAATGGCTGATCAGAAAACTCTTGCTCTTGCCATATTGGAAGGATTTACAAAATGGTACTTTAATGCCATGTTCCACACAGGTTGTCCATGACCAACAAGTCTGGTATGGGATACAAACCCAGACTTTTGGCCTAGCACTACGATTTATCCATAGACCTACAACAACACTGCAACTTCAGATTCCAAGGCACTATGTCCACTGTAAACTGAGATATATAAGTCATATTGTATGTGACTTAGCAAAGGAAAAGGAAAGATGGAGAGGAAGTGGAACAGCGTTTTTTCATATTAGATAAAAAAAAGCGTGATAGCAGGAAATTATCTTGGATTAGAAAATGGGGCATCCATTTGGGTGAAAATGAGAAATAATACAGGAAGGAAGGCATTTTTGAGTATGGTTTGTAGACCCCCTAACAGTATCTGTATTGTAGGACAAAGGACAAAGGACAAATCAGGAGCTAATGAGAGAATTTAAAAATGGCAGCACATTAATCATGGATCTTTAATCTTCGTGGTAGATTGGGGAAAATGTAATTGGCAGAGGTAACCATAGAAAGCATTCATTGAGATGATTTGGGACAATTTCCCATAACAAATGTTGGTAATCCAACCAGGTATTTTGGATCTGAAATTGTGTAATAAGGGAATTTTAAACAGTGATAATGTACTAAAACATTCCAAGGAAGTTGTAGATATAACATGATAGAATTTAGCGATTAGTTTGAAAGTGAGAACCTGTTTGGAAAATCTCTAAACTTAACTAAGGGTCATTATGAAGAAATAAGGACAGAGTTGGCTGGTAAAGGAATTTAGCAGAAAAGACAATCTGGTGAGTGGCTGTGTGCATTAGCCAGGTGCCTCGGTTTGTGTAAGGTTAGCAATGTTGAAAGCTGATTTATACTCCTTAAGCTCAGCTTGCACCTCTTAAAGGAGCAATGCATTCTGACTGGAGCAGTTATTAGCCATGGCTGGGTTGCAAGCAGAATTATTTTGGTGTAACGTGCAGTAACTTTTTTCTACGCTTCTCGGACACTACACTGGAGCACTGTAGTGCAGGTGAAGGAGTGAAAGAGTGTTGTCCTCTATAACAGGGAGATCCCCATACAGTAGAACCAGATGGTCATCATTGGACACTGATGTGCTGTTGCAGGAGGCTCAGTGACATTATACAAATGGTCACAGTTAGTAAATCTTGTGGGCTAGGGGGCTGAGAGATAAATGGAAGGGGTGGGGCTGGGTGAAGGTAGCTGAGAATGCAATGGGTAGATGAAGGTGGAGGAGAAGGTGATAGATTGGAGAGCAGGGTGGAGCAGATAGATGGGAAAGACAATGGACAGGTCAAGAGGGTGGTGCCAAGTTGTAGGCTTAGGACTGGGATAAGGTGGGGGGAGGGGAAATGAGGAAACTAGGCCTTGGAGGAATGGAAGGCGGGGTTAAAGTGTTCAGCCATGGGGTGGTGGGGTTGGTTGGTCTGGGTGTCCCAGAGACGTTCTCTGAAACAATCCGCAAGTTGGCATCCTGTCTCCCTGATGTAGCAGAGACCACATCGGGTGCAACGGATACAGTAAATTTCCTTCCATATCCGATAGAAATTTACTGCATCCTTTGCACCCGATGTGGTCTCTGCTACATCAGGGAGACAGGATGCCAACTTGCGGGTCGTTTCAGAGAATGTCTCTGGGCCACCCACAGCAACCAACTCCAATGCCCCGTGGCCGAAAACTTTACGTCCTCCTCCCATTCCTTCAAAGATCTGCAAGGCAGCCTACATGTGGAGATGCAGGAGATGGAAGAGATACTAAATGAGTATTTTGCATTAGTGTTTACTGTGGAGAAAGACATGGAAAATACAGAATGTGAGGAAATAGATGTCAACATCTTGAAGAATGTCCATATTACACAGGAGGGGGTGCTGGATGTCTTAAAATGCAAAAAGGTGGATAAAGTCCAAGGACCTGATTAGGTATACCCTAGAACTCTGTGGGAAGCTAGGAAAGTGATTGCTGGATCCCTTGATGAGATATTTGTATCATTGATAGTCACAGATGAGTTGCCAGAAAACTAGAGGTTGGCTAACTATTTAACAAAGGTAGTAAGGAAACACCAGGGAACTATAGACCATTGAGCCTGACATCGGTGGTGGGCGAGTTGTTGGAGGGAATCCTGAGGGACAGGGTTTACATTTGGTTGGATAGGCAAGAATGGATAGTCAACATGGCTTTGTGCATGGGAAATCATGTCTCACCAACTTGATTGAGTTTTTTGAAGAAGTAACAAAGAATATTGATGAGGGCAGAAGATTGATGAGGGTGGATGTGACCTATATGGATTAGATTAGATTAGATTAGATTAGATGACTTACAGCGTGGAAACAGGCCCTTCGGCCCAACAGGTCCACACCGACCCGCCGAAGCGCAACCCACCCATTCCCCTACATTTACCCCTTTACCTAACACTGCGGGCAATTTTAGCATGGCCAATTCACCTGACCTGCACATCTTTGGACTGTGGGAGGAAACCGGAGCACCCGGAGAAAACCCACGCAGACACAGGGAGAATGTGCAAACTCCACACAGTCAGTCGCCTGAGTCGGGAATTGAACCGGGTCTCTGGCGCTGTGAGGCTAACCACTGTGCCACCGTGCCGCCCATGGACTTCAGTAAAATGTTTGACAACATTTCTCATGGTAGACTGGTTAGAAAGGTTAGATCTCACGGAATACAGGGAGAACTCGTTATTCAGATACAGAGCTGGCTCAAAGGTAGAAGACAGGGTGGCAGTGGAGGGTTGCTTTTCAGACTGGAGGCCTGTGACCAGTGGAGTGCCACAAGAATCGGTGCTGGTTCCACTACTTTTCATCATAAATGATTTGGATGTGTACGTAGGAGATATAGTTAGTAAGTTTGCTGATGACTCCAAAATTGGAAGTGTAGTGGACAGCGAAGAAGGTTACCTCAGTACAACGGGATCTTGATCAGATGGGCCAATAGCTGAGGAGTAGCAGGTGGGGTTTAATTTAGATAAATGTGAAGTCCTGCATTTTGGAAAGGAAAATCAGGACAGCACTTATACACTGAATGGTAAGGTCCTGGGGAGTGTTGCTGAACAAAGAGACCTTGGAGTGCAGGTCAATGGTTCCTTGAACATGGAGGGTCTCTGGTAGATAGTATAGTGAAGAAGGTGTTTAGTATGCTTTATAGGTCAGAGTGTTGAGTATAGGAGTTGGGGGGTTGCAGCTGTACAAGGCATTAGTTCAGCCACTTTTGGAATGTTGTGTGTAATTTTGGTCTCCCTCCTATAGGAAGGATGTTGTGAAACTTGAAAGGTTTCAGAAAATATGTACAAGGATGTTGTCAGAGTTGAAGGGTTGAGCTATAGGGAGAGGCTGAATAGGCTGGGGCTGTTTTCCCTGGAGCGTTGGAGGCTTGGAAGTGACCTTATAGAGATTTATAAAATCATGAGGGGCATGGATAAGGTAAATATACAAGGTCTTTCCCTTGTGTTGGGGGAGTCTAAACTAGGGTGCATAGATTTAAGGTGAGAGGGGAAAGATCTCAAAGAGACCTAAGGGGCAACTTTTTCATGCAACTGGTAGTGCATATATGGAATGAGCTGCCTGAGGAAATGGTGGAGGCTGGTACAATTACAACATTTAAAAGGTTTATGAATAGGAAGGATTTAGAGGGATATGGGCCAAATGCAGACAAATGGGACTAGATTAACTTAGGATATCTGGTCGCCATGTGCAAGTTGGACCAAAGGGTCTGTTTCCATGCTATACATCACTATGATTCTAATCTGGGCAAATGTGAGATGCTGCACTTTGGGAGATCAAATCTTAAGGAAAAGTGTGCAATTAATGGCAGGACCATGAATAGCATTGATGTCCATAGCTCCCTGAAAATGGCCACTCAAGTAGATAGTGTGGTAAAGAAGGCGTGTGATATGTTTGCCTTTATTAGTTGGGGAGCTGAGTACAAGAGTCAGGATGTCATGTTGCAGCTTTATAAGACCTTAGTTAGACTGCACTTTGAGTACTGCATTCACTTCTGGTTGCCAGATTACCAGAAGGATGTAGGGGCTTTGGAAAGTGTGCAGAAGAGGTTTACTAGGATGTTGCCTGGATTAGAGGGTATGAGGTATAAGGAGAGGCTAGAAAAACTTGAGTTTTCTCTGGAGCATCAGAGCCTGAGGGGAGACTTGATTGGAGTCTACAGAATTATAAAGTTAAAAATCACACAACACCACGGTATAGTCCAACAGGTTTAATTGGAAGCACACTAGCTTTCGGAGCGACGCTCCTTCATCAGGTGATAGTGGAGGGCTCAATCCTAACACAGAATTTATAGCAAAAATTTACAGTGTGATGTAACTGAAATTATACATTGAAAAATTGATTGTCAGCTAAGCCTTTCATCTGTTAGAATACATGATAGTTTCACGTCTTTCATGTGTAAATCACAAACCTTTTTTAAAAAAAGTTGCATTCTCGGGTTAGCTGTTAACAATGGTGATAGCTAGACAATATGTTGAAGGTAAAAACAATGACTGCAGATGCTGGAAACCAGATTCTGGATTAGTGGTGCTGGAAGAGCACAGCAGTTCAGGCAGCATCCGAGGAGCTTCGAAATCAACATTTTGGGCAAAAGCCCCCTGTGTTCTCTGTCTACACCATGATGTTGAGATTGATTCTAATCTAAAAAGTGAGATAACGGAATTTTACATAAATTCATGCAGTTTTTGATCTAATGAATGCACGCAGCTTTTGAGCAAAGTACAATATAACCTGCAAGTACAAATTCACCCCACAAAATATATGTGTACATGTGGGTCTTTGTCAGTCTGTGTGTTACGATCGAGCCCTCCTCTATCACCTGATGAAGGAGCGTCGCTCTGAAAGCTAGTGTGCTTCCAATATAACCTGGTGTTGTGTGATTTTTAACTTTGTACACCCCAGTCCAACACTGGCATCTCCAAATTATAAAATTATAGATAGAGTTGATGGTCAGAATCTTTTTCCCAGAGTTGAAATGTCAATTACTAGGGAGTATGCATTTAAGGTGAGAGGCATAAAGTTCAAAGGTGATGTGAGCAGCACGTTTTTTACACAGAGGGTGTTAGGAGTCTGGAACTGACGGCTAGATAGTGGTGGAGGCAGGTACAATAGGGTGTTCAGGGGTCTTTCAGATAAACATTTGAATATGCAAGGAATGGAGGGATATCGACCAAGGGCAGGCAGAAGGGATTAAATTAATTTGGCGTCATGTTCAGCACAACATCATGACCCGTAGGGCCCAATCCTGTGCTATACATTTCAATGTTCTATGTTCTAAGGATAATGTAAAACTAGCCTTTACAGCTAGAGGACTGGAGTAAAAGAATGCAGAAGTTATGCTGGAACTATGCAGAACTCTAGTTCCTCCCGTGTGGAGTACTGTGAGCAGATCTGGGCACCATGCCTCAGGCAGATATATTGACCTTGGAAGGACTACAGTGTAGGTTTATAAGAATGATACCTGTACTTTAAGGGTTCAGTTAGGAGTAGGGATTATATAAATTAGGCCTGTTTTCTCTAGAATTCGAAGGTTAATGTGTAATCTGATTGAAGTTTTCCAAACAGTAATAGGAACAGCAAGTTTAGATTAAGATAAACTTGATTGGTAATTCTAGAACTGGGAGCATAGTCTAAAACATAAGGCACTACCATTCAGGAGAGGTGTCAGACACTAAGAGCAGTAGAGGTTTGGAATTCTCTTACACAAATGGCAGTCGAGGCTAGATCAGTGATTAATCTTAAATCTGTTATAGATAAATGATTTGGAAGTGCTGATGTTGGACTGGGGTGGACAAAGTTAAAAATCACACAACACCCAGGTTATAGTCCAACAGGTTTAATTGGAAGCACTAGCTTTCAGAGCACTGCTCCTTCATCATGTGGTTGTGGGGTATAATCTGGTGTTACAGATAAATGTTTGTTCAGCAAAGCTATTAAGGTTTATGGGCCAAAGGCAAGTGTAAGGAGTTATACTACAGATCAGCCCTGAATGGTCACCGAATGGTAGAACAGACTCAAGGGGCTAAATCATCAACTCAAAAATAGATATAAAAGCATAAAGCTTTGTAGAAACTCAGGGCTGGTAGCCTCTGTGGAGAGAGGCACAGAGCTAACATTTTAAGTCTCATGTAATTCTTCTTTGGAACAGTCATTGGATTCAAAACTGTGGAGACATTGTTCCTCTCTCCACAAATGCTGCCAGATCTGTTGAGTTTCTCCTGTTTTTGTGCTTTCTGTTTTTATTTTAGACTTCCACCATCTGCAATATTTGATTTTTATCTCACCAGATTATCTGCTGTTTATCTCATTGCTGTTTTGTGAGAGATTGCTGTCTGCAAATTTGCTGCCTGATTTGATGACTACACTAGAAAGTCATGACTGTAAAATGCTTTGAGATGTCATGTCCAATAAGGAGAAGCAACATTTCCACAACTATCTTGTTAAGTCCCCGAAGAATCTTGGATATTTCAATAATGATGCAAGACTACCTTTTGTCTGTGCGGTAGTAGAATGTAATTATGTTAATGGCTGAGTGTGGAGGGAAGTCTGGATCCATTAGAAGTGCCCTCAGGGGAGCTTCCAGATGTCAGCTGTTCAACCTCCACCATGAGGTAGTGCATTTTGGGAGGACTAAGAAAACAAAATAATGATGACACGATGAATGTCAAGACCTTAGAAAATACAGAGAACCTGAGGAACCTTGATGCATATGTCTGTACATCGTTGAAGAAAGTCGGATATTTGGATTAACAGGCTAAGAAAATATATGGCATACTTGCCTTTATTAGTCAAGGCATTGAATACAAGAAGGAAGATGATATGTTGGAGCTGTATGAAATGTATGCTCACCTACAGCTAGATTAATATGCTAGAGAGGATGCAAAAAAGATTCACCAGAGAATGTTGCCTGGGCTGGAGTGTTTCAGCTTTGAAGAGAGACTAGATAGGTTGGGGTGTCTTTGTCTAAACTAAGAGGCTGGGAGGAGGGGGTTGGAATCTGATTGAAGTGTAGAAAATTATGAAGGGCATTAATAAGATAGATAGGAAGAACTATTTTCTCTCAGAAAAGTAATCAATAACCAGTGGGCATAAATTTAAAATAAGGGGTAAGAGGCTTAGTGGGAACTTGATGAAAATATTTTTCATCCAGCGAGTTACTGGAATTCAGCCTGAAAGGGTGGTAGAGGTGGAAACCCTTGCAAAACTTAAGAAGTATTTAGACAAACACTTGAAATGTCATAACATACAAGGCTCCAGGCCAGGTGCTGGGAAATTGGACTAAAGTAGATAAGTACTTGACAACTGGTGAGGATGTGATGGGCCGAAAGGTCACTTTATACTCTTGTAAACTTTAAATTAATGATATTAGTTAGGTAACCGCTGCTTATAACTCCACCACATTTTCACACAGTCTCAGATGACCCCAGAGTCCACTATCTGACTGGGACTCAGTGTCTGGATCAATTTCTGCAATCTGCCAACGTTCAGAACTCTGCTCTATCTCTTCCTCTTGCAGCTGCACAGTAATTATGAACTGCCGTCACCAATTTATGCATCCATCTGGCAACTATTAAACCCCCTGTTTTGGTTTGCAATCAGTTATTTCCTGATTTTTAAGTGATTCGAATCACTGCCGGATCCCTGGTAGTGGACACTGGACTTATTTAGGGAATGTGAAATGAAGAGGTGATAGGTGTTTCAGGGCAAAATAATGTCTGTGTTTATTTAAAATACAAAAACAAATGTAATGCTAGAAAAATAGATAAATGCAATAAAACAGGAAATTGACACAATGAATTAGACGAACCTCAATGATCTCAACCACATGGGCAGGGAGTATTTTGTTTGATAATTGAATGCAGGATAATCGAATGCTAGATTAAAACAGTTTATCCTAGTATCGGGACCTTGTGATTTTGTACATATAATCTGAAATTTTGATAACCGAGGTTCCTCTGTATACTGAGAATTGTTGTACCTTAAATTACACTATTTACGAGATTAACACTATTAGCAACTTATCCCACTGACACACGCATCAAACAACAGTTTAAATTAGAGTCTTTAATCATAATTCCTACCCTGGGGTCCCAATGCACTCTCATCACCTTCCCCTCCCTGCTGGTTAGGTTGGAACTTCGGGGTCTTGTGAATTTAAGCTCACTACTGAGAAGCATGGTTTTTTTAATTGTGCCTACCTGTCCCGGCCTGCTGTAGCCAGAGCCTGGATGAAGACTTTAGGCTGCATTGGCTTTTCTGTTTGGGTTGAGTCCACTGATACAGTAAGGTGCGTGTTGGATCTGTCAGGTAAGTACCTGGTTTTCTTTACGTCCTGTTAGTTTTGCAGGCCCTGTTTTCACTTCAGATTGTGTCTGAGAACTTGTTATGACGGTTGAGTCAGTGGTCTCAGAGTTGTCAGTCTTTGGTTCTGTTGGTTGTGGTCGGTTGCCATTAGTTCTCTTGGTTTGGAACAGGCCTGTGTCGAATAGCTCTTGTTTGGGAACTTATTTGTGCTGAAATTGTTTTGGCCTCTGTGGTCTTGGTTAGGAAGCTGTTCATGCAGAAGCATGTTGAAAAGGCTCCCTTAGGTGAGATTTTGAAGCTAATTGACTTTCTGATGGTTACAGTATGTGAGAATGGGTTTTGATTGAGGTTGAATGTCCAAAATCTCTGTAGGCCCTATACTATCGGCACTGTGTAGCCTGAGGTATAAAAGGTGTCTTGGCCTAGTGTCTGTTGGTTTCGGTTGTCTGTTCTCTGAGAGAGGAAGTTATGTTGTGATTATAGGCTGAACAATAGTCCCAGACAGCAATCCCCTTACCCAGGCCTGGTTGTGTATTTCTTACACACTCATTCCAGCTCTCATTTTTGGTTTTAAAAGTTTTGCAAATCGCGGACTCTGTTCAAAATCTAGGGTTTTGTCCATATGTTTTAATATAGAGGATTTTTGCTTGATCTTACAACCAAAGTGTCAGCATTTACTACAGTAGGCACATCAAGAAACTATGTGCTACTGCACCCTCTTCTATATCGGAGGTTGGATGTGGTCCATCCTCAGGGCTGGTAGTTGGAATACTAGTTGGTTCTCTGTGTAGGAGACAGAAAGATAGGGATTAAGGTATTATCTATATCTTAGTGCTTGAGCAACAATACCATTCCAGATTGGCAACATTTCAAATTGATCTGTACAAGAATTTTCATTTCCCAAATTACACTATCCATACACTTTTGAATCATGAATACTTTTGGTTCTTAACATCACAAATGAAATTAAGATTGCTCATTTGACTATGGTAGCCATTACACTCCCTCCCCTTGGGTCTGTTAGGTTTTGTCTCTGTCATTAGAACATAATATTCCCTTGGGACCTCACCATCCCATCACTTGTGGAGGTAAAGGCTCAATTCCAGCTGATAGCTCATGCACGTTTCCTTCTATGGGGATGAGGATAGACAGTTCTACCACTCTGCTTACCGACCATCTACTCTCTCTTGCATTGTGGGACCATTTACACTGTAAAACAAATTAGCTTTCTTTGATTATATGGAATGTCAGTCACACTCATCACTCTATCGTAATGAATTGTGATAACTCCACATATCTGCAGGTCATTAATGGGCAATGGCAGTGCTCCATCTAATGATCAACACCTCGCCCCTACCAACTGCACACCCATATCTGCCTTTAGACAATGTACATTACCAGCTGTGCATCCTTTCCCTTCAAAGCCCTGGGAATCAGCCAAAGCCATGCCCAGATGGCACCTTGCCATTATATTCCATCTAAGCCTACCTCCATGATGAAGCCTAACTTATTTGTGCAAATATCAGGACAGTGCCAGTTTCATGCTCAGATATGCCAACCACCCAGTGCCATTCGCATTGAACCCACAGCAGCTAACCTTCCACATTGAATGTGGGCTGAGAACTCAGATGAAGGCCATTAATTGACCTTTTACTGCTTTAATACATGGGCTGGATTGGTAATGGCAAGAATCAGCCGACCTCTTGCTTTAGGGTCCCCATCTGCCCAACACTAGGGCTCCAAAAATCGAGCCTCAACCCTAAGTGTCTCAGGGTGGGAGTAGAGGAAGTGCAGGTGGCAACTTTCTGACAACCCAGGTCACAGGCAGATGAAGAATTGATTAAGCATCTAAATGGTATGCTCAATGATATTTTGTGTGCTTTCATTATATACATATTACTCGCATTTGTGGGTCATTGTCAGAGGTCATGAGTTGTCACTGGACAGTTCTAGTTACCTAAAGGCCTTCATCAGTTTGTTATATTGGCTGAAATGACCTGGTATCACTGCTTCCTGCTGAATTGAGACAACATTGCTGTTACCAAGGTACCAAGCATTAATCTGCATGTTGCATCAAACATCATCTTAGCACCAACACTATAATCAATGTGCAACCAAACTGTGTGATCAGTGTTTTCAACTTTGATAACTCCTAAGGCATAAGCATATGAACATTGATATTGTGTGAAGAATGAAGATATGAGGAAGGAGGGAGATTTAGATGATCATTTTCAAAATTTAGGTGACAGGTGAAAGCACAAGGGTACCAGTGGTAAGATAAGTGAGTTGGGTGATGTCTAAGGACCAGAGTTCAAAAAATGCAGAGGGCTTGCAGATTTATATGACTGGAGAATATTACAATGATGGATCAGAAATGTATTTACATACAAGGATAAGTCTTCTAAAGACTTCTAAATTAGAGCCATTAGGAGATTGAAAGCCAGAGTAGGTCAGTGAGGACAGGGTTGTTGATTGGGATTGATTTTTCAAATATTGGCAGTGATGATTTAGATGATCTGATGCTTACAGAGTGGAGAATTGGAGTAGTTGAATCTGGAGATGACAAAGGTAGGGATGTCGGCTTTGACAGCAAATAGTATGTGGTAGCATTGGCGTGAAATATTGTTACAAAGATTGGAATAGGTTTTTAAGTGATTGAATCTTTTATTACTATACCATTATGTTAAAAGGAATTTATTGTCAGTGAAGTCATACTGAAACATCCAACTCAAACCATGGCTAGATTTACCAAGCTCCACAAGTTACATTTATAGATCTTAACCTATCTATTTTAAATGAAAATTGCTGAGGTTTGGAACCTTTTGAGCTTTTTGAAGGACGGTAAAAAATCTGAGGCGATGCGTAAGGTTTATTTTGCTGACAAGAACATTGGACAAGTGTGAAAGTTAGAACCAATATCAATTCTTTTTAAAAAAAACAGTTGCAAAGAATCAGGAATCATTTGGTTGGTCAATTATTGCAAAATTATTGGACTGCAAACTGAAGTAATCCTGGTTATAATGGTGGAAACAATGTATTAGAGCAAAGAACAAAAAATAATACAGCTCAAGAACAAACCCTTCAGCTTTCCAAGCCTGCACCACCACATTTTGCCCTTTCATACTAAAACCATCATCACTTAAAGGATCCGTATCTCTCTATTTCCTTCCTATTCATGTATTCGTCCAGGTGCATCTTGAATGCTACTATTGTGTCTGCTTCCACCACCTCCTCTGGCAACGCACTCCAGGCACTCACCACCATTGTGTGAAAAACTTGCCTTTTAAACTCCACCCCCGCCCCCCCAACCTCACACCTTGAACCTGTCTACCCTAGTAATTGAACTCTCCACCCTGGGGAAAAAACACTCTTACTTTCCACTCTAACCATGCCATGCACAATCTTATAAACTTCTATTAGGTCGCCCCTTAACCTCTTTGTTCCAATGAAAACAAATCTATTTTATCCAACCTTCCTTCAATGCTAAAATCCCCCATACCAGGCAACGTCCTGGTAAACCTTTTCTGTATTAGCCTCTCCAAAGAATCTACATCCTTTGGTTAGTGTGGTGACCAGAACTGTACGCAATATTCCAAGTGTGGCCTAGCTAAAGTTCTATAAAGCAAAAGCATAGCATGTCTATTCCTATACTCAATGCACTTTCCAATGAAGGCAAGCATGTCACAGGCCTTTTTTAATACCTAATCTACCTGCACTGTCACCTTCAGTGATCTGTAGATCTGCACATCCAGATCTTTCTCTAATCAATACTCCTGAGAGTTCTGCCATTCACTGTATAATTTCCACCTATACTTGACCTTTCAAAATGCATCACCTCACTTTTGTCTGGATTAAACGCCATCTGCCATTTTTCTGTCCATGCCTCCAACTGATTTATATCCTGTTATATCCTCTGATAATCGTCCTCACTATCCGCAACTCCACCAATCTTTGTATTGTCCACAAGCTTACTAATTAGACCAAACACGTTTATGTAGACCATGAACAGCAGGGGTCTCAGCACTGATTCCAGTGGAACACCATTACTCTCAGCCCTCCATTTTGAAAAGCAATCTTCCACCACCACTCTCTGTCTCCTATGACTAAGCTAGTTCGGTATCCATCTAGCCATCTTACCCCGATACCACGTGACTTCACCTTTTGTACCAGTCTGCCATGAGTATAAGATCAAAGTCTTCTTCAGTCCTATTTTATCCCACTACTTTCTGGTGACTGGAATGCTTGGACAATAACTGGATAATAAGGCAAACATAATACAATCGATATCTATATAATTATGATTTTCTATTATTCCAGACCACACCGCCAAATTTCAGTTATGACATGGCTAAAGACAAGTTTCTTTTTGTTTAAAATAGACCAAGTTTAAACTCCTGGGACTCACGAAGAAAATAAAGCCATAGTTTTGGACAAACAACATGAAATGTTACTGTACAAAGTCAGAAAAGTAATACAATCTACTATATATATGATGTGGAGGTGCTCGTGTTGGACAAAGTTAAAAATCACACAGCACCCGGTTATAGTCCAACAGGTTTATTTGGAAGCACTAGCTTTTGGACCACTGCTCCTTCATCAGGTAGCTGTGGAGCAGGATCATAAGACACAGAATTTATAGCAAAAGATCACAGTGTCATACAACTGGCACGATGTTTGAACAAATCTAGATTGCTGTTAAGTCTTTCATCTTTTAGAATGGGTTGCAGGTTTCAGTTCATTATTATGTAAATCCCAGAACTTCTTTCAAGTCACATTAACTTAAAGTTTTATAGAAAAAGGTGACATGTCAGCTCAGACAATACATTAAAGGTGTGAAGTTTGAATCTGTCTGTATCCCAATCTTGAGATTAACAGAATTCTAGGTTTGTTCAATATATCATATCAGTTTCATGACACTGTGATCTTTTGCTATCAATTCTATGTCTTATGATTCTAATCCATAGCTACCTGATGAAGAAGCGGTGCTCCGAAAGCTAGCACTTCCAAATAAACCTGGACCATAACCTGGTGCTGTGCCACGTTTTACTTATATATGTATAATTTATAATCTAACATCCAGAATTAACCTGAGCTAAATATGGATAATACACAAGTACGTTAACACCATCCACAACAAAGCAGCCTGCATGATTAGCACCAGATCCATATACATTTATTCCCTTCACCATTGACACACTCATCTGGACAAATGAAGATTATTTCACACAGTTGTGCCTTGTGCTTGGTCAACATTTGACGAGTTTTGGAAATTAGGAGGTGAATTACTCAGTGCAGGATTCCTAACACTGACTTTCAGTTGTAGCTACTGTATTTATATGACTAGTTCAGTTTAACTTCTGGACAATGGTAACTCCTATGATGTGGATTGTGGGGGTACAATGGTAATTGTAATGCCACTGAATGTTAAGGGACAAAAACGAATCTCTGTCTTGCTGAAGGTTGTCATTGCCTGACATTTGTGTGGCACAAATCGAATTATATAATTTTACAATACAGAAAGAGGTCGTTCGACCCATTATGTCTGTATTGGCAAATGTTGCTTTTCACTTGCTAACATGCCTGGATATTGTCCAGATCTTCATGCATTTGAGTGTAGACCACTTCATTATCTGATCATTGCATAATGGTCAGCACTATTCACTAATCATCAACAAACATTCACAGTTTTGAACTTATAATAGAGTGAAGGTCATTGATGAAGCAGCTGAAGATGGTAGGGCCTAGGACACTATCTTGAAAAACTCCTACAGAGGTGTTCTGGAACTGAGATAACTGACCTTCAAAATGCACAGCCATCTTCCTTTGTGCTAGGTATGACTCCAACCAGTGGAGAGATTTCTCATTGACTTCTGATTTGCTATGGATCCTTGATGTTACACTCAGTCAAATTTGGCATTGATGCCAAGTTTCTCCTCAGCTGGAATTCAGCTGTTTTCTCTATATTTGAACCAAGACTGTAATGAGGTTAAGAGCCAGTAACATTGGTGGAACCCAAACTGGTTTTCAGTGAGCAAGTTATTGCTAAGCACGTGCTGCTTAATAGAACAGTTGATGACACTTTCTATCACTTTGATGATGATCCAGAGTAGACTAATGAACAGGTTGTTGAGGGTGGGGTCATATGTGTTTTTCCCTCTTCTTGGTTCCCTGACCACATCCCACAGACCCAGTCTGTCAGCTATGCCCTTTAGGACTTAACCACCAAGTAAGCCATACTGACATTGTGTTTTCACTGAGTAGCTTTGCTTTCCAAGAGCATATTTTGGAAATGCACATAGAGTTCATGTTGTGCAATTATTTAATTTGCATCAATAACATATGCTACATTTGTTGGAGACAAATGAAAAGCAGTGTTACTTGACATTTAATTCCTACCTATGATAGGTCATTTAATCTCTGAGAATTTTAGTTATGTAGAAAGACAGGAGGGGCTAATGGTTCAGCAATAGCATTCTCATCTCTGAATCAACAGGTTTGGATTTTGGCCCCATTTCTGGCAATAGCAATCAGAGTACTGATACTGGATATTGGGTTTACGTCCAATAGGATTACTTGAGAGCAATGTGGCAAAACCCTATTTTATGCATACATAGAACTCTTTAGCCTTGGTTGCAACCCATCTGGAAGAAGGTACTCTGAAGTTCAAAAGGGTGAGGAAGGCAATGGCAAGCCAACAAAATAGTTGCATTAAGATCTGGTTTCTACTGTGGTGAATGCAAGTATCTAGTTATGAAATTCATCAACAAGAAAAATCATTGCCCATGGACAGAAAAAGCATAGCAATTTCCAAAAATCATTTATATAATTTTGACATCTCTCATATAACACTGTATTTTTTCAAGAATATTTTTTCAAGAACATTTAATTGAATATATATGATACAAAACTTTAAATCATATAGTGAGATTTTCATTGAATACTCTTTATTTATACTGCGTGACACAAGTAACAATCACTTTCCAATCTCGTGCAGAATGCCAAATTTAGAAGAATCAATTTGGGGTGGAGAAGATGAAGAGGTAACAGAGCATCCTTATTATAACAGTATTCCTGGGAAAATCCCTCCTTCTGGTGGGTTTATTGATGTCCGACTTAGAGAAACTCATCAGCTAGGGTTGAATCAGAGTCTGCCTGCACATTGTTTTGATATTAACCAGGTTGGTAAATTTTATGTGATTCACATTTCTCAATGTATTTTTATTAGCTTACATATTTTAAAGTATTAATTCCTTGAATCAAGTCTTAAAGGTAGACAATTGAATCTTGTTGTTTTTCTTATTAACTATTCTAATTGTGATGAGATTGCTCCAAGCAACCACTGTGCGTTCTGTTCGAATGTGGCTTTCAAAATGCCAAACGTGAAAGCAAGTAGTACAGAAAATCTATATAAAGTACATTCATTTCTAGAGCTGTCACTAAAATGATCATTATTTCTGTTGATTAGAAATAGCTTTATTTATTCAGCATTGGCTTATTGAGTAATACAGTGCCCTATATAATCAGAGAGGATAACAAATTTTTCATTGATTGTCTGCAGTGTGTTGGATTGTCTCAACCAGTTTAGCAATAAGATGCTTATGCTTACAGTGGTGTTCTATAGACTCCAACTATTCTTTTGTTTTATGCAAGTGACTTTTCTTCAGATATGAGCTTAAGTGGTGAGCAACAGTTGGCTAAATAGCAATGGGCATCATGCCTGATAGCTCCAGAATCAATGATTACTGAATTGGAATCTGAGAGTAGGATTTCCTTCTTCCTCTCTACAGTTAAGCTAAGTGCTATTGTAGCATCCTGCTCATTTTTGTATGTATTTTATCAGAGGGCACAGATTCACAGAATTGTTTCACATTGTGTCTGCATCAGTTCTCCAAATTAACAGTTCAATCATATTACGAAGAGTAGTATTGAAACACTGGAGAACATGCAGAAAAGGAATTATAAGAATGTTACCAGAGTTGAGAACTTATACCTATCAGGAACATTTGCACATGTTAAGTCACTCTTCTCCAAGATCAGAAACCTGATTGGATGAATTCAAGTTTGAAGATTTCCAAGGTAGGAACAGGTTTTGTAGATAGCAGCATGTTCAAGAACTGTAAAGAAGAAAGGGAGGTTTGACATAGGAGCAGTTTGCAAGATGGCAGAATCGAGCATTATTTTTGAGGAAGAGGGTGATATTGGCATACTTAAGGGAAAGGGAGGCAGTGCCTAAAGAGCGACAGCACTTACAATATTAGCTAACATGGGGTCTTGGAAGAGAAGTTAGCTGATCTGCAGTGTAGAGAGAATAGGATGATTGTAACAGGAGATCAGTCTCTTGAAAAGATGAGCTTAGAGAGGATGTGAGGGGAGTCAAGTGAAACTAATGAAAGAAGCACGAAGCAGGCTGCCTTGGTGGGTAGTGGAAAGGAGGGAAATTACAAAGGCGGTTCACCAGATAGGCATCCCTTGGACTCAAACCGGCATGGAAAAAGGCCATACCAGGAGAAATGGCCAGGATGACAGAGAATGTCTTCCTGGGGACTAGGAAACTAAAAGCGAAGGCGCAGCCATCATTGAGTAAGTCAGGAGCTGGATAACTATTGTGCTAAATGGAAAGCTACCATCTCGATGACTGAGGACGTGAGTGCAGTTGTGAGTGAATCACAAGGTTGTTTCTTCCAGGAATGAGAATGAAGGAGCTATAGAGTAAAAGATTCAGAGCATAGAAAGGCTATGCAGGTGGTGAATAATTTAAGAAGTGTTTAGATTAAATTCCCTACAGTATGGAAACAGGCTCTTCGGCCCAACAAGTCCACACTGACCCTCCAAAGAGTAACCCCCTCCCGATCCATTCTCCTACTCTACATTTACCCCTGACTAATGCACCTAACACTATAGGCAATTTAACATGGCCTATTCAGCTAGCATGCACATCTTTGGACTGTGGGAGAAAACCAGAGCACTTGGGGGAAACCCATGCAGACACTGGAAGAATGTACAAACTTCACACAGACAATCGTCTGAGACTGGAATCAAACCCAAGTCCCTGGCACTATGAGGCTGCAGTGCTAACCACTGAGCCACCATTCTGCCCATGTGATCTTATCTGTCAGTGAAACTATGCAGGCAATGAGACTAGGTGAGGTGGAAAGCTGAAAGTGGTGGCTGTGAATATGTGTTGAGGAATTTATCAAGGAGATTTTTATGGAGGATAATTATTTGTTGAATCATTTAATAATTTATTGCACATCATTTAATTGACTTGCCTATTGTCCTTGTCGCCTTAGGGAATTGCAGGTTAGGGAGGAGTAGTCAAAGTAGCCTTGGTGAGTTGCTGTAGAGCATCTTGTAGATAATACACCATGCTGATATGGTGCTCCAGTAATGGGGAAATTAAATATTTAAGGTGGTGTGTGGGGTGCCAAACAGATGGGTTGCTTCACCCTGGATAGTGTTCAACTTCTCGAGTGTTGTTAGACCCACATCATCCAGGTAAGTGAGGACTACTCCATCACACTCATGAGTCGTGCCCTGTAGATGGTGGACAGACTGTGGGGGGACGGGTAATGAGGTACTTGTTGTGGTGTTCCCAGTCTCTGGCCTGCTAGTATAGCTACAACATTTATATGGCTGATCCATTTTCTGTTTAATGCTAAGCCTTAAGAAGTTAATAGTAGAATAATTCAGTGACAGTAATGAAATTGACTCAAAGGAAGATTGCTAGATTCTCTCTTGTCATAGATGGTGATTGCTTAGCATTTGTGTGATTTCTACTTCTCTTCCCAAGCCTGACTACTGTCCTATTCTTGCTGCTTGTGCAGACAATCTGTGGATTTGCAAATGCAGTTGAATACTCAGAAATATTACCATTTTTTGCAATGTGATCAATCAAACATCATTGATGAAGCAATTGAAGTAAGGTTGACCTTGGATACACTGAGGAATTACTGCAAGAATATTCTGGTACTGAGATGTAGTCATTGACAACCACAGCCATCTTTCTTTTTTCAAGTTGTGACTCCTGTCAACAGAAATTGGTGTTTAATTTTGAAAAGGATCTTCAATGCTGCACTTGATAAAAAAGTTGCCTTGATTTCAGGAGGATTCACTCACTTCACCTCTGGAAGTCAGCTCTTTTGTCCATATTTGGACCAAGGCTATGATGAGGTCTTGACCAGAGTGGGTCTAGGGAAGAATTAATTAGAACAAAACTAGAGGCATCAACTAAGATTTAAATAAAGAATAGTTGATTTGGTCATTAAAACACAAGTCATATGGCAGGACAGATGATGAGTTACAAGCGTAGTACGTGGGCACTGGTGTACACCAGTGTGATCCACAGTGACCATATATGCACAAAGTGTTTTTGGCTTCAGAAACTTTAGTTAAGATTGAATAAACTACGGATAGTATAAAGGAGGGGTAAGTTGCCCAGAGATTTTGTTCTAAAAGAGAATTGTAACTCTTGGCCTAGAGTATTCTTATATGGTCCGTGGTCGGTACAAGCGAGTATGACTGTAAGTGAAGTTGTGTGGGGATTATAAAGGTAGACTTTCAAACTTTACAATTAACCAATGGCTTTGTTGTTCTTAAAGTCAAAGAGATGTACAGCATGGAAACAGACCCTTCGGTCCAATCCGTCCATGCCGACCAGATACCCAACCCAATCTAGTCCCACCTGCTAGCACCCAGCCCATATCCCTCCAAACCCTTCCTATTCATATACCCATCCAAATGCCTTTTAAATGTGGCAATTGTACCAGCCTCCACCACTTCCTCTGGCAGCTCATTCCATACATCTTTTCTGAACCCTTTCAAGTTTCACAACATCTTTCCAATAGGAAGGAGACCAGAATTGCAAGCAATATTCCACCAGTGGCCTAACCAATGTCCTCAACATGACCTCCCAACTCCTATACTCAGTACTCTGACCAACAAAACAAAGCATACCAAACACCTTCTTCACTACTCTTATCTACCTGTGACTCCACTTTCAAGGAGCTATGAACCTGCACTCCAAGGTCTCTTTTTTTCAGTAACACTTCCTAGGATCTTACCATTAAATGTATAAGTCCTGCTAAGATTATGGTTTGTCTGAATGAAAATAAGGCTGCAAGGTGGATGATTTTGTAACATGGTGCAGAGAGCCATTTAAGTTGGACAATAGATGTGATAAATGTAGTGGTAGTAGAAGATAATGTAATTTGGGAATAGGTACAATTTTCTGCAGCTGAGAATATTAATCCAGAAAACTATGTTGCTTGTCCAGTGGCAGCGTTTGGGACATCTATTTGTAGTTAGAGAAGAACTTGCAGTGAAACAAGGAGGATCGAATTAGTGTGCTTTATGTGGCTATCTGTTAAGGGAGTATGTGCAGCTACAAGGGATATAGAGTCATAGAGTCACACAGCCTGCATTTGGCCCATATCATTCTAAACCATTCCTATTCATATACCTGTCCAAATGTCTTTTAAATGTTGGAATTACACCTGCATCTAGCACTTCTCAGGAATTTCATTCAACACACAAACCACCCTCTGTGTGAAATAATTATCCCTCAGCTCCCTTTTAAATCATTCTATTCTCATCTTTAAATTATGCCCCCTACTTTTGAACTTTCCTACCTTCAGGAAAAGACCTTTGCTATTCACTGTATCTATGCCCGTCATGATTTTATAAAGCTCTATAAGGCCACCCCTTAGTCTCCTCCACTTCAGGGAAAGAACTACCAGCCTATCCGGCTTCTCCTTATAACTCAAACTCTCCAATTTCGCTACCACCCTTGGAAAGGGTACACAAATGATTTACAATTTAATAACATCTTTCTTATAGCAGGGTGATCCGAACTATGCACAGTACTCCAAAAGTGGCCTCACCAATGTACAACTTCAACAAGACATCCCAACTCCTATAGGCGAAAGTGAGTACTGCAGGTGCTGGAGATTAGCGTCAGGAGTGTAGTGCTGGAAGAGCACAGTAGGTCAGGCAGCGTCTGAGGAGCAGGAAAATCGACATTTTGGGCAAAAGCCCTTCATTCCTGATGAAGGGTTTATGCCTGAAACGTCGATTTTTTTTCCAGCTCCTCGGATGCTGCCCGACTTGCTGTGCATTTCCAGCACCATACTCTTGACTCTCATCCCAAGTCCTATGTTCAAAGGTTTGAGCAACAAAAGCAAGCATGCTACATGCCTTCTTAATGGCCCTGTCTACCTGTGTTGCAACTTTCAATGAACTATGGACCTGAACCCCTCGGTCTCTCACTCCCCAGCGCCCTACCATTAACTGTGTAAGTCCTTGTTGATCTGAATGAAATACAATGCTTTGCATTTATCCAAAATAAACTTGATTTGCCATTTCTCAGCCTATTGGCCCAGATAAAGATCCTGTTGTACTCTGAGATAAATGTCTTCACTGTCTACTTTACCACCAATTTTGGTGGCATCCGCAAACTTACCAACCATGCTTCCTATGTTCTCATCCAAATTGTTTATATAAATGACAACAACAGTGGACCCAGAACTGATCCCTGTGGAACACCACTGGTCACAGGTCTCCACCACCACCCTCTGATATTTACTAAAATATAAAACCAGAGAGATGATAATCTCTCTAGATCACTACCCAGGCCACAAGCAAATTGGCATAGAGTGAATAAAATTAGAGATTTTAATGCATGATTTAAAGACTGTCATAATAGAAGAGGATTTTGATTCATAGGACACTAGCACCAGTACTGGGGAAAGTACCACTGTACCAGTGGCATGGTCTTCACCTGGACAATGTTGAGACTAGAGTTCTGGTGAGTCACATAAAAGGACAGTACTGGAGGCTTTGAACTAAATAGTTGAAATGAAGGATCATGTAAGGAGAAATGTGGTCATTTAAAGAGGAAGAACAAGGCCACAGAGCAGCACTGATAATTTGCATAAAATATTGGTACTACATTCACCCATTGCTACAAAATCCTTTTACATTTTATTACCATTGATTGAAAAATAAACAGTTAAGTATAATCAACATCTGCATGAGACACAAGTTGGGGAAGAAAAAGAACGGATATCATTCCAAAGAAAGAAATGTTTGTATTCTTTTACTTTTTCTTACTCTGTGTTGTTTTAGGCATGGAACCCTTTAGTGTTGAACAATTTTACTTTGTTACTGTAGCCAGTGTTAGCCATTGGACAAGATCAAAGCTACTATCAAGGGCCAGATCTGGGCGAAAACCACGGTGAAGACCGGAGACATGCACTCGGCAGATATGGTAAATAAATAACCTTTTGAGAAATACCTGTTTTTGAAACAATAGGAAAATTCACAGGAGAAACTGTATAAAGTGAATGAGATTTGAGGATCCTCCATGAATGTGGTCAATAGAGGGCACTGTGTCAGATTTTTATTCATTAAATAGATTGTTTATATATTACCATGGAAGAGTTCTAAATATCATTTGGAAAAAAAAAACAACACAACCATGTAAATTATTTTGAAAATGTATTGTGCAACACAGGGAATGACATAATCAATAGAAACAGCCTACCTGTCTCTTCTGAGTACGTTTTTTTCCACAGAAAAAGAAAATTGCTGAACACTTTTTTAAAGTGAAATGATGACATTTAACAACTTAGTATTCCTGATCCATGTCAATAAATAATACAAAAACACAGAGGGCAACACAACCAAAATCATTCCATTTAGTGTGTCTGTGCTGGCTCTTTACCGTAATAATTCAAAACTAATCTCATGACCTAGTGGCAGCAGTGTGTACCATCTACAAGATGTTCTGTAACAACTCACCAAATTTTCCCAATGTATGATGGAGTTTAGATTTTCTTTAAATTATGTTTCCTGTTTGTACTGGGCTGTAAGCTTGTCATCTGCGGAAAATGGATGTGAGGAAACATTTTGCAAAATTAACTTCTGACAATTTAATAGACTTCAGGCAGAATTCTTGCTGCAACTAATTGTACAGAATGCTACATGCAGTCAACACTTCCAGTACTGTTCATTTGTTGTAATAAATTGGCACCAACTTGACACAGGCATAGCAAAGACGTTGAAGCCTATTGTTTCCAGCTGTCCAACTCTATCAACAGAGTCTTAGAATCAATCATGTCTGTTATTGGTGTCTTAGCTTTCGTTGTGGTACAAATAGCAGAAACTCAATGTCTCACTGCTGTGGTGGAAGCTCAGATTGGGGTACTGAAATGTTCTGATTGTGTGTATGTTGGATATTCATTCACATCTTTGGTAAGTAAATGTTCTACCCTTCACAGATAATGCAAGTGTGGGTAATTTGCCATAGTGTTAAAGGTTTAGATGGAGAGGAATTTCTTAAGTGTGTGCAAGACAGTTTTCTGATTCAGTATGTGGATGTACCTACTAGAGAAGGTGCAAAACTTGACCTACTCTTGGGAAATAAGGCAGGGCAGATGATTGAGGTGTCAGTGGGGGAGCACTTTGGGGCCAGCGACCAAAATTCTACTCGTTTTAAAATAGTGATGGAAAAGGATAGACCAGATCTAAAAGTTGAAGTTCTAAATTGGAGAAAGGCCAATTTTAATGGTATTATGCAAGAACTTTCAAAACCTGATTGGAGGCAGATGTTCGCAGGTAAAGGGACGGCTGGAAAATGGGAAGCCTTCAGAAATGAGATAACGAGAGTGCAGAGAAAGTATATTCCTGTCAGGGTGAAAGGGAAGGCTGGTAAGTATAGGGAATGCTGGATGACTAAAGAAATTGAAGGTTTGGTTAAGAAAAAGAAGGAAGCATATGTCAGGTATAGACAGGATAGATCGAGTGAATCCTTAGAAGAGTATAAAGAAAGTAGGAGTATACTTAAGAGGGAAATCAGGAGGGCAAAACGGGGACATGAGATTGCTTTGGCAAATAGAATTAAGGAGAATCCAAAGGGTTTTTACAAAAATATTAAGGGCAAAAGGTAACTAAGGAGAGAATAGGGCCCCTCAAAGAACAGCAAGGCAGCCTTTGTGTGGAGCCACAGAAAATGGGGGAGATACTAAATGAATATTTTGCATCAGTATTTACTGTGGAAAAGGATATGGAAGATGTAGACTGTAGGGAAATAGATAGTGACATCTTGCAAAATGTCCAGATTACAGAGGAGGAAGTGCTGGATGTCTTGAAACGTGGATGAATCCCCAGGATTAAAGGTGGATAAATTCCCAGGACCTGATCAGGTGTACCCGAGAACTCTGTGGGAAGCTAGACAAGTGATTGCTGGGCCTCTTGCTGAGATATTTGTATCATCGATTGTCACAGGTGAGGTGCTGGAAGACTGGAGGTTGGCAAACGTGGTGCCACTGTTTAAGAAGGGCGGTAAAGTCAAGCCAGGGAACTATAGACCGGTGAGCCTGACCTTGGTGGTGGGCAAATTGTTGGAGGGAATCCTGAGGGATGTACATGTATTTGGAAAGGCAAGGAATGATTCTGGATAGTCAACATGTCTTTGTGCGTGGGAAATCATGTCTCACAAACTTGATTGAGTTTTTTGAAGAAGTAACAAAGAAGATTGTTGAGGGCAGAGCAGTAGATGTGATCTACTGTGGCTGTACAGGACATTCAGTAAGGCATTCGACAAGATTCCCCATGAGAGACTGATTAACAAGGTTAGATCCCATGAAATACAGGGAGAACTAGTCATTTGGATACAGAACTGGCTCAAAGGTAGAGGACAGACGGTGGTGGTGGAGGGTTGTTTTTCAGACTGGAGGCCTGTGACCAGTGGAGTGCCACAAGGATCGGTTCTGGGCCCTCTACATTTTATCATTTATATAAATGATTTGGATGCAAGCATAAGAGGTACAGTTAGTAAGTTTGCAGATAACACCAAAATTGGAGGTGTAGTGGACAGCGAAGAGGGTTACCTCAGATTACAATAGGATCTGGACCAGATGGGCCAATGGGCTGAGAGGTGGTAGATGGAGTTTAATTCAGATAAATGTGAGGTGCTGCATTTTGGGAAAGCAAATCTTAGCAGGACTTATACACTTAATGGTAAGGTCCTAGGGAGTGTTGCTGAACAAAGAGACCTTGGAGTGCAGGTTCATAGCTCCTTGAAAGTGGAGTCGCAGGTGGGTAGGATAATGAAGAAGGCATTTGGTATGCTTTCCTTTATTGGTCAGAGTATTGAGTCCAGGAGTTGGGAGGTCATGTTGTGGCTGTACAGGACATTGGTTAGACCACTGTTGGAATATTGCATGCAATTCCGGTCTCCTTCCTTTCGGAAAGATGTTGTGAAACTTGAAAGGGTTCAGAAAAGATTTACAAGGATGTTGCCTGGGTTGGAGTATCTGAGCTACAGGGAGAGGCTGAACAGGCTGGGACTGTTTCCCTGGAGTGTCAGAGGCTGAGGGGTGACCTTATAGAGGTTTACAAAATTATGAGGGGCATGGATAGGATAAATAGACAAAGTCTTTTCCCTGGGGTCAGGGAGTCCAGAACTAGAGGGCATAGGTTTAGGGTGAGAGGGGAAAGATGTAAAAGAGATCTTAGGGACAAATGTTTCATGCAGAGGGTGGTACGTGTATGGAATGAGCTGTCAGAGGAAGTGGTAGAGGCTGGTACAATTGCAACATTTAAGAGGCAATTGGATAGGTATATGAATAGGAAGGGTTTGGAGGGATAATGGGCCAGGTGCTGGCAGGTGGGATTGGATTGGGTTGGGATATCTGGTCGGCATGGACGGGTTGGACCAAAGGGTCTGTTTCCATGCTGTACATCTCTATGACCGTATGAATCTAAATGATTTTAATCAATGCTGATAAGATGGTGACAAGTTTCTATCCAATGGGCAATTTATGGGCCTGTTGCTGAATAGGGTTTAGAGTGTATTTTTTGTTACAAGCTGGTTTAATAGACCATAATCTTTTAAAAAGTAGAATGCATGATAGAACTAAGAGCAATAAATTAAGTGTAAGGATTTTAGCGTTGAATTGAAATAACCTTTATCATATAAACTTGATCAAAATAAATATATTTAAAAATGACTAGATAAGTAGACAGGTAAAATAATGATTCTAAACCATATATAATGTTTATAGAATTAAGTCTCTAACTTTCAACAGGGGGGAGGGTAGGGAGAGAGAGCAAGTCTTCCAGTTCTACTGATATGGATCCATTTGCTGCCCACTGCCCCAAACACATTTACTTGAATTACAGTTCCTTTGTACATTCACGTGTGTTTAGTCATTAAAGCCCAGCATTTCAACTACCTTACCTTTAAACTCTTAAAGAAATATAATTCAAAGCTTTTGGAGCACAAATCTTCAAGATGCTTTAATTGCATTCATCCAATTTTATATTACAAACTTAAATTCCTCAAATTGAAAAAAAATACTAATGCAAAGGAACCATGAACTAGATATTCACAACCATAGTCACACCCTTTGGTTCAGTTACATGGGAAGGTTAATATGTGGTGTCTGCAAAGCACCATGCGTGTTGCCAATGGCACCTTGCAGTATGAGAAAGCATATAACTCGTGTAAAAGCTCACGGTCGCTCCATTTTGCTCTCTCTGGCAAGAGGCAATGAAATAAAATTCTCTCTCTTATATAAGGCACTGAAGTGGTTTAATAAAGCATGCTGTTAATATAGAGTCATAAGGGTTTACAGTCACTTTCATCTTCACAACAACTTTCTTTGAATTCTTTACCATTCGCTGAGTTTATTTTGCAACAACAACTTAGTGAAGTGCTCAAATACCATCTTATACTTTAATCATTACTGAGAATCAACTACATAAATTGCTCCCTCAATGTTTTGCCCCAGACCTGGCTTCCTGCTGAGAATTGTACTCCCTCTCCTTTCCGTCCTCCGTCTTCTAGCTCTTCCTCTGCTCATTCTTCCAAACCTGCTCAATTTTAAGAGAATTGCATACTAAGGTACCAATGTATGGAAACATCTGGTTTCTGCACAAACTTTTAAGTCACCGAAAATGTACTTCCACACTTGCTGCATTACTTCTTGCATATTCCTGAAACTGTAGAATTGTGGTAACAGCCAGAAGACGTAATCCAGCAATGGCTTGTAGTTGGCTGATCATCCCTGTGAATACTACATGTTGATTGTCTGTCATGCCAATAAACATGTGTACAACTGTGGGAGATTGAGAGGGCATGGGCTGAGGTATGCAGCTTCAAATTTACATGTTGGTACCAAATAAGTAGTACTTGCTGATTGTCATTGTGATCTGTCTGCTCTGCATTCTTCTGACAGATATTTTGAGGGGCATGGATAGGATAAATAGACTAAGTCTTTCCCTGGCATGGAGGATTCCAGAACTAGAGGGCATAGGTTTAGAGTGAGAGGGGAAAGATATAAAAGAGACCTAAGGGGCAACTTTTTCACAAAGAGGGTGGTACATGTATGGAATGAGCTGCCAGAGGAAGTGGTGGAGGCTGGTACAATTGTAACGTTTAAAAGGCATCTGGATGGGTATATGAATAGGAGGGCTTCGGAGGGATATGGACCAGCTGCTCGAGGGCGGGACTAGAATTGGATTGGAATATTGGGTCAGCATGGATGAGTTGGACTGAAGGGTCTGTTTCCTTGTTGTACATTTCTATGACGCTATGACTTTATTTGGTGTGTGCTCTCTAATCACTTTACCAATACACAATCCATCGTTCTTCAGACAGAATTGTATGTGCATGTCACAGACACCATTTTGGAATCTTAAAGGACCTGTTAGCCCTCCGAAAATAGGTAACATCGTGCTGAGTTGCTGTCCACTAAGCCTTTGATTCTGTCCAGATCTGAGCAAACCATCCTAAATTTGACCTGACCATTGTAAAGCCTTATCAATATATTTTGCAGATGTACATTATTAGCATCTATGTAAGGTATTGTACTTATCACTACAGAAGATTTTCAAAATGGAAAAATACTACATAATTGGCGTGTCAGGCCTTGAACACCCACCTATGGGTTATGAAACAACCCATCCACTCATTACTAATACATTGCTAATGACTGTCATAATCTAGAAGTGACATACAAAGATTTGATTCAAATAATGAGTAAGTGCATTTTACTATGAAGTGATCTGAACTTCATCTTTTTTTTTACATTTTCCATAGCTCCTTGAGATTTCGCAAGAACAGTAGAAACTGAGCAATAAACTAGTCCCTTCTTTCTTTGCATAGACACCTGAAACAATAGAACCATGAGTTCTGAAGAAGGGTCACTGGGCTCAAAACATTGACTCTGCTTTCTCTCCACAGATGCTGGCAGACTGGCTGAGTTTCTTCAGCTATTTCTGTTTTTGTTTGTAATGCATTGGTACTAGTTCCATAATAATGATGGAATACCAAAGTTTATAAAAATAAAAAGAACATCAAAACTTAAAAATGGTAAAAGCAAAAGATATAGAAATTCCACAAAGCCTTTAGAGATAGAGGAAGTATAGTGGTTTAGGATTTCTATCCACCATACTGCTCTACCTCTGACCCTGATGGAGTCAGAAATCAAGCCATTGGAATATTCTGAGTGAGCACATACAGCTGGAGCACTCTAACAGAGACACTGAAGGGTTGGGAAGCAGAGCATCCATGTGTTATTTCAAGGTAGGACAGCTGAGGCCAGTATTACTGCTCATAATGTGATTTCCTGTGGATTAGGGAGACAAAACACAAAATCAGGCTGAAGAAGACTGTCTGCAAAATCTTTCGCATTCCCCTTGAGGAAAAGATGGATACATTTGTTACAGATTTCTTAATTCTGCTAAGATCAATGTTCTTTTATTTTCCTTTATCAATAGACCCACAGTGGAATCTACATCTGTTCTTTGCAGACAGGTCAGTAATGAGTCAGGCTGGTTGAAATTCCTAATGTAATCTTAGAATCTTAACAAACACTATCAAAGTTTCTCTGTAATATTGTGAGGATTGGACCAAGAAGCTCCTACTTCATCAATGCAATGTTTATGGGCTGTAAATCCAATTGATCTAGTTTCTTCTCCACAATCCTAAATCCTCCTCTCTACCCCTTTGTTTAGAAGTAATTATTTAAACTTCCCTTACATATTCCTCATTTAAAATCTGCAGGATCCTCTACTGATGTATGCATTCGACCAGAGGTGAGACCTTCATTATCCAAAGATGGAGAAGTACCAACATATGTGAACACTCAACATCTAGATCTCCAGGCTCTAACAACATTGCAAGTAGATCTCAACACCAACACAGGAACCAATGAATTAATAAATAACAGTGAAAACCAATCAAAAAAAGATGTCTTTGATATGAGTAAGTTTCGATCTTACTTACATTTTTCTTTAAGTTTCAACTATGTCAGAACCATTGGCACTCAGTTATAGACAAATATTTTAATTAATCTGCTCAGATATATTATGATGTACCACTGAATCAGGTGGAATTTGAATCATGGTCTTCCAGCTCAAAGGTGGGTGATAGCACTGTACCAAAGAGCCCTCAGCATTCACAATATATTGGTGATTATAAGCAAAAGAAAGGTTTTATGATCTTTCATTTATTTGTGATTGTCAACTGCAGATGTCTACTCAATAAACTGATTCTGCCACACCATTACCTCAATATAAATCTTAGCCCAAATTTTGCTGTAGTTTGTAATCCTATTAGTTAGACTTGTTTCTTTATGTTTAAAATTTTACATTTTTTGCCTGCAATGTTACTGGAAGTGCAAGTTAACAATAATAAAATGTGAGTAACAAGAAATCTGTGCCCTTACTGAACAATGAGAAAAACAGTATATCTCTTTATCCAATTAGATTGTATTGCAAATGCGCATTATACTTAATATTGCTTAAAGGACTAAATTTTAGGGGATAGTGGAAAATGAACTTACCTAAATTTTGTACCTGGAGTAGTTTTTTTTTGAAAGATACCTTTGAAAGTTCATTGCAGAAATTGGAGATTTTGTTTTAACAAAACTCCCATTAATCATATGACTGATGATAACTGCTTGCTTTGTCTTAGATCTCTATTGTGGCTGTTTGGAACAGTGACCATTTTGGAGAAGGTTCCTGTTTAATCTGGTTCAATTGGAGGGAAGACTGCCCAGGAACAAGCTGAGTTGGAGGAAAGCTTGCACAGATCAAGCTTCCCAGCTGATCTCCCTCATTTCTAAAATAAAAAACCCTTTTATTGAATTCAGGGCAAAATCTAATAGTTCTGTTGAAAGAGATTGTATTTCCTAAGCAAGTAAAACCACAGGACTTCAGACATTAGGGACTTGACTATGCATGCCAGAATGTCAGGGTAGCAGACTCCAGAACGTCCTTGTTTCAAACTTCCACCTTTAGAGAGAGAGAGAGAGAGTATGTGTGTGTGCGTGTGCATGCGCACGCACATTACTGACTGTGAATATGAACTAATGGAACTTCATTCAATAATTTTTGTTTTATTGGTTTATTAAAATGCCTGGTTGTCACATTTTGTTATTAAAAGCTTCTATTTCATTAGTCTACTGAGTAACTGGAGGAAGTATTTAGTGTATGTGGTGTCCCATGAAGTAGTTGGCCTCGAGAGACAGTGCACTCCTCTAGCTTCAGTTATAATAATTGGAGGATTGTGACTTAAACAGACAAAGGATTGGGAAGAAGAGTGGATTAACATAGGCAATTTCAAATGAAGAAAAAGAATCAAAGGGAGCCTTTATAAGATGGAGAACAAAAAGGTACAGAAATGAAAATGTTAAAAATGTTAAAGGTAATATTTAGCATTTTGTACATCTTCTAAAACAATTCACATTCTGAGGGAATAAGATGCCACATTCATAATTGTACACTTTTTGAGTAAGGAAATTTGAATCGCATTCATTAACAATTATTACATAAGTAAAAGGGTATTTATGCAATTAATTACTAAATTGAACAGGTTAAAGGACAAGTACAGCAATTCATGTAAATTACAAGGAGGTAAGTTGTTAGTTTTAAATCTAAGATAGATACATTTTTATTAAATATTTGTTAAGTCTTAGTAGTATTTTGTTAGGTATTAAAGGATATGGGTCAAAGGTAAGTATGTTTTAGGCCACAGATCTCATTCAATGGCAGAACAAGTTCAAGGGACTGAACAGCCTACCTCTGTTCATAAATTTCTACATAAAGCACAAGCTAAGCCAGCAGAAACTTGTGATTATAATGCTTCACAATTCATAGGGTCTACTATAGTTTTGTTGAGTCACAAGTTGATTAAACAACCAGTAGGTTATTTGTGATGAGAGAGAAACTATATGTGTAAATCATGTTTGGGATTAACTATCTTCGTCTTGAGTTTTCTGCTCGAAGGTGTACCTGACCCATAGGGGGCAATCTCCACCACAGGTGGAGCAAGAAGGCAGTTGAAAATTTCACATCAGCCAGAAATGGAATTGAACCCCATGCTGATTACAATCTGATCCACATAAGTTGTCCAGCCAACTGAGTCTCGCTAAAGAGACAAAAATTACTCTTGAGTAAATATTGTAGCCTGGCGCTTTGAATATTCTTGATGGAGGCTTCAATTTATTTCCATCACACAACTGACCAGGTAACACTCTGGTCTGAAAGATGTGTTGCTGGAAAAGCGCAGCAGGTCAGGCAGCATCCAAGGAGCAGGAGAATCGATAAAAGGTAGGGAGGAGGGTTAAGGTGAGGGTGATAGGCCGGAGAGGGGGTGGGGGCAGGGAGGTCGGGAAGAAGATTGCAGGTCAAGAAGGCGGTGCTGAGTCCGAGGGTTGGGACTGAGATAAGGTGGGGGGAGGGGAAATGAGGAAGCTGGAGAAATCTGCATTCATCCCTTGTGGTTGGAGGGTTCCTAGGCAGAAGATGAGGCGCTCTTCGTCCAGGTGTCGTGTTGCACCTCTCCGGCCTATCACCCTCACCTTAACCTCCTTCCACCTATCGCATTCCCAACGCCCCTCCCCCAAGTCCCTCCTCCCTACCTTTTATCTTAGCCTGCTTGGCACACCTACCTCATTCCTGAAGAAGGGCTTATGCCCGAAACGTCGATTTTCCTGCTCCTTGGATGCTGCCTGACCTGCTGCGCTTTTCCAGCAACACATTTTTCAGCTCTGATCTCCAGCATCTGCAGTCCTCACTTTCTCCTAGCTAACACTCTGGCTCTATTACCTGCCATTATTATATGTTGGATGGTTTTACAAGGTGATACTCACTCTGTTTGGCTGTGTCATGAATGCACCTTCTTTGTTTATCAAATCCTTGAGTTGGACTTGAGCCTGGAGCTTCTGGACAACAGGAAGGATGTTACCACAGCACCACAAGAGCTTTAGGATTAACTATACTTATTATTATATTGTACTTATACTAAATATATTTGTAATACGTGCTATTGGGAGAGAAACTCTCGTGCAACCTCTAGTTTTCAAAGGGAGTAATGTATCTCTACCAGCTTCCTAATGTCCTAGTAATTATGCCTGATTACATATAGTTGTACTTATTGCTACCAAGTTATCATACCATCTTGTTAACAAAGAACAATGCATCTACTGTAGATACAATATGTTGGTTTATCCTCCACCACTAATCACTAGGTAAGCCTAAGACAAAACAAGAGCAAAGACTTGGTAACAGCAAACTACTTTAAACAGACCTTACCCAGTATTATACACAAGTAGAGGTGGAAAATACCACAGAGTACCAGGAGTGGTTATCGGGGACAAAATCACATATTTACAGTGGTCTTAATCTGACTTCCCCCTTGAAAAGAAATCTAAAAGCCCCAAAAGAAAAGGAAATATTCAGCAAAGTGAGTTTACATTATAATAGCATGACAGCTTTAAGGAGACACAAATAGTCAATCAACAACTGAAACATGATCATTGACAGAGGGAGACTGCAGTAGCCATAGAAATGGTAAAATGGCAAGCAAAGGTACTCCAAAGGTAAAACCTCATTCTGAAGTTGGTAAGAAATGCTGGTAAGTAAAAGAAAGAAAGAAAAGCCAGCTACACTTATAAAATACGTCAGTTAAATAGAAACTGAAGACTTCAGGAAGTAAATTTTGCAATTGCTAAGGGATAAGGGAACAGCGTTGAGAAATAACATAACAACTAGAAATTAGAGGCAAATGAGTGTAGAGAGATCCTTAACTCTCACAACAAATATTGCTGTCACCTACATTAGGCTCCACAATGCACAGCTACAAGTAAACCATGAAAGGGTCAGAAGTGAGATTTAAATCAGGACCATAGAATTGGGAAGTATTCAGAATTTATTTTAGTTGAAAATGAGCAAATGTAAAGAAATCTGTTAAAAGTAATCTGACAGAAAAAGAAAACTCAACAAAAGTTAAATACTCAAAGGGCCTTGGCTCAGTAATTAAGACATGATTCTGGCAACAAGATGTATGAACGCCAAATCCAGAGAATTTTTTTTTAAAACATGTAAAACAAAGTACTTTGTGTTTTAGACCACAAGAGGCAAGAGATTGCCTATTTTATATGGCAAGAAGTGTGAAGATGCAATCTTGGCTGACAGAAAAAAAAAGTGGGGAGCCACAATTTTGATCATTTTGAAAAGTGGGAACACCCTGAAAAAGGTGGGTAAACCCAGTAAACAGTAAATACAATACTACAAAGAAACAGATGTAAAAGTCTTGGAAGCAGTAAGTTACTACAGAACAGCTAGCATGGCGGCACGGTGGTTAGCACTGCTGCCTTACAGCGTCAGAGACCCAGGTTCAATTCCCGCCTCAGGCGATTGACTGTGTGGAGTTTGCACATTCTTCCCGTGTCTGCGTGGGTTTCCTCCGGGTGCTCCGGTTTCCTCCTACGGTCCAAAAATGTGCAGGTTAGGTGAATTGGCCATGCTAAATTGCCCGTAGTGTTAGGTAAAGGGGTAAATGTTGGGGAATGGGTCTGGGTGGGTTGCGCTTCGGTGGGTCGGTATGGACTTGTTGAGTCAAAGGGCCTGTTTCCACACTGTAAGTAATCTAATCTAATCAGCTACTATGGATTAATGCCTAACTGGGAAAGTCTTCAAGCTCTAAGCTATTTAAAGTCTCCCAGCAAGGCCATCTGCAGTCTCCCACAATTAAACTCAACGACTTTTCAATGGCAATATTGTAGTCGTTGGAGTAGGTGTGTGGGAGCACCAGGACAGTCAAAGGCCCTTGCAGGACAGGTCCAAAGATGTACAAGGGTGAGTATAATTGTATAATTGTTGTTTAATAGAAATATTATGGCAAGGTCATTGTTGCTGGATCTTGACTAAGATGTGGGTATAATGGGACACCAAAATTAACAGAAGAATAGAATGTGACAATGCAATGGTCACCCAACATCAACAAATCCAGAGTAAAAGCATCACATCTTTCTTGCCATGTTATCCTCTGCCTCTGCCTCTGCAACGAGTTGCTCCTCCAATCGTGACTGGTTCTCTCTTGCAGTTGCTGCTGAGGTGCCAGTGGAGTAAAGAGAACAGTTTTAAGTCTTTTACAAAGAAATGCTCAGCTAACTAAAAGCCAGGAAAATTTAAAGGCACTGAAGTAAGAAATGTGAGTTCTTTAGCTTGCAACTGTAGATGTTTAAGAGTTATTACATGGATAAATCTGGTGGATGCTATTGTGATGAAAATTGTGTCACTTGGCCAGTTTGATGCTGAAATCTTGGGTCTTATTATCTCCACTGCACAGACAGGAGTACTCTAGAAGCTTCAGTCACTCTGCAATCACCTCCTTCTACTCCTCCTTTTGATCTCGTACCTTTCCACAAACGCTTAGGAGAGACAACACCTGCTTGTCACCAGCCAAGGCCCAACAATGCTTTCAAGTGATTTACTTGTCCATCTTTCCATTTGACCTGCTGTATTCGCTGCTCAGTGTGATTTTCTCAATGTTGAGGCGATAAAATATAAACTGAGCGACTGCTTAGTGAAACACCTCTGTTTAATCTGCAAGCGTGAGCCTGAGCTTCCTATCAATTGTCATTTCAATTCCCATTCATGCTTCTGCCCTGACCTTTCTGTCTTTGGTCTGACACTGTCTTCCAATGAAATTCGATGCAAGCCTTGAGGAAAAGCACCTTATCTTTTGACTTGTGCCATATGACTTTCTGGGAACATTGCTAAGTTCAATAATTTTAGACCATAACCTTTCCCTCCATTTTGTTTCATATATGATTTTCTGCTTGTTCTATGATTTTATAATTATTTATTCCTTGACTTTGCATTTGGAAGATTGTTATCCAGCTAGTTACATCTCATCTGTTCACAACTTTTGTCTCTTTATCCGTTACCATGGGCTTTGTACCATGAAATTTTGTTTAATTGCTCCTGCCCTTCTCCCTTTTACAGAGCATCTTTTTTGTTTTTCTCCTCCCACAACCTGTCAATTCTGATGGAAGGTTATAGACCTGAAATGTTAACTGTACATGACATGCATTTTGGTTTTATTCAAAGTGGAATAGTTTGGCTGAATGGCCTGTTTCATTGCTTTAATTCTCCACCCCCTCTTCTTGGAGTAATTGCAGTCTTCCCATCGAGAACTCAATATCCCCGATGGAAAAAATTACTTTGAGCACTATCAAATAAATCTAGCAGCAAGGTCCTGATTTAAATAAGGGCAGTGGTTAGTGGAGTTGGAAGTATTAACTTATTCACTTGCAGTGATCATACTCTAGGCAGATCTTAAAGAGGTCTGACAATTGTTTTAATTTGAATCCATTTCATTCTCTTGGTAGCTGAGGATCCACCCCTACATTTGTGCTAAATTGTAAGAAATTGAAGATGTCATATTATAATAAATATATTAAAGTAAGACTTCTTTATGTATTAAAATCAGATTGTAACAGAGGAGAGAAACAGAACTGGACAAAGAAAACAAGTGATGATTTTACTATTTCTCATTTTCAGTAGGAAATTTGGTGAATGTAAGGATGTTTTGCTGTACTGATCTGTCCCATATCATATAAAATGAATGAGAGCAATTAAAAAGATTATTTTTGGAGACTGACATTCATGTGAATCTTGATGGCAATAGAAGTGGAGTTAAGTATTGATCACTCCAGCAGTCTAAGTGCAGAAACAAAACGAACTGCATTTACTGATGTCATAAATCATCAGAAAAAAAAATTCTTCTCTGAATTTCCAAGTTATTGGATGTTTTAATTATGCCCTGTTGTATTTTAGAAGTAACTGAATATTATTTCAAGTTTCTCATCCACCCACTTAAATCACAGAGAAAGGACTAAACACAAACCACAAGCTGCATGTATAATTATAATTTCAAGGCATTAACAAATAGTTCCACAAAGGTCAGAAAACACTGGAGCTTTTTTGCACTTGATAAATGTATTTCACTATCTTGTATTAGAGTAGATAGTAGGGAATGTATGAATGTGGTTGTTGAATGGTGGTGTGTAGATGGTGTTTTTCATGCTTTGAACACTTTGACTCGTCTATGCAATAAAAACACTTTATCCAAACACTCATCGGTGAGGTGGCCAATGCAATACAGAGTCCAGTTTGAGGCTCAACTCAATTTTATTAACAAGATATTCTTTATTAAAGAGATCACGTGAGCATTTCCCACAATATTTACTCTCTATATAGTTATATCCACCCGAGAACAGCTATTACTCAATGATCCATGTGTTTGAGCTAGGCCATTGGCATCTCCTTCCTCTCCAATGTAGGCATGGATTACTTCCATTGGTTATTGCTAGTCAGGGCTGATCTTCTACTGGATCTTCTTAGGTTGCCACACACAGTATTCTGGCATAAATTTTGCTGTGAATCTTCACTGAGGGGATGGCTTCCAGGTATGTATTTTTAATCCCCTCGTCACAGACCTGTCTGAATGTCCAGTGGCCTTTGGCCAATGTGGTCATGAGTTGGGTTCAAAGCATGGAGTCGTACCAACATCCTTCACTGTTGCCATGCTGTGGAGTTGTAAAGTGCAGATCCTCAGGCAATATCTGGAAGTCAAGGTGCTAGAAAGTCTGATCAGTACTTCTCCAAGCACAACCTACAGGCTGGTTGTAACTGATTCCCCCACTGAACCTTTGTGACTCTTTGACTTTGATTTCCAACGTTCTCTGTAGCTGATAGCTGCTGGCTGCTGTTTAGTTTGACCCATGGCCTGACAGAAAATGGGCCAATTTAGAATGTCAAATTTTGGGCCCAGTGTTGCTTCATCACAATGGATCCCAATTATTTTTGGTGTCCTAGACTTGAAGACATTTTTAATGTAGCTATATCAGGGACACTGGTTGTGCTTTCTAGATTATCTGTATGGCTACAGCCACAAGGTAATAAATGCCCCAACCACCTTATCAGCAACATTTGAAGGTATGTAAAAGGTCCCAAGTTAGCACATCCTAATACCTATACCAGGATATATCCCACCCCTGGCCTACCTTTCCTCCTCAAGACATTCAGCCCTGATCTGTTACAATCATAGGTTATGTTTCTGGGAGAGTGGAAGGAAGGGAACCTGTGTTTGAAAGAAACAACCAACAGCATGAGAAAGACTGTGAAAGGAGGAGCAGCTCCTTACATATCCTCTCCTGTACTCTGAACTTCTAGTCACAGCTCTGCAGTCAGTTCCCACTCTGAGAGCAGAGCTGCAATTTATTTTATGCCCCTTTCTAGCCCTGAATACTAGGACATATTAAAATGACAGGTTTCTACCAAATAATGGGAATGTTCCATCCCTGGCTTACTGTAGTGACTAGCTGGACAGCTGCCAAAATAATTTAAGCTAGCTTTCCCAAGATTTTGCATACCTTGCTCATTTTTGTTCTTCAACAAATTTCATGGCTATTATGTCACTTTATCCTTTGGATTTGTTATTCTATCAAATTATCCCTAGGGTAATGTTAAAGTTAAAAAAAATTCTAAAAAGATGTGAAAGCTGGATAGGCTTAATCCTCCTCAGCAGTAAAGACTATAAAACAACCATTTCTACATCAGTGCTTTTTTTTTCTGACTGTCCAAAAGTAACTGATGAGCAGTTGAGGACTCTTGGATCAGTAATCAATGGAGTCGAAGGATGAGGCGGGATCTCATTGAAGCCTACAGAATACAGAGGCCTGGATATACTGGGTGTGGAGAAGATCAGGACTGATTAGGGATAGTCAACATGGCTTTGTGCATGGGAAATCATGTCTCACAAACTTGATTGAGTTTTTTGAAGAAGTAGCAAAGAGAATTGATGAGGGCAGAGCGGTAGATGTGATCTGTATGGACTTCAGTAAGGCATTCGACAAGGTTCCCCATGGGAGACTGGTTAGCAAGGTTAGATTTCACGGAATACAGGGAGAACTAGCCATTTGGATACAGAACTGCCTCAAAGGTAGAAGACAGAGGGTGGTTGTGGAGGGTTGTTTCTCAGACTGGAGGCCTGTGACCAGTGGAGTGCCACAAGGATCGGTGCTGCATTCTCTACTTTTTTACATAAATGATTTGGATGTGAGCATAAGAGGTACAGTTAGTAAATTTGCAGATAACACCAAAATTGGAGGTGTAGTGGACAGCAAAGAGGGTTACCTCAGATTACAACAGGATCAGGACCAGATGGGCTGAGAAGTGGCAGATGGAGTTTAATTCAGATAAATGTAAGGTGGTGCATTTTGGGAAAGCAAATCTTAGCAGGACTTATATACTTAATGGTAAGGTCCTAGGGAGTGTTGCTGAACAAACAGAACTGGGGGTGCAGGTTCATAGCTCCTTGAAAGTGGAGTATCAGGTAGATAGGATAGTGAAGAAGGCAATTGGTATGCTTTCTTTTATTGGTCAGAGTATTGAGGATAGGAGTTGGGAGGTCATGTTGTAGCTGTACAGGACTTTGGTTACGCCACTGTTGGAATATTGCGTGCAATTCTGGTCTCCTTCCTACCGGAAAGATGTTGTGAAACTTGACAGGGTTCAGAAAAGATTTGCAAGGATGTTGCCAGGGTTGGAGGATTTCAGCTATAGGGAAAGGCTGAACAGGCTGGGGCTGTTTTCCCTGGAGTGTCGGAGGCTGAGGGGTGATGGCATAGAGGTTTACAAAATCATGAGGGGCATGGATAAGGTAAATAAACAAAGTATTTTCCCTGAGGTTGGGGAGTCCAAAACCAGAGGGCATAGCTTTAGGGTGAGAGGGGAAAGATTAAAAGAGACCTATGGGGCAACTTTTTCACACAGAGGGTGGTACGTGTATGGAATGAGCTGCCAGAGGAAGTGGTGGAGGCTGGTACAATTGTAACATTTAAAAGGCAGTTGGATGGATATATGAATAGGAAGGGTTTGGAGGGATATGGGCCGGGTGCTGGCAGGTGGGACTAGATTGGGTTGGGATATCTGGTCGGCATGGACGGGTTGGACCGAAGGGTCTGTTTTCATGCTGTACATCTCTATGACTATGACTCTCCACTTCTAGGAGAGACAAGGACTGAAGGGCACATCCTCAGTGAAGGGACAAGTCTTTTGAACTAACATGAGGAGGAATTCCTTCCTTCAGAGGGAGGCAAATATGGAACTCATGGCCTCTACAGTCTCACATGGCAATGTCATTAAGCATATTAGGTTATTTCATTGTAGGGAGATCAAAGGTTATGGGGAGGAGAATGGGGTTAAGAAACTATTAGCCATGATCAAATGGACCAAATCACCTAATTCTGCTCCTTTTTTATGTTGTTGTGGTCCTAAAATGGGGTCAAGATTGGTAAGACTTTGTAGATGTCCAAATCTTCAAAGGACGAAGGCTGGCCTTGCCAGTGATGTCCACATCATCTAAACATATGGGCATATATAATAAATAATTTTAAAATTAATGTGACCCCAGATTCCAGATAAACCAAATCATCAGTAAAGCAACAGAAGCTTTCAGTAATTTAATAACGTATATTCAGTATATGTATAAAGTTTGAACAGAGCAACATGTATTGAATCAGGTAAATGTGAATATTTGTAATGTTAAAGTACTGAGATCTTTTTATTATATTCTCATCTAGGCTTCAGTTAATCTCTCCATATTTCATGATAACCCAGAAAATTCAGCAAAGCCCCTCTCCCTACCATTCCCACACATACTGAAATCAATTAATCTCTCCCCAAATACATATTCACATCTCTTCCCAGCACAACTCTTCCAAGAAATTCATTCATTCACTCATTCAGGAGACTCTTATCCTATACAGGGCAAAAGTGAGGACTGTAGATGCTGGAAACCAGAGTTTAAATCAGAGTGGTGCTGGAAAAGCACAGCAGGTCAGGCAGCATCCAAGGAGCAAGAAAATTGATGTTTCGGGCAAAAGCCCTTCATCAGGAATTGATGCAGTAAGCCTCCAGAGTGGAGAGATAAGTGGGGGGGATGGGGCTGGGGAGAAGGTAGCAAAGAGTACAATAGTGAATGGGGGTGGGGATGGAGGTGATAGGTAGGAGATGATCTGGGGGTTGCAGTGAGAGAGAGACTCACTGAGATTCTTGTGGAGAGAGGAGGGGAACTTCTTCAAGGTCGGCATCCTCATTCTATACACATTTTCTCAGCAGCCTTACCCTTCTCCCTTACTCACTTTGTCATCACTCCCCAATCAACCCTCCATTAATGCCATCCCTCTTTGTGCCCACACTCAAATCTTCACTCCTTCTACATCCATATCCCACTACTTCAGCTGTTCCCTAGCTCTGCACTATGGGTGGCACAGTGGCTCAGTGGTGAGTACTGCTGCCTCACAGTGCTAGGGTTTGATGCTGGTGTCTTTCACCGTGAAAACTAATGCAAAGTACCTATTCAGTTCCTTAGAAATTTTTTGTTCCCCATTATTATTTCCCCAGCATCATATTCCAATTCTCCAATGTCCCCTCATGCCTCTTGCCTTTTAGCAGATTTTAAAAAAGCTCTTGCAGTCTTCTCTTATATTAATAGGTACCTTTCCTCATATTTCATATCCTCTATTGCTTTCTTAGTTGTATTCTGTTGGCTTTTAAAGGTTTCCCTAATCTTCATCACATTGTATGCATTTTCTTTTGATTTTATGTTGACTTTCCTTATCAACCATCAATGCTTTATCCTTTCCTTAGTATGTTTCTTCTTCCTTTGAAGGATTTCCGCTGTGCCTCCTGAATTACCCTCAGAAATTCTTAACATTGCTGTTCCATCATCTCCCAGGTAGGCTCCATTTTCAATAAACCCTGGCCAACTCCTCCCTCGTGTCTTTATAATTGTCTTTACTCAATTGCAATACAATTACTGTGACTGAAAAACAAACTAAAAACCCTGGTTCTGCAGGAGCATGACCCTAGCCATTCAGGCTACTTCTATTGTTCCAACTCAAAAATTCCCAAGGCCTCACAAACTGTTTATTTTATTGGCTTTGGAACAGACTGTTTATCATCTCTGTCTCAACCTTTCATCATGAAAAAAAAGCAAACCAGGACAAAATGCACCTTTTAAATCTATAGTGTTGTCACATTACAAACCAATGACCTTCTGGGCCCCCGATCCAGACCTTCAATTTATCCCATTCAAAAAAACCCATTGCAAATGAGGAGCCAAAAAAAAGCAAACCAAAAGCACCTCTTCCTCTCTGAACTGAATTCCCACACTGCCTCCAAAGACGCTGTACTACGTATTCACTTCACTGTGTCTCATTCCAGATTTGATCTCTCCTTCCTGATAGTGCAAAGCTTACTGACCATGCACTTTCAACGGGTGCTCTCTTAAGTAGAACTGAGGTCAGCTGAGATGACTCTTGCTAGTTAAGCTTCAATGATAATCAACACCTATTGAGGGTCCAGGTGATTGAATGAAAATTGTCCCTATGTCAGCTACTTTATTAACCTTTTAACTAGACTATTGAATTTTAAACTTTTAAAATGGAGAAAGAAAAGAAAGATTTATCAGTTCTATTCCCACACTGCTTTGAAAGTTCCCAAACTATACACTTGCTTGAGCTGTCTCACACTCCAGATCTGATCTCTCCTTCCTGAATGTGTGAAATTTACTGAGTTACATGTACTTTATAGGTACATAATCCAACAAGGTCATGTTTCACCGCTAGTATGGACTTTATTTGGTAATAGCAGGGAACAAAAAAAAGACTAATGTTTCTATTCAGTTAAGTCTAATAAGGTCACTCATCTAAAGTGGCCTGGAAGTACTCAAATCATTAAAAAGTGCTTTAATTACATGATTAAAAAAATTCCAACTTTTTTTTGCATTCAGCTACAAGCTCTCAGACTTTGTGTCTTTGGCCACTATCATTCCTGGAAATCAGTTAGAATAGATGCCTTGCATAATCAACACCAGTAGTCAATCTTGAGGCCTGAGAAGAAAGACTACAAGATGTTACAAGCCAAAGCCTGTGAATAAGTCTTCAAATGCCACATTACTAGTCTCAAACACTGTTGAAATCAGCACCAGCCCCTTTTACTTCATGACCAACTGCTTCTATCAAACAGACTAGTAATTCACATTCATTGTTTCAACTCCTCAGATACCCAGCACTGCTGGCAAGCCTCACACCCACATCTCACAGCTTGCATACACATCCAACTCTGCAACCCTAATGAAACATACTACCCATCTTGTATAATACTGACACACTTTCCTTCTCTCTTGTACATTAAGGTGGTGTACAATTGTAGGCAACAACTCCTGACTGGCAGCAGACAGAGTCCATTAAATGTCCACATTCCAGTGGAGTAAATGGTCTCACCATCATTGGAGCTGTCAAGGCTGAGGCTGTGGATAGGGGCAAGAGTGAAATGTTCATGAATGACACTACAGTCCTCCTCCTCCTCGTCTCAGTGAATGGTGAACCTGTGGAATTTCCTACGGCGAAATTGTGTGATTTCAAGGAGTTGCACTTGGGGTTAAAGGGATCAAAGAATATGGGTGTAAGAGGGGAAAAGACTATTGAGTTGGATTGTCTGCCATGATCATAATGAATGACAGAGAAGTTTGAGGATTGAAGAGCCTACTTCTGCTATTTTCAATGTTTCACACCCCATCTCTCCTGATCCCACATTTTTTTATGATATACCAGCTGAAGGATGTTTTGTTCCACAGTAGGTAGTAAGCATCCCAACATCTGAACAAGAAGGTCCAGATTCAAATCCTAATCCAGGATTTGATAGCCAAGGAATGTACATCCATAACGTGGCAACCAGATCAATTATTGATTTGTAAATCTTTACAATAAAAGCCAATGAAAGCCAATAAAAGTAAGGATGGGAGAGATTCCTGATCCACCATGAGATATGAAAACATTGCTCTACCATCACGTTCCTTAACTTCATTACAACATTCATGTAAAAGTGCCAAAATAGTTCTCCTCTTAGAGTTAGGGGTATAGATGGGGAGGGAATGGCTAGCTCAGTTGGCTGGATGGCTAGTCTGGATCACCATAAACATACTCAGCTGACTGGGATTCAAAAAAGCTTTAAATCACTGAGATAATTAATTCTTGACACTCTACTATAAGACAACATAAGTTTTAGGAACTGTTATTCTGGGCAAAAAAGATAGTAGATTCTCCAGTAATGAATATTATCAGTTGCTAAATTTAAATCTGAGATTAAGCTCATGATGCCACAAGTGGGATTGTCACTGGTTAAAATGTTCCAGCTTTGTGCAAGTGCAATAGAAATTTGTTAACGCTGATCCTACCAATCTGCAGGGGGTGTATTTCAATTGCTGACATTTTCTGTATAAAATATGTTTAAGTTATTTTTTTAAAAAGCTTTTATTAACATATGCCTGTTGTCTTGTACCAATTTAAATAGCGCAGTGATTAGGAACTGAATTCTTACTTCCTTTGTTTTAGTTTTAATTTTAATTGAGAGTTGTTAGTTATTCAGGATATTGATGAATTATTCTAATTCTGCTTATATGTGCGTACAAAAACTCCATATAATAAGACAAATGCAGAAAGTATTATTAGCACAAACAGCTTCGTCTAATTAATGAATGAGATAGTGAGAATGAAAAGGTCATCTCGAAAATTCAAAAGTCATCCCTGAAAATCAGTACGTAGCACTTGAAAGAAAAAAATATTTTCACCTTTAATCTCCAATCTCTCACACTGAAAGTTAACAGCTTTCCACCAACCAAACTGTGGCCACTGCAGAAACACTGCATAGGACCTCTAGAACAGCCAAAGGCAGACAGGATAGGCTCCACAGGAATGCTCAAGGATGATATTTGCCTGGAATATTGGATGGTTTATTTTCTAACTTTGATTTGAAATGTTTGTTTTGTGATGAATGGCTTTTGTTTCAGCATTGTGGCAAAAAAAAGAGGCTTGATGGCCAGTAAAAAGAACAAGGTATATTAAGGATTGTTATTGATTGGGGAATTAGTGTATGTTCATTGAAACCCAAGTTGGATAGGCTGATTTAAGCATCTAGCTGGAAAGGGGCTGTGTTAATTGGTCCTCTTCCTTATTTTCTTCCTTCTCAGTTGTCTACCATATATCTGGTGGCAAGAGGTGTGCAGGATACTGCAGATTATGATAAATCATGAGCTAAGCTCCAGCAAGTACAATGGCCTCCTTGAAAGTAGTCCAGGCAGTGATAATGTTACTTAACCACCCCAATAATCTCCAGGTTTCATTTCTTGTGATAGCATCACTCTCATATGAATCCTGCCCAAGTGTGCATGGGTTGTGTACTAGAGCTGTGATCCAAATGACCTCATCATTCCAGTAACCAACCTCTGATTATCTGAAGAAAGATTATCTGATCATTCTCAAGAAAAGTCTCTGGATCTAAAACATTAACTCTGCTTTCTCTCCACAGATGCTGCCAGAATTGCAGAGTTTTCCCAGCAATTTCTGTTTTTGTTTTCGATTCCCAGTATCTGCAGTTCTTTGGCTTTGTTGATTATCAAGCTAGCTCAAATGTTGATGATAAATGGACTTGCACAAAATGAAGATATTCTTACTGACAGGATAGTGAGCAATGACCAGTATGATACACTGAGTATAACTGCGCAGCAGTTGGACATTGAGGGAGTATGATCCTATTTCTTTGTGCTATGTCTCTGAATTTACATGCAGCATTTTCAAAATAATTTATGTGCAATGACTGGCACCCTGTGCCATCGGGAAGCAAATTTCATAAGCACCTCCTTAATCAAATGGAGACAATGCACACAACGAGGTTGAGATACAGCTGAGGGAGTTTCTGGTTGGTGTTATGCAAGGCACTAAAGAAGATGGTTGTAATTGTTGGAGGTCAGTAATTTCAACCATAGGTAAAAACAATGACTGCAGATGCTGGAAACCAGATTCTGGATTAGTGGTGCTGGTTGTGGGCGGCACGGTGGCACAGTGGTTAGCACTGCTGCCTCACAGCGCCAGAGACCCGGGTTCAATTCCCGCCTCAGGCAACTGACTGTGTGGAGTTTGCACGTTCTCCCCGTGTCTGCGTGGGTTTCCTCCGGGTGCTCCAGTTTCCTCCCACAGTCCAAAGATGTGCAGGTCAGGTGGATTGGCCATGCTAAATTGCCCGTAGTGTTAGGTAAGGGGTAGATGTAGGGGTATGGGTGGGTTGCACTTCGGCGGGGCGGTGTGGACTTGTTGGGCCGAAGGGCCTGTTTCCACACTGTAAGTAATCTAATCTAATCTAATCTAAGAGCACAGCAGTTCAGGCAGCATCCAAGGAGCAGTAATACATCAATTTCAACCATAGGACATCTCTGCAGGAGTTCCTCAGCATAGCATCATTGGCTCAACCAGCTTTAGTTGCTTCAACAACGACCTTTCCTCCATCATAAGGTCAGAAGTGTGAACGTTTGGTGATCACTGCACAATGTTCATGACTCTTCAGATATTGAAACAATCTTGCCCACATGCAACAATACTTGAACACCATTGGGCTGATAGGTGACAAAAACATTGATGCCACATGTGCCAGACAATGTCCATCTCCAACAAAGGAGAATCTAGCTATTGTCCCTTGACATTCAATGGTTTTACCATTGCTGAATCCCCCACTATCATTCTTGGGGTTACCATTGACCATAACCTTAATTGAACCAGTTTCTAAACACTGTAGCTTCAAGAACAAGTTGAAACTGGGAATTCTGTTGTGAGTACTCACCTCCTGACTCTGCAGAGCCTCTCCATCATCTCCAAAGCATAAGTCAGGAGTATGATGAAATATTTTTTGTTTACTTGGATGAGTGCAGCTGTAACAACATTCAATAAGCTCAACACCATCCAGAACAAAGCAGAAGGTAAAACAGATACAAGAGATCTACAACCACAACAGACAAAATGGTGAATCACCTTAACAAAGCTGTAATACACTAAAGATCAGACCAATCCCATTATTGAAACATTTGGGCAAGTTAAGGATATTCAGCAGGTAAACGTTCTTTTCAAACTGGAGAGAGAAGAGATCACTTCAAAACCTACATCCTGGATAGAGGGTACGAGAAGGCAAGAAAAGGTGACAACAGCCAGGCCGTTAACTATTATTTATTAATTATTCTCATGATGACCTTAGGAAGTGACAGTAAAGAGCAAAGTCTTTTGAATCAAGAATATGTGCATCCAGTGAGTGAGGAAACAGCAGTCTTAACACAGGAGTATTATGGAGGCAAATCCTAGCTCACATAGTGAGGTGGCAATACGCCTCACCAGACAAATCATATCTCATTCTGCATCTTAATTCTTCCTTGTCATGAAGAAGAACTTTCCCAATAAACTTTTCAAGATTGCACCTGACATTTAAAGGTGCTGTTTTTATGATTGGGATTAAAGAAAAATAGACATTACCTCAAAACTAATTTAGCATCTTGTCAAACGCTGTTTGATTAGAATATTCTACATCCACTTGATCTTCTTTATTGATTAACTAGTTACATTTTTTAAAAAATTTCAATTGATTTCTTCAACATGATTTCCATTTCATGAATCTATATGATTCTGCTTAATCATACTATAATTTTTTAAGTGTCCTGTAATTGCATTCCTCACAGTAGTTTCTAGGATTTTGCATGTTAAATTAACTCACTATACTTGTTAGTTTCCAATCTTCCTTCACACAACTCATTAATGTTAGTTATGGATAATTGAGGACCAAACTCTGATTTCTGTGGTAGTTCATTCATTACAGTTTGCCAATCAGAAATTACTGGTTTATGCTGACTTGCTGTTTCCTATTGGACAGCCAATATCAACATCCATGCAAATATATCAGCCAGAATATAATGGTCTGTTGTGGAATGCCTTTTATGAGATATTTTATTGAATGAGTATAAAAGCAAAAGAAATAGGAGCAGAAGTAGGCCATTTGGTCCCTCATATCTGTACTACCATTCTACAAGTTCATGGCTAATCTAGCCCAGGCTTCAGCTCTTCCTTTGTGTCTGCTCATTGTAGTCCTTAACTTCTTGATATTTGAATAATCTACCTACTTCCTCTTTAAACACTTTCAGTGATCCAGCCTCTACAGTTGTCTGGGATAGAGAGTTCTAGACATTCTTCTATAATTTTAGACATTTGTCTTATGGACCAGATCAGAAACTCTCAAAGTATATTATGGAGAAAGCCTAGCCCCTAATTTTTACAGTTTCTTTAAAGGCAAGTATAAGACACTATGTCCTAGAGATGATTTGATTGATCCACCACTAAACTTTAATCAAAGCATACTTTATCCTTCCAACACAGTAAAAATGCAACAAAAAAAATTGGCATAACTTTACACTATTGAAATACTTAACAAGATATTCTATTATTTAACCATTAATCATTAACTATTCCAATACAGGCAGCATACCATATATACAGTTTGTCAAAGTGTATTCAGTAACACCTAATTATTATGTGCTGTTTCTCCCCAGTCCAATAGAAGGAAACACCGAAAGAAACAATCTGCCCCTTTTGATTTTTAAGAAGGAGCCTCTCTGTCTAAGACTTCACTCTAGCAGCAGAGAAATCAAGCTTTCAGCTCCAGCAGCCAGCAAAAACTTACTCAACTGACTAAAAGCAAAACTAAAGTCTTCTTGATCTGTGTAAGCCTGATTCCTCCCCCTCACGATTCTTTTGTCTTACTTTTAAAAAAATACCAGGGAGAACTCAAAGCTGTTTATTAATTGCTCTGAAAGTGACAATATGCCTCTGCAAGAGAAACAAGACAAAACATGGCTCTTAAAGGCAGAGTATCGTCATACCTTGGTGAAGAATTATTTCGTAACTGTGTCCCCTAGTTCAAGATTCCTCTGACTAGTAGAAACACCTTCTAAACATTCTATCTGTTAAGCCTAATAAGAATCATGCATGTTCCAGAAGGTCATCTGTAATTTTAAACTCTAAGGTATATAGGCCTAAACATTTTAGCAGTTCTTGATAAGTCAGTGCATTCATCACAGAAATCAAAACCAGTGAATCACATTTGAAATACCTTCAGTGCTAGTATGTCTTTTTTTTGAGATATGGAGACCTAAACTGTACACAGAATTCTGGGTGTGGCTTCTCTAACATCTGTACAATTGTAAAAAGACTTCCTTTTTTTATACCTTATATTAAAAGTCAAATTTTAATTTGCTTATATTAATCACTTGCTGCCTGTGGAATTATTTTTGCTGAGATTTTCCTTTCATACTTCCAACATTGAACTTCTGAAGGAAACTTGTGCCTGCATTGTCACTTACCTGTAATGGAACACATCCTATGTTTTGCTAGTGTTCCATCGAATTGTAAAAGATTTTCCAGTCTTTACACCATAGGATACAATGAATTTATGCTCGTTCAAACAAAAATTGTTTATGAACAATTCAGGGAAGTACCATACAAGCAACTGATGTGATACATGCTCATTTATTCAAATATAAGCTAGCGTATAGAATGCCTATTGTAACAAAGCACCATGACATAATTGTAGTTGTGCTCACAATATCATCAAACCAAACTCATCTCCAAACTCCAAGACTTAGGATTCCATTCCCTGCTCTGTAATTGGATCCTCAACTTCCTGACCCGCAGACTACAACCAATAAGGATAGGCGACAACAGCTTCTCCATGATAATCCTCAACACTGGCACCTTGCAAGGCTGCATACTCAGCCCCTTACTAGACTCCTGAGACTCATGACTGCATGACCAAATTCAGCTCAATTCTATTTAAAATTTGCTGATGACACTACCATAGTGGATTGGATCTCAAACAATAAGACAGAGTACAGGAAAGAGATAGACAGCTTAGTGGCATAGTGTAAAGACCACAATCTCTCCCTCAATGTCTGCAAAGCAAGGAGCTGGTCATCAACTTCAGGAAGCAGAGTGGATAACATACCCCATCTGTATCAATGGTGCTGAGGTGGAACTAGTGTAAAGCTTCAAGTTCCTAGGAGTAAATATTATCAACAATATCTGTCCTGGTCCATCCACATCAATGCTACAATAAAAAAACACACTAATGCCTCTACATCCTCTGAAGGCTAAGAAAATTTGGCATATCCACAATGGCTTACCAATTTTTACAAATGCACTGTAGAAAGCGTCCTATCTAAATGCATCATAGCTTGGTATAGCAACTGCTCTGTCCAAGACTGCAAAACATTATAGAGTTGTGAACACAGCCATCACGAAACCCTTCCTTCCATTGATGATGTCTACACTTTCTGCTGCCTCGGGAAAGCAGCCAACATAATCAAGGATCCCTCTCCGCTGTATAAATGGATGTCTCATATCTTGGAGATGATCTTTTTCTGCACCTTCTCTGTAGCTGTAACATTACAGCCTGTTCTATTATGTAAGGTATGATTTGTCTGGTTAACATGCAAAATACTGTTTCACTGTTGTTCAGTACATGGGACAATAATAAATTAAATCAAATCAATTCCAGCCAGAACAACCTGATATTTTCCCATTTCAGTCTCTAGTTGTTGCTCAAATAGTTGCAAGGTTTTCACCACAATCACACTTTCGAAGTATTTATCATTTTCTCAAGAAATAATCTACTGGTTTCAACCCTAAGGATATTATTTACTTGTTTTGTCTAATATGCTGAGTTACCCACGGTTTTCTGTGAATCACTACAGTTTTAAGCTCTTTTTATGAGATGTGAGTGAGTTCCTATTATTCATTACTAATTGCTGTGAAGTCTTTAATAAACAATTAGTCAAATCCTCCTCCACTCATTTTTTTCTTATCCTACTCTGGAGCTCAGCATTCCTCACCCAGACTTCTAATTTGGGCCTCTTCAGAATTGCAGAGCATACCCAATTTGGGAATCTTCCATCACAGCTCAGGATCAGCATTGGAGATCCAGCCACAACCTCTTTCCTTTTACAGCAGTAACTGCCATATTCCAGGGTTTTAAAACCTAAAGGCAGTTTTGTAACTTTTGAAGAGAAGGTAGGTTTACAAGGTAAGAGGATGAGAGAGTAAGGGGCAGATGGGGGTTAAGGGGGTAAACTGGAAGTGGGAAGATACGTAGGTAAGGAGATAGGGCAACCGGATGCAGAGATAGGGATTGCAGGTAGGTGTGAAGGGGAGGGCGACAGGAGGTTCAATTGATGGCAAATAAATGTGTGAGGGGGTAGAGTTGTACGTGGATGAAATGCCAGAATGGCAGATAAGTGTGTGAGGGAGTAAACTGATATGTAATCAATGGGATAGAATTGAAGGTAAGTGAATGGAGAGGAAGGGTACCAGTTGTGTGAGGCTGTAATGTGACAGGTAAATGGGTAGTAAGGTGGCAGGTCAGTGAGAGTGAAGAATCACCATTCGTTGAAAGTGGGGTTAGAATGGCGAGCGTGTGAGTGGTTAGGTTGGGACGAGACAGAGTCATGAAGGTGAACATGTCAGGAGCACATTAGGTCAGTCTGAGTTGGGGGTGAGCGTCAAATCTGGGGTTTGGTAGTCAGAGAAAGTTTAATTGAGATGGCATCAAATCTGAGGTTTTGACTAGGATTGTGTTCCAAGTTGGTGTGGATGGTTCAGGGATGTTGGGTTGGATGGAGGTGTTGGGTTGGCATATGGATTTCACAACAGGGAATGATTGTTTCGTGGAAGGCTTTTTGAGGGATGGAGCGAGTTTAGGTCAGAGAGTTGTCAGGCTAGCAGGGTACTCGGGTCATTGGAAGGTGGAGTTGTTGGATCAGAAATTGATCTGGTCAGGTCAGAATGGAAGGGATGGTGTTGAGTCAGTCATTGTCAGCTGAGTGGTGGGATCTAGTAAAGTTGGGTCTAATCTTGTCCAAACAGCATACCAGCCAGTTAAAATAAAAATCAGTGGGTAATTCTGCTTATCAACAAACCGGTTGATCCAAATGTTACAGCACCCGTATTATGTAGTTGTTTGGGCAGGCAGTGGGTGTTGAAAAGTTTTTTTTTAATCCAATGGATTAAAGGCAAGAAAAAAAATCTTTGTATGTTTTTCCAGAGTTGACCTGTGTGCATCGTGTACATGATTCCAACCCCAATTTAAGATGTTACTCCACTTATTTGTTACTTTCCTCCTGCCCACCATGACTCAAACACCACACATCCCAAATTCTCCTCCCTAACTTCCTGATACCTTCCTGCCTGAAAACTCCTGGGATTTTCCTGTATCTATAACCCATCTCTGATATCCTTGCAGCTGCAGCAGCATGAGTATAATGTTCCAATGTAGCTGGAACTGCTCACCCATCAGCTTGAGTCCGATCTTCACACCTCACCTGGAATGAAGTTTTGCTCTTCATGGCCTTGTTTAATTGTGGTCTGTTCAAAACTGACTTCCAGAGGTGTTGAACTATACTGCTCCCACTGTAAAATTCAGCCAATTGCATATGACTGTACATGTTAAGTCAGAATGGATAGGCTTTGTCAGGTTTCCTGATGAATGTTAAATAGATTTTATGGCAATCTGGCAGTTTCACTTTAGATATTACAACAGGCCATTATAGACTTTGAACTTAAGGGCTTACTATTGCCAAACTAGTAAGGTACCATGGTGTTCAATTAATCACCTTAAACATGGAACTTTAGCAAATATGTTTATGCACACAATGAAGAGACTTTGTTAGCGACATGGTATTGTTATTTCCTCAATAACTCAAGATTAGTTAAGTAAGGGCCTTCCCAATCTAAAAATGTCAATAAGTACCCTACAAACGTTCATTCCAGCCTAGCACAATACCTGAGGCATCAAAATGGGATCACACCAGGAAAACCATTTATCAGATGGTTGTTGTACAAACCATTCATAAGTTTAACGCCAATAACTAATTCTATTATTTTACATGAAATAGGTATGTAGTTCTGTGCCTTTCTTGTCAACTCTTTTTGAATTTGTCCATCACCCTGTTTTCAAAATGATGATACTTCCTCAGTGTCAACTGATCCTCCTATAATGATCGCCAGTGCTTTATGAATCACCATATTAATGTGTTTCAACATTTTGGGATAAATACCATTCAGTCCCAACTTTGGAGGTCTATATATTTTGACCTCTTTATAATTTTTTGGCCGTCCACCTATCATATGAAGTTAGCTTTGATATTCCACTGTTGGAGGAAGACATATTGATGTCTTCCTTTATGAGTACTTTCAGGTAAAAATCACTCAGATTACTAATAAATTTTGCTTATTATCAATTATAAGTTTTCTTGGTCTATGTGTTCTTGTCACTTCTCTCACAGTGCTCTTGCTGTTGTAATACTGAAATCACTCGTCTTTGCATCAATGTTTTTCAGGGTCTCCCTTCCTCACTGATTCCACTTTTAATTTGTTCTTATACAGTTTGAATTTCATCTCAGTGATTTTTTTAAACTTAGAACATTTGCTCAAGATCATGAGGGGTGATTATTAAGTAGCTTCTGGATGAGACATGAAGTTGAAGTGAGACTTGAACCATTTTTAAGTTGAAGTCTCATCAGCCTGTTGGTAGAAGGCTGCAAGAGATGAGTCAGTGTTCTATTGCAGCTCAATGTTTTTGGGAGAGTGGAAAATTGACAGATGCTACTGGGCTGGACAATAAGTCTAATGTAAAGTAGAGGTAAAGCAATTCATTCCCCCTTACCAGGATGTAACAGCTTCCTTATCCTCCTCCTTGTTGGTATTGATTATAAATATCAGGTCAAAGTAAATACTCTCCCTCTTGGCTTTAATAATGTACTCTGGGATGAAGCATTGCATTTATCAGCTCTCACTCTAAACCTCTTTAATCTCAGAAGTCACACAACACCAGGTTATAGTCCAACAGGTTTATTTGAATTCACACAAGCTTTCAGAGTGCAGCCCTTTCATCAGGTTCATCTTACATATATAAAACAGCTACCTAGTATTGCTAAGTTCTGAACTAAAAGTAAGTGAATTTAGAGGCAACAATGGAGGCTGTTAACAAGTCTTTTAATAAATTATCCAGATTTTTAAATCATTTTTTGTCTGTTTTGTTTTGGCTTTTGACAGCTTTCAAGACCTACAATTAGTTTTGCCGTGGGGCACACATTCTTGGCCCATTCTAAAGTAACTATAACAGAAATAGTTATTTTTCATCAGTCAAGTTAGAAGAAACAGAGGACCATATGAGGAAGAATCTGTTCAAGCAATAAGGATTTATTTAGCCCTTTTAAAGGCCCCTAATAATGTGCTTTCTTCCATTTTCTCCTGTATACTTCATTCCATTTTCAGGGTGAAGCACATATGGAAAGAAGAGAGGCAATCTTATACTGTCATTTGATTTCAGATTAAAATTATGGTTGCATCAGAATTGATACTTATGAAAAATGCATGAGATTTTTTTTTAGAGAGACTATCCACTCTGAGAGCTCCCCTTGCACATGCTTTTCAAACTATGGGTTATGAGCTTTGAAGCACTAATGGCTGCCAAATGCCTCAGACCAATTTTGCACAGCAAAACATTTCTTGTTTCTATTGTGTGTGGCCTGACTGAGTTCTTAATGCTACTCCTGAAAAAATAAAGCCTGTGTTTGCTATGTTTGGATTAACTATATGTTTTCATCAACTCCCCCATGCTGTACTACTGTTACCCTGCTCCTCCAGTCAAGAACAAAAACTCTCAAAAAGTGAAGTCTCTTTCCCCACCACCCTGTCAATAAGTACCCTACAAACATTCACTCCAGTGCAGCACAATACCTGAGGCATCAAAATGGGATCACACCAGGAAGACATTTGGGAAGAGGTTCCTGATGGGGAGAATACAAGACTCTCCATTTCCCTGACTGACAAACATAAACCAATTGAAATCTGAGAGGATGTGGGTTCCACCCAATATTGAGCCCTGTCAACAGGTAGTCTATCTGTCTTATGCTTTGCCTGTCGGGAGAAAATTAGGACAAAGATATTTACAAATCTTTGGGATTACAATGATGTGCTTGATTTTTATTATTCTCACTTAGAATGTCTAGATTGAAAGAAACCTATTTACCAAGACACTGCAATGAATTCTTCTGGTCGCTATATACATTTGCTGATCAAAGGAAATACCAACTAGAAGAATTTTTCTTGCATGCAGTGCAGCTACAACTTTATTCTCTACCTGAGGAAGTGAAAATTATGGGGTAAGGCCACAAGCAAACAGTAGAAATCAGATTTGATCAATTATCCTACGTATGACTCCAGACCCACAGCAATATGGTTCATTCTTAACTGCCCTCTGGGAAATTAGGGATGGGCAACAAATGCTACCTGGCCAGCGATGCCTTTATCCCATGAATGAATAATAAAAAAACCTATCAGTTTACTTTCAATCATTAGCAACGTGATGAAAGATATTGAATGGGGTGCCTATCAAACAAGCTGCATTCTTCTCAAAGCCGACAAGTCTTTTGTTGAGTTATTGAAGTTACATTTACACAGGCAGGGAGGGAATATTTCATTACACTCCTGATTTATACCTTATAGAGGGTGGACAGATGGTCAATGCTTTGAGAGTCAGGAAGTGAGTTACTTGCTGCAGAATTCCCAGCCTCTCAACCTGCTTTTCTAGCCACAGCGGTTGTGATTCAGGATTCAGGGCTGATAAGAATATCCAGTGTGAAGCGTTAGAGGTCCTCTTGTAGGAGAGGTCATTATGTGGTGCTTTTGTGGCATGACTTTCTTTGCTACTTATTAGCCCAACAGTTTTCTAGGACTTGTTGCTTATTTGGCATAGACTGCCTCATTATATGAGGAGTTGAAAATAGAACTGAAAGTTGTGCAAAATTCATTGAACCATCCACTTTCTGCTCGGGAATATGATGCTGCTAAAGATTGTAGGGCCTAGGATACTGTTTTGAGGAACTCTTATAGTGATTCCTGAAGACTGAGATGTTTGATCGCCAAAAGCCTCAATTATCTTTGTCCTAGGTTTGTGTCCAACTAGTGGAGGGTTTTCTTATGACTCCCAATCCCATTGACAGGGTCGCCTGGCAGTACTTAATCAACAATAATCTGCTCATTAATGCTCAGCATAGGTTCTGCCAGTGTGACTTAGTTCCAGACTTGATTACAATTTTGTTCCAAGAGCAGAATTCCAGAGGCAAAGTGGAAATTACTGGCCTTGACGTCAAGGTGGTATTTGACTGATTGTGGCATAAAGGAAATTTAGTATAATTGAAGTCATTGGGAGTGAGGAGGAAATCCTTTACTGATTGTAGCTTTTGTCAGTCAATTATCTCAGTCTCAGAAAATCACTACAGGAGCTCTTCAAAAGCAGTATCCTCTGCCCCACAATCTTTAGCTGCTTCATATCCTCTAGCACAAAGTGGGAATGTTCAATGAATATTGCACAGTTTTCCATTCCATTCTCAACTCCTCAGATAATGAGGCAGCCAATGCCACATGCAACAACTCCTAGAAAACACTTAGGCTTGGGCTAATAAGTAGAAAGGAAAAATCATGCCACACGAGCACAATTTAGTGACTTCTCCTGCAAGAAGGAATCTAACCCTTAACATTCAATGGCCTTATCATCACTGAATCCTCCACCATAAATCCTGTGGCCAGAAAAGCAAATTAATGTGCTGGCAGGTGGGACTAGATTGGGTTGGGATATCTGGTCGGCATAGGCGAGTTGGACCGAAGGGTTTGTTTCCGTGCTGTACATCTCTATGACTCTGTGATGTTCAGGGCTTGGGAATTCTGCAGCAGATTCCTCATCTCCTGACTTCCATTCCTCTCTTCATTTGTCCACCATTATAAGGCACAATCCATGTGTGTGATGGAATACTCTCCACCTTCCTGTCTAAATGTAACTCCAACAAACTCAAGAAGCTTGTAGGTCTCCAGAACAAAGCAGACCATTTACAATAATGGGCATCCCATTCCAACAACATCACTCACTCCACCAGTGGTGCACTATGCAATAGCATGCATCAAAAACAAAATGTAATGCAACCCAACTTGGCAAGATTGCTTCGGCAGCAACTCCCAAACCAGTGACCTCTACTGCCTAGTAGCATTTGTATTAGAACAACACCATCTTCCACCACACACCATTTTGACTTGGAAATATTTCACAATTCTTTCATTCTCACAAGGTTAACCTCCAAGAATACTTCTCTAATGTCATTCTGGGTATGCCTTCATCATATGATTGACAACAGATCAGGAAAGCAGTTGATAGCCCCTTTATCAAGAACAATTAGAAATGGTTAATACATTTTAACCTTATCAGCACAGCCCAAACCCATATTCATAGACGAAAACGTTCCACCATCATTGTAATTGCAAACTAGGTTAATGACTACAAGATATGTTTCTTTTTTCTATTGGAAAGAATGTAGATGAGGAAGAATAAACTGATGGAGCAAAACTGCCGTATGGATAACTTAATATTATGTTTGTTTCTTGTCTCCACTATAACAGAACCATTTGAAGATGCTTTGAAGCTTCAAACAGACGGGCAGCTTTCAAACAAACCTTTATCTCTTCCAAATGACAGTCCTCATTTTTCTAAGACAACCACAGAAACAGTGAAGGAATGCCTTGAGGAGGAACCATGGTATCATGGGGAAATGAGCAGAAAGGATGCAGAACAGCTCCTCACAACTGATGGTGACTTTCTGGTTAGAAAAAGTACGACCAACCCTGGATCCTATGTATTAACAGGCATGCATAATGGTCAGTCTAAGCATCTCCTCCTGGTAGAAGGAAATGTAAGTAATCACACTGAAAACATGTAATGTTAATAGTCTAACTTTCTTAAATTCTGGGATCTAGTCTTAAAATTTTCTTCTCAAGGATCTGTATTACACAACAGAATGCATTAATTTTTTACTTGCTTAGTGGTAATTTCAAACAAACTTAGCAGAGAGATCGTGTTTTTAATGTTTAAATCTGAATGCAAAAATGATAGCAAAACAATATGAAATGGGAGTAGGCCCTTCGGTCCTTCAAACCAGCTTCCGTTCAAAAGGTCATGACTGATCTTAAACCTCAATTGCATCTTGCAATCTTCCTTTATCACTTGATTTGACATTATCTAAAAGTATAATGTTTGTTTTGAATATCCTCAGCATGCGGACGTCCATAACTTTCTGGAGCAGAAATTTCCAAGAATTCGCAATGCTTCCACTGAAAAATATATGCCTCATCCTCGTCCTAAAGAAGTGACCCTTTATTCTAACACCGTAACCCTTAGTTCTATGTTCCCCAGCCATAGAAACTTTCTGCTCACATCTACCCTGTAAAGCTCTTGAAGAATTAATTCAATGGACCGAAAATTGATTTTTTTTTTGGCAAAGTCTGTGTTGAGTCATGGTTCTTGGAATTTCTTTTACACTGAGTTGTCTTGCGGTGTCTTCCCAAACCTAGCTCATTAACTGCTTACTCCCTATGGTGTCCCTTATGTTTGATTCCAGCCCCACATAGTAATTCCTTCCTATCAGCAAAATCATGAATCGTGAATTCACCAATTTGCGCCATAACAAAAAAAAGTTACTAATCGTTCAAAATCCATGGGCAAAACTTGCCTATGTGTGACCACTTTCACTTATGCAGTAGCCTTGCTCTCGCTGTCCGCCTGTTCCGGTATGCAGCTGTTCCCCTCAACCCTCCACGAGCAAGGGTAGCGGTGCTCGGGGGGATGAACAGGTTGAGGACATCTGTTAGATGGCGGTAGAGGAGGAAGACGCATTGGAGGAGAGTGGCTGGGACGGAGGCACAGCAACAGCATCCCCCCTCTCCTACACGCAGTGAGCACCCATAACGTCCCCACCAACACCCAGCCCTGATGCACAGAACTTCTCGCTTTTATCGGTAAGTTACAATACGCTATAATTGTTTGAAATATCTTATCGTTTTAATTTTAATATTTTAAATCTTTTTAATTAAATATTTAATTTCAGATGTCTCAGTGTTTACTATTTTAACCCGAAAAAATAACCTTGGGGTCCAGCAACCTAACCCTATTTTTACCATAATTTGTTAAGCTGGGCACTCGCGAATTCATCGTTCGCATGGACTTTCAGGAACGGAACACTTGTGGATCCAGAGGAATGACTGTATTATCCCACTCTACTCCTAGTCCAATCTGTTACTGCTGGGATATCCTGGAATTGGGCTGCATCCCTTACACCGACACCATCTTTAAAAGCACAAGGACCAACACTGTCAGGCGAGAGCTGTCCAGCACAGTTTTGACATTTCCCTCGGACGCAGCATAAAGGGAGAAATCGGTGCCCCGTTTTGCGGACCGGGTCCTGATGGATGGAGTGGTGTAGACACGAGATTTCCTCCTTCCTCCCAGGGCCAGCAGAGAGGGCCAACAACACTAGATCATGCTAGCCCTGTGCAAGGTGGCTATCTGGGGTTAAAGCAGTCTCTGTCAGCGTAAGTAACATTCCTTTTCTCCAATACCTCACACTCGATCTCTGCTATTGAACCCCTACCCTCACCAAGACCATGGTCTACCACTCTCACTTATTGCTTGCAACATCCTCCCTCACTCGCTGTCACCCTGACAGCACTAACATTGCATACCCTTCTGCACTGCAGAACACCTCCCACCTGCACCAAAACAATTAAGCCAACACTTCCATCTCCCTTAATACCTGCCTCTCTCTCATTCCAGGAAGAAACTAATGCCCAAGAGAACATAAAGAGTCAAGATGGGTGTGTGTTGCCTGACATACATCTCCTCAGCCCTATTGGAAATGATCCAGAATTCTGACCATGCTGCTGACAATGTCAAACCCTTTAGATTGGTATCAGAGTGTATCCTTAGCTTAGAATGCAGTGACATCCTGAATAAAGGAATTAACTTGAGGACTGAGGTCTGCTGACAACCATGACAAGTGTACTGCCTTTGTATGTATGCTAAATGGCAATGGACAGAAATAATATGAGTGAAAAGGTGTGGTACTGGAAAAGCACGACCAGTCGGGCAGCATCTGAGAAGCAGCAGAGCCGGCATTTCGAGCTTAAGCTCCTCATCCCTGATGAAGAACTTATGCTTGAAACATCAATTTGCCCGCTCCTCAGATGTGCCTGACTTGCTGTGCTTTTCCAGCACCACACTTTTTGACTCTGATCTCCAGCATCTGCAGTCCTCATTCCTCTAGAAATAATATGAGTGTTGTATCACTGACTATAGGTTTAAAGTGCAAAAAGGCAATGCAAAACAATGATCCATTTTATTTAATTCATTTGCAGGATACAGGCATTGCTGGCAGGGCCTGCATTTATTGCCCAAATTGCCCTTGAAAAGATGGTTGTCCAATTGGTGTAAGGAGACCCACAATGCTGTTAGGGAGGGAGATCCACAGTTTTGACCCTGTAACACTAAAAGGGTGGCAATATATTTCCAAGTAAGGATGGTGAATGGTTTGGAGGGGAACTTGCATGTCCCATAACTGCTGTCCTTGTTCTTGTCGTTACTAATGGTTGGGAACCTAGAAGGTGTTCCATAAGTATCTTGGTGAAATTTTGCAGTGCACCTCCCAGATGTTTGTGGATGTGGTGCCAAGTATCCTTTATCCTGGTCATTCTCAAGCTTCTTGAAGTTACTCAAATTGCACTTATCTGACATACAATTGTTTTGTCTGAGGCTGTCATGAGGTCAGAAGTTCAGTGTCCCTGGCTGAACCCAAATTGAGTTTTACTGAGCAGTTTATTAGAGTCAGGGAGTCATTGAAATATACAGCATGGAAACATATCCTTCGGTCCAACTTGTCTATGCTGACCAGATATCCTAAGTAAATCTTGTCCCATTTGGCAGCATTTGGCCAATATCTCTCTAAACCTTTTCAGTTCATATACCCAACCAGATGCCTTTTAAATGTTGTAATTGTACCAGCTTCACCACTTCCTCTGGCAGCTCATTCCATATATTCACCATCCTCTGCGTGAAAAAGTTGCCCCTGAGATCGCTCTTAAAGCTTTTTCCCTCACCCTAAACCTATGCCCTCTAGTTTTGAATGCCCCACTCCAGGGAAGAGACCTTGTCTATAAACCCTATTCATGCTCCTCATGATTTTATAAACCTCTATAAGGTCACCCCTTATTGTTTAATACTCCAGAAAATGTAACCCCAGTCGATTCAGCCTCTCCCTATAGCTCAAACCCTCCAATCCTGGCAACATGCTTGTAAATCTTTTCTGAATGTTTTCAAGTTTCACAACATCATTCCTATAGCAGAGAGACCAGAATTGCATGCAGTATTCCAATAGTGGCCTAACCAACATGACCTCCCGACTCCTATACTCATTGCACTGACTAATAAAGGCATACTAAATGCCTTCTTCACTATCCTATCGACCGGCAACTCAATTTTCAAAGAACTATGAACCTGTACTCCAAGGTCCCTTTGTTCAGCTACACTCCCCAGGCCCTTACCTTTAAGTGTATAAGTCCTGCCCAGATTTGCTTTTCCAAAATGCAACACCTCACATTTATCTAAATTAATCTCCATCTACCACTCATTGGCACAATTAATCAAAGTCCTGTTGTACTCTGACATAGCTTTTGATGCTGTACATTACACCTCCAATTTTGGTTTCATCTGCAGACTTACTCAGCATACCTCCTATGTTGACATCCAAATCATTTATATAAATGATGAAAAGCTGTGGACCCAGAATCGATCCTTGTGGTACACCACTGGTCACAGGCCTCTAGTCTGAAAAGCACCCATTCACCACCAGCCTCTGTCTTCTACCTTCGAGCCAGTTTTGTATCCAAATAGCTAGTTCTCCCTACATTCCATATAATCTAACCTTGCTAACCAGTCTCCCATGAAGAACCTTGTTGAGCACCTTACTGAAGTCCATATAGATCACAACCGCTCCTCTGCCCTCATCAATCCTCTTTGTTACTTCATCAAGAAGTTCAATCAAGTTAGTGGGGCATGATTTCCCATGCACAAAGCCATGTCGACTATCCCTAATCAGTCCTTGCTTTTCCAAATTTATTTAAATCCTGTCCCTCAGGATTCCCTCCAACAAATAGGGTGGCACAGTGGCTCAGTTGTTAGCATTGCAACCTCACAGCACCAGGGTCCCAGGTTCAATTCTGGCCTTGGGCGATTGTCTGCGTGGAGTTTGCACATTCTCTTCGTGTCTACGTGTGTTTCCTTTGGGTGCTCCGGTTTCCTCCCACAATCCAAAGATGTGTAGGTCAGGTTAATTGGCCATGCTAAATTGCCCATATTGCTAAATTGTTAGGTGCATTAGTCAGAGGGAGGTGGGTCTGGGTGGGTTACTCTTCAGAGGGTCGGTGTGGACTGGTTGGGCCGAAGGGCCTGTTTCCACGCTGTAGTGAAACTAAAAAAAAACTTGCCCACCACTGAGGTCAGGCTCACTGGTCTATAGTTCCCTGGCTTTTCCTTACCACCTTTCTTAAATAGTGGCACCATGTTCATTTTTCTTAGAACAAATTTCGATGTCCAGAGATACTTGAAACCCAACAGCAAAGGCAACAGCTGTGCAGATTCACTGCTGGGTCAGACAGCAGTGTAGGTTTCTATCTCTGTTTGAATCACAGCCCACTGCTTTTGTCTCCCTTTTTAAATTGTTGCTGTTTTGATCTTTTTTCCTCAAAGTTTAAAAACAATGCAACAGTTTATGAAACATTAATTACTGCTCCTAGAATTTGAGGAAATCAGCTCCAAATGCCTCAAAAAAAGCAGTTCTTATAGCCACTATGTTTTTCCCGTCCTCCATCTTGGATTATCCAGAATCCTTTTCTAAAGAAGTGAGCCTGATGGCATTGTTAATGACACCTTCCAATATTTTATTGATGATCAAAAGTAGACTCATGGAATGGTAATTGTCAGGTTGCATTTGTCCTGCATTTTGTGTAGAGGACATACATGGACAAATTTCCACATTGTCAGGTAAATACCAGTGTTGCAGCTGTACTTGAAAAAAATGAACAAGTCTATTCCCTGCTGATCTGAAGAAAAATAACAAAGAAGTGAAATCAAGTATGTAGCTTTTGAGCAGTTACTGTCACACACGGGTACAGAGATAAAAGGGAATAGTGTCCAGTATGAAAGGAAGATGAAGGTATGTATTATTTACAGTCCTTGAGAAATAAGATATGCACCTACTGATGGTTCAAGAACCCAATTAACCAGTGGTGATTGCTGCATTTGTCTTTTAAGTTCTTGACTTCACAATGTTTCTTTCCCTTCAGTGCTTTAACCTGTTTTTGTTTCCTTCTTGAGAATCATTGAAAAACATTCTTCAGCCTGTGCACAGGTCCACTGTCTATAATCCATCATATCTACTCTACCACAAAGGAGCTTCTTAAAATAGAAACTTTTTATATGCTATGTGGTTATTAGTAATGTCCAGGCTTGATAATCATTGGTGATGTTTTCATTTCCAAATTTGCAGATTCTCACAATGGTTTAAAACAAAATAAGAGGTAAGGGCTTTTCTACATCCACTATGGGGGTCGTGCTTATTTCAAGGATCTGAGTAAAATATTAATTTCAGCTGAAACTGGTTTTAGTTTAATCCATGTTGGTTTCATTAAACATAACGAAACTGTGTGGTCAGGTGAAGCCTGTGACCACCTTAAGTAGGCGTTTTGAATCTCGTTTTAAAGCCATTTCAGACATGCAAATCCCAAGCATAATTCAAATGATGGAATTCAAATATTAATATTTAATATTTTGTTTCATAATGACAATAGTCTTCGGCAAATGCATTTGGTAAATATCAGTGATCAATATGATGGTTATGGAATATATTGTGATAATTTAATGCCATTTGCTATTTGGATCATGAATAATAAGCAAACAATATCTATAAAAACAAAAAACGTGCTGTAAGTGCTCAGCAGGTCAGGCGGCGTATGTGAATATAGAAGCAGGAATAGGCCATTCAGCTCTTTGACATTGCTCTGCCATTCAATAAAACCCTGATTGATCTAATAATGATCTCTATCCACATTCCTGTGCAACCCCATAATCATTGACTTTCTTGTCTATCAAAATTCTATCTACCTTAGCTTTGAATTAATTCAATGACCCAGACTTCACTTTCTTTTTGACAATTCCATATTTTAAGAATGCTAAGTCAGGAAAAGATTCTCTTAAGATCTTTCTTTAAAGAGAGACCTTTTATTCTTAAACTGTAACCCTTAGTTCTAGTCTCCATCACAAGAGAAGACATCCTCCTGATATTCAACTGATTTTAGGCAATAGAACTCTTCATCCTTGGAATGAGTTGAGTAAATCTTCCTGAGCTGTATCTATTTTGTCCTTTTCCAAAAAAAGACCAAAGCTGACCATGGTTCTCAAGACGTGATCTTATTAAGGCCCTGTAAATCTTCAGTAGAACTTCCCTATTTTTATATTTCATTCCCCTTGCAATAAACACCAATAATCCATTTCTCATCCTAATCCCTTGCTGTACCTGCATACTAACATTCATCTGTGAGAACACCTAGATTCCTGAATACCACTGGGTCTGAAATCTCTGTGGAGAGAAAACAAAAGATATTTCTGGAAAAGATGATCTTTCATCAGGTCACAAAAAAGAAAAGAACAGAGCAGTTCTGCTCAAAGGCCGTCTCAACCTGAAATGTTAACCTTGTTTATCTCCATATTGCAACCTGCCCTGTTATCTGTTTCCAGCATTTTAAAAAAGATTTCCAGCTGTTATGATCCCCTTTGATGCTATAACTGGACAGCTAATGAAAATGACTTGAAATTTTTTTTTTAAATTTCATGCGGTGGTCTTTCACTAAAACACATACGCACAATTCTGCAGATTTGGTTTTAAGAATAAAACAGAAGTTTATTACACAAAAAATGAAGATAAAATAGTATAAATCAACAATGCAATGAGCTTCCACAGGAAGTGGTGGCGGCTGGTACAATTACAACACTTAAAAGTCATCTGGATGGGTATAGGAAGTGTTTAGAGGGAAATGGGCCTGGCAAATGGGATTAGGTTAATTTGGGATATCTGTTTCCATGCTGTGCATCTCTATGACTCTATTTGCATATTAACAAATTAAATCTTGAAATTTGAACATTTTAAAAAATTGCATTCAAATATATTCAAGAGGGCATTGCTGGCTTTGGCAGGATGTATTATCCATCTCTAATTGCCCATAGGGCAAATATGATTCAATCATATTGCCATGGGTCTGGAGTCACATGTAGCCCTGACCAGGTAGGAATGGCAGCTTCTTTCCCTAAAGGACAGTCGTGAGCCAGATGAGTTTGTTCTCTAATCTCTCCTTAAAACAATTTAGACAACTCTGACCAGAATATTGTGAATGGATTTGCCCAGGTGTTCCACAATATCGAAGCGGTCAAATCAATATGAACACAAGATGGTACCAAAACAGAGCAGTCCCACTTTATTAGGAACAAAATTCCAATGAGCTTTAATATCAGACATACTCTCCCTAATCCTATTTAGCCCTTTAAGGTTACAATACTTCCCAAGTCTCTCATAAATTTACGCAATCGTTCTCTCTGTGGCTCTCTCTCTCTGGGTCTGCAAAGCTGCTTTCTTCCTCTCTCCCTCTTGAAGGTCAGCTGGTCTCTGTCACTTGCCATGCTGTTCTCTAAAGGCATCAGACAATTCCAAGAGATTCCAAACACAAGGTCTGTTTTTATATCCTTCAGATGGTTTTCTGGAACTTTCTATAGTTCTGGCCAATCAAGGAGATGCACTGAAGGATTTGAAACAAGAGCTAATTGTTTAGATGGCATGCTACTGTTAGTTTCTTTATGTAGCAGGACCTGGTGCCTTTCCGTCTGGGCTTACCTTTATTTTGTGGATAAGTTGACAAGGTATGTCTAACCAGGATAACTTTTACCTTTTACATTATGCTAATATAATTAGTACCTGGCTACTTGTGTTTGCTCTGTGTCTGATATGTGGGTTTTTGTGATTTCAGAGTTTTGCTTGTCCAATTTACCCAGCATTCCTTGCTTTTTTGCCAAGTTAGCTTCAGGTTTTCTGACAATCGTCAGTGGATTTATGGTCATCATTAGACTCCTAATTCCAGATTTTTATTTAAAAACACTGCGTAAAATACCTTACAGTACTAAAACACAAGAAATAATTCTCTTATCTATCACATCGAGAGGATTTACTTAACTGTTTCTTGAAGTTCTTGGTCTAGAGAATTTGATAGACTCTTTCTTGAGTATTCATACAAATGAGCTTAGATTTCTCAGCTTCAAATTACCAGCTCTGTCTAAACACTCTGGTCTGGAACTTTCAAACCCAAATCTTTACACTAAGTTTATATATTTCTTAATTATTCTTATTTACCTCCATATTTCAGAAGGAAATGTGTTTATACATTTAACATCAATCAGAATTTCTGCAAACTGCAAAAAAACCTTTCCAAACTAAGTATTATCCTAACTGGACTTTATATAAAATTCATTTATCCTAGAAATGAGTTAAGTGAACCTTTTTTGATCTCCTTTTACTTCATCCTTTTTCAAAAATGACCAAAGTTGAACTTTGTGTTCAAAGTGTGATCTTACCATGGCCCTGTATACCTGTAGCAAAATTGCCTTTACAAAAGCTTTTAAAAGCTTAGCAAAAGATAAGTGAATTCTTGATGCTTCCAACTGAAAGCATGCTAACGCTGTTTCATGTTTACTCAGACCTTTTTTATTCATTCGTGGAACATGGGCATCGTTGGCTGGCCAGCATTTATTGCCTGTCCTGAGTTGCCCTTGGGAAAATGTTGATGAGCTGCCGAATTGAATTGCTGCATTCCACATGCTGTGATGGACCCACAGTGCCCTTAGGGAGGGAATTCTAGGATTTTGACCCAGCAACAGTAAAGGAATGGCAATATATGCCCAAAGTCAGGATGGTGATTGGCTTAGAAGGGATCTTCCAGTTAGTGTATCTGGTCACTAATGTTCTTCAGGGAAGGAAATCTGCCATCCTCACCTAGTCTGGCCCACATGTGACTCATAAAGCACTACGAATTCAAACAAATTCCCATTATCTTGGCTCGAAGAGATTGCTCACTGAAGTATGCCAGCTATGTAGTTTCTAATGACTTCTTCTGTGAAGCAATCTATTACAGACTGTCAGATGATGATGGCATCATTGTTTAATTTCACCAACTCTCAGATTCCCTTCATGGACAGGATTCAATTATACTTTACTGCAGCCCCTTCTGATAACTGCTCAAATTCAGTTCATGACTTAGTTGTCAGCAAACAATGCAAGTTCACTGTTTTATGTTAGTATGGGATCGACTGTTCCTCTATTTTATGTGGTTACTTGGTCTTGGGCTTACTTTCTGTAGCATGTTGTCTATCCCTGATTCTGCCTTCAACTCTTCACTCTTAACAAGATTTGAGGTTTTATGTGAAATCACTGCGATCACACTCTTCAATCTTGCAAGTTGCTTCATTTATTGTTAATGCTGTCTGCAGCAGTAGCATGATTAAACAAATCAGCTACTTGGGCCTGAGAGACACTTTGTAGAATTACAGAAGAGTTACAGCACAGGAGGCCATTCAGCCCATTGTGCCTACTTCAAAGCTGCACTGATGAAGATGATTTGGTTTCTGTATTTGCATAGTGGTTTGTACTCAGATCCTGTATGGCTCTCAATACTGATTGATTGATGCAAAGAATGACCTTTCTACCATAGACATATATGTGCCAATGTTCAGAACTAAATAAAGCAAGTTCATGCTTCCTGGTCTCCAGTAAAGTGTTTGTGTTCAGTTTTTGACAACGGGCATGACCCATAAGCAAAGGTCATTTACTTCCTTCAATGTACTGAGAGAGTACAGCTCCAATCTCATTTCTTGATGCACTTGTTCTAACATACTTTTCCACATATGGATCTAGATTAGAGTGGTGCTGGAAAAGCACAGCAGGTCAGGCAGCATCTGAGGAGTAGGAAAATCGACATTTCGGGCAAAAGTCCTTCATCAGGACTGAAGGCAGGGAGCCTCTAGGCTGGAGAGATAAATGGGAGGGAGGTGGGGCTGGGGAGAAGATAACAAAGAGTACAAAAGTTGGATGGGAGTGGGGATGAAGGTGATCAGTCAGAGAGGAGGGTGGGGGAAATTCCACATATGGGTTCAAATTGTGACGACTGACAAAGATGCAGCCTTCACCTTTAATGTGCTAAACATAGTTTACTGTGGGATTGTCCATTCCCTTATTCATCTTTGCACAATCGTTTTTTTGAAGAGAGTTTGTTGTCTTGGCAAATTTAGGAATACTTTTTCTGCTAAAAGTAGGTAAGGCTAGATTAGATTAGATTACTTACAGTGTGGAAACAGGCCCTTTGGTCCAACAAGTCCACACTGACCTTCCGAAGAGCAACCCACCCAGACCCATTCCCTTACACCTTACTCTACGGGCAATTTAGCATGGCCAATTCACCTAACTTGCACATCTTTCGACTGTGGGAGGAAACTGGAGCACCCGGAGGAAACCCACGCAGACACGGGGAGAATGTGCAAACTCCACCCAGACAGTTGCCCAAAGACTGGCTCAAACTTGTTGAACAGTTAATAGGTTTATTACATATTACTTAATAGCTAGTTATATTACATCTCTAAATTCACAATTGCCTCTTGTACGACCTTAGGCTGAGTTGAAGAATAGGTACACATTACTATAAGCTATATTAATGAGCACAAGAACAACACTTTAGAAAGATCCTACAAAACACTGGTACTGCAACACTGGACACATATTGCAATTGATTAGCTGTTCCCATGAACAGTCCTTTTGTATTCTGATGAGTAGAATTTATCTCATGATGTCAGGTAACTATTTCACACATTAACTTCTCTGATAATCACCATCACCATCAAACTTTTTTCTGATTATTGAATAATTATACGATTGCTTGAAATACATAAAATAGCTTTATCACCAATCCATTTCCATCCAACGTTCTGACTTTACAGCTAACTAATGACTTTGTTGAATTGAAAGAAAGGCTGCTGCTTAGGAATAAAATATTCAGCTATAGTTTGGTACCATACTGGAACTTCAGTCATTTCTTGATTTCCTGAATACTCTTTTCTGAGCTTGTCCTTTGTTCCTGATGTCACTGTTGTATGTTTTTTCCTTGGAGTCATAGGATCATAGAGATGTACAGCATGGAAACAGACCCTTCGGTCCAACCCGTCCATGCCAACCAGATATCCCAACCCAAACTTGTCCCACCTGCCAGCACCCGGCCCATATCCCTTCAAACCTTTCCTATTCATATACCCATCCAAATGTCTCTTAAATGTTACAATTGTACCAACTTCCACCACTTCTTCTGGCAGCTCATTCCATACACGTACCACCCTCTGTGTGAAAAAGTTGCCCCTTAGGTCTCTTTTATATCTTTCCCCTCTCACCCTAAACCTATGCCCTCTAGTTCTGGACTCCCTGATCCCGGGGAAAAGACGTTGTCTATTTATCCTATCCATGCCCCTCATGATTTGTAAACCCCTCAGCCTCCGACACTTCAGGGAAACCAGCCCCAGCCTGTTCAGCCTGTCCCTACAGCTCAAGGTCTTTAGTTTCCTCAAATTGTGTCAGAGAAGATCATTGTGTTTCTGAAAGAAGTAATCATTTCCTTTTCACCTGACAAGGTGGACTCACTTGTGATTTTTTCATTCTTGCTTTGATTTATTTGGATAACCTTATCATAGGTTCAATCATTGACTTTAAAGATGACTGCTGTTTGGCACTGCTTCTTCTCAACTGCATCAAGAGCCCGCTACTATCTCCAGTTGTTTGTGATGTCAAAGGTACCAAATAATCAAATTTTGATAGTTTGTTTATAGAACATAGACATAGAACATAGAACAGTACAGCACAGAACAGGCCCTTCAGCCCACGATGTTGTGCCGATCATTGATCCTCATGTATGCGCCCTCAAATTTCTGTGACCATATTCATGTCCAGCAGTCTTTTAAATGTCCCCAATGACCTTGCTTCCACAACTGCTGCTGGCAGTGACACATTCCATGCTCTCACAACTCTCTGTGTAAAGAACCCTCCTCTGACATCCCCTCTATACTTTCCTCCAACCAGCTTAAAACTATGACCCCTCATGGTAGCCATTTCTGCCCTGGGAAATAGTCTCTGGCTATCGACTCTATTTATGCCTCTCATTATCTTCTATACCTCAATTAGGTCCCCTCTCCTCCTCCTTTTCTCCAATGAAAAAAGTCCGAGCTCAGTCAACCTCTCTTCATAAGATAAGCCCTCCATTCCATGCAGCATCCTGGTAAACCTCCTCTGAATCCTCTCCAAAGCATCCACATCTTTCTTATAATAGGGCAACCAGAACTGGATGCAGTATTCCAAGTGCGGTCTAACCAAGATTTTATAGAGCTGCAACAAGATCTCATGACTCTAAAACTCAATCCCCCTGTCAATGAAAGCCAAAACACCATATGCTTTCTTAATAACCCTGTCCACTTGGGTGGCCATTTTAAGGGATCTATGTACCTGCACACCAAGATCCCCCTGTTCCTCCACACTGCCAAGATTCCTATCCTTAATCCTGTACTCAGCTTTCAAATTCGACCTTCCAAAATGCATCACCTTGCCTTTATCCAGGTTGAACTCCATCTGCCACCTCTCAACCCATCTCTGCATCCTGTCAATGCACCGCTGCAGCCTACAACAGCCCTCAATACTGTCAACGACACCTCCAACCTTTGTGTCATCTGCAAACTTGCTGACCCATCCTTCAATCCCCTCATCCAAGTCATTAATAAAAATTACAAACAGTAGAGGCCCAAGGACAGAGCCCTGTGGAACACCACTCACTTCCAGGCAGAATATTTTCCTCCTACTACCACTCGCTGTCTTCTGTTGGCCAGCCAATTCTGTATCCAGACAGCTAAGTTCCCCTGTATCCCATTCCTCCTGACCTTCTGAATGAGCCTACCATGGGGAACCTTATCAACCTTTATGATTGGAACAGGATTGAATAATTCCTTCAAAAGTTTGAAATCAGCAGCATCTTCTGATCTCTCAATCATGACGAATTATCAAATGCCAATGTCATTAATTTCATCTTGAGTTACATTGATCACTGGTATTTGCTTTCACACACTGTAGAATTTTAAGAGCTCTACATGTATTTCTGCTGAGAAGTTATAATGTTTCTGATGATGTATACTTGTTCCACATAATATTGTACTCTGTTCTTTAAGAGTACACTCAATAATTATTTGATTTGAGTGGTGATCTGCCTGCACCTTGCAGTTCTCTGTCAGACAGTTATAAGTTAATTCTCTTCAACCAAGGGATTTATTCTTGAATAATAAACTAACAATCACCTGAGCCTAAAGATTTAAATTGTTTGGATGACTGTTAAGCCTATGATCTCTGTCATATCTGTTCAGATGATTCATCAGTTACTCATAGGAAAGATTGATACATATGTCCCAAAGGTGACAGGTGACATTCTGATGAAGAATGTTTGGTATTCCAAGTTTTCTTCAAAGATGTTTGCTATATGATTTTAAGTTTGTAGTGCATTGTTAATTCTGTGGTTAAACAGTTGTTTTTGACTTTTGCACTTTCTCTAGAAGTGTTCCACTTCTGGAAAAAGTTACTTGGATGCACACTATTTCTGTTTTTTAACTTCAAATCTGGAACAGTAACTTGGAGCAGCAAAGGATTTAAAACATTTTGTTTCAGTCTATTATGTGATGTTTTGGTGTTTTTGTACTTTATAAATTAATGAAGTTTCATCAGCTTCTCGAGGTAGGTTAAATGTTTGATCTTGTCATTTTCTTGCACTGTCTTCGGATTTCAGCTTCCACCATCACCCAAATAGATTTTTTAAATGTAATTTTCTTTTGATTGTAACATTTCTGAAAAAAAGATGAATCTGAAATTCCAATAAAAAAATTCTGTCTTGAATTTGTTCTGAATGTTAGAATTTTGAGTTTATGCAGTTTTGCAATGTGTAAGGGCATTTAATAAAGTTATTAACAAGTTTTCCTGTATTCTTTTACTAAATCTTTCTTTCTCTATAATGCATTCAGTACATGATACGACATAATTATCAAAGCAGTTTAAAATATTGTCAAAAGTACCCATTGCTTCTCTTACATTCTGTCTATTTGAAAAAATACCTGTCACTGAACCCACAGAATAAAGAAATTTGTTCACTCATTCTCACGTGGCCTTCTTCTTTAATCCTGAAGGAATTCGATATCGCACGAATTGCCTCTTCCAGAAAGTCCACGTTCAATTTCCTGCATGAAGGGCTTGTGACTTAAAATCTGCTTCGATATGTACTCTTGTTCTCAATTGTCATTGTATTTAACTGTTGTTGTTTCTCTTTGTTCAATGATTTAATTGAAAACTGTTGCAGGAATTTTCTTGCTTTTTGTACGTATAGCTAGTTTTACTGTACAATTTTTAAAAATTAAACAAACACTTCAATTGTATGAAATATTGCATCTACAGCAAGTTTTAAATATTGCAATTATTTTTGAAATAGATCCACAGAGGCCAGTATCCCATTACCAAGTCACCCTTTATTTATATGTAGAGCGTCCTTGACCACTGATCCAACTTCCTCGGTGCCAGCTCTCAGAACTAACAGAACATCTGATGCTCCTCTTTATATTTGCCAGCCAGGGCTCCCTGATTGGAACATATTAACAGCCTCAATCAGGGAACTCATATTCTATGAGGTCCACCTGGCTGACCTCATTTCAATCACTACATTCTCCTCCCTCCACTCCCCATCTCTGAGGACATAGGCTGCTTCTTTATTTTTTGTAGCTCTTTCTGTGGCATTTTAGCATGGGGACAGGTTCCTCAAACTCTGCCTCTGATGTGGGTGGCATATACTGCACAGTAGCTCACCTCTTGCATCCAGAGCATCTTAGAAGAAATTCATTCTCCTCTTCAGGTGGCAAAGGCATCGAGTCAGCAACATTTCACCGTGTCCATCTTAGATTTCATGATACCTTCAATGCTTGATGGGGACAGAGAACCCATGGGTTCTGGAAAACTTGGAAAGGCATTCAAGGAGCTGGGCATGTTTTGCTCCCACGCCATTTGCAAGTTTGCAGCTTTTATATGATCTATGAGCTTGTTCAGGACTGTTGCACCTACCTAAACCTTATACATCAATGGATCTGACCTCTCATTGACCATGCTTTATATCCATGCAGGGCTATTCCCATGGTTCCTACACCAAATTTTATCCGATGAAGTAAAACTGTCTTTTTCAGTTCATGGAGTCTTGTATCCAGCATTGGCACATTTCTGATGCTGTTTTACCTTCCACCCCCAGATCTAGGAAGATCGGATTCGACCTGGTGCAGAGTCTTCGCCCCATTAGCAACTCTGTTGGAGTTGCACGAGGGGTGGTCCTAATATCAGATAGGAACTGGGTCAGTTTGGTATCTAGTATGCTTGCCTTTATTGGTCAGTGAATTGAGTACTGGAGTTGGGAGGCCATGTTATGGTTGTACAGGACATTGGTTAGGTCACTTTTGGACTACTGTGAGCAATCCTTGTCTCCCTGCTACAGGAAGGATGTTGTGAACCTTGAAAGGGTTCAGAAAAGATTTCCAAGCATATTGCCGGGTTAGAGGATTTGAGCTATAGGGAGACTGAGGATATTTTCCCTGGAGTGGCAGAAGCTGAGGGGTGATCTTCTAGAGATCTATAAAATCATGAATGGCTTGGATAGGGTGAATAGCCGAGCTCTTTTCCCCAGGGCGGGGAAGTCCTGAACTAGAGGCCATAGGTTTAAGGTGAGAGGGAAACATTTAGAAGAGACCTAGGGGCAACTTTTTCACCTAGAGAATGACGCGTGTATGGAATGAGTTGCTTGAGGAAGTGGTGTACGTTGGTACAATTACAGCATTTAAAAGGTATTTGCATGGATATATGAATAGGAAACATTTAAAGGGATATGGGCCAAGTGCTGTCAAATGGGACTAGATTTATTTAGGATATCTGTTCGACATGGACAAGTTGAACTGAAGGGTCTGTTTCCATACTGTAGAGCTGTATGACTCTAATGAGGCTGTAGGCTGTTTCTTTAAGTCTGCCATCAAAATTTAGATTGCTGTTTCTGTGCCAGACCATAGGACGATGGGTGTTTTGAACCCCGAAGTCCAATAGCTCTGTAGCATGAGTGAATCACCCAGTGCAGAAAGGATAAGAGCAAGAGCTGGTTAATCTAAACTTTTCCCATGATCCTTATCGCCAGTTCTTTTAATGCCTTGGTGGTATGCAGAGATAATCAACACTGTGAATACACCACTACATTGCTGTACTCACCTCTGTCTGTGCAAGAGCTTTTTTACAATGATTATAAAATGTCTGCTGTCATGCTTGCAACAGTTAGCATCTGAGAGGATCCAGATTCTCTCGCTCTTTCCTTTTCCCTCTCTCTCTCTCTCTCTCTCTCACTTTCTCGCTCTAAATCGCCTCACCCAGACTCAATTCATCATATGTAGTGGCAGCAATAGTTAACAGATGCACATAAGCAAACACCAAACAATTGATTCCTACAATCAGGCCAAAGATTAACTTAAGGTGGGCCTTCTGTCCCCACCAAGGTCAAATTCTCATCTGAGAGTTGCTGACCATCAAATCGTTTCCAGCACCCTATTGCTAACATTGGCATTGAGAGCTGGTAGTGCAATAGTCCTTGAGGTTTGCATGTTGTGGAGACTAAATGAAAGTTGAGTTAGGGTCTTGATGGGACAAGGCAGGCAATTGTTAAGGTTCAAAAGAGGAGAACCCACAGCGAAAGACTTGCAGAGTCCTCAAATGAACGTAGGAGGATCTGAAAGCAGGCCTACAACACCCTGAGGCTTCCCCTACCACAGATAGGATACTGTACTGATGGGAGAAGGCCATGAAATGGCCAATAATTAACCTCCTAACAGCCTCAATTGGCACCTGACTGATTCAGCAATACGGCACCTCCTCTGGTAAAATTGGAGCAGGAGAGTTTAAATAGTGACCAAATTGTTAAATTTTATGTCACCTTCTACTTGTTCATCAAATAGCGTGTGCAGTAACTGAAGAATCTAATTCTGTCCTTTATATAATCCTGACAATGTTTGAAAGTCTAATAGATGTAAGCACTTTAAGACATTATTACCTTTGCTACAGTTAACACTTTCATTCTAGATACATGCAAAATAATTTACCAGCGTCTTTGTGAAAGGAATTTTAAATTTTGAAAACCTTCTCTATATCATTCTGAAGTAATTGTTAGCAGATTGGTACCAGCCTTCTTTAATGTTAATGTTCTTCAATAACTTACCAATTGGACACTTTCATTTTTAGAACTTCTTTTCAAAAATACCCAGAATGAAAGGATGAATGCATTCTCTTTTGATTGTAGTAGTTCTTACATACAATTATTTTGACTACTCTCAACCCAGTTCTTTATATATCTACAGGACATTTAGGTGCTTCCTCAAATGTTGGAAATTGGGGGGGTGGGGGTTGCTACTTGAGGAGGTATACAGTTGAGATGGAAAATTGACTATTATACTGGATTAAGAGGAGGTCTTCTGAGCTGGAGCTAAACAGTGTTGTTCTGCATTTGGTTATGCTTCTCCTGGATTGTATGTATCTGATACTGACATTAAATAAAAGAAGTGGAAGCACATCCCAATCTCTATAATCCTTCATATACCAGTAAAGACAGATTTTTCCCTTTCTAAAATTTCAAAGTGGAATTATTCTTTAAAAAACCTCACTGTAACTACTTTAATTACAAAATGAGGTGCAATTAAATTATTCAGTCACCATGATGCCTCTTCTGTCACTATAAAAATTTGTTCTGTAACTTGTATCATCCAAGTTACTGAATGTAAAATGCATGTTTGTACAGGTCATGCAATTAACATTTTGATTTGATTTACATTTACTCAAAGTTTTGAACAGAATTTGTTTAATAAATTGAAAATGTACTGTGGCACCCTCAAGTCTGGAAATCTACTGTTCAGACTCACTGGTTGACTGGAAGGTTTTTGATTAGATTCTCAACATTTCGTACATCATTTTAGTAGAGAATGTTTGGAATGAAAACTTGGAAGTAAAGATATTTTATATGGAGATACATTGGATAGTAAGACAATTTTTATTACTGCTTCGTAATTTTTGATCACTTTCACATTTAAGATATATATTTACATCTATAGGGTTATTAGACAATCAATCATAATTTTATAATCTAGAAAATTTCAAAATCCAGAAATGATTTGGTCCCAAGCATTCTGGACCGGAGTGGTGACAGTATGTTTAAATTAAATGTAGTTAATTAAATTAAATTAAACCGTAGTCCTGTGTGGGAAATATAAAATGTCTACTTGGTATTTTCTTATCCTAAACTTTTCTTTTTTTATTGTTTATTTGTAAAGGTTCGGACTAAAGATCATATATTTGAAAGCATTAGCCATCTTATCTACCATCACCGTGACAGCAATTTGCCTATAGTCTCTGCTGGAAGTGAACTGTGTCTGAAGCAATCAGTTGAGAGAAAGCAATGTTTGCCAGAGACAGTTGTGCGATTTTAATAACCTGGTGGAAATTGTTACTCCCTGGCATATTATTTTGTGGAACCAAGGAGAAGAATCTCTGAAATTTGAGATAACTGTCTGATTTATGTGAATTGATATTGTGTGGCTCAAAACAAACAGGGGTTTATTTAAATATTTAATGAAAAAGATTGAGTTGTGAGAAAGGTGTTGTGAAGATGTTTTATGCTCTGTGTTTCAACTCGAATCATTATATTTCTAAGAGATATTAAATCATTTACTATTGTATAGATTGAAATGCTGATACCTAGCACATGGTGCCGAAATTATATTTTATGATTTTTTTCTTGATGTCTTCACCTGGAACATTTTACTACAGAAGCACAATATTTAAAAGGAAGATATTTAACCTAAATTACTTTAATTGCAGCTACTATTTTAAGGAACAACAGTCTTTTAGAAAAAGAATCAAAATCTTCAAATAGCTATCTGGTGATAAAACTGACATAGATGGTATAGTTTATTTTGTTTTTGAAGATTGTAAAGGAAACTCTATTGACAATGTGTTTTATGATTCTGTTGTTTTTATCTGAGAAATGAAGAACATGTGAACTATAATGATAGAGTGCTATTGATAAGTGGTTATTACACAGGAATTTCACTATGAATGTTTTTCATTTACTTGCAGACCATTTTAACTCTTTTGAGTACAAAGTGCTTTTGCACATTCATATATAATTGATATTGGTATGAAATGAACATAATGTAAATTTTAAATGCAGCTGATGAAAATAATGATATATTAAACATTTTATTGATGAGATTTATCTGGCTTATTGTGTGGTTGGATTTAGAGAAGTTGTTTATTGCTCAGAGATTTAAATCAAACAGAATCAACCACATATAGTATAAATTAAGTTATTTAAAAACAATTCTTGAATTTGTAATTATTTTATTCTGTGAATTGAATGAATGTTAGTTTTCTCATTGTTGTAAATTGTAAGTAACAGAGCATTTTGATGTAATAAACATACAAAACAATTTTCAAGATATTTGCTAAGCAGCAAGTCCTATTTAGCTTATTGAAAGCTTATATAGAATACGCACAAAGCCTGCAATAGATTAGTTCTTTATTGAAATCAATTGGAAGGCTTAAAATATAAGAAAATAATGCTTAAACTAGCAGTTGTTATTGGTTGGGATAGCTTTCCTCATCAAATTACAGTACCAAATCCATTGCTACCAACCACTGACACTTTGATAAGTGTGGTAGAAGACAAGAAATTATTGGCTATTTTTTAATATTATACTCAACTTCATTGAAAATTACCATCAAGCTTAGCACAAATGTGAAATCAATGCCCACAATCCGGCATTGTTGTCTTCATATTTAACTTCTAAAATTCTAGTGTTTTGCTTCCTTCAGAGTTCATCGTTATTCAGTGAAGTGAGGGTCAATGCAACAATTTTAAAGCAAAATAGTTGGTGAATTTAGGAGAGTTAATTTTACAAGTTCTACCAGGCAACACTGAATCTCCAGCTCTGCTATAAAAATGTGCCTTTTGATCAGGTAGTTGTGCGTATCTCAGAGGCTGCTGTTTTGAATATAAATAAATTGCAACATTTTTTCATAAACTATGTTTACATTTGTATTTGTTGATTATTAAAATACTGTATGACTATTGGCAATAAAACAACAATTTATGTGGCATCTTGTGTTTTTCCTATGGAACTTTCATTAAAATACTTCATCCAGTATGAAAATTTTACATAAACCATTAACATTTGGTAATGGCATCCTGTGCGTTAGCTAAGCAGTGCTGTTGATGAGAGAAAACTAGGAATCCTAGAAACTGAAATAAACGCAAAAGTTGCCAAAAGTTCATAGCAAGCCTTTCGTTATCCAATGCAGTGTTTGGCTTTACCCAAGGGGTTATTAAATTTGTATCCCAGCTTTGTAAGGCATTTACTTCAATTGTACTTGTACCTTATTCAAATTTTGACAACATTAACAATTTTAAATTTTAATTTTATAACCAATTGTTTATTCAGTTTCTCAAAAATACATGATGATCAGTATTAAAGTGATAGATCAAGCTCTTGACTTGTATATGTAAAAACAATCTAAAAATATATCTAATTAGAATATACGTTTGCTAAGGCTATAAAAAATATTGATGAATTTTAGAAAGCTTGAAGTAATGCCTTTGCGGCAATACTAACATTAATTACTGCCCCATCAGTCTATACTTGATCACCAGTAAAGTGATGGAAATGTCATCAACTTATCAAGTGTTATCAAGCAGCACCTGCTCAGCAATAACCTGTTCGGTGATGCCCAGTTTGGGTTCCACCAGGACCACTCAGCTCCTGACCGCATTTACAGCCTTGGTTCAAACATGGACAAAAGAGCTGAATTCCAGAGGTCAGGTGAGATGACGCCCTTGACATAAAGATTGCATTTGACTGAGTGTGGTATCAAGGAGCCCTAGCAAAACTGGAATCGATGGGTATCAGGGGATATATCTCTGGTAGTTGGAGTCACACCTGACACAGAGGAAGATGGTCGTGGTTGTTGGATGTCAGTCATCTCAGCTCTAGGACATTTTTGCTGGAGTTCCTCAGGATAGTGTCCTAGACCCAACCATCTTCAGCTGCCTCATCAATGGCCTTCCTTCCATATAAGATCAGAAGTGGGGATGTTCGCCGATGATTGCACAAATGTTCAGCCCATTTGTGACTCCTCAGATACTGAAGCCGTCTATCTTCGAATGTAATAAGATCTGGACAATATCCAAGCTTGGACTGACAAGTGGCAAGTAACATTCATGCCACACAAATGCCAGGCTATGACCATCACCAGTAAGAGACAAACTCAAAACCACCCCTTGACATTCAGTGTTACCATCACTGAGTCTTCCACTATCAACATACTGGGAGATTTCATTGATCAGAAACTCAACTGGATTTCACCACATAAATGCAATCACTATAAGAGCAGGTCAAAGGCTAGAAATACTGCAGCAAATAATTCACCTCCTGACTCCCCAAAGCCTGTCCACCATTTACAAGGCATATGTCATGATGGAATACTCCCCACTTGCCTGGATGAGTGCAGCTCCAACAGCACTTAAGAAACTTAACCCCAAACAAAGCAGCCCACTTGGTTGGCACTGTTTCCATAAGCATCCATCCCCTCCACCACCAACGCTCAGTAGCAGCAGTGTGTACGATCTACAAGATGCACTAGAAATTCACCAAAGATCCTCAGACAACAAATTCCAAACCCATGACCACTTCCATCTAGAAGGATAAGGCAGCAGATAAATGGGAACACCACCACTTTCAAGTACCCCTCCAAGCCACTCAGCATCCTGACTCAGCTCTATGTTCCTTCACTGGTACTGGATCAAAATCCTGGAATTCCCTCCCTAATGACATTGTGAGTCAATCCACAGCAGTTCAAGAAGGCAGCTCACCACTACCTTCTCAAGGGCAACTATGGATGGGTGATAAATGTTGGCCAGCCAGCAATGCCCACATTCCACAAAATGGATAAATGTTTTAAAAAAATTAAGTTAATAGCCTAAAATAATGTAGGCTATTACATGGTAATGTTTTGGAAACAGGTGGAAATGGCTGCTGGCAAAATTTGGTAAGGTTTTGTGAGATAGGTTCAAAGGAAAAGTGAAATTAAATGACTTCTCCTCATGAGTTTGATCAAATTTTCTCTGTGACAGATACGTGGTATGTGTTGTGCAATGAATAAATGATAAACACAATAATTTTACATACGTGTTAGCAAATCTCCTACTGTGTTGCCCAGTTTATTTAGTAAATGGACACACCTGGAGTTATGCAATAGCTTCTTCATTTGCTGAGTTTAAGATGATTAGTCTGCCACATAATCTGGAGAGAGTACATTCTTCAGTAATGTGCATCATTGTTTGTGTCTCTCCAGAAGCACATGAAGGACTTTGCATTGAGGGCCAGCAGTTGAAGGTTAGCTGCACAGGAATCTGTTCAGCTAGGACCATTCTGATTTTTAGTAGCTCAAAGCCTGTCTTTTGACTGATTATCACAAAGGACATCTAATGTACTTAAGTGTGCATTGTACACTTACTTAAGTGTGCACTTACTTAAAACACTGTACTTAAGTGTTTAGAAGCCACTGATATGACAGAAGATAAAGGTTATTACAAAAGATAAAAGCTCACGTACTTGGTTAATGTATTGGAATGGAAAGAAGACTGACTAACTAACAAGAAACTGAAACTGCTTCCAAATGTGTAATCTTCTGAATGGAAAGATATAACAAGTAGTGTGGCACAAGGATCAGGGCTGAGACCTCAACTTCTTACCGATGATATAAATGATATAAATGCCTTCATGAAAAGACCAAAGGTATGGCTGATGACAGAAAGCTAGGTAGGAGAATAGGTTGTGAATATGATATAAGGAAACTTCCAAGAGATATTGATGAGTAAATGATGGGCAAATATCTGTCAAATCAAGAATAATGCCAGGAGGAATATAAAGGAAGAACATTATCTAAATAGAGATCGCAAAGCTTTGAAAGGTAAACAGATCTGGGGTCCTATTGCATGAATCATGAATTGTAAAATGTAGGTACAGCAAGTAATTAAGAAAGCTAATAGACTATTAAAATATTGTGAGGAAAATTAAGCACAACAGTGAAGACATTATACTCCAGGTGTATAGGGCTACATATGAATTACTGTGTATTGTGTAACAAAACATCTAAATGCATTGGAAGCAATTCAAGGAAAGATTTATTAGAATATTATCTTGATTCAGCAGATTCTTATGAGGAAAGGTTGGCCTGTATCTGCTGAAGAGTGAAAGGTGATTTTTTTGAAACAGACAAGATCCTCAACAAGTCATGTTTAAGTGGCTGTGTAAAGAATATTTCCTCTTGTGGGAGAATCTAGAAACGGTTCAAAATAAGGATACTTGTATTTAAGTAAGAAATGAGGAGATTTTATTTCCCATTGACAGCTGTTATAATCTGGAAGGAGTGTTAATACTTTCAAGGCAGAGATGGATAGATTCTTGTTTAGAAAGAAAATGAAAGATTGTCAGGTGGGAGGTGGGAATGTGGAACAATCAGATCAGCCACACCGGCAGAGGCTCCAGAGACTGAATGGCCTAGTGTCACTCCTAATTTGTATGTTTGCATATTCTAACTAGCAAGTTAATTCATGAAGCAGGGTTGGGCCTAAGTACTGCCCTGAGGCTGAGATGATTAATCTTCAACAATCATTACAACTTCATTTGTCCTGGGTTTGACTCTAATCATGCTTCGACATGCTACCACAATTTGACAGATGATGTAAGGTATATGATAAAACATTCTAAGGACAACATTAGACACACTATATAATTTTTCCAGCTTCAACTCTTTAAGCAATCAAAACTCCTGAGATGGAGCTCCAAGGAAAGGTCTTGGAAAGTCCACCTGATCTTCATGAATCTCTGTTGACTGAATTGTTTAATTTATCTTCCTTTACAACCCTGTTTGCACTTTTACTACATCATATAGATAATGGAAGGTTATTCATAACTCCCATTATCTCTAGTCACTACCACTATTCACTCTGACCACAACTTCATCTTTCAATCATCATGATTACCCATCATTGCTACCAAACCTATAGCAACATCTAACTGTTCCATACGTGATCACTTGTTGCTATGCTTTGGGATAGAAATTGTTAATGTGATGTGATTAGATTAGATTAACTTACTTAGTGTGGAAACAGGCCCTTTGGCCCAACAAGTTCACACCGACACGCCAAAGCGCAACTCACCCAGACCCATTCCCCTACATTCACCTAACACTATGGGCAATTTAGCATGGCCAATTCACCTAACCTGCACATTTTTGGACTGTGGGAGGAAACCGGAGCACCCGGAGGAAACCCACGCAGACATGGGGAGAATGTGAAAACTCCACACAGTCAGTCGCCTGAGGCGGGAATTGAACCCTGGTCTCTGGCGCTGTGAGGCAGCAGTGCTAACCACCATGCCGCCCACTGTTCTTTCAGTTGACCAGGGCCTCAAGATCTAGAACTTGCTCCTTGATCTTCTCCACCTTCCCCCTTCCTCCTCATAAGATCCACCTTAAACCTACATGGTGGACTGAACTTTTACCAGCAGTCCATACTATCTCCTTATGTTGATGTTAAATTCTGCCTTGTAGCATCCCTGCAAAGCTGGAGGCATTTTCACAATGCTGAAGTTATTATATAAAACGTACATCTGATAATCAGCAATCAGAGTCGACAATGAAATGTTGACTGCTATTGGTAAGAATGGATATATAAGCTTTGGAGAGGGCTCAGAAGAGGTTTAACAGGATGCTGCCTGGATTAGAGGGTATGAGCTGTAATCAGAGGCTGGAAAACTCTGGAGTGGCAGAGGCTGAGGGGAGACTTGATCGAAGTCTATAAAATTATGAGATGCACAAATAGGGTTGACAGACAGAATCGTTTTAGATTAGATTCCCCAATGTGGAAACAGGTCCACGCCGACCCACCAAAGAGCAACCCACCCAGACCTACCTCCCTCTGACCAATGCACCTACACCATGGGCAACTTAGCAATGGCCAATTCACCTGACCTGCGGGGGGGGGAAACCGGAGCACCCGGAGGAAACCCACACAGACACAGGGAGAATGTGCAAACTCCACACAGACGGTCGCCAGAGGCTGGAATCGAACTTAGGTCCCTGGTGCTGTGAGGCAGCAGTGCTAACCACTGTGTCACCCCTCCATATCTCCAGAGTTGATGTATCTAAAACTAGAGGAGCATGCATTTAAGGTGAGACGGGACAAGTTCAAAGGAGATGTGAGGGGCAAGATTTTTTTTTAAAAACACGGAGAATGGTAGGAGTTGGGAACATGTTGCCGGGGCGGTTATGGAGACAGATACAATAGGGACATTTAACAGGCTTTTAGATAAACTCACAAATGTGCAAGAAATAGAGGGGTATGGACCAACGACAGGCAGAAGGGTTTAGTTTAATTTAGCGTAAGTTTTGGCACAACAGCCTGGGCCGAAGGGCCCATTCCTGAGCTGTTCAGTCCTATGAGAGAAGTTACCATTTTAAACACATATGTCAAAAGGATTGTGCCTTTTGTGTGGGGAGGCACAAAATACGTGGCTTTAACAAGTCAAGTGTAATCACCCAAACTAATTTCTGTCACTCACCATCCTGGGGTCAGAGCTTAGGTAATAGGATGAGACCATTTGGTCCCTCGAGCCTGTTCTTGCACAGATTTCGATTGTGACCGACCTGCACCATAACTCCAACTGTCAGCTTAGCACAATAACCCCTCACACCCCCACTGAACACAAAACTCCAATCAGTCGGAGTCTCAGATAGGAGGCTCCAGATTTCCACTGCAGTCTGCACCGTCTCGCTTCACCAGAGTAGCCTGCAAGAGAAACAAGCCCCGCTAATTCCCAGGATCTTCTCAGAAATTAAAGCTCCTTACAGGCAAGCCAAATTCAGCAAATTTCACTGTCTTACAGACTGAGCACTTCTTTCAAGTCACTGTCCCGAGATAACTTAAGCTTTTATCAACATATTAAAAAAAAAGTGACCTCTCAGCTCATTTTTTACACATTTTTTACACTGATAAAACCTTAAGTTATCGCAGGACTGTTACTCAAAAGTAGTTTAGTGTTTTACATAATCAATCAAAACCTGCATCCCCATTAATGTATGAGAATGGCCCCTAAAGTTCATAGTTCAACAGAAAACACAGCAATTATTCTTTCTTACTGATCTTTAGATCTAATATGCAGTCATTGATGAGTTTTATCCCCTATTCTCTCAAGTTGCTCCATTACTGAAATGTACTAACTTAATGGTATAATTGTTACATTTTTTTAAAAGTCTAGGTCATTACTCTGTATGTACAACAAAACATCTTCTTTAGCCCACTAGATGGCAACATAAGATCCAAACTATTCTGTACACCATGCAATACAACACTCAAACAGCGAGATGCAGAGCAGAAATTTTCCAGGCTTTAAGCAATGTGGGTCATGATGAGAAAGTTGGAAAAAAAGTGAAATGACAAAGTCAGATGCCAACATCAAGAAAAGGATTTCCAAATGGCCCTTTAAGGTTTATTTGGCAACTTCTGCACCTATCCAATAAGCAACAAATACATTTCTTCCATGTACCTGTATCTCATTTATAGCAAATCTCACCTTGTTTCTACGTAATGCTCCATTTCCCCTCCTCAGTCCTTAAGCAAATACACAACACTAATTACAACTGAAAGTCAGAATGATTACCTGTATCACAGCTCATTGATTGCTTCTCTGGGCCTTCATCCAATTCATTGAACTAGGTCATTGAGGGAATCATGATGGTGAAAGGGTGATATCTCACATTACATAAGAGGGAAATGGGATCTGAAGGAAGGTGGGATTATCCAAATCCAATACATTCTATCTTCATTTTGAAGAGCATAATTGGTCAATTCACAAAGCCACGGCTCAGAGGATAAATTAAAGAATTAATAGTAAAATATAGGTGCTGCATGGACTTGGGGAGAGTTTGAAAGGTCATTGGGATGAAGGGACAGCAACACAAAAGATAATATAAGAAAAAGGGAGGTGATCACTGCTTATCTCAGGCAAAGCCCTCAAATTAATCACCAAGCACATGAAACTAGATCAACCTTGCACCAAACTATTTTGGGTATAAAAAACTCCATTCTTTGACCTAGGTCCTCATTTCCTTTTGGTATTCTGTATGTCTAGAAACTGAACTGGACCAGTTTATGAACACTGGCCTCAAGTGCAAGACAGAATAAAAACAAAAAGAATTGCGGACACTGTAAATCAGAAACAAAAACAGAAGTTGCTGGAAAAACTCAGCAGGTCTGGCAGTATCTGTGGAGAGAAATCAGAGTTAACGTTTGGGTTCAGTGACCTTTCCTTGTGCAATACAAAGACAAAATGCCTGCCACCACGTGCAGCTTGTATGGAGTAAGTTGCTGTTTTTTTCTCTTCAGGGGCAGGATTTTTTTTCATGTTTGACTCTGCTAGTGTCAGTTCTATCAATCATGCTTCCACCCTTTCTGTAATACCATTTATCTGCCATCAGTTGGATTCTATTGAGAAGTCATTCTTCTAGCTGCCATGAACATTACAAATTATGGCATCAAGCAATCATATGAGATATGTAATGTAGTGGTAATGTCACTGGACTACTAAATCAGAGACTCGGCGACAGGGAGAGTTTGGTGCAAAGTTAACTTGGTGGGTTTAAGTCCCATCATGGCAGATTGTGACATTTTAATTCAGGAATAGAAATCATGAAATTATATAGCCATACACTCACACATTGAGTGGGTCTAAGTAGATTAGATTCGATTAGATTAGATTCCCTACAGTGAGGAAACAGGCCCTTTAGCCCAACAAGTCCACACCAACCCTCCAACGAGTTACCCACCCAGACCCATTTTCCTCTGACTAATGTGCCTAACACTATGGGCAATTTAGAATGGCCAATTTACTTGGCCTGCACATCTTTGGATTGTGGGAGAAAACTGGAGCACCCAGAGGAAACCCACACAAATAGTCACCCAAGGCTGGAATCAAACATGGTCCCTAGCACTGTGAGGCAGTACAAACCTTACCACAACCTCTGTTCATTGTATGTTGTTGAATATAAAGTGCAATGCCTTGGCTTCAGTGATCTAAAACATTTGATGTCTGATGCTATCTGCAGTCAAGGAATTGGTTGCTTGTGAGAGATAAACAATGTTTGTCCATTACAACTTTTTGCATCCTTGCAATTTCTACAGAAGATGTTCACATGCAAACCAACATGACATTGGCAAATCTGACAGCAACAAAAAGACTAAAGCAGACATTTCAAGAGGATCAGTGAACATTTATTCACAAAAATAGAAAAGAACTAATCTGTAGATGACCCTATTTGCAGGGAAGACTTTGTTGGTCAGCCCAAGGACGTTTGGGTGAAAAATGCCCAGATGAACTATGAAAATATTGCCCAGATACAGGTTTACTTTCCTTAGCTTGGATTTCTGCAGGTATCAAAGGTAGGGAGAACTTTGAGAGACCAGACATCTCTGGAGAATCATGACAGGAAGCTTCTGTATGTCTTCTCATCTTAATGGGACCTACTGGCACAATCCTGTCTCTTTGAGAGGAAGAAGAACTTGGAGTGAGGTTGAATACCAATGGTTACAGTGCTGGACCTCAAGTCTCGAAGGAAAAACCTTTAGAACTGATAAATTAAATATATTTGTCTGACTCATTTTGAATACTTTGAAATGTAAATCCATTGTGACCAATATATTCATTTCCAAGCATTACTGTTTTTCCCTCTGAGGGTCTGTGCATTGGGAAGGCATGAGTGTGATGGACCCTGCTGTCCATGACAGCCTCCAACCTGTCTATGGACAGGACCAGGTGCATGCTGGAGCCAACACAGTACAGATAAGTAGTGAATAGGAGGTGCATAGAGCAGATTAGTAGTTTCAGAGGATGGAGGGGGTGGCAGCCATTGAGTGGACATGGTGCATGGATAGTGAGAGTTGTAGTCCATGATCCTTGATGAGAGGTATGTGCTGCGATGCAGCTAGCATGAATAATGTTTACTCTGTGAGTGAGATTAAGTATCAAAAATGATGGTGCTAACCATTGCAGATTGTAGAAGGTCATTCACCTACTTTCAGCACTACTGAGCATTTACTTATGATAAGGACTGTATTGAATTAGGTTTACTATCTCTACTCAGGCTACATGCATGTAGTGTCATGGATCCTTTGATCTGGAAGAAAGAGCACTCCCTTTCGTTTGGCCAACCCACCTACCAGGACCTCAGGTCTCCATCAGAGAAATAGTGTGGCAGCTTTCCTTTCTGTGTTACCTCCTGAATTTTATTGATGAAAGATCACTGTTTAAAGTCAGTTTATGGCCTTGCAACAGATGGGATTTAGGTACGGCACTAGCAGCATTGTCATCACAAAATGCTTGGCACCAGCAAACATTTCCCTCACCTCTGCTGATGATGTCACAAGCAGGGCATCAAAGAGGCTGGTTATGTAACCAATGAGCTGAAGAGCAGATGACAGTGAGAAAAGTCAACACTGGCCATGGCAAACAATGCACCATGGAATCAACACTTTGCCATGAAATGGGAAAATTTAGCCTTTAAATCTGAAATTGATAGAAGTGCTCAGCTGGTCAGGCAACATGTCTGTAACAGCAATGTAAATTTAACATTATGAACATTCAAGAAATGAAATCAATTTGAGCAAATGTCATAAGGTGGTTGAAAGTCAATTTTGTTCCTAGGTAACTATGAGCTCTCCACCATCTCTTCACTGGCAGCCAGGCACATTGACACTGTCCTGATCCTCAGAGCTTTCTCTCCTCCACTTCAGATGACAGCTCAATGGTTAGCACTGCTGCCTCGCAGCACCAGGGACCTGTTCGATTCCAGCCTCGGGTGACTGCGTGGAGTTTGCACATTCTCCCTGTATCTGCGTGGATTTCCTCCCACAGTCCAAAGATGTCTGGGTCAAATAAATTGGCTATGCTAAATTGCCCATAGTGATAGGTACATTAGTAGGGAGTAGGCGGCTGGGTATGGGTGGGCTACTCTTTGGAGGGTTCGGTGTGGACTTGGGCTAAAGGGCTTGTTTCTGCACTGTAGGGAATCTAATCAAAAGGTAATGAAATAAAATAGAATCAACCACGTTAGGTACATGTAGCACAATGTGAAAGATTTCTCCAGAGATACAGCCAAACCTACTATGTTCTCCAGGATCTTCTCTTTTTATTTCTTCACAATCATGTTGGGAAATGATTGGCTGATTTAATTGAGGCAGCAGTGTTCCCAGCACTAATATTCCTCTCACCAAGGCCAAAAGAGGCATCTTTGGTAGGCAGTGGGACCTGGAGATGCATTTTGCCTGTTGCCAAGTCTGCAGGAGCTACCACCCCAATTAGAAGACTAGCAGCTCAGCAATCTCAGTAGTGATGTGCACCTGGAAGATGGGGTCATATCGATTGCCGTGTGCTCTTGCAGGCAGTTAAGGATCACTGAGGCCAAGATGTGCCGTTGTCACGGGAGTGACTATTGACACTAGGGCTCCTCCATTGCAAAACATTCTTAAAATGAAGGGACCCCCAGAACTTGCTAAGAGGCTGTCAAAATTTACCCCTTACAATGTTTACCTCTTCCACATTGCAGAGGGACAGTAGGCCTTCTGCTACTTTAATTCTGATCCATTTTAACAGCTTTCTACCTTTTCAGTTCATTACCAATGGGTTGGCAATATTTAGGCTATTTGATCCCAACTGCCTCCACTCAGCCCCAGTAGAACTTTAACTTCTAAGGCAGTGCCTTTCAATGTCTCAAATACATTTTTAAGTTTCATTGTTCCTTCTCAACTCCAATGCCTCCAAATCTCATCTTTGAATTGGCCCTTTAAATACTTGCAGATCCTCTTCATATCTACTGCTGCTGATTGGACATCAACATAGAAATGCAAATATAATCAAAACTAAAAGAACTATGGATGGTGTTAATCAGAAAGAAAAACAGAAATTGCTGAGAAAGCTCAACAGGTCTGGCAGCATTTGTGCAGAGAAATCAGAGTTAACCTTTCAGATCCAGTGACCCTTCCTCAGAAGGACCTGAAACATTAATTCTGATTTCTCTTTTGCCATTCCTGCTGAGCTTTTCTAGCAATTTCTGTTATTGTTTCTGAATGTAATTAGAATGATGTGAGTGCACCAAAAAAAACACTGATATGCATGACAAATTTACTTCCAGATTTTCCCAAAAGTGTCTTGTTTAATAGTGGGAATGCAGAATGTTTTGTTTCAAAGAGTTTTGTTCCAGATTATATCAGAGGCTGTTTGCCCTTTAGAAAGGAAACTCTATTTCCATAATGGAAAGTTTATGATTTCAGTTTGATAATGAGCCACCTTATTTAATGGAATGTTTATGTTTATAGTTTCATCATCAACATTGGTATTTACAGAATATGTCTGGAAGGTGGATGAGTATTTTAAAATTCCTTAGTCCCTTGTTTCAGTGATAAATGGTTTTGCCATGAGGCTACTTAACTTCTTCATAAACATAATAAAACAGTTCTTTTTTTGTAAATTTAGCATCCATCTCTGTTTTTACTTTGTCTTTAATTCTAATTTATTACTTTTTGATTATATTATATTGGTCATTATCTTTCAAAAGTATTTCCTGAATGGAAAGACATAAATGCAAGTCTGTCTTTCAAAAGGAATGGGACACTTTTGTGAAATAACGCAACATGTAAGATGGTGAATCAATAGCCTGATTGGCATTGCCTTCAAATTTTCTCTTCTCTAACTTAAATAGTTTCAGACCACTTGCTATCACCAATTTTACACCATCACAAAGAGTCCAAGTTACCCAACATTGAGATAGCATAATTTTAAAAAGTATTTGTTTTGTTTTAGCATAATGTCAACCATATAACAGTAAACACAGCTGGGAATCTAATATCATGTACATACAATCACCCTTTCTGCAAATAGTAAAGCTATAGTAATATTCTTTATATCCTAACTTTCCACAACAACTGCCGAACTATTTATATACTTTTTTCTGCTGTTATGCATGGTATTTATGTGCTGGACAAACTAAGTCTAACCCAAGTAATCAGAAGCTGCGTTATGTTACAGTCTGTATTCTGCAGTTTAAATGTGAAAACTATAGCTCCAATATGATCTACTCTGAGATTGATAGCATCAGTCTCTGCTTACAAACTACGCACTAGGCTGCAGTGCAACAAAAAACCATTTTAATGTGCTGCTGAGCGACTGTGTAAATCAACTTTTCCTTTACGATATAAAAATTCAATCAAATTTGGTTCTGTTTCAGGGGCTGGTTAGTTCAGTTGACTAGATGGCTAGAGTGTGATACAGAATGATGCCAACAACATGAGTTCAATCCTTCCCACTAGCTGCAGTTGCTTTCATGACTTTGCAGACTGGTGTTACTCAAGCTATGTCTAGTCAATTATCTCTCAATTGAAAAGAAATGGTTATGACTAAATGTCTTGATGTAGTTCTGCTTAATTAAAAATATTTTATTCTAATTAAAAATATTTCTAAATCCAGGTCCCTTTCATTTGCTACTCAAAATCAAATCACCATTTCAAATGAAGATAAAATGCACAATCAGCATGATCCTCTATCCTATACATTAATATGATGAAGTGTTCAAGCACATGACACAAATATTTCAAACTGTTTCCTTATTTCCTTACTCTATCACTATTAAGGCTGAATTACCTTGTTCCAGGTACAAGAGTAAATAAATAGTCCAGTCTTTGGTTAAACTTGTTCATGATCCATGAAGTTATCTATGTAAAACAATTATGGCCTCAAATTTGTTGGTCAGGCATTTCACTCAGTTTCTAGAAGGTCACATTGTGACAAGAACAGATTTTACATTTTTAAAAAGTGCATTTACTAAAATACAAAATATAAACTGAAAAAGACCAATTTTGCATCCTTGTAAGTTTTTGGGGATGAATTTTGAGAAGATTTGTAGCTCAGGTGCAAGTTTGCTCGCTCAACTGGAAGGTTTGTTTTTAGACATTTCGTCACCATACTAGGTAACATCATCAGTGAGACTCCGGTGGAGCACTGGTGATATGGCCTACTTCTTATTTATGTGTTTAGGTTTCCTTGGGTTGGTGATGTCATTTCCTGTTCTTTTTTATCATCCCAACACCCACAAACGGAACTGCATTTGAACATTATTTCAATGAGTCACTGCACACTAAAGCACAGAGGACCTGCAAAGAGCAGAGAAAAATCACCTATACAGTGTATTCAAAAAGAACAGGTACCCAATGAACACAGTCCACCGATTTCTCAGCAATAATCCCAAACAAGCAGACAAAATGCATCCAGAAACCCTAGCCACTCTCCCCTACATCAAGGACATCTCAGAAATGACTGCCAGATTACTCAGACCTGTTGGCATCATGGTAGCCCACAAACCCACCAACATATTAAAACAGCAGCTAATGAATTTGAATTTATACAGACAACAAGCTCACTGATGATGTTACCTAGTATGGTGTTGCAACATCTGAAATTCAACCTTCTCGCTCAGTGAGCAAACTTACATCCTGAATCTTATTTTTGTGTGGATAAATGTCAGGCTTGTTGAGTTTCATAGGGGCTTTCTGTTTGAGAGCACTCAAGAGCTTTCTTTGCTTTTCATATTAAACTCACTTCATTAACTACTTCCCCTGCTCCAATTGTGACCCTGTCATCCAATGGTGATCCTGCTCAAATGGTGACCCTGTTATCCAATGGTGACCCTGCTCAAATGGTGACCCTGTCATCCAATGGTGACCTTGCTCCAGTGGTGACCTTGCTCCAATGGTGACCTGGCTCCAATGATGACCTTGTCATCCAATACTAGCCCAATTCCACTACCCTCTGTAGGCAGAAGAACCCACCACAACCCAAATATCCCATAATTAAGCAGCAGTGCTATTATTAAAAGGTTGTTCTGGATCTAGACAATCTGTGTCAGTGTGGAACTGCCCCACACTGTTTCTGATATTTGCTCCAATATGACAGATAAAGGGAAATTGGCACCTCCCGTTATGGACAGATACCTAGAGGTCCTGGTGGATGGGGTGGTACAGATGAAGGATATCATTTTCCCCATGACCAGCAGAGGACACCATGACAACAGAACATGCCAGCTTGGTTTAATGTTGCCACATGAATCACTATGTTCATGGCCTTCTGGAGGAATGTCCAGCACTTCTCCATTCCACCAGGGTAAGTGCCACCATCTTCTCTCTGCTACCTCACACTCACTCTATCTCTGTTACTATGCCCACCTCTCACCAAAGCTCATGATATACAAATCTCACTGTTTTCTGCAACATGGTTACCTCATTCACTCTCATCCATATAATTGCTCACTGTACTGTCCCTTCATGCTCTCTGTGCTGCCTACCCACTGCCTTGGAACAAGAAAGGACAATAAATGCTGGGTCTAACTGCTAATGCTCGCACCTCATCAATAAATAAACAAAAGCTCACCATCTTTCTCTTATCTGCAGCTGCACTAACAACTTAGCCACCCATTTTTATTTTCTTTAATCCATTCCTTTCTCTCATTCCAGGCAGAAAGAGCCAAGACTGTATGTACTGCCTGACATTTTGTTCCTCATCTCTTACAAGGAGGCAATCCTGACACTGATTGCCCTGAGTGGCTAACTGTGTCCAATCCTTTTAGATTAGATTACTTACTTACAGTGTGAAAACAGGTCCTTCGGCCCAACAAGTCCACACCGAACCGCCGAAGCGCAACTCACCCAGACCCATTCTCCTACACTTATCCTTCACCTAACACCATGAGCAATTTAGCAAAGCCAATTCACCTAAACTGCACATTTTTGGACACCTGGAGGAAACCCACGCAGAAACGGGGAGAATGTGCAAGCTCTACACAGTCAGTCGCCTGAGGCAGGAATTGAACCTGGGTCTCTGACGCTGTGAGGCAGCAGTGCTAACCACTGTGCCACCGTGCCGTCTTTGGACTGGTATCTGAGACTGCCCTTGACCAGACTGAACAGTGTCTCCCTTGATTTGACTGATCACTGCTGACACCTGTGACAAGCTTGCTGCATTTGTGTCTGCACTAAATGGCAAATCAATACAGAAGTACTGTAAAATGGTATCGCTGGCTGAGGGGGCAAATTGTAAAATGACAGAGCAGGGCAAGGAAGACATAGGTGCTGTGAGCTCAATGTATGCAAGTGCTACAAGAGCAAGTGGCAGTCCTCAGTCACAGACTGAACTGGATGTCTATCCATGTGCAGAAAGTGTCATTTCTGTAGTGTTGCAATGATAATTGGCAGTCTGCCCTGAAGTGCAGCATAGCATTGCAGAAGCGAACTGTGGGTGAATTGGAGATATGCCATGATGTTGCAAGGAGAGTGGTACATGTTAGATGTTAGTGGCAGTGGATGTGGGCAGTGTGCTGGGTGTCCAAGATGGAAGACAAGAGATGCAATCAAAGACCTGGAGTCTTCAGGCATCTGCTCTCACTTTCAGGAATTGACATCTAGTTTCCTCATGGAGAAAGTGCGGACTGCAGATGCTTGAGATCAGAGTTGAAAAATGTGGTGCTGGAAAAACACAGCAGGCCAGGCAGCATCCGAGGAGGAGGAGAATCGACGTTTCGGGCATAAGCCTGAAGAAGGGCTTATGCCCGAAACGTCAATTCTCCTGCTCCTCGGATGCTGCCTCGCCTGCTGTTTCTCCAGCACCACATTTTTCAAATCTAGTTTCCTCATGTTCATTGGAAAAATAAGAAATTCCATATTAATGAGATGAGATTTACAGTTAATGAGACCAAGAACAAGCAATAATCCTTATTAATAGGCATCTCACTGCTTCCTGTATGAGTCTTATCCTGATGCCCAGTACTCTGTTTCAAAATGCAACAAGTTGCTCATGACGTCTAAAAAGGTTACATTTCAGTTATCATGCGATTTTCCTAAATTTCTCAACAAAGCCAACATTGTTCAGAGTTCTTGATTTCAAATAAACAACACAAAGTCTTCCAAATGCACGCAATTATGTTTAAAGCCAGAGCATGTCATTTATACGCAAATGCAAGGTTGACTCATCTGTGCCACTTCAAAATACTTACTATTGAGCAATCCTTGACAATGCCTATACTCTGTACGCTGCTAAAAGTTTTGCTTAAATAAATGATATTGTATAAAGAGATGCTATAACATACATGGTAATTTCCAATAGTAGAAGTGTATTTCATATGCAGAATTGAAGCTGATACTGTTGCACTTTTCATTTAGGAGCTAGGTGTCATTTACACTGGAGAAACTATGCTATAATTTGACTAAGCGAGATTGTTTAAAGTGAGGTAGAGGCCACGTGACATTGGCAAAGCAGCCAGTGTACTAAGTATTTAGAGACATAGAGATGTACAGCATGGAAGCAGACCCTTCTTTATTATCAAATAAAGGCATGGATTATTCTTTGCAATTACAATTATGCAAATTGCTCAATATACATTATTACAAAAAAAAACCTTTCATGAACAAAACAGTGTTAACTCCAGTCAGTTCCACTTTCATAGAATCATAGAATCCCTCTAGTGTGGAAACAGGCCATTCAGCTCAACAAATCCACACCGACACTCTGAAGAGGAACCCACCCACGCTACGCTATTATCCTATATTTATCCCTGACTAATGCAGCTAAACTACACTTCCCTGAACACTATGGGCAATTTAGCATGGCCAATTCACCTAAACTGCATATCTTTGGATTGTGGGAGGAAACTGGAGCACCAGAAGGAAACCCATGCAGACATGGGGAGAATGTGCAAACTTCACACAGTTGCCCGAGGCTGGAATTGAACATAGGTCCCTAGTGCTGTGAGGCAGCAGTATTAACCACTGAGCCACTGTCTTCAAAAGATTGAATCAAGTTAGTGCGACATAATTTCCCATGCACAAAGCCATGTTGACTGTGCCTAATTTGTCCTTGCCTATCCAAATGCTTGTAAACTTTGTCCCTCAGGATTCCTTCCAACAACTTGCCCACCACCAATGTCAGGCTCACCAATCTATAGTTCCTTGGCTCTTCTTTATCACATTCCTTAAATAGTGGCTGAAACAAGTGTAGGAATCCTACAGAACCATTTTTGCCAAAACTATTGGTGTTTGCTGAAAGGTTCCAAGTATCCAAATGCTACCTTGTTGTGTACCTAGACTTTCAAACATAATTTGATGGAAGTGGTACAGAACATGCTAGTCAGCAAAATTAAAGTTCATGAAATTAAAGGGCAGTTGCAAGATGGATACAAAAAAATGGCTTAGTTTCAGGAAACAGAATGCAGTTCAATGTTTGTGAGAAGATTTGTAACTCGTTTGCTCGTTGCTGTGGTTCTGTTTGCCGAGCTGGGAATTTGTGTTGCAGACATTTCGTCCGCTGTCTAGATGACATCCTCAGTGCTTGGGAGCCTCCTGTGAAGCTCTTCTGTGATGTTTCCTCCAGCATTTATAGTGGTTTGTCTCTGTTTTTGTTATCCATTTTTGGCGATACCCCCCCCCCCAATTTCATCAACAGATGCCTAAGGGAAAGACAACAGAATGAGGACATACCACACTTGCTGCATGAAAAAGATTTTCCTTATGTTGTCATTGTTTCATAAATCTGTACCATCTTATTCTTGATTGTGAACAGTTTCTCCCCGTTTTTGGCGATACCCCTGCAATTTCATCTACAGATGCTGAAGGGAAAGACAACGGAATGAGGACATACCACAACCCAAAGGACTAGCCACGTTACCATACATTAAGAACATTTCTGAACTGACAGCCAGACTACTATGACCACTAGGACTCATAACAGCACACAAACCAACAGCCACTCTCAGACAACAACTCACCAGGACGAAGGAGCCGATACCCAGCATGAGCAAAACCAATGTAGTGTACAAAATCCCATGCAAGGACTGCACAAAACACTACATAGGACAAACAGGAAGACAGCTAATGATCCACATCCATGAACACCAACTAGCCACGAAACGACACGACCAGCTATCCTTAGTAGCCACACACGCGGATGACAAGCAACATAAGTTCGACTGGGACAATGCTACTATTATAGGACAAGCCAAACAGAAAACAGCCAGGGATTTCCTAAAGGCATGGCACTCATCCACGGAATCTATCAACAAACACATCAACCTGGACCCAATATACCGGCCACTGCAGTGGACAGCTGGAACTGACAACCGGAAGCGGCAGAGACAAACCACTATAAATGCCGGAGGAAACATCACAGAAGCGCTTCACAGGAGGCTCCCAAGCACTGAGGATGTCACCTCGACAGGGGACGAAACGTCTGCAACACAAATTCCCAGCTCGGCGAACAGAACCACAACAACAAAATGCAATGGTTAATAGTCCTTCTTCAAACTGGAGGAAGGTTTGGAGTGGACTTTTCAAAGGGTCAGGATGTTAATCTTCATGATATATATATATATGAATGACTCAAATCTGCCGTATTGGGCACAAATTCAAAAATCTGCTGAAGTTAATAAACTTTGAAGTATTGTAAGCTGTGATGAGGATAGCGTACAATTTCAAAAGACACTAATAGGAATGACAAATGAAATTTAATGCAGTGAAGTGAGGGTAGTAGGAATGTTAAAATTCCAGATTCCAATTTGTTGATTATGCAAAAAATATTTATACTAACATGACGCACTGTTAAATCCCAGATATCATCAATCTTTCAAATGCAACGTATACATCATTTTTAAATCTTAGACTCCCTACAGTGCAGATTGAGATCAGTCAGCCCATTGAGTCTGCACTGACCCTCTGAAGAAAATCTCACCCAGAACCATCCTGCCATTCCATCCCTGTAATCTTGCATTTCCCATGGCCAATCCATTACCAATCCACCAAACCTGCACATTGTTGGACTGTGGAAGCAAACCGGACAACCCAGTGGAAACCCACGCAGACATGGGGAGACTGTGCAAACTCCACATGGGCAATCATCAAAGCTTGGAATCAAACTTGTGCCCCTGGCACTGTGAAGCAGTAATTCTTGCCACTGTGCCATATGTCTCCTAACGTTACATTGTCGTTGGCTGTTCTTCTGATTTATATTTGTTCCTAGGAATATTCATTCTCTGGGAAATTCCTTCTTGTGCTGAATGCTGTTGCTGTGGTAACTATTGTTGCTGATCCATTTCAGTTGCTGGGGAGCAGTGGATCTCTGAATTGATGGTCATTCTGTGCTGTGCGCACAGAAATATGATAGATATATTTTGATCTGCTACCTGCAATGAAGGAACAGCTTCTGTAGATGTACATACAAGTTTGTAGTTGCAACAGTATGCCTGGTGATTCACATTTGTTGTGCATGAAGTGGCAGGTGTTCCATACCGATCCTCAGATACTACCAATGCTGACTTTTATTGAGAGTATTGAATATTTTCACTCTGACTTTATGTCCAATGCTCAGCTGTGGCAATGAATTGGCAGTTTTATCAATGTGAAATTGTTTTCTGTTGTTATTTAGTCACTACTCCGACTAAAATAACCTTTCTAATTTTGGCTTCCGTATTTGTCTCCCTGATGGAAGAGTACTTTGGGTGAGGTATGATATTAATATTTGGACTGGACAAATTTTCATGCCTTCGCTAGGTGGATTTCTCAAATCTAGATTTGCTTGATATCTTTATGCTCTGTTTGGTAACTTTTACTGCTGCATCAGCTTGAGTGGGGACAGTATGGAGAATGAAGCATGGTGTTAAATTTCCCAATCCTTCACAAAACATCTGAACATCACTTGTGAATTGATTGCCATTAGCACTCATCATAATGTTTGTCTGGAATGCTATCATTATTGAAATGTATTTTCAGTCATTCCACAATCTCACTGGTAGTCATGGATGTCAGTTGGTCTAATTCCCAGTCAGCAGAATATAATGAATAGGCCCCCTTTCATTCACCTTCGATGGTTTGCATTGCCCTCAATGGGCTTGGCATGTAAGTGATTCAATTGGAAATGTGGGTGATTTACTGATGGTGGTTAATAGATTAGATTCCCTACAGTGTGGAAACAGGCCCTTTGGCCCAACCAGTCCACACCAACCCATTTCCCTCTGAATGATGCACCTAACACTACAGGAAACTTAGCATGGCCAATTCACCTAAACCTGCACATCTTTGGATTGTGGGAGGAAACCGGAGCACCCGAAGGAAACCCACACAGACACGGGGAGAATGTGCAAAATAGATGGAGACAAATGCCATAGGTGAGTTGGTGATGGAAAAAAAAATGTTCAGTTGTGTGTAAGAGAACTTCTGAATATAGGATTTTTTAATTTGAGAGGGAAATGTCTACTCCAAGTTTCATGCATAGTCTGTCTGGGATGACGTGTTATAAGTGGCACTTTTCCTTTCTTGGCTTGGTATTCATTATAAGCATTGGTTGATGCTCTGTTGATGCTTTATCTCTGTTCATTAGGCCACATCTCTTGAATCAGATGACAATTTAAAGGAGAATTTTGCTAACAATTCATGAATCCAACAAATTGTCGCAGTGTTCTCCTATCTGTTAGTCATTGTCTCTTTAGCATAGTTCTCACTTTGCCAAGAATTGTGCAAAGCTTTATCTCTGTCAGTGAATGCAATGTGAAGATCAAATCTTATGAATTTTATTCAGCCATCTTCAATAGCATCCTTTTCTTGTTCAAATTCAGGTTCATTTGCTAAGTGCTTACATTTGTACCAGATTCTGTCCATGATCTGTGAACGCTTCAATTGTATCTGCACATCCATAAATTAGCAAATTGTCCACAAAAGCTTCCATTCCAGGAAGTTCACTGATCATCTCATGATGTCTGTATTGGTGCACTTCTGGAAATGCCAAACAATGTACACAGCAAACTGTGTTTGAAATGTAATTAGAAAACTATTGCTTTCACGGAGCTTCATTTGTCAGTGTCCATCCTTTGCATCCAGGGTAAGAGCTTTGCCTTGGTAAGTTGTGGCAAAATTTCTTCAGGGCTTGGTATGAATTATTGAGGTCTCTTCAAAGCTTCATTGAAATCTTCTGGATATCTGTATTCTCTCAATTTTCTTGTTTTTGTTCACTGCTACTTTGCTGCTAATCAGTTCTGTAGATGTTTTCGTTTTTTTGATTACTATACTCTTTTCCATCTGTTCTATCTTGGTTTTTCAGGATGGACTTGATGACAGCTGGAACTTTCCTGAGCAGATGCTGAATTGGTCTGACACTTTTATCTAATTGAAGATGAAGACAATGAAAACTGGTAAATACATCTTTGTAATACTTTATGATCTATGAAGCAGTCATTGGCTGAGTAAACTGCAAAACACCACACATTCCCTGGCGCATTCAGGGTGACTAGCACAAGCTGTTCACTTGCTTCAGCAGAGACAGATGGGCTTTGTTTCTGGTCTACTAGTTAGAACTCCTGATTTTCACTCTTCACATTGCATTGGGGTTTCAGGTTAATTTGTTCACCTCACTTGAATATCATTCCATCATATATCTTCAATCTTACCTATAAGGCTTTCATTTCTGGGTCACCATCTTGACCTGCTTTGTACAAGTCTGCAAAGCTCATAATGTTGCTTTAAGCACCATTTCTATCTGGCACTTCACATTCACTTGATGTTCTCCTTCTGCAGTCATCTTAGTAATAGTCACAAGACATTCATCATATTTAGACTTGACAACACCAAACTGTTGCATGGTGAAGAGTGATTTATCAGAATTATTGGCTGAGACCTCTCAGGCAGCCATCTCTCTGCTTCTTTCTAGTTAAAGTGAGTCAGCTATTGCAGCCAGAACACTTCTTCCCCTATCATCCCCCTCTCTGGTGTGGATCTTTCTGCAGGTTCTTCTGAAAATATTTCTTCCTTTTTTCCAATATATTGTTCTCATTCATAGAAGCATAGCATCCCTAAAGTGTGGAAGCAGGACATTTGGCCTACTTAGTCCACACCAACACTCCAAAGTGCATCACACCCAGACCTACCCTGTGACCCTATCCCCATAACCCAACATTTCTCATGGCTACTCCACCTAGCTTGCACATCCCTGGACACTATTGGCAATTTAGCATGGCCAATCCACCTAAGGTGAACCTCTTTGGACTGTGGTAGGAACCAGAGTACCAGGAAGAAACCCACACAGAGAAGGAAAGAATGTGCAAACTCCACACAGACAGTCACCCAAGGCTGGAATCGAACCTTGGTCCATGGCACTGTAAGACAGAAGTGTTAACCTTGGGACATCTGTCAGTATAATACAAACCCTAGTCCATTCTCCCATTAACTAACTCTAACTTATTATTGATTATTGACTACCTCAGAACTTCTACACCCTGTTGATAGCCTTCTTAAGTATAGGTTTATCCTCTCTCAACAGATAAATGATATCCTCTGTCATATGCTTAAGACAATCCTATTTCAGATAGTATTATTTGTCTGTTTTCCAAACACAAATGATTCAGCTAATATTAGTAGGGTCACATTCAATCAACATTCTTCCTCTTTCCTTGCGTTCTTATATTGATTAAATACTGTGCATAAATAACATTGTGTTTCTATATGATTCAAAGCATACCTTTAAAGCCTGGAAAATCTCTCTTATATGGCTTTTATGTTCTGAAGTGAGAGCTAGGCTGAAATATAGCAGAGCTTTCCCCAACACTAATAGCAGGGTTGTCACTCTAATTTGCTCCATCTCTTTATTTGGTTCTGGAGCTATTTCATTGTTTTGTTACTGAGAGTAAAAATATTCAAATTTTGCATGATGTTTCCTTTGATTTCAACAAGGACGGGGATTGGAAAATGGCACAGGTGTTTTGACTCACCCAGTAAATCAAACTTGCACACTATTTTTATTCTTCTTTGATGTTGCTTTCAGTGTCTACATCACTGAAACTTCACACATTTTCAATATCATTCTTGATTCCACTTTTCAATGATACATATAATGGTTGATATAATCTGCATACAAAAGCCCTTACAGCAGAGATATAAATCTCATGACTTCAGCAAGTCAGCCTGTAGGCGAAGAACAATTTCACTAAATAAGGAGGAGTTGAATCTGAAGGGAAGCTCGGGATTACAAAATGAGTGGGACAAAATAAATCAGTATGTCAATAATACTTAGATCAGGCAAGTGTAACCACAGAAGGAAAAAATGAATCACTTCATTAATGGTATGGAAATAGCCAATGGTGTCATAGAGTCATATAGCACAGAAACAGACACTTTGGTCCAATTTGTCTATGCTGACCAGACATCCCACTCTAATGTAATCCCATTTACCAGTATTTGGTCCACATTCTTTCCTATTCACATTCCCGTCCAGATGTAATGTTGCAATTGTACTCGCCTCCACACTTTCTTTGGCAGCTTGCTCCATACAGGCACCACCCTCTGCATGAAAATGTTACCCCTGCTTTTAAATCTTTATCCTCTCGCCTTAAACCTATGACCTCTATTTTTGGACTCCCCCACCCTAGGAAAAAGACATCATCTTATCTATACCCCTCATGATTTTATAAAACCTCTATAAGGTCATCCCTCAGCCTTCAACACTCCAGGGAAATCTTTGCAGACTTGGTGATTTTTCATTAGTCATTGCTAAGGAAAAATTAAAATAACATGTGGAATACTGAAGCATAATACAAAAATGACAGGATGCAACTAATAGAAAATCATGCTCAAATGGATAATATTGTTTTGTCAGCCAAACTATTGATATGATAACTACTGTGACTGTAACTCTGGTTGGAAAAGTCAATAAGATATTCAAATAGAAGATCAGATGCAGAATCATGATGCTGCTCGATCAAAAGAAGAATATTTGTAGAAGCTTGGACTATCAGATGATAAGAGAATAATTGGTAAAGTATGCTGATTTATTCTAGTCAAAAGAAACTCAGGCGATTCAAGCCAAAAAAAGGCAAATTGGTGACTAATCTAATTGTAATGTTAAAGGATTAAATTGTACTATCTCTCTGGACATTAATGTAATGCTCAAGGGTTAAGCTCTACTGTTTTTCTTCAAGAAGCTGAACATTCTGGAAGTGGGTGGGCACGACATTCTGTCTCACAGACAGCATGCAGGAATGTGGATGATTATCCACTGTAATTCACACTTCATTTGGGCAGCCATTTACTACTATTCTACTTCTATTATCGAATTAAAATCTCATTCAATCCCTTCCGTTCAGAAATGCTTTCATAGCCATCCCCGAGCCAATCAAATTCATTTGTGTGATCATCCCCCCATAGCTAGGACATATCACACCTACATTGTCTTGGGGAATCACTGAGTCAGGGAATTGTTTGCATAATGATTCCTCAGGATTAGGGCATTTACATGATCTCTGATTACCTCATCCTACCATGTATCTGGGGTAACATGTGATTATGGGGGAGAGTGGCCAGAGTACCTGTGAGCATTACCAACTGACCTGTAGAAAGGAGGTGTGTTTTCTTTGCTCGGGGCCTCATTTGACTCAACTTTGCACACCTGTGAGGAGGGTCAAAGGGGGTCACCTTGCTTTTATAGGCGTTAATAAACTTTAACTGTTTGTAGAAGTTGGTATGTGCAAATTACATCTCATGTGTGAGACCTCAGGAAAGGAACCTAACATAATGAGGTTCTTCTTACAAAAATACCAGCTAAAGAATGAGATGGTTTTTCAGGTGAAATAATGGTGGCAAAAGGCTTTGATTATTTAATAAATAATTAGACTGAATGATATATACACTTGTAGGGAGGAGGATGGTCAGGTTTTTGTAAAGGATTTTCATAAAACGACTTTCACATAAAATTATGCATACTACATAGATATAGATTAATATTGACTATATCAGTAACAAATAGTACCTTCTCAACTATGTAGACAAGCAACATAATCAGTTGACTGTGCATACAATTTGACACTGAACATTCACAATTCATTTAGCATTAGCTGTGAGTGCGATATCAGATTTTTACTGAGAAGCATTTGCAATTTTTGAGAAGATTTGTAGCTCAGGTTGAAGTTCAGGTTGTAAGTTTGCTTGCTGAGCTGGTAGGTTTGTTCTCGAATGTTTTGTCACTGCCTAGGTAACATCATCAGTGAGCCTCTGTTAGAGCGCTGGTGTTCTGTGCCACTTTCTATTTAAATATCTTGGTCTGTTAAGATAGGTGTTATCATTTCTGGTTCCTTTTCTCAGAGGTTGGTAAATGAGGTCCAACTCGATGTTTTTGTTGATAGAGTTCTGGTTTGAATACCAGGTCTCTAGGAATTCCCATGCATGTCTCTGTTTAACCTGTCCCAAGATGGATATATTGTCCCAGTCGAACTTCGTCTCTGTATAAGGATACTAGCGATAGCTGGTCATGTCCTTTGATGGCTCCTGTATCCTAGTGGCTAGTTTCCTGCCCATCTGTCTGTGTTTGTTGTAGTCCTTGCAGGGTATTTTGTAAATGGCATTCAATTTGATGGTTGTTGGTACAGAGTCCTTTAGTTTCATCAGTAGCTGTTTCAGTATGTTAGTAGGTCTGTGGGCTACCATGATGCCAAGATGTCAGAGTAGTCTGGTAGTCATCTCCGAGATGTCTTTGATGAGTTGTAGTGTGGCTAGAGTCTCTGGGCATATTATGTCTTCTTGTTTGGGTTTGTTGTTTAAGAATCGGTGGACTGTGTTTATCAGGTGCTTGTTGTTCTTGAATACAGGCATTTCTCTTCTGCTGCTCATAGTTCCTGGGTGCTGCAGTGTGTTGTGGCCTGTTTAAATTGAGTCCTGATTCAAGTCCGTTTGTGAGAGTTAGGATGATTACTCCTGTAGTTGAGTATCTGATCTGTGTGTGTTGTTTTCCTGTAGATGCTGGTCTGCAGTTCTGTATTGCCTGTTCGTTCCACTGTGACATCTAGGAAGGGAAGTCTGTTGTTGTTCTCTTCCTCCTTGGTGAAATTTATGCCAGTAAGATTGTTGTTAATGATATTGTAAGTTTCCACTAATTTGTTCCATTTCCTGATGTCAAAGGTGTTGTCCATAGAGTGGACCCAAAGTTTGGGTTGATCGTGGGAAGGGATGTTCATTTTAGTCTCTGCATCACTGCTTCTGCTAAGAATCCTGATACTGGTGATCTTATGCATGTCCCATTGATTTGTTTGTAGGTCTTGCCCTTGAAGGTGAAATGGGTAGTAAGGCACAGGTCTACTAGTTTGAGAATGCTGTCCTTGCTGATGGAGTTGGTGCTGTCTGGTGTTTGTGTCCTTGGTTCATCTAGTAGTGAGGTCAGTGTTTCTTTGGCCAGGTTGATGTTAATTGATGTGAATGGGGGAGACCATGGAAGGAGACCATGGCTTTTATCTTGATGTCTTTGATGTATGGTAGTGTGGTTAGAGTCTCTGAGCATATTGTATCTTCTTGTTTGGATTTGTTGTTGAGAAGTGTATTCGTCATTCACAATTGATTTGGATGTTTATGCATTTGTGAAAAATATCAATCTGCATTACTTGCAGTCAAATATGTCTAAAAAAGTAGTTTACCTCTGCAGATGTAGCGTAATTGTAATCTCAATGGTGCACTTTATCATCCATTGAAAAATCTCAGCCAGTGATAAACTGAAATCAGACTTTCAGTAGTTGGTCCTTCAAATAAGCTCAACTAAATCAAACCCATTGGAGGAAAGTAAAAAGGATTTAATTTCAAGGTCTTCCTTTAAATGCTGCTCTAAAAGATTAAGACCATAGGACTGGGATCAGCATGTCCATGGTTTCTTTCATAGCATCCTAAGATATGATAAGCATCTTGTTTATTCATTTAAATTAGGCAACAACAAAGCTATAGTTCGATGACATTTAACTATTGCATTCTCAAAATTATTTCCTTAAGCCAGTTTTTTTACTTTAAATGTGTCAAACAATCAGATTGCTTCAAAAATAACCATAGCTACATAAGATCATTTATTTACAATCAGAATACTAGAAAAGAGACAGATCAGCTCAAACAGAAGAACATGTATTGACTGTTATGCAATTCATAAATCTCCAACTCTGTACTTTTTAAAAGCACTGTGATCGATATTGAATTTTAACAATAGTGTTACACAACTATTTGATAATGCAATAGAATCCTATTTAAGATAAGATGAAAGATGACATTTCAACCTGGTTCTCTGAAAAAGCTGGGTAATCGGTCTCACTTCCAATAATTCTTTCCTTATTGTTGTATAAATGTTTTCTCTTCAAGTATGTGCCCAAGTTACTAATCAATCTGCTTCCATTACCCTGTCAGGCAAATTATTCCAGATAGTAATGACCTGACACATAAACAAGTTCTCCTTATCTCCTGTTTTGTTTTTGCCAATTATTTTAAATCTTTTTGTCAAAATTGCTGTTATTAGAAACACTTTCTCTCACATGCTGTATCAAAGTTCCATATAATTTTGAATGTTTTCATTAAAACTCCCCTCAAAATATATCTGCTTGAATGAGAACAATCACGGCTTCTCTAGGCTCCCCACATAACTGAATCCTCAGTGATACCATTCTAATAAATCTCTTTGTCCAATGGAAATAAAAATAGGAAGACATGTCACCTGTTTTACACTCCACTGTTGTTGAGTTATGTTTTCTGTGGTGTCCCATAGGAACATTTGATAAATTATTCAGTGATTTTTAATGAAACCATTTGTGTACATAAGTTTTACAGAGGGAGGTTTCCTCCCACAGTCCAAAGATGTGCAGGTCAGGTGAATTGGCCATACTAAATTGCCCGTAGTGTTAGGTAAGGGGTAGATGTAGATGTAGATGTAGGGGTATGGGTGGGTTACGCTTCGGCGGGGCGGTGTGGACTTGTTGGGCCGAAGGGCCTGTTTCCACACTGTAAGGAATCTAATCTAATAAGCATGTTAGATGTTTATACAGTCAAGAAATATGTTTCTGAGAAAGTAGTTTTGATATTTCAGGAATTCTAGATATTCTGGAAAAGGTTGAATTATCTAACACTGCTATTTTATTGACAGAAGAAATTGCATGCTACTAATTTTAATAACATAGTTTCACAGTGGTAATGAGACCTGGAAGTTCAGATCATTGTCAAAGGCATTAAATGCTGCTTCAAAAGTTATGGAGAAGAATTAAATTTAGTGGAATCTCCTGAAATTATTTTATGAGAATATAGTCCACAAATATTAACAAACTAGGCTCAAATCTCTTGCTCAACTGTTTCATCGGAGGTCACTAATATATTTTAAATTAAGATAGCAGAGAGAGGAATTTCTGATTAACACTGTATTCTGAAATGCCAAAGAAAACTTCAGATTTGAAGTTCTGAATTAATGGAATTTTATGGGAATGTTTGATAAAATCTTCTGTACAATATGTATTGCAAGAACATTTAACTTGTGATTTCAATGTTAAAGATATCAGAAGTCTGGAATTATTTCATAACCTGAAACTACAAAATGAATTATCTATTTCAGAGGAAATTAAGAGTTTCAAGAAAATAAGAATTAGGAATTACTAATTTGTGAAGGCATTATAGCCTCCAAAGATTAAAATTCTCCATTGGGAGTTGTTAAGTTCACAGATTTGATTACATTTGATGGGGTATTGATTTGTGACAGCTCTCCTTCCTTCATTTTTTGTGAATTACTGCCACTGGAATTGTTTTTGCTGTTATCTGCAGTTAACTTAATTGGTAAGGCCTTGGAGACTTTAGTACTGGCTAGACAGCCACAAAGAAGTCGGAAGAAAGCCCGACGCATCTCTTTGCTTGCCAAAGTGTAGATGATGGGATTCATGCCAGAATTGAGGACTGCAACTGCAATAAACCAATCCTCTTGATACAATATACTACACTTATTTGGTTTACAAGCTACATCAAGGAGCAAGAAAATGAAAAGTGGGGACCAACATGCAATGAAAATTCCTACAACAATCACCACTGTCTTCAGCAGAGCCATCGATTTCTCTGAATTGTTTTTTGTAAATTTTCTGTTTGAAACTTTGCGGCTACTTGTCTTAACCAATATATAAATACGAGCATAAAGTATTACAATGGCCAACAAAATTGCACTGAAGATGCTGATGCAGAAGACAACATATGTTTTGGAGTAAAGTGGCAGGACTGTGGAACAGTCTGAGAAGTTACAGATACAATTCCAACCGAGGATAGGCAAGGCACCAAGTAAAATGGATATCAGCCAACAAGCACCAATGAGGAGGAAAACTCTGTACTTTTTACTAGCATCATAGGGCCGCATTTTTATCATAGTCATGTGTCTCTCGATTGCTATTGCTAGCAAACTAAAGGTGGAGGCTCCCAATGCTACAAACATACTTCCTTCCCTGATGAACCATACAGTTGTCGTGAGGCCAAACGTTTTATTTCCAGACATAAGAATGTTTACTTTGTAAGCTATTCCTGCCAGAAGATCGGATAGAGCTAAATTACCAATGAAATAGTACATGCGATTATGAAATTTGTTGTTTTTCCAAATGGCAAGGAGAACCATAAGGTTTTCAAGCACGATGAAGCTGCAGATGATCAGAAAGGCCACAGTAGTTAGGTCCATCCCATTGTTAGGTTTTCCTTTTTTGTTGAATTTCCCTGTGTAATTATAATGACTCTCAATGAGGTCTGTTTTGACGCACCCATTGCTGATGAGCATTTCAGCTGGAAGAGCGATTAAAGGCATGTTCGTCTTGAATCTTTTTTTGTACTGTTAGACCTTGTCCACTAGATGGAGCTTTGCCCCATTATTAATACAGAGCCTGAAGAAAGCTCGTGATCCATATTGTCAATGCTTCCAGCAAACATTGGCACAGTGCGTGAAACTTTAAAATCTGTAAAATTGAACACAATATTTGATCAATGTACTATAAATTTTCACGATATGCTGTTGACATACAGAACTGATTCCTATTGATCTGAGATAAAGCATCAAAGATTTCTTAAGCAATAAAGTACACAATATTCATTTGAAATGTCCTATTAAGAGTATGAAGACGTTTTGAAATGCCGAGTTCGTTTCATTAAGACAGGCCTAAAACCAGGTCAGTTTTGGAAATCATTGTTTGCATCTAAATGCAGAAAATTCCTTAGGTATGGATAGAGCTACGTAAGAACGAATGATTAATACATGAAACCTCAGAAATTATGGGATTGTTAGATATTTGAATTACCATTTGATTTATTTGCACTAGAGTCACATAGTTTACATCTAACTGCTTGCAGATGTCAGGCAGAAAGAACAGCAATCAACACCAAGATAACCTTTCTTGCGTGATTTTCATTCATTTACAATGTATTATTATATATACCATGTATATTCATAGTTCCATACTCCTAAATGCCTAAACAATTTGTGAAAATATCATGATGAAAGACAGATTTTGCTTGTACGGGGTTTATTTAAATTCTAAGTCAAGACTATTTGATTCAGAAAGTTGCCATTACTTCAATTATCAATTTACAATGAATTTTTTAAAAAATCAGGAAATAACAGAATTATAAAACATGCTTCTTTCTCGTGGCAACACTTGGCACTGATTCACTGAATATTTTACAGTTTGCGTTAAAGGTATGTAAAATAATTAGATCCCCAGCAACCCCCACCACCCCAACCCCACCACCCCCGCCCCAAACTTGGACTCGGCACTCAAATATCCCAGTTAGAGAAGTCAATGGGGCGAAAGAAAAATAGAATCGGATTCAATGAGTGTTGTTCTGTGAGATTCCCGTCCTCTATTTACAAATTCTTGCAGTGAAACATTAAAAGCCTTTGGAAGAAAGTTCATTAGACATTGGGATACTCGCCAAATGTACGTATTTACAGATGTCCTTAATATTGCAAAATCCCAATATTTAAGTAATTATCCGAATGTTTAAAATAAGTTTGTTGACCGTCTTTGTTTTTGTTTTGTAACACTTGAATAGCCTAACAATAACCTCAGATAGAAAAGATAACAAAAACGTCAGGCTCAGTGAACTTTAGAAAATAAAGACTCACCTTTCACATTATTTTTAGCTTTGGAGCCAGTACTTAACAAGTTAGTGTTTAGGTTCGGGGTGGTGCCTAGCCTCAAGTGTCCGAGTTTGCCCTGATCAGAATCGTTTTTAATTGTAGCGTTTTCAATTCAGAAATCATTGTTGCTTCAGTCTCGATACCTTTGCTGTTTTCCTGTGTTAAATTCGCACACCTAATTTTTCCCTTCAAATGCACTTCTTCGAAACTCCTCAGCCACGCCAAGGCTTTCCATTAAACATTCCCTGGTTTGTGTCAGTATTTCTCAATCTTGCTGCCGAGACACCTTTCGCTGTATCAAATTAATTGTGTGTGGGGGGGGGGTGGCATACACTTTTCCGGATCATTGCTTCTTCCGCAGACTCTTATTTTGAATAGCTTTGGATTTCATTCTTTTCAGTTTCAAGTTGCTGTATTTGTTTCGATCATTTGCTGTTCATTCCTTTAAGTAGCCTATTGCAGTTTTCCACTTTTTCTCTGTAGTGTTCTCAGTCCTTGCGAGTGCCCTTGTTGTTTGACTGTTGCAGTTTGCTGCTGTGTTCTTCGCGATTCTCACTCTGCCTTCCAGACTACGAGCTTCCACAAGTGTTATAGTCATGTCAGCCTGGTCGTTCTTGTTGTTCTGCCTCAGAGTTGGCGGCAGGTAACGCCCTCAGAGGGCAGTGTGTGACGTGCTAGTACGGCTCCAAGTTCTGACAGAGAAACCCAGAGTGCCAGGGAAAGTCTGCTTGGAATACACACATACAAACTCAAACAGCAAAGAGAAAGGAAGTGACAGTTAAAGAGAAAGAATAAACCGCTCGTAGATGACTGTGTTACATTTTATTGTGCAAAGCACATAATTTAACCAGGCGAAAAACTGAAAGTCAAAATAAAAAAGTCAACTTTTAGCTAAGATGGTGATAACAATTTGTTCTATATGTTTTATTCATAGCGTATATCTTAAATATTTAACTTGAATTTTATTTCAGATTTGCCCTGAAGTAAAATGCCAATTGCTGTTTTGAGTGACGTTTCAAAGGATTTTAATGGCAATAAGAAGGCATCATCAAACACAGACAGAGGCAATGTGTTTAAAGGGGAGGGGGGCGACTTATGCAGACAGGAATAATAAAGTCTACACAGTTTAGAAGTCTTAAGATATTAAATCTTTTCGAAACCAAGACCATTTCCATGTAATTGTTGACTAATCCTCAGCATTGGCGAAATGTGTAGATATCTTTGAATTCTTGGAGAATGGTTATTTTCCCAATATCCTCCCCACCCTGACCCCCCACCAGTATTGTACTGCATTCCAGTACAATGAGAAAAAAACACAAAACACAGAAGCCCTTCAGTTTTTACTTTCCAATCTATTTTCGTTTAGTCTGCTGTTCAAAAGCAGGAGTTGGAAAATAATTCAGTGTGTAATCCTGTGCCAATATTTTGGTTGTGTCAATTTTGCCAAATTTCACAGAAGGTCATATATGAATGGCTTTTTTTCTCTTTAGCTGTCATTTTCTTTCTTTTTTTGATTTTATATGTGTGCCTTACAGACTTGCTCTGCTTCTCTGAATAGTATATAGAATATTTTTAAACTAGAATTCCTGCAGTGTGGAGACAGGCCATTCAGCCCATCAAGTCCACACCCACCTTTCAAAGGGCATCTCACCACCCCCCCTCCCCCATTGTTTATTGTATAGCTGTAACCCTGCAGTTCTCATGGCTCACTCATCTAACCTGCACATTTCTGGATATTACAGGACAATTTAGCATGGTCAATCCACCTAACCTGGACATCTTTGAACTGTGGGAGGAAACTAGAGAACCAGAAGAAATCCACACAGAAACGGGGAGAGCATGAAAACTTCATACAGCCACCTGAGACTGGATTTGAACCCAGCTCCCTAGTGCTGTGATGCAGCAGTGTTAACCACTGAGCCACCATGCCATGAATTCCTGTTTCAGAATCCTTAATAGCACATCACACATGGTGAGAAACTGCCCTTTGAGGACGTTACCTACCGTCAACACAGAGATGGGATGACAAAAAAAGACCAGGCTCGCAAAGATATAATACATGAGGCCTAGTGAGATTTCTTGCTGCATTATTGTACACTTGCCTAATTAATGAGTTACCATATTCCATGGTGCTCTGCCCATCCAACACTAGCCTGATTCTTGTGCTCAGCGTAGATGGCTGAACTTACCAGCTATCTCAGAGTGGACCTGCATTCCTGGTGCCTGTGCCATCTTTCAATGTGCTGGGATGAAAGCTGCATCTTCCAAACCCATGACCATTTTAGGAAGATCTCTAGAAAAATGGGAACACCACCACCTACAAGGTCCCTGCAAACTACTCACTATTCTGATGTGGAAATGTATTGCTGCTTCTTCACTGGTGCAAGGTCAAAATCCTGGAATTCCCTCCCTCAGAGCATTGTGGTTCAACCTACAGCATATGGACTGTAACAGTTCAAGAAGGCAGCTCACCACCATCTTCTAAGGCCAACGAGGTACAGGCAATAAAATGCTGGCTAGTCTGTGATTTTCATGTTCCACAAGTGATTAAAAAGAAGTCTCCACAGAGTTGAGGGATGCACAGTAATGCTTGAAGAAGGTTAAGGACCTTTTCTGTTCAGCCAGGGCAAGTGCCACCATCTTCTGTTACATTACAGTCACTCTGCCCATGTTACTGCACTCACCACCAACCAAGGCTCATGCTCGATCACTCTCAATATTGCATACATCATCTTTTCTCATTCTCTCCTACCCAGCTCAAAACCATACATGGCTAACCATGCATACCATCTGCGTTGCCTATTCATTCATACAAGAGAGCTCAAGACTATTCCTTCATCTGCACCACCACTACAGCTGTATCACTGTTTTCATCTCACCCAATCACTCCCTTTCTCACATTCCAGGTGAAAAGTGCCTTAACAGAGAAAAGAGGGCCAAAGGGTCATGGGGAGTCTGATTTTTGATTCCTTAGCTTATGAAGAAATAATTTTGTTTCTTGCAAGAGAAGAGGATTATGCAAAATACCAAGATTTGTCCCTTCAAATGAGTAAATACCATTTGTCATTCCAGTGCAGCTCTTATATTAATCCCACTGCCTGTGTCATTCATTGCACAAACTGTAATCCTTGTCTGCTACAACTTCTTTCTTTTGTGTCTTTGAGGTACAGGTGGAAAGACTACATTCTCAGCAGATAAGCAGATCATCATAAAGACACACCAGCACCTCGAAGGAACAGTGTTCAGAGGCTGCAGAGCAAACATCAGCAGTGCTGCCTCCTGATATCCCTGCTAGTTCAAATACAGTGCATACAACAGGGAGAAAAGAATCTCTTGAACCAGCAAGTGAGTATTTTACTGCAACATCTCTGCACTTGGCTGAGAATGAAATGCCCCAGGTCACTGGCACTCAGTGGACTCCTGGTTATAAGATACCTGCTCAGGCCAAAGCAGGAGAGGACCACTTGGTGTCAGCAATCAGTGGCTTCGCCCATATGCAGCGGCAGACACAAGAGCAGCAGGCAGGCAAGTCGGAGCAATGGTCCTCATAGTCCAGAGGCAGCATGACTGAAGCAGTGCTCATGCCTCAGGAATGCAATCCTCTGGCTGCCGCCATGGTCAGGTGGTGGCTGCTATAGAAAGCCAGTTCAGCAGTCTCAGGGTCGGGTGGAAATGCAAATGGACTTGCATGCTCTTGCCCCAGCCAATGGTGCTCAGCAGTCAGTACCTGACCAGAGGAGAAACTCAACACAGGACCCTCAAGACACTCCAGAGTGTCTGAGCCTTCCATGTCCACCATACTGCCACTTTCACATTTGTGGAGTTTGTGCTGAGGAGTTCATTGACTTCTGGCAAGGACAGTCTCCAATATCTGGGCTTTCTAACAAAACCACCAGGTCATGGCAGGCTAATGCAAAAACTACGGAGGTATGGCATTGAGGGTGCATTAGAGGTTTGGATTAGGAATTGGCTGGCTGGAAGGAGACAGAGGGTAGTAGTTGATGGTATAGGTTCATCTTGGAGCGCAGTTACTAGCGGTGTTCCACAAGGATCTGTTTTGGGACCATTGCTGTTTGTCATTTTTATAAATGACCTGGAGGAGGGGCTTGAAGGTTGGGTGAGCAAGTTTGCGGATAACACGAAAGTCGGTGGAGTGGGGACAGCGAAGAAGGATGTGGCAGGTTACAGCAGGATATAGATAAGTTGCAGAGCTGGGCAGTAAGGTGGCAAATGGAATTCAATGTAGCTAAGTGTGAAGTGATTCACTTTGGTAGGAGTAACAAGAAGATGGATTACTGGGCTAATGGTAGACTACTTGGTAGTGTGGATGAGCAGAGAGATCTTGGTGTCCATGTACACAGATCTTTGAAAGTTGCCACCCAGGTAAATAGTGCTGTGAAGAAGGCATATGGTGTACTGGGCTTTATTGGTAGAGGAATTGAGTTCTGGAGTCCTGAGCTCATGTTGCAGTTGTATAAGACTCTGGTGCGGCCTCATCTGGAGTATTGTGTGCAGTTTTGGTCGCCATACTATAGGAAGGATGTGGAGGCATTGGAACGAGTGCAGAGGAGGTTTACCAGGATGTTGCCTGGCATGGTAGGAAGATCGTATGAGGAAAGGCTGAGGCACTTGGGGCTTCTCTCATTGGAGAAAAGAAGGTTTAGGGGAGATTTGATAGAGGTGTACAAGATGATTAGGGGTTTAGATAGGGTTGACAGTGAGAACCTTTTTCCGCTAATGAAGTCAGCTGTTACTAGGGGACACAGCTTTAAATTAAGGGGTGGTAGGTATAGGACAGATGTTAGGGGTAGATCTTTTACTCAGCGGGTTGTGAGTTCATGGAATGCCCTGCCAGTAGCAGTGGTGGACTCTCCCTCTTTATGGTCATTTAAGCGGGCATTGGACAAGCATATGGAGTTTATTGGGCTAGTGTAGGTTAGGTAGGCTTCGGTCGGCACAACATCGAGGGCCGAAGGGCCTGTACTGCGCTGTATTTTTCTATGTTCTATGTTCTATGTCACCCAACCAAATCTCCAAGGCTAACAGGCTTCATTATGGGGAGCCCAACTATGGGACCTGGGCCTGCACTCAGACATCGTAGAAGGGGAAGGAAGAAACAAGACCTCTTGAGGCCTGGGGTCACTTCTCATTGTAGGTAAAGCCTCATGTTTGTTAACACGCGCTTGACTATGACAATAAATTTGTTTGCTGGAGTCTCTGTCTAACCCCCACTGTAACTGTCAGGATATGAGTTAGACATTCTGTTCCACACATGATGTCTAATGGAGCAAAGCCCTACTACAAAGCTGCTACATCATGTGTAGGCAAGGTAAACATGGCACTTACAAGGGACCAAATTAAATCACCACAATTTTTCCAGGAACACAACCATTGCTATTTCTTCACTGGTCTCAGTGACCAAAGATGTTGGTCTTGCATAAAATGGTGAGCAATGTTTAGAGCATTGCACACAATGAGCCAATGCTTAAGAGAAAAAGCTGTTGTTGCATGGTAATAGATACTGCACATGCAGTGAAAACAGCTGCACATACAGTGTGTTTGTCACACAAGCTGGGTGATACATGGACTAGGTGTAACATTGATGTAGCACATGAGCAATACTGAAAGGTGTCTGCCCTTTGACTGAGGCCTGTTGACCAACAAGACAAGCTGGCTGTCTCTATGCCTGCACTAAGAGGCAAGGCAGGGAAGGGATGATGTGAGCATTCAGGTAGGCACTAAATGAGTGAGAACTAAGATGGTAAGTGAGCAGTATTTTTCATTTGTGGACACTGCAGCCTTCTGAATTAAATATAGAGTTCAATAGCTTTAGGGCTTGAACTCCCCTATGTCTTTACCTCAACCCTAACACACCTAGGCCTTGTTCTCATAAAGTCTGCCATTACACATAATCCATTGTTAGCCACTAACAGTCCCATTAATAGCTATTCGCTTTCCTAGCCAGATTGTTATCCACTCCTTTGTATGTCCAACTATTCTCTCTCTTTGGGCTCCTATTGTTTACTCCTTACCCCCTCTCCCCATCCTATCAGTCTTTCGGACTGATAAGCTAGAAGAGATATCTGTTAGGAAGGAAGATGTGTTGGACATTTTGAACAACTTGAGGATAGACAAGTCCCCCGGGCCTGACGGGATATATCCTAGGATTATGTGGGAAGCAAGAGAGGAAATTGCAGTACCGTTGGCAATGATCTTCTCGTCTTCACTGGCAACGGGGGTGGTACCAGGGGACTGGAGAGTAGCGAATGTTGTGCCCCTGTTCAAAAAAGGGAATAGGGATAACCCCGGGAATTACAGGCCAGTTAGTCTTACTTCTGTGGTAGGCAAAGTAATGGAAAGGGTACTGAGGGATAGGATTTACGAGTATCTGGAACGGCACTGCTTGATTAGGGACAGCCAGCACGGATTTGTGAAGGGTAGGTCTTGCCTTACAAGTCTTATTGAATTCTTCGAGGAGGTGACCAAGCATGTGGATGAGGGTAGAGCAGTGGATGTAGTGTACATGGATTTTAGTAAGGCATTTGATAAGGTTCCCCATGGTAGGCTTATGCGGAAAGTCAGGAGGCATGGGATAGAGGGAAATTTGGCCAATTGGATAGAAAACTGGCTAACCGGTCGAAGTCAGAGAGTGGTGGTAGATGGTAAATATTCAGCATGGAGTCCAGTTACAAGTGGAGTTCCGCAGGGATCAGTTCTGGGTCCTCTGCTGTTTGTAATTTTTATTAATGACTTAGATGAGGGAGTCGAAGGGTGGGTCAGTAAATTTGCAGATGATACAAAGATAGGTGGAGTTGTGGACAGTGAGGAGGGCTGTTGTCGGCTGCAGAGGGACTTAGATATGATGCAGAGCTGGGCTGAGGAGTGGCAGATGGAGTTCAACCCTGCCAAGTGTGAAGTTGTCCATTTTGGAAGAACAAATAAGAATGCGGAATACAGGGTTAATGGTAGGGTTCTTGGTCAGGTGGAGGAACAGAGGGATCTTGGGGTCTATGTACATAGATCTTTGAAGGTTGCCACTCAGGTGGATAGAGTTTGTAAGAAGGCCTATGGAGTATTATCGTTCATTAGCAGAGGGATTGAATTCAAGAGTCGTGAGGTGATGTTGCAGCTGTACAGGACTTTGGTTAGGCCACATTTGGAGTACTGTGTGCAGTTCTGGTCGCCTCACTTTAGGAAAGATGTGGAAGCTTTGGAGAGGGTGCAGAGAAGATTTACCAGGATGTTGCCTGGAATGGAGAGTAGGTCATACGAGGATAGGTTGAGAGTTCTCGGCCTTTTCTCGTTGGAACGGCGAAGGATGAGGGGTGACTTGATAGAGGTTTATAAGATGATCAGAGGAATAGATAGAGTAGACAGTCAGAAACTTTTTCCCCGGGTACAACAGAGTGTTACAAGGGGACATAAATTTAAGGTGAAGGGTGGAAGGTATAGGGGAGATGTCAGGGGTGGGTTCTTCACCCAGAGAGTGGTGGGGGCATGGAATGCGCTGCCCGTGGGAGTGGTAGAGTCAGATTCATTGGCGACCTTTAAGCGGCATTTGGATAGGTACATGGATGGGTGCTTAATCTAGGATAGAAGTTCGGCACAACATCGTGGGCCGAAGGGCCTGTTCTGTGCTGTATTGTTCTATGTTCTATGTTCTATGTTCTATATGACCTGACATTTTCCTAGCTATCTTCAGCTCTGAGGAAGGAACATGCAACCCTGAATGTTAACTCTAATTTCTCTCCAAAAATGCTGCCAGACTTGTTGAGCTTTTCCAGCAATTTCTATTTTTGACTGTAAGTGTATAATGTAGTCCAATTTGTCATGTGGGTGCCTGCCCCTGCATAAAAATGTCCTTGCAGCAGCTTTGCAACGCTAGTTGCTGGTGCACCTCAAAATGGAATATTAAAGTGCAGAAGTATCCTGCAAGTAGATTGGACTGGTGGCATGAAATTTCTGAGAGGGTGGCATGTGGTAGATCTCAACATGCTCTAAAATGGGATACAACAAATGGTGCCCTGGAACATGCCCTGAAACGCTGATTCTGGGTGTCAGAGCCCAGAGGAGCAAGCAGTGAGCTGGATTAGCAGGTATCCACTCTGACTTTCATGTTAGGAATTATTGACATCTAATGTCATTACAATGGAAGATAGGAAGCTGTACATTAATGATCAGAGTTTTGGTATTGAAGCTATGAACAAGCAATAATCTTCATGAATAGGCATCTCACCACTGCCTAGTAGAATCTCATTTTGTAATTCCTCTGTTTTCTCTATGTCATTAGTTCCCAAATGAACCAGAACTCTGGCTGCTCATTCTACCCCCTTGGAACATTTTACAGCCTCTCAGCAACACCCTTGACCCTGATACCAGAGGCAACATACTATATTGCAGAACATAAGAACTAAAGCATAATCGTTTCATGAAAGGATCAAAACATTATTCTGAGACATTATGTTTGGTATTGCTGTTATGTTTGTGGGTTAGGATCACATTTTCACTATTGGTGTGATGTATTTGCAAAACTGGTACAGTAGGTTGAGAAAATGCTCGATACATTAGGACTATCTTAAATATGTGGATACCTTTTGACTTTTGAAGAGAGAAGTCAATCATATTGGCTTCAAAGTTTTTCAGAAATATACTATTGATTGAATATGTCTTTCTGAAATTCTTCAATTTGTGACAAAAGGATAAATATTGTTTCCAGTAATGTATTTCCAGCATAGTATATTAATATAATTCTGTGAAATTCCATACAATGAAACAAAGCTTTATTCTTATATGAAATGCTATAATTTATGTTACCAATTGTTTCCTCTAAGCCAGCGGGGAGCCATTATTTCTGGAGGTATATTCTGTAGTGAATGTATGGATCAGCTTGGCTTTCTATCTACTTAGCTGGTTACAATTTATCAGTTTTTACACTATTCTCTCAGGCAAAAATCCAGTTATTTTACAAAGTTGTTCCATATGTGGGACCTCCTTTGAATTCCAAGATTATTCCCTGAGTGAGAAGAATTTGGAATCAAGTTGGACCTCTGATAGATTTGCTTATTGTACTAGTAAACCATCGAATTAGTAGAGTATTCTTGGCTGGATAAGCAGAGGAATGTGTAGCATGCTCTTTGCTGCTTAAAGCTTAATGTTATCTACACATATATTTGAGGACACTAATTAAGAATAACAGAATGATTACCAAACAAAATGAGATCATTCAGCCCATTGAACTACACCAACTTTCTTCATGAGCAATTTAACTAGTATTCTATGATGCTTCTCCTTTTAACCTGCGTTTTGTTTAATCTATAATGATGATACATTAGAACCCAAGTTTCTAAATGATAAAATGGAAGAAGAGTTTAAGTTCAATTTGCGTTTCTAATTTTGTGCATGGTTTTAGTTTCATTTTTGAATTCAGAGAGTGGTGCTGGGTGCCTGAAGTTCTGTTTGCATGCATCTTTGAATGGAATAATTCATTAGTAACTGAAATAACTCTACAAAGGCAGGTATCCTGTCACCAAATCACTACTTATACATAAACAGTCCTTGACTATAGTACCACCTCATATAGATTCAGCACCAGCGTGACAGTATCCCTGACACACAATGCTTTCATGTCAGCCAGGCTCCTGATTGGGGCTGTTAATCTGGTCTAATCAGGGAACTCATATTCTATAAAGTCCACCTGGCTGAGCTCATTATAATCACTACATATGTCCCCTGTGTCATGTATATAGGCCAGTCCTTTTTTCTTGTTGAGTCTCCTGGGTGTGTTAGCACAAGATCAGGTTCCTTGGTATTCGACATAGTTGCTAAATAATGCAAGGGAGTTTGCCTCTTCCACCAGGATTGCCTTGGTAGACTTTCGCTCTCTACTTTTTCTGAACCCTTTCAACACCAAAGTTTTAAAATTTATCCTGGACCTTGAAGAACGCTTTTGTAATCATCATGGCAAGAATTTTCCCTTTCCCAATATTAATTTAAGAGTCGAGACAGAGTACACAAGGAGAAGCTGTTCCCACTGGAAGACAGGGAACACTATCTTAAGGTGATTGGCAAAAGCAACAACGTCTTTTGCAAAGCACAGAGTTCCAGAAGTATTGTTCACGGAAAACAGGCCATTATTTTCCACCAGGGATTTTGGGTATTTCTTAAAGTCAAATGGGAATCGACGATAATTCCATACCAGCCATCATTCCATAGTCTGGCAGGAAGTGCAGTCCAAACTTTGAAGGCTGTCTTGAAGAAACAGCCAAAGCCTCCCTAGATACAAAACTATAACTGTTCTTGTTTGATTACAGGATCACCCCAAATGCAATTAGTGTACCAGCAGAGTTGCTAATGAATACAAGACTGATCTTCCCAGACCTGAGGAGAAACGATTTACAAGGATGTTGCCAAGGTTGAAGAGTTTCAGCTACAACTGGATAGGCTGGGGCTGTTTTTCCTGATACGATAGAGGCTGAGGTTTATAAAATCATGAGGGGCATGGATAGGATAAATAGACAAGGTCTTTTCTGTGGTGTTGGGGAGTCCATAACTAGAGAACATATGTTTAGGGTGAGAGGGAAAGATTTAAAAGGGACCAAAGGAACTTTGTACGTGTATGGAATGAGGTGCCAGAAGAGGCTGTGGAGGTGGGTACAATTACAACATACAAAAGGCATCCATATGAATCGGAAGGGTTTAGAGCCAACATGAGCCAAGTGCTGGCAAATGGGATTAGATTAAGTTCGGATATCTGGTCAGCATGGACAAGTTGGACTGAAGGATCTATTTCAATGTGTACACCTCTATGACTGCAAAATCTCAGCAGGTACAAAATAATAAAGCATTTTGATGTGCAGCATAATACAGACTGCAGTGCTGTACAGCACAACACAGAATAGTGTGAAACATGAAACTAAAGTTCTACACACTGAGATTTTCCATTTTGAAGTAAAGGTATGGCAGCAAGTGTTTTAGATGCCATTACATCTGCAATGGCCCAGGCTGAGCTATCTCACATGATCACATCTTCAGACCTAATTATCTACGTAAGCAAAATGTTTTACAAGTGACTTGGATAATCACATATGACGAGTGAGCAGGATGTCTTCACCTCTGGTGTGGTGCTTGTCACAGGGTATTTTACCAGTTGCAGCAAAAGCGATGTTACCCCTCATAATAAAAGAAACTGGAAGTGGATATTGCTAATGAGGCCTTTATATACTCAGGTGTCATGCTATCGTACAGTGATGATATCATGAGCATGTCTGTTAAAGACCTTCTGACACAATATCTCTCTTAAAGGTATACATATACACTGACTTAAAACATAACAGTGACTGTGAATCTTCCAAAGTCAAAGGTTCTGGTGCCAAATTTAAAGGCTGCTGGACACCACTTCAATTGCTGCAAGCCAGGAGTATCAACTTCGCCTTGGGCGGTTGGTCCCCACAACGAAGAATTGCCTCCTAAGATGTAGAAGCTGGTCCCTCAATTTAGTGACTCTTCCTTACAATTGCCTTTCAGAGAGAAAGGTGATCCTCTTTCAGGAGATGGCACTAGGAAGCTCACCCATCAGATTTACCTGGGATCAAATAGCAATGAATATCAGCTCTAGTGTCCCTCACAGAAAGGAGGAGATCCAAACCACAGTTGAAAAAGAAAAGGCAACATTTAATTGCATTGATAAATAAAACAGAAATCTACTCAACTTTTGGGCAGTATGGCAAAAGCAAGCAGACATCTGACAGCCAATTGTGGCAACTAATACATAACATGGACAAAATGTGTCTTTAGGCAGCTCACTCACCCTGGAAGTGGATGGCTATAACATTGCATCATGATTTTGGCTAGAAATCAAGCTCCATTATTCCACAAGCTCTACCAAAGTGTAAGTACCTTATTTAATCACCAAAAATAATCAAATTGTTTCTCTTATTATTGTTAAATAGAGCAAAAGAGATTTTTAATAAGCTCAAAAATACATGTCCGACACAAGCAGACGAATTTCACAAGCAAGGAGCATATTGGTTATCAACTATACTAGTGTATGAACTAAACTTTATCCTTCTTAATTCCAAGCACACCATATTGATACACAGATATAGCAAAGACATAAACACTCTGCAAAATTTTTAGGGGTGGAGAAAACATTAGGCAAATAAGAAAAATAACACTCCTGAATTCAGATGTGTAGAAAATAGATTTAAATTCTCACAATTTCCTCAAATTCCTATTGATGTGATCTAATCACTGACAGTCACATAATACTGGAAAATCTTCAAACTAGATTTCAGGTTGAACCAAGAAATATAGTTAGCATTCCTGATATTTGAGATACAGAGAGAGGCGCAACACAGAGATAGAGGAGACAGAGAAGGAGAGAGAGATAGAGAGGGAGGACAGAAGCTCAATAAGAGCTAAGGTGTATACTGAAAGGAACCTCAATTATTTGAAGGACACAGTTCGGGGAGCATTTCGTTTGGTTAATCGAATGCCAGATAATCGAGTGCCGGATAACATAGTTAGCCAAGCCTTGCGATCATGTTCAGTTAATCTGAAATTTTGTTGATTGAATGCTGGATAATTGAGGTTCCTCTGTAATATATATGGTTTGTATTAGTGTTGTAATTCTTCTGGAGCAGGTGTGAACCTTTGTTAATGTCCCATTACCACACTGAAGAAAACGCAATACTTACTGAGATGATAAAAATCTGTTAAGTGTTCAGCTAATCCAATTAATATAGTTTGCACTTTATAAAATGTGTTAGTCCCCTAATACATGGTTATAAGTTGTGTGATGTTATATAGTATCCGGTCAGCTTCACGTTCGTGTTAATGGTATATCATGTTAAACTCTATGGCAAGTAAAGCAATATGTTACCATTAAACTTGCCTAAGAAATGATGCCTCTGTGAGTGCATCAGTCCATTAAAATTTTAGAACAAAGTATTATTCTGCTTCAAGTAATGATCTACATGGCCGGCAAACCTGGTGAATCCATCTACAAATGATACTTTTAAGAAAATCAATGAACATAATTTATAGATGATTTGGTCTTGACATTTTCAAAAGCCTTTTTACATGCTGATTGATTTTTCTCCTGTCATTTCTGGAAAAAGCTACACCACTAGAGTACACTGAGTGCAAATAATCAAAATGTAGAACAATTAACATTAAATCAAATGTCAAATCTGGAAATGTAGACTTATATTATTTCATAATATAGATTTCAGGTTGAACCAAGAAATATAGTTAGCATTCCTGATATTTGAGATACAGAGAGAGGCGCAACACAAAGATAGAGGAGACAGAGAAGGAGAGACAGAGAGAGATAGAGAGGGAGGACAGAAGCTCAATAAGAGCTAAGGTGTATACTGAAAGGAACCTCAATTATTTGAAGGACACAGTTCGGCCATAACTTTTTCAATAACAATATTTTCAGTAATGAATATCGTAAATAAAAATAAATTGGGAATTTCTTTATGTTGGAATTATAATGTTCATTGAAACATCTTGAGCTGAATGCAGCAACAAATTCTTTAGAAACTTTTTCAATGGCTTTCCTCTATCCTGCATGATTCCCCAACCAGTCTGTCAGAAGGGATTGCATTATCTATTTTCCTAGAAATAGTGCAGTGTGTTGTATTGGAAATAATTGAATATGTCATTACTTCAAGTGATTGAGGAGAAATCTGATATGGACATTTTAAAATATTTTCTTCTTCAAGTATTTAAACTAATTAATTAGTTGCAAATGTATTGGACATGGGGAAAATAAAAGGGGGTCATTCAACTCCTTGTATCTACACTGGATCTCTAATCTTTTTGACTGAATGCCAAATTCCTGCCTTGTCCCTGTAATCCTGCATAGTGGCTTCATTTGAATAATCTTCCAATATCTCCTTCAATTGAATCTGTCTGCACCATGCTTGCAGACAGTGCATGCCATACATGATACATTTGCTTATTTTATAAAACACCTTAAAGCTCTGCCCTACAGGTTTTGAACCTTTCATGAATAAGAATGGTATCTATTTGGTCCAGATCTCTCATGATTTTGAAAACCCCTATCAAACATCCTTTAGCCTTCTCCCCTCCAAGTGAAAAGAGCCCTAGGTCACCAATCTTTTCTCATATATGAAGTTTCTCATCCATAGAACCATTCTCATAAACCTCTTCTGCACTTTCTTCTCATCGTTCCTAAAGTGCAGTACCCAGACCTATGTACAACACTACAAATGATGGCTGAGAAGAGACCGACAAAGGGTCAGCATAATCTCTCTGCTCTTATGTTCTGTGCCATTATTTATGAAACTGAGACTACCGTACACCTTAAGAACGGCAATCTGTACCCATCCTTCTGCTTTGATTGACTCATACACAGATAGACTTAGTTATCTTCTGTGCATACTTTAGAATAACATCCTTATTTTTATTATTATCTTATTATCTTAGGTCTTTGTTCCAAAGTCTCATATTTACTTAAGAGAAAGTGAGGACTGTAGATGCTGGAGATCAGAGCTGAAAATGTGTTGCTGGAAAAGCGCAGCAGGTCATACATTCCTAAAGAAGGGCTCATGCCCGAAACGTCGATTCTCATGCTCCTTGGATGCTGTCTGACCTGCTGCGCCTTTCCAGCAACACATTTTCAGTTCTCATATTTACTTACATAACTTCATTTACCATCTATCTGCTCCACTCAGAGTCATAGAGTCATATGTACGGAACAGATCCTTCAATCCAACCAGTCCATGCCGAACATAAGCACAAATTAAATTAGCCCCACCTGCTTGCTCTTGGCCCATATCCTTTCAAACCTTTCCTAATCACATACTTACTTAAAAGTCTTTGAAATGTTGTAATTGTACCTACATCCACCAATTCCTCAAAAAGTTCATTTCACATGCGAACCACCCTCTGAGTAAAATATTTGCCCCTCGTCTCTTTTTTAACCTTAAAAATGCACCCACTAGTCTTGAAATCCCCCAACCTAATTCTACCTATACTCCTCATGATTTTATAGACTTCCATCAGGTCACCTCTCAACCTTCTACACTCCAATGATAAAAGTCCCAACCTTTCTTTATAACTCAAACCTTCCATACCTGGCTACATTCTGGTAAATCTTTTCTGAACCCTCTCCAGCTTAATAATATCTGTCCTATAACTGGGTGACCAGAACTGGACACAGAAGAAGCCTCACCAGTGTCCTGTACAACCTCAAAATGGCTTCCCAACACTTACACTCAAAGCACTGAGCAATGAAGGCATTAGTGAGTTTTGAGAAGATTTGTAGCTCAGGTTGAGGTTGTATTCAGACTTACATCCAGAATGAAGGCATATGTGCTAAATGCTTTCTTACCACCCTATCTATGTATAAAACAAACTTCATAGAAGCTCTGGGTCCCTCTGTTCTGCAACGATACCCAAGGCTCTACCATTAATTGTATAAGCTCTACCCTTGTTTGCTGTACCAAAATGTTTATCCAGATTGAATTCCATCTGTCATTTTTTAGCCCACTGACCTATTAAAAAACCTTCTTCACTATCTACTATGCCACGAATTTTGGTGTCGTCCACAAACTTACTAACCATGCCTTCTATATTCTCATCCAAATCATTTATATAAATGATAAACAAATGAGGACCCAGAACAAATCCTTGTGGAACTATTCCCCTCACAGTTTTCGATTCTTCCAAGTTATATGTAATCTGCAAACTTTGAAATTTTCCTTTATACGCTAACATTTACATAATTTACGTACATCAAGACATGCAAGGTTCTCTAGGTATCTTGGTTACAAACCTTGCCCCATCTTCAGAGGTTTATTATGTACTCTGTATTGAATACCTTTGGAAGCCAATGTAAACTATATCAACAGCCTTCTGCTCATTAATTTCTCTGTTACTTCTTCTAAAAACTCCAAGAAGTTATTTAGATATGTCTTTCAGTTAACAAATCCATGAATCCATTTTCTGAATTCATGTAGATTTTTCCATGTGATGACTAATTCTATCCCAAATAATTGTTTCTAGCAACCTCCCCACCACCAAAGTTAAACTGACTGGTCTATAAATTACTGGACCTATCTTTACAACATCATTTGAATTTTTGAATTTTGACGTTTTACTAATATTCAGTTTTAAATAATATTACAAGTGTAAGGTTAAAGTAAGTTAATGTAACTAAAGTTAATTTTTTTTAACACTAACTGTAAAAGTATAAGATAAGTGGCTCAGTAGTTAGCATTGCTACCTCACAGCATCGGGTTCGATTCCAGCCTCGGGCAAATGTCTGTGTGGAGTTTGTATGTTCTCCCCATGTCTGCGTGTGTTTCTTCCGAGTGCTCCAGATTCCTCCTACACTCCAAAGCTTTGCGGGTTAGGTGAACTGACTATGCTAAATTGCCCATAGTGGTCAGGGATGTGTAGGTTAAGTGCATTAGTCAGGGGTAAATTAGAGAAATAGGGTAGGGGAATGGCTCTGGGTGGGTTACTCTTCCAAGGGTCAGTATGGACTTCTTGGGCTTAATTGTGTGTTTCCACACTGCAGGGATTCTATGATAAAGTATTGTAGGTCAGCTTGGCCAGGTGGAATGTGCTTCCTATGGTATATGTGGAGTCATGGATACTTTGTGACCTAAAAAAAACATGTGTAGAAATGTGGTCAATTGCAAGTAGAGGTAAGCAGGCAAATAGGGAATGGTGACCACCAGGCAATCTAAAGGAAACAGGCAAGTAGTGCAGGATTCCTCTTAGGTCCTGCTCAATAACTGGTTTACTTTTATGCATATTGGTGAGGATGATAGATTCTTGGATGAGCACAGTAAGAGCCAAGTCTATGAATTTAGAAAAATACAGTGCAGTACAGGCCCTTTGGCCTCGATGTTGCGCTGATCCAAGCCCACCTAACCTACACTAGCCCACTATCCTCCATATGCCTATCCAATGCCCGTTTAAATGCCCATAAAGAGGGAGAGTCCACCACTGCTACTGGCAGGGCATTCCATATACCCACGACTCGCTGAGTAAAGAATCTACCCCTAACATCTGTCCTGTACCTACCACCCCTTAATTTAAAGCTATGCCCCCTCGTAATAGCTGACTCCATACGTGGAAAAAAGTTCTCATGGTCAACCCTATCTAAACCCCTAATCATCTTGTACACCTCTATCAAGTCACCCCTAAACCTTCTTTTCTCCAATGAAGACAACCCCAAGTGCCTCAGCCTTTCCTCATATGATCTTCCTGCTATACCAGGCAACATCCTGGTAAACTTCTTCTGCACCCGTTCCAGTGCCTCCCTATCCTTCCTGTAGTATGGCGACCAAAACTGCACACAATACTCCAGATGCGGCCGCACCAGAGTCTTATACAACTGCAACATGAATTTACAGATTTGAAAGGCAGTATTGAAAGGAAATTTCTTAGTTAGGGAATAGGCAGTTTTTTCTCTGCAACTGTCAACCTGATGGTGCGATGGTTTATTGCCTCTTTGGTCCTCAGATCAAGAATGTCACAGAAAGGCTGCAGGACGTTCTTGTGGGGTGAGGGTTGGGGGGAGACAAGGGTGGGGGTGGGGGGATGTGGGGGCAGGGGGTTGGGTTAACAGCCAGGAGTTGGGCTAGACATTGGTACTAATGACACAGGCAAGAAGGGTTATTTGGTCTGGCAATCAGAATTTAGTGGGCTATGTCAAAACTTTGAAAGAAGAACCTCTGAAATAGTAATCTCTAGGTTACCCTTAGTGCCATGTGCAAGTGAGTACAGAGTAGGAAGTTAACATAAATGAATGTGTGGCTGGAAACATGGTGCATAAAGACTATCTCTGGGTGAGATTTACCAGCCAGAGGGGCTGCATCTGAACTGTGTCATGTTGGAGTTTCTTGCAGAATGTTTTACTAATGAAGGGAAGATTTAAATTAATTCGGTAGGGGTGTGCAGACAATATTAGAAACTAATACTGGGGTAAACAAGAAGCTGGGGGAGCCAGATAGTATTAAAATAGAGAATAATAAGTTAATGTGTGGAATTGGAACAAGAGAGAAAGTAATGAAATGTAAACCAGTTACATTACATGTATATGAATATCAGCATATAGTTAATAAAGTTGGGGAGTTACAGACATAGATTGCCATGTGGGATTATGATGTTGGGGATAATGGAGACTTGGCTCAAGGAACAGCAGTGTTCAGCAAACGTAAGAAAGGGAACAATAGTATGATATTTTTGGTTAAAGACAGCACTCGAGAAGAGTGTTTGAGGGTGTTCAAGGACAGCACCAATTTGGTTGGAGCCAAAGAATAAGCAGGGTGAAATTACATTGTTTGGTGAAATATACAGAACACCAGCTAATGGGAAGCATGTAGAAGAAGAAATCTGTAAGGGAGTTACAGAGAGAGATGTAAGCATCAATGAATGGTTAAAATGATGGGGTTAGGAGGCAGGTTAATTTCCCTTATATATACCAGGTTAGTATTATTGTGAGGAGAAGGCATTCGTACATTGTATGCAGGTTGATTTCTGACAGCAATATGTGTGAAGTCCAAGAAGAAGAATAGAGCTGCTTCTTGAGAATGAGGCGAGACAGGTAGACAGTGGGGGAACATTTAGGGGTCAGTGATCATTGTTTCATAAAATTTAGGATTATGGTGGAAAGTGATATTGATCAATCTACAATAAGAATAATTAAACAGTCAAATTCAGTGGGGCCAGAATCAAATTGGGCTGGATAGACTGGAACCAAGTCTTAGTGGGAGAAACAGTAGCTGATCAATGGCGAGCTTCAAAGATCTTTGCTCTTCAAAAGTTCAAAGTTCAGGCACAGACAAGTCATATTCTCTCTCAAGAGAAAGGGGGGTAAACAAGTCCAAAGCTCCTTGGATAACAAAGAGAATCAAAACTAAGTTAAAGAAGAAACAAATGTGCTAATGTCAAATATCAGGTCATAAAAACCACTGAGAACTAAGCTGAATACAGAATGTTCAGAAGGGAAGTGAGAAAAGCAAAAATGAGGAGCAGAGAGGATTATGAAAAGAGGTATCATAAAGGGAAACCTCAAAGCTTTCTATAAGCACATCCAAAGTAAAAGGGTGGTAAAAGGAGGAGGAGGGCTGATTAGGACATGGGGCACATACTGCCCTCGCCCTGGTGACGGAGAGGGAATCTCTGTCTAGAAGGGTTTAGCTTTGATAAGGAGAAGGTATTGTTAAGAGACTGGGTGGAATGAGATGTATCCATGGACATTGGATAAAGTGAGAGTAGAGAGCAGAGACACTGGCAATTATCTTTCAATCTTCCTTGATTTTATGGTAATACTGGAGGACTGGGGGATTGCAAATCTTGCATCCTTATTAAAAATACATATACTATTATTTTGTAATAAATATTTATTTAGAAAATGTTGCTTTATAACAAGTCACTAATATTTACATTTGTTAAGGTGAATTTTTATTAAATTCATGAAGCAGAATTGTTAACACCAGTGTATTTTGGGCAAGTCTTGACCTGTAAATTGGATGCCTGTTGATCCATTTAGTCCTTGCCTTATTTACATCACAATATGTTTTCAGATGATATTTCTTCTTTTGAATTAAATTAATTTTGCATGCTTCCCATACACCAATGTAGCCAGAAGCAGAATGTCTAAAGTTTCAGGTGGGGATCTTCTTTTAAAGTTAACAATTGGTTAAACATCAATTTTAAAATACTGATGGAAAGAATTCCAGATTTTCTTTTCTTTAAAACTTTCATCTACCATTTAGACTATTAATTCATGAAAATAAGCTTCAACATTTTTACATTTTATTCCTATATTTTCCTGATTAAAGCATGAAGGAAATTAAATTGAACATGGAAACCTTTGGACTTGATGCAGTGGTCCTGGAATTGGGAAGACAATTTAATTAACTGGGGCAATGTTGTCCTGAACACTGTGTCCTTCTGCCTCCACCGGAATTAAGTTCTGGGTTGGAAAGTCCAAGCTTTACCTTCATAGGGCAATGCCAATAGAGGTCCTTAAGCAGTACATTAATGACCACTTCATGGATTACTCCTATCTTGACTGGAATTATTTGCACTCCAAATAAGATAGAATAAATAAGTGGCAGTCCGCCTGAGTATTCAACCAGCCTGCTTGTTGGGTGTGGTTAGTGAATGCAGGGGATTCTTTGTTTAACTCTAATTTGTGCATAGTCAAGAGTACAGTCGGTTCTGATATAACGTGATAGTTCTGTTTTATAAGAAAATTGCACAATAGCTGCATCATTTAAACTAATGGGACTGGAATCATGATATAGCCAATACAAGTAAGAAAAGTTTTCATTCTGCAAATAATGCTCCAACTTCTTCAATTGCATTAAAGACAATTTGTGTTGAAGAAGCACGTGTTATAGCAGAACTGACCATATTGACAGGTGGTCATTGAGAACCACCTTCCAACTGCCCGGTTCTCTACCAGTGATCCATACCCCAAAACCCATCTAACAATTCCCCACCCCATCCACCCATAAAAACACTTACCTGATACCTCGGTCTTTGTTGGTTGTCCTCCCAACAACAATCATGGCTTTTTCTAAGACATTGCTGTGCCTGAGGTCTGCCACCCTCTGATTGAATGGCACGTACTTTGTTGGGACTTGCATCTTTAGGAGCTTGATTTCAGAGAGAGGCCAGCAGTTGTCCTCTAAATTGCCTGATTGAAAGAACATATGTTGGATTTTTCTCTGAAAAGTTACTATTGGTGTCTCACCACTTTATGAGCAAGTGAACAAGAGACACCTGATTAAAGTGGAAGATCCTGCCTACAGAAAGAAAATTATTGCAATTACTGTTGTCAATAAACCATCAGTACAGAACTATTTCCAAGAGCTCAGAAAGAGAAGGAACATACTGAAGAAAAAAACACAACAAAATTAACTTTGCTGAAAATCGACACATTTCGTCAAAACATGCTAACTTGTATTGATCAGGACAATTTGTCATAGCAAAGCAAAGAGAAATCAACATTTGTGTTGTCTGGGAAGAAAGCACTGATTGGTTGGCAAATTAATTCTGATTGGAGAGTCAATGTTATGGAAAATGTACTAGTCAATGTTGATTGCTTTGATTACATTTTAAGGCAGGTTAACTCTGATTCATCGAGCACTGCCCTGCCCTGAGAAATGAACCAGAGTAACCAGAGTAAGCCTGTTGCCTACTTGGTTAAATTTAAAAAGGAGTAGTGTGTGCCTTTCCCATTGCAATGCTTCTATGAATCAGAATCTATTTGCCAACAAATTAGCACTCTCTTCCTCCAGTGTAAATGTTGTCTTCCATATAATTTGGTATTTCTTGCAATTAATCTCATGAGTGCAGGGTGGAAAGTTTTGACAAAATATGTCTTCTTCTGCAATACTCAAGTTACATATTTCCAATTACTATTTGAAAATTGACAAGCTTGCATCTTCATGTCACATCATGGCATCAAACTAGAAGCTATGCCAATGGAATCCTGGTTGGCAAGTCATACTTACCATATCCATGAGATCTGGTGTAAAACACCTCTAGTGCCAACATTTTATGTACAGTGTACAAGATTAGGTAAGATTGTACAGCTGGCTTTCCTGTTCCAACCAAACATAGCTGTACTTTTACTGAATAAGGGGAAACTAATTTCACGGGCTGCAGATAAGGAAGAAGTTTACTGTGAAGCTTTTCTCCTTACTTCAAGACACCTACAACCAACACACACCAAAAGCTTGACATTGTCAGAACAGAGCAGGCTACCAACAGAGTCAATTTTTGTACTCTGCATTCTCCAAGCCACGATCCAAGCAATCCACCAATGTACTGTTCACTTTTGCTTTCCAGGGAACAGTGGTACAGTGATTTAGTAACAGGATTTGTATAGATGTTGTAGTACCCATGGCTGAATATGACAAAATGGCTGCCAGGGGTTTTCTTTTTAACTGATACAGACAATCGAAGGAAATTTTAACTGGTGCGGCATTTCTTACGACTGAAATCATGGCCTTCACAGACAGACACCAAAATGCTTCTGCCTCTTAGTAAGATGGGACTAGAATGCAAACAGTAAGATTCTGATAAAGCAGCTTGGATAAAAATCATCTGATTTTGAAATGAAATAGAAAGGGAAACCTTGATTTACCAAGATGAGGCTTTTTGAATAATTATAATTACATATTACAGTAGATACATTTTCATACAATAATAGAAGTTTAAATTTATTCACTATTGGGGAATTAAATTTTTGAAGGCAGTTGGCCTTTGATGCAGAGACACTCTTGAAGAAACATTTTTCTCCATCAGCAAGAAAATTAGTATGATAAAAATGTCTAAACAGATAATCTCATGAAAGGACATCGGAAACGAAAGTATTGTAAGGGGACAGCTGCAAAAATTACTTAGTCATTATGACCTCAGGAATATAATTGCAGCTTCATGAGGTTACAAATAGCACCCACTCAGTATGTTGCTACTGGCTAGGAAATGTCTAGGAAAGGACATAACAATCGGTGTTGGAACATGGTCAATAATCTTAAGAGCCCACGGACAGGTGATAAGGGTTTTAAGCAAATATAACAAGATGATGGGAGGACCCATGATGGATTGTGAAGTTGTCAATCATTGATCATGTATTCACAGGACTGTTTGTGTAGATCAGAGTGGATGTGATAAGAACTGATATCAATGTTGGATGTAACCATTGAAATTTGGTATGTATAAATATCCTGTAATTTATTGGGAAAGGTAGAGTGTCATTGACCACTGATTTGAGCTGTAATTATGAGGACAACTGGGCCCCACATGAAAGCCTGGTTCAGAGCAGTTTCTGGCCACTTCCATATGTGTGGTAAGAGAGCTCTGAATAAAGATTGATTTGTGCTGCTGAACATGGGACTCAGACTCCTCTTTAAGATCCTTCTCTAATAACAGGATTAGTAATCCAGACACCTGACCTAATATACTGGATACAGAAAGTTAAATACCACCATGACAGCTGGAGGAATTTAAAGATATTTAATTATTAAATCTGGAATAAAATGCTAGACTCATTAATAGTGATCATGAAACTACCAAGTTGTTATAAAAATCTATCAGTATCACTAAATATCTTTCACAAAGCAAATCTGCCATATTTACCAGACCTGGCTGATGCATGAATCCAGTCTCAGATTCTTAACTTCCTTCTGAATGTCCTAGCAGGCATTCAATTGTCAGTTGTCCACCTGTTCAAGGGCAACTCAGGATGGCCAATAAATGCAGGCTCACACCAACACTTACATCCTATGAATAAATGAGTGAGTGAACAACAGACGGTGAAGCAATTAATTGAACCATCTATTTCATGGATTCCTATGGACTAGCAGCAAAAGTATAACATGGTTGCCCAATGTCAGCAAACTGCTACTTTTACCCAAGTTAGAATATTTATCAACGATGGTCAGCAGGTTCTTGCTCCTCCCCTTCATAAACATTGCCTCTCCTGAACACATCTTCAATTAACATGAGAGAAAGAACAAGAGAACACAGATCCAACCTAGTAAGAAGATTCACATTTATTTTGTTGTCTTATGTGGGAAAGAGTTAATGGTCTTTTGATGTAATAAATTTTATTTTCGTACTATGGCCAATGCAAACTCCCACTCAGAATTCATGAGAATTATTTTAGGTTGCTATCTCAAGTGTTTTTACAATGTTAAGAGTTCAGTCTAGCAAGTTATAGTTTCCAAATGCTCTGTGACAAATGTTGGCCAACTGCTATCAGGATAATGAGACTCTAGAGGTCTCAAAGGTTAATGTTAAATCAAACTGAATATTTGAGTTTCAGAATCTGTAGGTTGCCTGTAAAGAAAGTGTCAACAAGCCAATTATTAGTGATTGATCGATGGGAAAATGAATCTTTGCAAAACCTACAGTCTAATGTGAGTTAGTCATACATATTTGGTAAAAGAAATAGTTTATCATTTACACTTAACAAATGATTTTTCAAAAAATTTGTACAACAAGTGATTCTGATCTGGAAAGTGTTTCCTGACAGTGATGTAAGCAGATTCAATTGGTTCTTTCTAATGGAAATTGGATCATTATTTGGAGAGGAAAAAATATAGGGCAATGGGATAGGAGAGCAAAGTGGTGTAAAGTGAATTGATCTTTCAGAGGTCTATTGCATCCATCTGTACCATAACTATTTTAGTAATATAAGTACTTGAAATGTTCTCTTACAATCTGGCTAAGAATTTAACATTTAAAGAAAAATCTGAATAACTTGAAGTCTTGTTAAAATGTAACTTATTTTCACTCTCTGAGGAAAATGTCATTTTTCTTTCTCTATGTAGTCTCTTTGTTTTATCATCTCTCTTCTTCCATCTGATGTTTGGAAGTTCACACATTTGCTTACGACAATGAATATTGTGGTTCTTTAGTAACCTATTTTACCTTGTTCTCCTCTCATTTCTATGTAATCCATCCTTTCCATTCTGCTATTAGTCCTTTTGATCGTATTATCCACAATTCAAACTTGTGGAAGGTTCTGGATCAAGTGCTTCCTCTCTAATTTCTGTTGAATGAGACGTCTCATGTCTCTGATCTTCACTCTGTTCCTCATGTAAATCTTTTGATTTCTGTTCCATCTGGACATGCAAGATCGCTGATCTGGTGATTTCTCTACTATTTCTCCAACTCTCAGTTAAGCTCTGATCTAAACCTATCCTGACTGCTGTGATTGGATCATGTTCTTGCTGTTCGACAAGCATGATAGTGTACTATCTGATTGCTTTGCTAGGCCCTCTCTCATACTTTTCTAAGTCTGTGTCTTTGATTTTTGAAACACTGACTTCTCCATCTCTTGATGCTGCCTGTCGTGCTGTGTACTTCCAGCCTCCTGTTTGTCTCCCTTGGATTCCAGCATCTGCAATTTATTTAGTTTCTAACTAAATTTGTTCCATTGCGATGTCTCTTCAAAGGATGCCCACATTGAATAAGTTCTCTGCCTCCCTCAGTAAGTCCTTTTCTCAATGCCACAGTTCCGTGACGTCTTCATCTCTCCAGCTCTTTGACCACACCATGAAACAAGCCCACTACTATAGCCATGTGACATTGCCTCCCTTCCCAGCCCCTCCCCCTTTCTCTGACCTACCCTTTCAGCCACCAATCGAATTCATGCCTCCCACTGACCAACCAGTTCATACCCTCTACCTGTGTTCACCTATCGCTACCTCAGCATTTCTCACCACCCAAAACTCTCCCCACACCCCTTTATCTGCAGCTCCCCTTATACCCACCCCCCAGTCCTGAAGAAGGGTTACACCTGAAACATTGACTTTTCCACCTCCTAATGATGCCTGGCTTGCTGTGTTCTTCCAGCCTCCTGCTTATCTGTCTTTGATCCGTAGTATCTTACGCAGAAGGATAGGAATCAATGTTTGTAAACTTCTTCTTCTAAGTAGCTTATATGAAGATCATCTATCTCACAAGGGTGAGTTTCTGTAATTTAGGTACATTAGCTGAAAATCTTCATTCTTTATCAGTGAAGTTTTTATAGTTTCTATATCTCTCTCTACTTCTCCACTGATCTGAGGAAACTTCAGCAAACTTCTTGTGTGAACAACTCTAAATAATTCTGTAAGTTCTTGAAATTCCAGGTTGAGAATTCTAGACTATTATGTAATATCAAGAAACCCATGGACTACAAAAATTCTTTCAACAATGTTGTCACTGTCTCTGATGTTTAACCATGTAACTTTTTTTCACTTTAACCCACCTTAAGTACTAAGCTAATATTATTATGACAAAATTCCCTTAATGATCAAATAAATCAGTTCCCATGTGTTCAATGGCCTTGTGGAAAAAAGACAATAGTTTTGATGGTTCCTTTGATTCTAGCCTAGGATTGTACATATGGTACATCTGGAAATCATTTCTTCCAGTGACTGAAAAACAATCACCAAATGGAAATGTGTCCTGATTCTGCATGTGGTAAGACCCAAATGACGTGAGCGTAGGTGTTGTAAGATTTATGATGAATTCGTCTTTTTGGAAGCATGTTTTGTGTTTAGGAGGCAACAATCTGTGAATTGTAACATTTAGAGCACACTCAGTGGCCAAGATATATGTGGCACATTCAATTCTGCATGTAATAGGGGAGGGAACTGTTGCAGGGTTTTCATTAGGATAATTCAGATAGTTCAGGCGTCACTGAAGAGGAGTTCAAAGGGCACAGAGTTGATAAAGGAGACTAGAGTAGCCTTTATGTTAGAAGTGCTGTTTTGTTTAGCTGAACTAATGGGGAAGGCAAATGAACTACATAAATTTTGTATACTGAGGACGCAAAGAAGTCTTACACATTTGAAAAGCGCTGTTTAGGGAAGGCTCAGGATCATCCAAGGAACAGTAGGAGCTTAGAAGAAACCCTGTGCCACTAAGAGTTCAATGGAGCTGAGAGTGGGAGTTGAAAAGCAGTGTTTGCTGGATACTACCGAGCAAGGTTAGAATTCAGAAATATCCAGAAGTCATACTGATAACATTGAACATAGAACAGTACAGCCTAGGAACAGGCCTTTTGGCCTACTATATCTATGTTGACTATCATGTCATTCTAAACTAATCGCATTTCCCAGCACCTGGTCCATATCCTTCCGTTCTCTGCCTGTTCATGTGACTATCTTAGTGCCTCTTGAATTTTGCTATCACATCTGCTTCTACCACCTCCCCTGGCAGCATGTTTCAGGCACTTATCATTCACTGAAAAAGACTTGCCTTCCACATGTGCTTTAAACTTTATCCCTTTAAACCAATGCCCCCTCGTACTTGACATTTCCTGGAGAAAAGACTGCAACTACCCACCCTATCCGTGCCTCTCACAAAGCTCAGCCTCCAAAGCTCGAGCAAAAATAATCCAAGCTTGTCCAACCTCTCCTTGTAGCAACTACACTCCAATCCAGGCAACATCCTGGTAAACCTCTTTCCATCATCTCCAAAGCTTCCATATCCTTCCTATAGAGTGGTGACCAGAACTGCACACAACACTCCAGATGGGGCCTAACTAGACAGGTTATACAGCTACAACATTACGTGTCAACGTATATACCTAATGCCTTGACTGATCAAGTCAATGATTCCCTTCTTTACCACCTTAACCACTTGTATTGCCCCTTTTAGGGGGCTATGGACTTACACCTCAAGGTCCCTCTGTATATCAATGCTCCTAAGGGGTCTAACATTTACTGCATACTTTCCTCTTCAGTTTGACCTTCCAAAATGATTAACCTCACATGTGTCCAGATTAAACTCCCACTGGCCATTTCGCTGCCCAAATTTCCAACTAGTCTCTATTCTGCTGTATACTTTGACAACCTTCCTCACTACCCACAACTCCATCATTTTTGAGCCTTCTACAAAGTTACTAATCAGCTAACCTACATTTTCATCCAAATCATTTATATGCATTCCAAACAACAAAGGTCCCAGCACTGATCATTTTGGAACACCACTGGTCACAGATCTCCAGTCAGAAAAATGATTAGGTGGATTGTATACATGAAGCAGCACAGTTTCTAAGATCCAGTGGAGAATCGACACAGGAAAGAGAAATGATTAACAATAATAGGAGCAGTCATTAAAGCAAGCCATTGAGAAGATTTGTGAGAGGGGACTACAAGGTCAAATTGAAGGATTGAATTTCCTTGCGAGGTGTAATGAGATTTGTTGACCCACCGTGTCATTAATATCTGAGGAAAATCGTTACGAAATCTATGAGATCTGTCTTCATCATGTTTGCTATGGTGTACTAAAGTGTTCAATCACAGTCTATTATCCATGTTGACTATATATTATTTCTGGATATTAGTGTATTGCAGGTTGCAATACTGTTCTGATTTGCAGAGTAAACTTTATTGTTGTTTGCTCAAAACTGTGGAAGCTTGTGGCTATATTCTCTAAAGTCCCCTGGATCTTGCACTTAGTCTATTTTAAGATTCTAAGTTGTTGGTGCCTAGCTAGATCATAACATAACTTTGGCAGTATGTCTAGGGTCATAACTAACTTTATGTTTAAGTGCTCTTGGGATTACAATTCTATCATGAATAATTGTATCAATCAATTAGATATGCTGTCTGCTTGAAATACAGTCTCACTATGTGGTATGTATGTTAGCCATCCTCTAATACAAATGCTGTGATTTTTACTTTCCTTGACTGATCTTTTTGAATGATTTCTGATGTGCTTCTTCCCAACATCAACTGTTGTCCTGGCAAACAACTGGCAAAGTGGTTGGTTGAACTCTACAATTTTTTTTAGCAACGTTGCTACTTGATTCATCATGCCTTCTTATTTCTTTAATTTCTTCTGAGAATTGTATCTTAATATCTTCTGACACTTCATGGATTCTTTTTTTCTTTGAAAACTTTGTGCTTTTGACTGTCCATCTTTCTACTGCAACAGACTGCCTAAAAATTCCTCATCTTTTCCCAATGACATTGTGTGCTAATTGTAGAAGAATTTTTACATTCTTGCCTTTCTGTTCTGAATCACTGTGAATTGCATTTCATGACACAAGTGTCTCCTTCCTTCTACATTTGTTTTTTTTATGGCTGACAGATTCAAATCTATCTGTTACTTATAGATTCAGGCTGTCTCTCTCTTTCTCCAGTGACCCCCAAATGGTTCTTTCTCCTGGTCTTAGCCTGCCTTTGTCAACATCAAGTCTTCTCAAGACTGAAAATGGCTCTACAATGCATTATCTATTTCTCCAAATACAGTTCTTCTACAAATGCTTCTCTTTCAGATTATAAATCTTTAAATGTATTTATTTTCCCTACGTCTCTAGATATGTTCAATTACTTTTGCATGTTCCATGATGGCGTTCTTGTTAAAATTTCTAACATCTCCAATGCATCATTAATTTTGGGGTATATGGTTTTAAAGTCATGAATCCCTTGAATATCTAAAATGTTGTTTTCTCAGTTGCCTATTGCCAGCTGACATCCTCACTTAGTTATTTATTTTCTTTTGGAATAAGGCACTGTGAGACACAACGTGCATTCTTCTGTTAGCTTCAAAAAGGTAATCTTCAAACTTTTGTTTCCTCACAAGCTTCAAGCTAATATTAAGCCTCACCTGCTTTCAATGCGGACAATGATGAAAGCTAATGCTTTACTCTGCTTGCAGTGTGGATTTATGTAACTAACATTTATTTTGGATTTTTCCTCTAGTGAACTGCAAACTGCATAGACAAGTTTCAAGTTCCACCAAGCCGTCACAACAAACACCGAGTTAAGTCGAAACCAGGGAACCTTCTTATATTCCAACTATCTCCATCCAGGTGGATAATGTGGTTAAAAAGACATAGAGTATACTGGCCTTATTATGCGAGGCAAAGCATTTCAGAGCAGGGAGAATATACTGGAACTGTATCAAACGTTGGTTTGGCCACAGCCAGAAAATGTGTGCAGTTCTGGAGTAGACATTATAATTAGTTAGCACATGAGAGGGTGCAAAAGAGATTTGTAAGGATGTTACCTGGGCTGGAGGGTTTCAGTTATGAAGAGAAGTTGTACACACCCAGGTTATTTTCCTTGGAGCAAAGGAGATTGTAGGGGCATGTGAAGTTATGCGGGGAATGGATAGAGTTGGCAGGACCAGGCCAGACCCCCCTCAAAACGTTTCAAGAAAGTAGCCTCGATCCTCATTTTGCTAGTTGGTTTAAGCAGGTTTAGAGTGGATATTCCAGGAATGATGCAGCTGATCCAACCACTCAGTTTCAAACAATTCAGAATTTATTAGCAAGATTATTGAATGAGATCCAAACAAAAGAGAACAGAATATAGAATAATTTAACCTATCCAAAAATCCAAAAGATTATCCAAGTTAATGATGCTGTTCCAAACACTTACAACAATCTCCATTAGCAAACCCTTTAGCAAAAAAGGAAAAACCAAGCACAGGATCTTACAGGAGAGAGAGATGGCAGAAAGATTCACCTTCTTCCATGTAACTGTTACTTTGATCAGCAGCCTCAAAACTAACTGACTGCTCGGAACAGCCAGACTGCTAAAACCCAAACCAAACCAAACCAATCAGAGAAAAGTTGGGCTGGGAGAACCGGTCACTCCCCTTACATTATACAAGTGTTTTTTTTACTTTAAAGTTTCTTCAATCAGATTAAGCCAGACATTTCAGAAGCTGTGTCTCGTAAAACACTTTTGAAAAAAACCAAGGGCAACACAAACTTGTTAAAGGTGCAGCATCATCATACTTGATGGAGGGATCAATGATGGGAAACATAGATTTAAGGTAAGGGGAAGAAAGCTCAGAGGAGAGGTGAGGAAAAACCTTTCCACTCAGAGAAGGATGAGAATCTGAAAGTCACTGCCTGTAAAGATTGTAGAGGCAGATGCCCTCACAACAATTAAGAAGTATTTATATGTACACTTGCAATGGCAAGGTATATAAGGCCATGGGGCCAAATGTGGGAAAGTTGGGTTATAGTAGTTAGGTGTTTTCTTTTAAACAGCACAGACACAATGGGCCGAAAGGCCTTTTTTTTTGCGGATCACAATGGCTCTCAGACAACATAACCTGCTCTGAGCTGTCTTTATACCAACTGTAAAATTAATTATCAGTCATTTCCAATGTCTTTTTTGATCTAAATGCAGTTTCACAACCCTTCAAGGTTTATTGAATGCTTTTAAAGTAGGTCAGCTCTAACACCCAAACCAAAAACATCTCTCTGGGTATCATTACTGGAAAAATTGTCAATGTCACTGCTCCAGTTTTTGCGGTAAGTAAGCAGAGATGTTGTTTTAAAGTTTTTCTCGTTTCCTGACTGTATTAAATATTCATAGGTCACCTTTTGAACTGTGATTCCTTTTGGTGTTCTGACAACTTCAAAAGGGCAGCATTTTATTTACATCCCTTTATGGCTGTAAAACTCTTAAGGCAAGATATCCCCAACCTCTTAAGTATAATAGGTTCCAAGTTTGCTTTTAATTGCAGGAAAAATTTATATTCCATTTCCTACAGTTAAAATTTGATTGTTAAAATTAAATAAAAAGTTCTAAAACTGAAAACTACAAACTCTGAACAAGATATTCACAACATATCATACAATGTGATTATAAGAAATAGAAAGCAAGTAGTTTCCTTGATCCTGCTCCGCTATTCAATAAGATCATGGCCAACCTGATTATTTTTCAGTCCTGCCTACACCCAATAACCTTTCCCTCCCCCGTTTGTTTATTAAGAGTCTGTCTATCTCTGCCTTAGAAATATTCAAGGACTCTGCTTTCACCTCCTTTTCGAAGAAGACTCTACTATCTACGAGAAAAAAAACTCCTCATCTCTGTCTTAAATTGATAACTATTTATTTTTAAACAACAACCTCTCACTCTGGATTCTCTCACAAGAGGAAAAATAATTTTCTCCCACACTGTCAATAAACCCTAGGATCTTCTAGATTTTAATCAAGTCACCTCTTGTTTTTCTAAACTCTAGCAGATACAAGGCTACAATGTACAATCTTTCCTCATAAGAAAACCTATCCATTTCAGGTCTAAGTCTAGTAAAACTTCTTTGAACTCCTTTTTAAAACATGTATATCCTAAAAATGACCCTAGCTGTGTCTAGCTGTATCATCTTCAAAGTTAGCAACTGTACTTTCAGGCTGTTCAAGCAAGTCATTAATGCAAATTATAAAAAATTGAGGTGCCACCACTCATTACAACTTGCGAATGAGAAAATGATCCATTTATGCCCAGCCTCTGTTTCCTGTTAGCTAACCAATCTTCTGCCCAGAACTTTATATTACCTCCTACAACATACACTTTAATTTTCGGCAATAAATTTTGAGGTGTCACCTTATCAAGTGCTTTCAGAAATCCTAGGGCAGTGCATTCACTTTATACTCACTACATATTACTTCCTTAAAGAACTCCAATAAATTTGTTAAACTTGATTTCACTTGCACAAAACCACCTTACCTCTACCCGATTAACTTGTATTTTTGTAAATCTTCTGTCCCTTAATCTTAATTTCTAAACTCTTCCCTAAAACAGATATTAATCTAACTGGTCTGTAATTTCCTTGCTTCTGTATCTTTCCCTTTTTGTTTAAAGGAGTTACATTCGTATTTTCCATTTCAACAGACCCTTCCCTGAATCCAGAGAATTTTGAAAGAGTAAAACCAGTACATTAACAATTTCATTAGCCACGTCTTTTAAGACCCCAGGATTAATGCCATTATGAAGGCACTTCACACTCTAGCTCCAATATTTTACTCAGTACCATTTTCCTTTCACTAGCTGGATTTCATTTCCTGGTTTATAGCTATTTTTTAAGAAATGATTGTATCTTCTATAGCAAAATATCTGTTTAATTCTCTTTATTTTCCATTATTAATTCCCAGGCTCATTTTCTGTAGGACCAATATTCACTTTAACTTCTCATTTTAAATATTTATAAGAACTCCTTTCATTTGCTTTTTTTATTTCTAGCTAGTTTTCTCTTGTAATGTAATATTCCATTCTTATTAATATTTTAATTAATCTTTGCAATTTAAAAATATTTTGTCCAGTCTTCTGCTCCATTTAAAGTCTATGTCTTTTTTGTGTTTGTGTTTTTTTCAATTATGGACTGAAATGAGAAGAAAACTATTTTAAAACTAGGGATCGTTAGGATTGATGCGTGGTTTAAAAGCAAGTAATCTGACATTCATCGTGAACACTATGTGCCACCCTCACCCTGATGGCCACTTTTGTGTGTGGCTGCATCAAGTTGTGCGTGGATCCCCGGTACGCAAACACCAAGTGTCACTACGTACTGAGGTTCTACCTGTCCCCAGTGTTGCGAAGGATGGGCCTGGCCTTGCTGCCATAGAACACTCCGAGTAGTTAGACCGTTCCATACCACCTGTCCTTCATGCAGAAATTTATGCAGAAAAACACCTTTGACCACAAGTCCATCAGGAAGTGGTCAGTACGTAGTGTCCTTGAGACCCTTCGGGAAAAGGAGAGGGCGGATCCTATCGAGCAGTTCCCTGAGCAGACTGTCAAAGCCATTTGGCAGAATGCTTCATCGCCAGAACTTTCCAACAAGCACCAAGACATGGCTTGGCTGGTGGTGAGAAGGGCTCTGCCTGTGAGATCCTTTATGCACGCCCGGACTCTCTGCTGCACTGCACGCTACCCTCGAAGTGGCTGCGGTGGGGACGAGACTGTCACACACCTCCTTCTGGAATGTGCCTATGCAGAGGAAGTCTGGAGAGGAATGCAGTGGTGTTTGTTGAGGTTCGTCCTGAGCAACGCCATGATGCGGGACTCCGTGCTCTACGGCCTGTTCCCTGGGACACACACTGAGCCGAACATCAACTGCACCTGGAGGATCATCAACTCAGTGAAGGGTGCTCTCTGGGCGGTCCGAAACCTGTTGATCTTCCAGCTGTAGGAGTTGACCCCGACTGAATGTTGCAGACTGGCACATTTCAAGGTCCAGGACTACGTGCTGAGGGACGTGCTGAAGCTTGGGGCAGCTGCCGCCAAGGCGCGGTAGAGAAAGACCACCGTGTAACATCTGCCTGCCTAAGTACAGGGGGCCCACGCAGTAACAGGCCCCCGCTGACCCTCAGCTAAATATATGGATAGTAATCATACAGACCTGTAAATATGAATGATTACTCTGTCTCGGTATGCAAAGAAATGGAATGTTTATATGTGTATGACATGACCAATTGTACAGATCATCAAAGTATTTTATGAATAAAGTATATTTTTGAAATAAAAAAAACTGATCTTTCAACTATATGTAAATGGAAATGACACATGATTATCACTGTACATTTATGAAAAACTCTAATTTTTGCTTCTTTTATTCTCCATCTTACTGAGTATTTGCTATTAGGGAGTCACCACCCCTAAGGTGACTTCTTGCCTTTGTTATTTCTTATCTCTACCCTCAGACCATAGTTGGAATACTATGAGCAGTTTTGATCCCCTGTGTACAAGAAGATACACTGACATTGGAAGCAATCCGGAGAAAGTTCACTAGGTTGATCTGAGCAATGAAGAATTTTCTTATAACGAAAAGTTGAGTAGATTGGTCTTGCATTCATTTGAGAATAATGACAGCTGACATTATTGAAACATATAAGATTCTTAGGGGGCTTGGCAGGGTAAATGTAAAGACATTTTCATTCCTAGAGGGACAGCCTAGGACCAGAATGCAATATTTCAGAATAGCAAATCACTCATTTAAGACAGAGGAGAAGCATTTTAGTCATGAATCAGCAAAATTCTTTACCTCAGAGATTGTTGGGATTGGTTTGTTAAGTATTTTCAAGACTGAGATAGACAAATTTCTCATCATTAAGGAAACCACAGCATTTGAAAATAAAGCTGGGACCTGGAGTTGAGATTTATCTGAACAACCATAATCTCATTGAATAGCAGAGTGGATTAAATGGATCAAAAGGCTGACTTCTGCTACAATGTTTTATGATCTTATCCAGTCTGCTCCTACATCCTGATTTTCTGAACTTAGGTCATCCCTCTCTATTATGCTAATGTTACATTAAATTAGCAGAGCAACCCTTCCATTTTTTTCCTAGCTTACTTTTCTTCCTAAATGTCCCATGCCCTTGAATCATTAGGTCTCATTGTGTAATCCTGCAGCTATAGCCATTAACTATATTTATGTATTTCTATTTGCATTATTCATTTGATTTGTTCTGAATGCAACATGCGTTCAGACATAGAGTCTCTAGTTTTGTCATTTCACTAATTTTGTAATCTCTGGTCTTAACTGTTGATTTACTCTTACATTTGTTACTCTTCATCTCTTCCTGCTACAGCTTGTTTATCATTTCTTATATTAATACCTTTCTTTCTTGACTTGCTCTAATCTTAATTTCTTACTTCTTTCCAAATTTGAATCTCTTAGCTCCTACTATTTATTTTAAAATCTTTTCTATTTTATCTAGTTCTGCCTCTCTCTAGAGAACCAACTCCAGCATAGTTCATAGAATCCCAACAGTGCAGAAAAAAGCCATTAGGCCCATCTGGTATGTACCCACTGTCTGAAGGGCATCCTACACAGACCCATGGGACATTTTACCAAGGATAATCTGCACATCCCTGGACCCTATGGGCAATTTTTAGCATGACCAATCCACCTAATTGGCACAATGTTTGACTGTGGGAGGGAAGTGGAGGAAACCCAAGCAGAAACAGGGAGGACATGCAAACTCCATAAAGACAGTCACCCAAGGCTAGAATTAAACTCAAGTTCCTAGTGTTGTGAGACAGCAGTGCTAACCGCTGTGCTACTGTATCAACTCAGTTGGGGACTTTTCCAGTGCTACAAATTCCACTTTCCCCAGTACTGGCTTCAATGGCCCACAAACTGTAACCCACTTCTTCCACATTATCTTTGAGCCACACAATCATTTCTCCAATATCAACATATTCATGGCTCAAATAATAATCCAGAGATGATCATCTTTGAGATCCTGCTTTTTTAAAAGATTTGGTGCTTAGCTCTTGTACTGACTTTGGAGAATGATTTTGTTGCTCTGCCTATGTTATTGATATCGACATGGACTGCAATGATAGGATCCTTCCCCACCCTTTTATCTGAGCAGTTGTCCCAACCCTGGAATTTGGTCCAGCCAGCCAATGCTGTGCCAGCAATGTGCATATTCCATGAAAGATACAAGAGAGGAAAGATGGCTCATTCTTTGATTGTGGCAGTATCCTCTGCATTTCATTTTTACCATTATGTGGAGGTGTCGGTTTTTGACTAGGGTGGACAAAGTCAGAAGTCACACGAAATCAGGTTATAGTCCAACAGGATTATTTGAAATCACAAGCTTTCAGAATGCTATTCCTTCAACAGATGAAGTGAAGAAAAGCACAAGGGCACAGATTTTATAGGCAAAGAGATCAATGAACAGAAAGATCCAAAGATCAAAATGGTGTGATTGGAGTGTCAACTGACTGAATAACAACTGAAGGGATGACCAAAAATCCAATTAATTGAGGCAGAGAGACAATTACAAAAAATTAAAAATAAGGTGGTGCTGGGGCCAAACCTAATGGCTGGCATTATATGTATATAGGTATAAGAGTCTTATAGATATAAGAGTCACATGCCGAGGGTGTAAGCAAAGTAGCAAGTAATCCAAAACTGTACAGGCTAATTCAGGTAGAGAGATCATCACAAGTTATCAAGTGATTGTGTCAAAAAAGGATGTGATGGTGCTTCTCCATTAACAAGGTTATTCTATCCTTGTTTTTTATAGAGGGGTTGTAAAAGCAGAGTTGCCAAAATGTCTGAACTAGCCCCTTTAATATGGCTAATAGATGATGCCTAAGTCAACAATCGGAAAAGACTTTGAGTTTTCTTCTTAAACAATGAAAGAGGAGTGGCCAGTTCTCCCAGTTCATGTTTTTTTTCTAGTTTTGAGTTAGTTTCTAGCTGGGGACCCAAAGAAACAACTCCATGCTGATCCTTTCTCTCTCTGACATCCCTATCCTGTTAGAATCTGTGTTGGAATTTATCTTTTTGTCAAGGGGTATGTTTATGGGATTTTGCAGGAGGTTAAAACAGCATCATTAAGTTGTGATAGGCTCACTTAGGTTTTCAGATACGTTGTGCTATTCTATATTTGGTTCTCTTTTATTTGTGTTTCATTCAGTAGTGTATAAATAAATTCTGTTTTGTTTAAAACTGAGTGGTTGAGTCAGCTGCATCCACTCCTGGAATACCCAATTTACACCTACTTGAAACAACTAGAAAAATTAGGGGCTACCTTCTTGAAATGCTTTGAGGGGATCTAACCTGGTCCAAAACAGATTGATGCTCGTCCGGGATTCACTCTTTGTTCCAATTTGCGGTTAGGGTTGTTGGACTCAAAGGCAGAGTGTGGTGGGTGTTAGTGTCTTTTGTTCTGGGTATTAAATGTTATTGGTTTAAACAATGCTTGGTGTAGTAATGGCTCTTTCAGTCACTAAGAGTTTCCTGGTGATGGAAGAAGTGACTTTGGGGGCTTTACAAAAGGTGAATAAGGCAGAGCTGCTGGAATAGGCAGTCAAGCTGGAGTTGGAGGTACCTTTGTCTATACGGAAAGGAGGGGTAACTAAGCAACATCTCAGCATTTCAGTTGGGTGTTGGAAATGCCATCAGAATTTTTGGAGCTGGCTAAAATTCAGTTGGAAATGAAGCAGCTTGAGGTAGAGGCAAAAAGAAAAGAAAGAGAAAAGGAAATGAAACTGTTTGAATTATGATTAAAAGCAGAAAAAAGCGAAAAAGAGAGAAGGTGGCTAAACAAATGAAGTGGCCAGTGCCTATGTGGGTTTTGTTGATCCAAACGAAACCTGTAGGTAGAAGTAGTGAGGTATTTACATCACTGTCAGAGGAGGTATCTGGGGCATATGAGGAGGTGAAAAAAACAATCTTAAGTGCATATGAGCTTATGCCTGAAGCCTACAGACAACATTTCAGAAATCTAAGGAGGGACCCTGGTCAAACCTATATTGAATTTGAAAAGATCACGCAAAGTCATTTTGATAATGGATAAGGGCATTAAAATAGAGCAAACCTATGATGCTTTTAGAGACACGATTATTTTGGAGGAGTTCAAAAATTCACTTCCTGAGCTAGTGAGAACTCATGTGGAAGAGCAGAGAATTAAAACAGCAAGATTAGCAGCTGAAATGGCTGATGATTACGAATTGGTCCATAAATCAAAGTTTGGCTTCCAACATCAATTTCAATCCGTGAGGGAGAGAAATTGGGGAAAAGAGAAATCCTCACCTGGTGACGGAAAAGTAGATCTTGATGAAGATCATAAGGATAACTTACCACAGGTAAAAATGAAACCCTTGAAGGGGAAAAATAAGTTAAAAAGCTCCCATGTTTTCAATACAATAACGTAGGCCACATGAAATCACAGTGTTGGTGGGTTAGAAAAAGCACAGGGAAGCCAGATGTATGAAAACAGGATAAGCCAGTGAATTTTGTTGGAGTGGTAGCAGCACAGTGGTGGCTAGAAAGCTGCACCGAAATGTACAACCTGGTCAGAGGTTGCTCAAGGGTTAAGATTGGTGGAGTAGCAGAAAGCATAGAGGACTGTAAAAGAATATAGGAGAATATAGATAGACTGGAGAGTTGGGCAGAGAAGTGACAGATGGAGTTCAATCCAGGCAATTGCCAGGCAAATGTGAGGTGATGCATTTTGGGAAGTCTAATTCTAGAGCCAACTATACAGTAAATGGAAAAACCTTGGGTAAAGTTGATGAGCAGAGAGATCTGGGAGTTCAGGTCCATTGTACCCTGAAGGTGGCTGTACAGGTGGATGGAGTGGTCAAGGAGGCATATGGTATGCTTGCCTTTAAATGACGGGCTATTGAATATAAGAGTTCACAGGTCATGTTAAAATTGTACAAAACTTTGGTTCGGCCACATTTAAAATACTATATACGGTTCTGATCGCCACATTACCAAAAGAATTTGGATGCTTTGGAGAGGGTGCAGAGAACGTTTACGAGGATGTTGCCTGGTATGGAAGGTGCTAGCTATGAAGAGAGGTTGAGTAGGTTAAGTTTGTTTTCATTAGAAAAAAGAAGATTGAGGAGGGACCTTATTGAGGTCTCAGCCTAAATCTGTGTCCTCTAGTCCTGGACTTCCCAATCTCAGGGAAAATACTTTGTCTATTTACCCTAGCCTATCCATGCCCCTCATGATTTTATAAACTTCACCTCTATAAGGTCACCCCTCAGCCTCCGATGCTCCAGAGAAATCAGCCCCAGCCTATTCAGCTTCTCCCTATAGCTCACACTGCAGCATCCTTGTAAATCTTTTCTGTACCCCTTAAATTATTCTATTCTTGATCTTTTTTCGAGGTGGGTAGTAAAAGAAGAGGTGCCTAAGTGTCTGAACTAGCTACTTCCATAATGACTAACAGATGCTGCCAAAGTCAACAAACAGAAAAGGCTTTCAGGTTTTTTGTAAAAAACACTTGTACAATGAAAGGGGAGTGGTCAGTTCTCCCAGGTCAGGGTTTCTCCTCATTTTGGGTTAGTTTTTAGCTGGGGTTCAAAGAAACAGCTCCATGCTGATCCTCTGTCTCTCTCTCTCTCTCTCTCTGACATCTCTCTCCTGTAAGAACCTGTGTTGTACCTGTATTTCCCTTTTTGCTAAGGGGTGTGTTTATGAGATTTTGCAGGAAACTGGAACAGCATTATTAAATTACAATGAGTTGATTGGGTTTTCGGATAGATTAAGTTGTTCTATAACTGATTCTTTTTTTGTTTGTGTTTCATTCGGCAGTTTATACATAAATGCTGTTTTGTTTAAAAATGAATGGTTGGGCCAGCTGCATCACTCCTGGAATATTCACTTTAAACGACAAGAAACGTTAGGGCCTGGGCAACTTTCCTGAAATGTTTTGAGGTGGTCTGACCTGGTCCAAAACAAGGATAGTAAGGAAAGGTTTACAAATACAGAACAGTATGGTGGCAGTACATGGAGCGCAAAATGACCCCAAGATCATGGTTGATGCTGTCTTCATGGGTATGGAACTTGGCTATCAGTTTCTGCTCAGTAATTCAGCATTGTTGTCTATCTTGAGGCCGCCTTGGAGAACGCTTACCTGAAGATCGGAGGCTGAATGTCCTTAACTGCTGAAGTGTTCCCCGACTGGGAGGGAACATCTGTGTCTGGTGATTATTGCGTGGTGCCCATTCATTCGCTGTTGTAACTTCTGCATGGTCTCGCCAATATACCATGCCTCAGGGCATATGCTGGCAGCATATGAGGTAGACCATATTGGTCGGGTCACATGAGTATCTGCTGTGTTTGTGATGGGTACTGTTCCCACGTATGAAGGTAGTATCCCTGTTGATAATCTGACATATATTGCAGAGGTTGTGTGGCAGGCTTGTGTGGTGTTGTGGTCAGTGATCTCCTGAATGCTGGGTAGTTTGCTGTGAAAGATGATCTGTTAAGGTTTGGCGGTTATTTGAAGACAAGTGGGGAGGTACTTACTTTATAGCTCATTCTTTCACTCATCACTGATAATGGAAATAAAATCAGAAACATGTCTCAATTACATCTTGAGTTTTAATTTTTGCATTGAGAGGGGAACGTTGTGCTGGTGCAGTATTGACCAACAATGCACAAAACTAAATGATGAATAAGACTAAACGTTGTATATAGCTGAATGATATATAAGGCACACACTCTTCAACACACTTGATGTCAATTTGAGATAACAAAGCACGTCTATATTGCAGGCAGAAGGAAAGCTTCACAAATTCTCAAAAATATATTCAGGAAAACATTAGTAAGATCCTTCATTTCTCTTCTAAATTTTAATCACAAAACTTAGCCTGATAAAACCCAGTCAGTCTACTTGCCTACCAGCAATCCTGTTGGAAAATCTTGAACAGTCTGTAAGTGAATATCCACAATGTGATAGAGGCCCGCCTACAGTTACATCACCACATTTCAGCTTGAATATACGCCTTCTGAGGGAGGTGAGAGCATTAGACAGAAATAATAAATGTATTTTGGATGATTCACCAAACCCCTTAGATTGGAAAGTTTTGATTTCCTCAGAACCAGCTGTGGCTAAGGTCATGCAGCAACTTTGGTGTCAAAGGAAATGCATGTCTTCCTTGCGTTGCAATGTTATTGTTTTCCCAGGAATTGTTGGTTTAGTTCAATATAAAAATATGTTGTTGTTTATTATGAGAATATTCTGAGCTTACTTGAAAATCTATTTGTGTGCTTTTACTTGATTGTATTTATCAGGAAAGAGAGGGAGAAAACAGATGAGCTAAATCTATAAATTGTTCCATTGTTTGATATTAATATGTATTGATCATAAGCACCAACCTTCTGGAGGGCTATTAAATCAAAATCTTGAGCATAATATTGAATTCTGTGATTCCTCCAGTTTCAGCAGTGCTATTGGTACAGTCAGTTCTTCTATAACGTGCATTTCTTCAACACACATTTGCTATAATGTGATTGGAGAACTTAGGCCATTATTTGTAGAACATGAACTTTCCTTAAATAGTATTGTCTCTAATGCGGTTCTGGTTCCATTGGTTTAAATGGTGCTACTATTACACAATTTTTCTTGAACACAGGATTGCACAGGAATGGAACTATTGCATTATATCAGAACAGACCTGTACTGTTTGGTATCTCAATGATGTTCCCACCACAGCAGTACACAAATTGGGTGTCCATGAGCAGTTTCTTGCTGAGCAGGTGCTGTTGATAGTACTGTTGATGACACCATCCAGCACTTTACCGATGATCAGAAGTAGACTGATTGGGCAGTAAAATGCCGGGTTGGATTTGCCCTGCTTTTTTGTGAGCAAGACGTACCTGGGTAGATTTTATACTGTTGGGGGTAGATGCCAGTGTTGTAACTGTACTGGAAAAGTTTGATTAGGGGAGGCACAAGTTCTGGAGCACAAGTCTTCAATGCTTTTGCCAGAATGTTATCAGGGCGTTCAGTACCTCCAAATGTTTTTAAAACGTGACAGGTAAATGTTCATGTGAAGAGGATGCCATGAGTCAGATGCCAATGTACATATGCGGCTCATGCAAACCCACCCATGTAGCGTAACTTGAGATGGTGGTGCCAGGTTTCTGACGTGAAGATCGGTTGCAGCAAACAGTGAGTTGGAGTTGCCAGGTAACTGCTCAGACTTTCATGCTGGCAGATGATCTTGGGCTCTGAAAGGGGACACAGTGGCAGCATGATGGCTCAGTAGTTAGCACTGCTGCCTCAGAGCTTCGGTTCAATTCCAGCTCTGAGTGACTGTCTGTGTAGAGGTTGCACTGTGTGGTGTTCCCAGTGTCTGTGTGGATTTCTGCTGGGTGCTCCAATTGTCTCCCATAGTCCAATGATGTGCATCAGGTGGACTGGCCATGATACATGGCATTATCGGAAGGAGGGAGATGGGTATGGATGGGGTGTCTTTTGATGGGTTGGTGCAGACATGGTGGGCCAAATAGTCTCTTTCTGCATTGTAGAGATTCTATGACAGATCTCTTATCTTAGATCTCACAATACTTATTGTAATAATGTCTATCTTACTAATTGGTCTTGATTGCTAGCATACAATGAAGTATATCATGATTATACCAAGGGTCCATGTTTGTTAGACTACCTAATGGTTTTCCTCTACCACTTAAGACCAAGTGGTCCTTTATACCCATTCAGAGTGCTCACAGCTATCTACAGAATCACATGTTGGTTCTGGTTCCCATGCATGCCCATATAGGTGAAAGTGAGTACGGCAGGTGCTGGAGATTTCAGTCAAGAGTGTGGTGCTGGAAAAGCACAGCAGGTCAGGCAGCATCTGAGGAGCAGGAGAATCAACGTTTTGGGCAAAAGCACTTCAAAATTGCATGCTCGTGTGCCAACCTGCTGCGTCTGAGCAGAACAAGAATGGCTCTGCTATTTGCTAAAAAGGCAACTGTGTCCCTGAATTTCTTTACACTGAAATCCTTTCAGACTTCGGCAGGTGATATATCTAACCCTCCTAGTTTGCCATTCACTACTGTATCTGAGAGAAGACAATTCCTGTGCCAAGAGAGGGGACTATTTGCTCTGACCAGAAAGAAGCAGGAAGAGTATGCACTTGAGTTTGCCACACTAGTAAATTTCCCCATGGTACAATGTTATCAAAAATATATACATGGTTTAATGTATACTTCATTTCAACTGCAAACATTACTCATTGTATATGCAGTTCATGTGCAAACACACTCAGTGCATCATGAATTCCTGTTATCCTGACAGCAGTCATTATGCCTTTATTCCATACTTTTTCTTTATGCCCTCAGCACTTGAGTAATTACACAAAACAAGCATGTGGCTTCTGGATGATAGGGCTTTCCACTTAACACCTGCCTCATAACTTGACTCCACAACACAGCACCACATGGCCAGCATGAATTTAATGAAAACTATGCAATCACAAAATCCGTATTACCAGGGATATGGTGAAAATCTCAGGAGCAGGAACAGAAGGAAAGGAGAACCCATACCCTTTCTAGCCAGGTCATCTATGATCACATTATGTGACTCCAGTTCTACAGAACACAACCCTAAATTTTTTTAATACTCCTGGCCGCAATGCTAAAATAAAAGTACAAAGCATTCATTTCAAACCAAGAAGAAGTTCTGAAGAAAGGTCACTGGGTCCAAAATATTAACTCAGCTTTCTGTCCACAGATGCTACCTGATTTGCTTAGTTTTTCCAGCACTTTCCATTTTTGTTTCAGATTTCCAGCATGTACAGTTCTTTACTTCATTTCATACCAACAAGATCAATCAAACTATTGAATATTCTATACAAAAATCAAAAGCCTGAGTCCATCTCTTGAGGATGCCTTTCCTGTCCTAGTGCATTGACTTGCAATGACGGGAAAACTTCAGGTGGCCTTGTAGATGGCCTTGGGGAGTATCAATGATGGGAGAATGAATGTTGTGATGAAAGAGAGAGCAGTATTTCTGGTTTGTAAAGCCATTCCCTCTCCAATGGATAACACCTCAGAAATGTTTATAATCCACTGGAGCAGATTTCTGGACTGCTGTGAGATTCAACAAGCCCTTTGAATATTGTGATCTGCAACTATGAAGGAGACAATACAGACCTGCTGGTACCAAACAGGAATTTCATGACGTCAGTCTGAACTTCCACTACAGCTTTCAAATGTTGGTTTCAACTCGTGCTGCAATGGAAGCTGAGACCATCTAACACTGCATCATGGTTTGGTCTGTAGTTGTTCTGATAGAGTTCACCATTACTTCAGAGTTAGAAAGATGGCTTCAAGGTCTCTGTGAAGCTCTGTCACATTGGAACCAAAGTCCTCAATGATCTTTGACTTGACTTTAGACTTTCTGGCAGGACTGCCAATGCACCAAGAGAATACCCACCAACATTTTTCTGTCCCCTGTTCTTTTCCAAGTCTTCTCCAATAGAATTCATGTGCGATCTCACCCTTGCGGAGTAGCTTCACATGCTAAACTTTCCTCATGCCCTAGCTGCAGGCCACATACCACACGCAGAGCCCACTTCTGCATTGAATTCAGCACAGTGCCTGTATCAGGACCGTTGATTGCATGTGCCGGATTGAGTGATGTGTTTCTTCTTCATTACGTGTCCTGATTATCTTGTACTTCATGCTCCACTGCCAGTGCATAAATAGGTAGCATTTCCCTGGCACAAAGGTCCAAGGATGAGGTTGTGGTAAGGAGAGGTGTGAAGGAAGAGATGGGTACTGAGACCATTCGTATCAGTTGACATTGTAAATGAAGGGGAAGTGATATATGAGAAGGTGGATCAAGTGAAACACACAGTATGATTTCAGTTAGTCATGATCTTAATCTTTGTCACTCCTGTAGTGACAAGTTTTATCTTCTTCATATAGTGTGGACAATCAGCCATGAATGGCCCCTGCCATTTAGGTGTAACTGACAAAGTTATGGGCCATCTTGTTCTGCCACAGAGAGGAAGAGGTGCAAGTGAGTGTATGGCAAAGGATTTGAGTTCAGCTGTTATTGTTGAATAGCTAGAAATATGTGCAAACTGTGACAGTAAGTGGCCTATATCAGTAATTAGTATGTCACAATGAAGTGAGGACTGTTGGATCTGTATTACTTGGTAGGTGAATGGATCGGTTTGTGGAACAATGTTTCCTTTGCAAGGATGTAGCACTTGCATGTGTATCTATAATCTTGACAACTTAGATAAAGTAATTGAATGTTTCCCAATGTGCATGCAAGTAGTCAGAACTACATTACTGGCATTGATAATGACAACTATTTGTCACACTCCCTTCTAAGTTCCTGTCTGGATGGCCTTCTGGCCCTCTTAGGGCAGAAGACCTCTTTCTCATAATCCACTTTGAGCATGAAAGGCTCCAATGGTCCTGGCCTGTTGTGTCATTCCCATTCTTCGTAACACTGAAAGACCCCTCTGTAACCAGTTCCAGTACTTACTGTAGCCAGAGTGCATCTCAACTTTAAAGCTATTGTCTTTAAGTGGTTTTTGCCTAGCACAAACCTGAGGCCCCATGCCAAAGCATGCATCTTCTTAGCTTTGCTCTCAATGCTGGGCAGCTAGGTACTGGTATTCAAATTAGAAGCAGCACGACATTTTCGTCGCATCTTACTTTGTTTGTCAGCCAAATCTCACATTCCCCAACCTCCATCCCAGACTCTGTTGTATAAAATACATCTCAATAGTTTACCTTGGGGATTTCCCAACCTTTTCCTGTAACTCTGGGGAAGATCATAACTGCCCCAGAGAAACAATCAGGAGCATTCTTAAGGAAATTCAGCTCTGTCAATCTTAAGAGACCAAATTATATTCTGGGTATTAATAATGGTACCTTTCAATTCATTTCTTCCCCTTAAAGTCTCTATAAGTATTAATAACTTTTGTTTTGCATTTGGTTAAATATTGCTAGATAAATAGTATGATTTGAGAATTTAAATTTACTTTATTAAAGAATTGAAAATAAAAATTTTGGGAATTGGTATGTCCGAAAGTAATCATGAAGCTGTCAGTAAAAAATCCAACTGCTTTCTGGGAGTAAAGCCAATTTTTTTTTACCTTTTCTGGGCCTGTCTACGAATGCAGTATGACATTGCTGAGTTGCCTATGAATCCACGCAGTTATATTAAAAAGCTCTTCAATGATTAAAACAAAAGGCCCATCATCACCTTCACTGGACCAGTAAGGATTGAGAGTAAATGCCCACCTTGCACATAATAGACACACACTAGCAATGAATTTAAAGAAGCAAATAATCATAACATACTCATGAAGGCTGAGAAAATTATACTTGAATGATAGACTACCTGGAAACAGACCCTTTGGTGCAACCAGTCCATGCTGAACTAGCCCCCCCGCCTACTCCTCACCCATATCACTTTAAACCCTTCCTAATTATATACTTATCCATGCAAATCCATACAATCCAGAGCAAAGCAGTCAATTTGGCTGGTACAATATCCACCAAGTTAACACACCATTCCTCCCATCGCCATTGCCCTGTGGCAGCAATATATATTATGTGGAAAATGCACTGCAGTATTTCAGCAAGAGTTCAACAGCACCTTCCAAATTATGACATCTACCACCTAGAATGTCTAGAGCATGAAATACATGTGAACACCAAAACGTGCAAGTTTGCAAGTTTCCCTCCAAACCACATACCATGCTAACTTGGAACTCTATCATAATCCCTTCATTGCCGCTGAACCAAAATCCTGGAACTCCCTTTCTCACAGCACTGTAGGTGCACCTAGTCAACATAGACAGCACCAGTTCAAGAAAGGCCACCCCACTACCTTCTCGAGCAATTGGGAATAGGCAACAAACATAGGCCTTGCCAGCAATTTCACATCCAATGAAATTTTTTTAAATTACAATCAATTTTGGAAAGATGATAAACATGGGACTACCTCAAAGAATTTAACAGACAGCAGAGAATAGTACTCTGGAGTGCAGAATGATGACCTTAGAATAGAGTTAGATGACTGCAAAAGTTTGGAGACCCAAGCCACCTTCCAGAATGACTGCAATAAATATCCAAAAGTCTGTTGCTATTGATTTTTCATTCTTGCATTGATTTCACTCGCTGCTGTGGCCATTACATTTATTATGTTGCACATTTCCTGGCGATACCGGAGAGTGGTTGTGAGTGGGCATAAGTAACACTCAGCACTGACATAAGGGGTAAAGACTATGGGTAACTCCAAAACTCAAGCTTTTATTATTGCCATCTGACAAGATCAAATGACTCCAACCAGACTCTTAGTTCTAGTTCTAAACTGATTGTTCAGTTGAACAGATTTATTTATATGTTAAAATAGAGTCCAAGGTATAGACATACATATTCACATTTCTTTAATATGTAATGCTGGTGGTAATTGTCTCCCTATTAGATCAATGTAAGTGTGATTTAGATTAATATCCCCTTTAATTTTACTTTCTTTCTGGTAGCAAGGTTCATGACTGTCCACTCAATGTTCAATTTTCTCTCCGAAGAAAACTGTCCAACTTGTCCATTCTTTCTTCAAAACAGAAGTATCTAATCTCTGAAACCATTCTCATAAACCTCTTTTTCACTCTGTGAAATGTATTCACACCCTTCCATTAGTGAGGCAACTCAAACTGCACATAATACTCCAGCTGACATTTAACTAGTATTTTCAATAAATTCATTTAGTCATTATAACCTCCCTGCTCTTGTACTCTATGTATGAAGCTGGGAATGTTAAATGCTTTATCAACAGCTCTCTCTCCTGTCCTGCATCTTTAACGTTTCAGTTCCAAGCCTCATGGTTCGCCACATTGAACTTCATTTGCCCCCTGCCTGCCTACTCCATCAATATGTTAATGTCTTTTTGAAGCTCTTCACTGCTCACTTCATAATTTACAATTTCCCAAAGTTTTTTATCGTTTGCTAAATTGTCCCTTGCACACCAAGATAAGTTTCATGCATCAAGAGAAACAAAACCCAATAAGCTCCTGGGGAATTCCACTCCAAAGCTTCTGGAATTTCCACCCTCTCAGTCTACTCTAGATTATCAGAATGTAGATGTGCCAGTGTTGGATTGAGGTGGACAAAGTTAAAACTCACACAACACCAGGTTATAGGTTTATTTGGAATTTCAAGCTTTTGGAGCACTGCTCCTTCTTCAGGTAGCTAGTGGAGCAGGATCATAGATCACAGAATTTAAAGCAACTTTAACTATATTATCAGAAAATCCATGGGAGGGGCAATTAACTGTGCTTTCAAACATTACTTGCATCTCAATAACCTGCTCACTTCGGATTCTGCCAGGGCCAGGTGGCTCCTCACTTAGTCCAAGCATGGACAAAAAAGGCAAACACCAGGGATAAAGTGAGAATGACTGGCTTTGATCAAGGCAGCACATGAATGAGTACAACATCAAGATGCCCTGGCAAAACTAGAGTCAAACAGGATCAAGAACATTCTCTGCTGGTTAACATCATATTCAGCTCAAAGAAAAATGGTTGTGATTGTTGGAGGTCAGATATCACTGTAGTAGTTCCTTAAGGTGGTGTCCTAGGCCCAACCATTTTCAGTTACTTCATCAATGACCTTCCCTCCATTTTAAGGTCAGAACTGGAGGTACTAATGATGTTGACACAAAGTTCAGTGCCATTATATACTGAAGCAAAGTATACAGCAGGTCAGGCAGCATCCAAGGAGCAGGAGAATTGATGTTTTGGGTATAAGCCCTTCATCAGGAAAGGGCTGATGAAGGCATTTCCTGATGAAGGGCTTATGCCTGAAATGTCAGTTCTCCTGCTTCTCGGATGCTGCCTGACCTGCTGTGCTTTCCCAGCACCATAGTCTCTGATCTCCAGCATCTGCAGTCCTCACTTTCCCCTATGCCAGTATACAGCAAGACCTGGACAGCTTCCAGGCTTGGAAAAGTAAATGTCGAGAATGTGGTACTGGAAAAAGCACAGCTGCTCAGGCAGCATTCGAGGAGCAGAAGAGTCAACATTTCAGGCAAAAGCCTTCATCAGGAATGAGCAAACTGGGCAAATAAGTGTCAAGTAATAATTGAGTCATGGAAATGCCAGGAAATAACTGTGTCAAACAAAAGAGATCTGACCATCGCTGCTTATCATTCAATGGCAATATCACAATTGAATCTCTCTGCTATGAAAATCCTGAGGGTTATGATTAAAACTGAAATAGACCAGCCACATAAATGCAAGAACAATCAGTGGTTGGGTGTTCATTGGTAAGTAGGTCACTTGCTGTCTCCCTAAAGCCTGACCATCATCGACAAGGCACAAGTCAGGAGTGTGATAAAATTGTCTCCACTTTCCTGGATGTGTGCAACACCAACAACTGTGAAAAAGCTTGACACCTTCCAACACAAAGCTTGATAGACACCTCATCCCCCCAACTTCAACCTTTACTCCCTTCACCACCAAGCCACACTCGTAACAGTGCGTGCATCTACAAGGCACTCTGCAGTAGTTCACTAAGGCCACTCAGAAGGCACTTTCCAAATCTGTGATCTCTACCACTTCGAAGGACAAGGGCAGCATTTCCATGGCAGCAGAACCATCACAGGTTTCCCTCCAAATGTGCACCAACTTGGTTTGGTACCATATTATTATTATTCTCTGCCATTGGATTATAATTCTGGAATTCCTTTTCCAATTGCATATGGATTTCTTTCCACATCAAGGACTGTAAAATTTAAGAAGGAAGTTCACCACCACTGGCAACAATGGCCAATATTTCATAAAATAAATTACATAAATGCTGCACACATAAAGCTTGCTGCTCCATGATGCGGCTTTATTTGTGTGGATACTTAGACATGTGAGTATTCCTCACATGGCTTTCTTGGAAAAAATTCTACTCTGTGCATTTAAAACACTGACTTCTACCAATGAAGTAATGCAGAAAATATTATTGCAGGTTTCAGTTTACAGAATGAGTAACTTACAGTACTTTCTAAATTGTTTTATTTACTTCATTTCTTACTTTTTCTGTCAGGAAAAAGAACTTGCAGGTCTTAGTTTGTCCATGTACCTGCTGCTTTGACCCTTTGAGATAGCAGAGGTTGCAAATTTGCAAAGTGCTTTAAAAAGAACCTTGTTGAGTTACTGCAGCAGAAGGTACTAATGGCTGTCACTATGTGTTGCTGATGAAGGAAGTGAATGTTGAAGATGGCAGATGTCCTGCTATTCAAGCCAGCCATTTTGTTTTGGGTGGTGTCAAGCTTCTTGAGTTTTTTTGAAACTTGGTTCAAACATTGGAACTTCACTCATCCAGGGAAGTGGAAAATATTCCATCACATTCGTGACTTGTGTCCTTGTAGAATGGTGCTCGGTTTTTGAGGAGTCAGGAGATGAGTTATTTGCCATAGAATTTCCAGCCCCTAAGCTGTTCTTGTGGCCACGGTATTGGTATAGCCAGTCTATATCAGTTTCTATTCAAAAATAACTCCCAGGATGTTGATAGTGGGGGATTAATTGATGGTAATATAATTGAATGTCAAGCAGTGATGATTAGATTCTCTCCTGCTTGAAATGGTCGTTCCCTAGCACTTGTGTGGCAAGCCAAATCTCTTTGCATGTAGATATGTATTGCTCCACTAACTGAGGAATTGCCTGCCTTGCAGAACATCATGCAGTCTTCAGCAAACCTCTGACAATATAATTGATGGAAGGTTATTGGTTGGGCCTAGGATATCCTGAGGAACCCCTGCCGTGATGTCCTGGTAGTGAGATGGCTGACTTCCATTAACCACAACCATCTTTCTATGTGCCAGGTATGACTCCAATGAACAGAAAGTTTGCCCCAGATACCCATTGATTCCAGTTTTGCAAGGACAAATGCGGTCCTGGTTTCTACAATCAACAAATATTTTTTCATCTTTTAGATTAGATTACTTACAGCGTGGAAACAGGACATTTGGCCCAACAGGTCCACACTGACCCTCCAAAGAGTAATGCACCCAGACCCGTTCCCCTACATTTACCCCTTCACCTAACACTACGAGCAATTTAGCATGGCTAATTCACCTGACCTGCACATCTTTGGACTGTGGGAGGAAACAGAGCATCCAGAGGAAACCCACGCAGACACGGGGGGAATGTGCAAACTCCACACAGACAGTTGCCTGAGGCGGGAATTGAACCCAGGTCTCTGGTGCTGTGAGGCAGCAGTGCTAACCACTGTTCTACCGTGCCGCCCTCTGATTCCCATTGATTCATGTTTTGCTAGGGCTTTTTGATCTCCTAACCACTCGAATGCTGCCTTGATGTCAAGGGCAATCACTTTTACCTCCTTTCTGGAAAGCTGATATTTATAGAACATAGAACATAGAACATAGAAAAATACAGTGCAGTCCAGGCCCTTTGGCCCTCGATGTTGCGCTGATCCAAGCCCACCTAACCTACACTAGCCCACTATCCTCCATATGCCTATCCAATGCCCGTTTAAATGTCCATAAAGAGGGAGAGTCCACCACTGCTACTGACAGGGCATTCCATGAACTCACAACTCGCTGAGTAAAGAATTTACCCCAAACATCTGTCCTATACCTACCACCCCTTAATTTAAAGCTATGCCCCCTTGTAATAGCTGACTCCATATTTGAACCAAGGCTGTAATAAGGACCACTGTAATGAGTGGCCCTTGCAGAACTCAAACTGAGCATCAGATTTCATTATGTTATCAGTTATTTGAAATATTGTTGCTTTTGAATATGTCACATGTGATGTATTGAGGATGCTATATGGTCCCCATGGTAATTGTTTTGTTAATTTATCTCTGCAGACCTTTAAGGATCCAAAGCATTGTTTTTGAATGAGGATCATTTTTAAAATGCAGTCTTTTTCAGTGTTACACAGTGCCATTGTAGAGTGGGCTGCATTGATAATGGCCTTTAGGCTAAATTCTTAATTCCACATGAGCAATGTTGATCCCTAATTCAGTAAATTCAAACAGACTTATAAAGTACCAGAAATGTTCCTGATTCAAATTAGCTGTGGGATTCAAAGTATCGTTAGCTGAACAGGTTCCAATAACATACATTTTCAGTGAACCTACTCTTTAATTTGGGCTCCTGCTGATATTTGTAGAACAACTATCCTTTTCCTGAGCAAAGTAGGCAACAAATGGACATTGGGGACTACTATTATAAATAATCAATTGCTTTTAGCTTTGTGATATCAATCACATTCCGACCTGTGATCTTGACTATGAGAGGATAAATTGTCCATTGAGAAATACTTTGGAGCCAAGAAATAAATGTTAATTGTTTTAAAATCAATTTGTGAGCAAGAATTATTAACTGCTTGGCTCCAGTCAAGGTTAAATTTCCTCCCTATCAACAATAACAATTGCATAATGTTGCTCAGATATTCTATTTTTATGAATAAGTCAGTGAGAAGGAAATTGTGAATACAGCAAGTGAAAAATAGTTGCAGATTTTTGTTAACTTACTTCTGCTCTCAGATTTTTCTCTTGTGTAGTCATGACTAAAATAGAGGAGAAAAGCAATTGTTTGTTAAAGATTGGTACAAGTAGCTAACACAGTAGTCCATGAGAGGAAATGAATTAAAATTTGTAGACAGAAATTACTATTACCAGTAATTTTCTTTTTAACGTTTATTACATCTAAACTAGGGTGATCCCACATCTGACCTAATGAGTGCAGATCATTGATGAAGCAACTGCAGATAGTTGTTCTGGGACAGCAGAACATTCATGTTTATCCTGATTATTACGTAATCCTGCCTTATTAATATACATTCTCCTATTCTATCACCAACCAGCTAGAAACTAGACCAAGAATTGCAAACATGAAAGTCTGAGCAGTTACCTGGCAACTCCAACTCATTGTTTGCTGCTCCCGATCTTCACATCAGACACCTGGCCCCAATGCCTCAAGGTTCGCTACATGGATGGGTTTGCATGAATCACATATGCACATTGGCATCTGACTCATGGCATCCTCTTCACACTATCGTGGACATTTCACGGTCACTTTTTAGAAATAGTTGGAGGCACTGAACGCCCTGACAACATTCCAGCAAAAGTACTGAAGACTTGTGCTCCAGACCTTGCTCCTCCCCTAATCAAGCTCTTCCAATACAATTACAATACCAGCATCTACCCAGCAGTGTAAAACTTTCCCAGGTACGTCCTGCCCACAAAAAAGCTGGACAAATCTAACCCGTCATTTTACTGCCCAATCAGTCTACTCCTGATCATCGGTAAAGTGCTGGAAGGTGTCATCAACAGTACGATCAAGCAGCACCTGCTCAGCAAGAAACACATATGGACACCCAGTTTGTGTTCTGCCAGGACCACTCAGCTCCTGACCTCATTATAACATTTGTTCAAACACAGATAAGAGTGCTGAATTCCAAAGGTGAGGTGACAGTGACAGCCCATCACATCAAGGCCACATTAAGCTGAGTTTGAAGGAGCCCTTGCAAAACTAGAATCAATAGGTATCAGGGACAAACTTTCTGCTAATTGGAGTAATATCTGGCACATAGATAGATGGTTGTGGTTGATGGAGGTCAATCCTGAAGAAGGGTTACACCCAAAACATTGACCACTCCACCTCCTGATGCTCTTACTGTGTTCTTCCAGCTTCTTGCTTGTCCACCCTAAGGAACTTCTGAGATATCCAGGTGCTGAGAAGGCTGACCTCCATCAACCACAACCATCTTTCTATGTGCCTCCAACTGTTTCTTCAGGGTAACCAGGAAATAATAATGTGAAGAGGATACAATGATTAAGATGCCAATGTGTGTCTGTAAATATGCAGTTAATGCAACCCCACCCATGTAGCATACCTGAGACGTTGGTGCCAGGTGTCTGATGTGAAGATCCAGAGCAGCAAACAGTAAGTTGGAATTGCCTGGTAACTGCTCAGAATTTCATGTTGGGAATTCTTGGTCTAGTTTCTAGCTGGTTGATGATAGAATAGGAGAATGAATATTAATAAGGCAGGATTATATAATATTCAGGATAAACATGAATGATAAGCCCCATTCTTAGACCCCTAGCCGCTCGTTAATGAGATTCTTGTCACAATGTCTGGAACTTAATTGCAACATTGTGAAAGGCCTCACTCAGTTTCTGACACAATTGTCCCAAATTTCTCATTAAAGCCATCTTGCTCAGGTCTGGGAAGATTCCACCCAATGTTTTCACTCAGATATTGCCAGGGTCTGAAAGGATCATAGAGATAGAAATTCTCATCATATTTCATATCTACTTGTATATATATGAGAAGTTATGAAAATATGGTATAATAGACTCAAGAGCTGAAAATGGATTTGGGATGGATTTCACTTTGTAGGCCACACATTAGATGGCTGAATGGTGCTGCTAAATTGTATATTTCCTATACTTTCTATGCTTCTGACCATAGACATGCTGTAAAACAATTATCATTAAGATGAGTTTGAGTGCTTCTGAGTGATAATAATTTATTTGCAACAAATGTTTTGCCTTGGACGTAGCTCAGCTATTTAGGATTCATCTGTCCTGCAGATTAAATATACATGCAGCTGTTGAATTTCTAATTTGCATCTGATATCATCCAACATTTGGCATTCAGAGTTTTTACTACTGTAACATATTTACCAAATTGCAAATTTACAATGTCATGATCTGTGCTGAGAATAACTGTATTTGTGTAAAACTTGCCCATAGCATCTTAAAATTATGTAGTTAATCCAATGAGTAACTTGAGCTCCAAATTCAACCTTGGAGTTGTGCTGAAATCTAGCCTAATGGGGTTGTGCAAATTTCGGTCAGTACACAAATAACAAAAATATAACAAAAATTTACAGATAAGAGACATCTTAAGGGAGAACATTTTGTTTTTGCATTTCTAAGTCTTAAAATGTTTTTAATGTTTATGAATCATTACAAAACTAATTTGCAAGGAGTGCTTGACAAAAATGAAGTGATGGAAAAACCAATACGGAAACGTGTGAAGCCCACGCTACAGATCAAATGATAGTGCAGTTAGTACAGCACCTAACTTTCAATTTCACCATTTGAAAAAGGGATATGCTGCTGCAATAAATAAGTGCGCAGGCAAATTCCCTGTTTATTTTCACAATATTTACCACAAACCAACACACACGCACGCATGCACACCTTCAGAGAATAGCTATACCCAACATCCACATCGTCCTGTGGGAAACCTCAAAACCCTGTCAAGTTAGATTTCTTACATTGGAGATGTTGAAAATATTGCCCATTGCAAGCAGATATTTCATGTACCTGTGAGCAATTGACTGGCTGATTTCATATACAAAACCGGGATAAATTTTGTGATGTAATGGTTTATCTATGTCATAACATAATTTGAACTCCAGAATTTGGCATAGCAATATGACAACTTTGTCTAATGCAGAGATATTGAAAATGTGCCCAGAAAGCATATGTGAGCCTATCAACAAGGATTATTACATATATAGCAGCTCGGTTATAATCATGCCATTATTTTTAATCCCTAGAATGTTTTTCCCTCTATCAATTTACAAATGCTATTGAAAGTAATTTTCATACTTGCCAATTTAGTTGGTACAAAAATAAAAGTTGGAAACAAAATTGGTGTACTTCAAGACAAAACACTTGACTTTCAAGTAATTATACAACAACAAAAGAAGTCAATGCAAAATTACAAGTGTACGCTAAGAAAAAAAAAATTAGTTTCAACAGGAAACTTCATTCACACACCGCAGGTTCCTCTCTGAATGGGTGAACACACTCTCAGTGGAAACTTATCAAGAATGTGAAGCGTCAAACATGATCATATGTGGATTAGTGGTGCTGGAAGAGCGCAGCAGTTCAGGCAGCATCCAACGAGCAGCGAAATCGACGTTTCGGGCAAAAGCCCTTCATCAGGAATAAGGCAGTGAGCCTGAAGCGTGGAGAGATAAGCTAGAGGAGGGTGGGGGTGGGGAGAAAGTAGCATAGAGTACAATGGGTGAGTGGGGGAGGAGATGAAGGTGATAGGTCAAGGAGGAGAGGGTGAAGTGGATAGGTGGAAAAGAAGATAGGCAGGTCGGACAAGTCCGGACAAGTCAAGGAGACAGTTACTGAGCTGGAAGTTTGAAACTAGGATGAGGTGGGGGAAGGGGAAATGAGGAAGCTGTTGAAGCCTATCTTCTTCATCCCCTCCCCCACTCACCCATTGTACTCTATGCTACTTTCTCCCCACCCCCACCCTCCTCTAGCTTATCTCTCCACGCTTCAGGCTCACTGCCTTATTCCTGATGAAGGGCTTTTGCCCAAAACGTCGATTTCGCTGCTCGTTGGATGCTGCCTGAACTGCTGTGCTCTTCCAGCACCACTAATCCAGTATTTGGTTTTCAGCATCTGCAGTCATTGTTTTTACCTTGATGATCATATGTGGGACCAGTTCTGATGAATTTTACACACAGAGCAAGGGGGGAAATGGCATCAGCAAAGTCTGTAATAGGCTAACATTTCACTCTCCACAAAATATGCCCTGTGGAAAATTGGATTTGACAGCCTCTGATTTTTTCCACTATCAAACTGAATGTTAAAAATCTTCTCAGATACTGTTTACACAGGTGGATATTTCCATCCTTTTCTTCTTATATTGCCAAACTGCATGCGCATTTTGTGTGCCACCAGCAGGGAGGCAGAAAATCACACTCATCAACTGGGTGGACGATATCAATCTAACTTTATTAGAACAGGCGGTTCAGTGAATAATCCAAACAACAAAGGAAAAGATAGCCTTTAAACTTATCTCATAGGGTGCAAGCAAATCCTTTATACATGAAGTCTGAAATTCCTTATTCTACATATTTAATAAAGTTAAAACCATTTAAAGTAATTGCCTTTATTGTAAAGGACAGTAGCGCTACAATTGCATATTTGCAGGATCAAAAAAGGTGCCACAAAATATTGTAAAGAAAGTAATATCGAGAGGTATTGTGAATGAATCGAGTGTAAACACCAAAAGACAAAATCAATGGTAGTTAAAAGGAATACATTTGAGGAATGTATTTCTTTTAAATGAGTCACGTTTCATATTGGCAGGCCTGTGACTATAGTGGTATTGCAAGGATCAGTACTTGGGTGCCAGCTATTCACAATATATATAATCAACAACTTAGACATTGAGATGAGTTTGAACTTGATTGAGTTTTTTGAAGAAGTAAGAAAGAGGACTGAGCTGTAGATGTGATCTATATGGACTTCAGTAAGGCTTTCAACACGGTTCCTCATGGAAGGTTGGTTAGCAAGGTTAGATTCCCTACAGTGTGAAAACAGGCCCTTCAGCCCAACCAGTCCACACCGACCCTCTGAAGAGTAACCCACCCAGACCCATTTCCCCTCTGACTAATGCACCTAACACTATGGGCAATTTAGCTTGGCCAACTCACCTGACTTGCACATCTTTGGACTGTGGGAGGAAACCCATGCAGACACAGGGAGAATGTGCAAACTCCACACAGACAGTTGCCCGAGGCTGGAATCGAACATGGGACCCTGGTGTAGTGAGGCAGCAGTGCTAACCACTGAGCTCCTGTGCCACCCAATCTCATGGCATACAGGGAGAACTAGCCATTTGGATACAGAAGTGGCTCGAAGGTAGAGGTGGTGGTGGAGGATTGCTTTTCAGAGTGGAGGCCTGTGACCAGTGGTGTGCTGCAAGGATCAGTGCTGTGTCCACTGCTTTTCATCATTTATATAAATGACTTGGATGTGAACATAGGAGGTCTTGTTAGTAAGTTCGCAGTTTCTCCAAATTGGTGGTGTAATTGACAGCAAAGAAGGTTACCTCAGAGTACAATGGAATCTTGATCAGATTGGCCAACGGGCTGAGGAGTGGCAGAAGGGGTTTAATTTAGATAAATATGAAGTGCTGTATTTTGGAAAAGCAAATTAGAGCAGGACTTATGCACATAATCACAAGGTCCTGGGAAGTTTTGCTGAACAAAGAGACCTTGGAGTGCAGGTTCATCATTCCTTGAAAGTAGAGTTGCAGGAAGATAGAATAGTAAAGAAGGTATGCTTTTCTTTATTGGTCAGGGCATTGAGCATAGGAATTGGGAGGCCAGTTGCAGTTGTACAGGACATTAGCTAGCCACTTGTGGAATATTGCATGCAATTCTGGTCTCCTTCCTATCGGAAGCATTCAGAAAATATTTACAAACTTGACACCATCCATGACAAAGCAGTCTGCATGATTGGCTAAAAAAATAGGTTGAACTGAATTGCAATCTATGAAAAGAAACAGTTGCAAGTGACCTTATTGTAAATTACATTCTCAAATTAAAGAAATTTTCTCATCATTACAGGTATGGCAAGAACTTAGAAAAGATACATGAAGGAAGCCTAAAGAACCAATAAAAGTCAGGTCAAGCCTTCGAGTAAAGGCAATAAACTGTTGCGCCCACACCTCCTCCCTCATCTCTATCCAAGTCCCTATAGGAGCATTCCACATCCATCAACGTTTTACCTGCACATCCACCAATATCAGTTATTATATCCGTTGCTCCCAATGCGGTCTCCTCTACATTGGGGAGACTGGACGCCTCCTAGCAGAGCGCTTCAGGGAACATCTCCGGGACACCCGCACCAATCAACCACACCGCCCCGTGGCCCAACATTTCAACTCCCCCTCCCACCCTGCCGAGGACATGAAGGTCCTGGGCATCCTTCACCGCCGCTCCCTCACCACCAGACGCCTGGAGGAAGAACGCCTCATCTTCCGCCTCGGAACACTTCAACCCCAGGGCATCTATGCTACTTTCTCCTCACCGCCACCCTCCTCTAACTTATCTCTCCACGCTTCAGGCTCTCTGCCTTTATTCCTGATGAAGGGCTTTTGCCCAAACTGTCGATTTCGCTGCTCCTTGGATGCTGCCTGAACTGCTGTGCACTTCCAGCACCACTAATCCAGATGCGGAAGTGCAGCCAAAACCATGTGTAAGTGTACTGTTGATAGTTAACTTGAAAGAGGAAATCTCCGCAAATTGTAAGATGTTTCTTAAAACATGGCTCTTTGACCAAGTTCATCACCCACCCTAAAAATATTTTTACTGCTCACTGTCAAATTCTGTTTGCTAAAGTTCCAATGAAATGCCGAGGGGCATTGTCATTTTCCAACGTTTTCTGGTGTCTAATTCATGTTGTACATAATATAGTCCTGTTTCAACATGCAGAGGTTCTAGGCTAGTTATGGCTCATGTTGTTGCTATAGCATTTCCCTAGTTTACTTTAGAGGTTACATTCCACACCCCCAGAGCCTGCATGCATTGTATTATTTGTAATTATCCAAAAGACAAATTACAGACACCTTTAATTTGCTGATGTAGTGTAGAACTCTATTTAATAACTTCTTTCCACAAACCTTTCAAATGCTTTCCTATTTATTAATTTGCCCTTTCTCTGGACTGCATCTTTTAATATAAGTATATGAAAAAAATCCCAAAGTGCATATTGACATGTTCATGCAGTTACACATTCAAATACAGCAAACACATCATCCATGTATTGGAAATGTACAAGGGATGTTTAGGTATCATTGCATCAAAGAATGTTTCCTAAGGAACCAAAATATAGTTTCAAGAGTCAGACCTATTCAGCATCTGCATTGGATTATAGCTCCATACACACTATCAGAATGACATACTTGGCAACTTTTTAAATTGCGCTAATGTCATTTGTTTACTATGCAAATGTTGGTGTTGAAAGAGAGTGCAACAAACCCATCCTGTGGGATAAAAATGGTTACACTGATCAGATAAGTTCTCACTGTATATTGTGTAAAATAATAAATAGGTCAAAGGCAATCATTTTTGGTCCTGAAAAGTGCCTCATCTAACTTTGCCTTCCCCAGAAGGGTGAGACATCTCAAAATTTTGAGCACCAGGTGAAGCTTATGCTATTACTCTGCAGTTGAAACATATGCTGTGTTTGTCATTAAAGGATGGTGCTGTAAAGCTATAAAGGATATCTGCCTATCACACATTTGAATAATACGTTCTGTGAATTTCAGGGGCAGTATAACACGGAGATGTAGGTGTACGTCCAAAAGACTTGCAGATCATTTCAAACAGCATATCTCTGCCTGTCAGCAATGAGCAAGCTTCTGAGTGTATCCAACCAAGCTGTGCTTGTAAAACCCAAAACACAATGTCTAACATTTTGTCATTCTGCAATTAAGCAATGTTTGCTAAATAATTCTGAGTGTGCTACAAATTATGTTGACAAACAATTTGATTTGGGCTTGCCACTTGACATGCTGGAAACTAATTAGCACTCTCTTCACATGCAATATAAAAAGGTACCCTTGTATCATCGATAGTCACAGGTGAGGTGCTGGAAGACTGTAGGTTGGCTCACATGGTGCCACTATTTAAGGAAGGCAGTAAGGAAAAGCCAGGGAACGATAGACTGGTGAGCCTGATATCAGCGGTGAGCAGGTTTTGTTTTGATTAGATTAGATTCCCTACAGGATGGAAGCAGACCAATTGGCCCAACAAGTCCACACCGACCCTCTGAAGAGCAACCCATCCAGACCCATTTCCCTGACTAATGCACCTAACACTATGAGCTGTTTAGCATGATCAGTTCACCTGACCTGCACACCTTTGGATTTTGGGAGGAAACCGGAGCACCTGGAGGAAACTCACGCAGACACGGGGAGAATGTGCAAACTCCACACAGGCAGTCGCCTGAGGTGGGAATCAAACCAGGGTCCCTAGCGCTGTGAGGCAGCAGTGCTAACCACTGAGCTACCGTGCCATCAGAAGGAATCCTGAGAGACAGAATTTACATGTATTTGGAAAGGCAAGGACTGATTAGGCATAGTCAGCATGGCTTTGTGCATGGGAAACCATGTCTCACAAACTTGATTGAGTTTTTTGCAGAAGTAACAAAGAGGATAGCGGTGGACATGATTGATATGGCCTTCAGTAAGGCTTTCAACAAGGTTCTCCATGGGAGACTGGTTAGCTAGGTCAAATCACATGGAATACAGGGAGAACTAGCCACTTGGATACAGAATGGCTCAAAGGTAGAAAATGGAGGGTGTTGGTGGAGGTAAAAACAATGACTGCAGATACTGGAAACCAGATTCTGGATTAGTGGTGCTGGAAGAGCACAGCAGTTCAGGCAGCATCCAAGGAGCTTCAAAATTGACGTTTCGGGCAAAAGCCCTTAATCAAGGCAGTGAGCCTGAAGTGTGGAGAGATAAGCTAGAGGAGGGTGGTGGGTGGGGAGAAAGTAGCATAGAGTACAATGGATGATTGGGGGAGGGGATGAAGTTGATAGGTCAGGGAGGAGAGGGTGGAGTGGATAGGTGGAAAAGGAGATAGGCAGGTAGGACAAGTCCAGACAAGTCATGGGGACAGTGCTGAGCTGGAAGTTTAGAACTAGGGTGAGGTGGGGGAAGGGGAAATGAGGAAACTGTTGAAGTCCACATTGATGCCCTGGGGTTGAAGTGTTCTGAGGCGGAAGATGAGGCGTTCTTCCTCCAGGCGTCAGGTGGTGAGGGAGCGGCGGTGAAGGAGGCCCAGGACCTCCATGTCCTCGGCAGAGTGGGAGGGGGAGTTGAAATGTTGGGCCACAGGACGGTGTGGTTGATTGGTGCGGGTGTCCCGGAGATGTTCCCTAAAGCGCTCTGCTAAGAGGCGCCCAGTCTCCCCAATGTAGAGGAGACCGCATCGGGAGCAACGGATACAATCAATGATATTAGTGGATGTGCAAGTAAAACTTTGATGGATGTGGAAGGCTCCTTTAGGGCCTTGGATAGAGGTGAGGGAGGAGGTGTGGGCACAGGTTTTACAGTTCCTGCGGTGACAGGGGAAGTGCCAGGATGGGAGGGTGGATTGTAGGAAGGCGTGGACCTGACCAGGTAGTCACGGAGGGAACGGTCTTTGCGGAAGGCGGAAAGGGGTGGGGAGGGAAATATATCCCTGGTGGTGGGGTCTGTTTGGAGGTGGCGGAAATGTCAGCCGATGATTTGGTTTATGCCAAAGTTGGTAGGGTGGAAGGTGAGCACCAGGGGCGTTCTGTCCTTGTTACTGTTGGAGGGGTGGGGTCTGAGGGCGGAGGTGCAGGATGTAGACGAGATGCATTGGAGGGCATCTTTAACCACGTGGGAAGGGAAATTGCGGTCTCTAAAGAAGGAGGCCATCTGGTGTGTTCTGTGGTGGAACTGGTCCTCCTGGGAGCAGATCCGGTGGAGGCAGAGGAATTGGGAATACGGGATGGCATTTTTGCAGGAGGTAGGGTGGGAAGAGGTGTAATCCAGGTAGGTGTGGGATTTGGTGGGTTTGTAAAAAATGTCAGTGTCATGTCGGTCGTCATTGAGGCTCTGACTAGTGGTGTGCCACAGAAAAGTAGTGCTGGGTTCACTACTTTTCATCATTTATATAAATGAGTTGGATCTGAATATGGGAAGTACAGTTAGTAAGTTTGCAGATGACACCAAAATTGGAGGTGTAGTGGATTGCAAAGGTACCTCAGATTACAACGGGATCTTGATCAGATGAGCCAATTGCTGAGAAGTGGCAGATGGAGTTTAACCTAGATAAATGTGAGGTGCTGCATTTCGGAAAAGTAAATCAGAGCAGGACTTATACACTTAATGATAAGTTCCTAGGGAATGTTGCTGAACAAAGAGACCTTAGAATGCAGGTTCATAGTTCCTTGAAAGTAGAGTTACATGTAGATAGGATAGTGAAGAAGGCATTTGTTATGTTTTCCTTTATTAGTCAGAGTATTGAGTAAATGAGTTGGGGTGGTCATGTTGCAGTTGTACAGCACATTAATTAAGCCACTGTTGGAATATTTCATGCAGTTCTGATTTCTTTCCTATGGAAAGGATGTTGTGAAATTTGAAAGGGTTCTAAAATCATTTACAAGGATGTTTCCAGGTTTGGAGGATTTGAGTTAGTGGAAAAGTCTGAATAGGCTGTGACTGTTTTCCCTGGACAGTTGCAGGCTGAGGGGTGAATTTATAGAGATTGATAAAATCATGAGGGACTTGGATAGGATAAACAGACATGGTCTTTTCCCTGGGGTAGTGAATTCCAGAACTAGAGGGCATAGGTTTAGGGTAAGAGGGGAAAGATATAAAAGATATAAAAGAGGGTGGTTCATATATGGAATGAGCTGCCAGAGCAAGTGGTGGAAGCTGGTACAAATACTGCATTTAAAAGGTATCTAGATGGATATATGAATAGGATAGGCTTAGAGGGATATGGGCCAAGAGCAGGCAAATGGGACTAGATTACATTCGGATAACTGGTCAGCATGAATAAGTTGCACCGAAGGATCTGTTTCATGCTGTACGTCTCTATAACTCTATGGCTGTTGTCACAGACAAATGGCAATGGCCACAAGTCCTTCTGTATTATGTGACAGAGCTATTGCTTCTAAGGCGAAATATGCACTTCCAATGCCTAATACATCAAACTGGCTTTCATATGACCTGTTCTGCCTTTTTAAAAATTTACTTGTGGGATGTTGGTGTCACTGGCTGACCAGCACTTATTGCCTATGCCTAGCTGCTCTTGAGAAGGTTGTGGTAAGTTGCCTTCTTGAACTGCTGTGGTCCACATGCTCTATGTTGACCCACAATGCCCTTGGAGAGGGAAATTCCAGGATTTTGACCTAGTAACAGTGAAAGTGAAAAAACTGTGATATATTTCCAAATCAGGATGTTGTGTGGATTGGAGGGGAATTTACAGTGGTGGTGCTGCCGTGTAAGTGCTGCCTTGTCTTTCTGGTTGGAAGTGATAGTGGGTTTTGAAGTTGCTGTGTAAGGATCTTTGGTGAATTTCTGCAATGCATCTTGTAGATAGTACACATTGCTACCACTCACCACCAGTGATGGAGGAAGCAGAGCTTGTGGATGTGGTGCTAATCAAGCGAGCTGCTTGGTTCTGGATGGTGTCTTTGGTGTTTTGGAGCTGCACCCATTCAGGCAAATGTGGAGTATTTCATCACACTCCTGACTTTCTACAGGAAGGATATACGAAGGATAACCTAAGCATTTCTGCATCAGGGAGCATATTCTGCAGGATTGTCTTGTAATGGTAAGATTTGAGCCACGCTCTAGAGCGTTTGGGCTTCTTGATTTCTAGTTTGGTGACATTACCACTACACTATCAGCTCGGAGAGGTGAGGACTGCATATGCTGGAGATCAGAGCTGAAAAATGCTGGAAAAGCGCAGCAGGTCAGGCAGCATCAAAGGAGCAGGAGAATTGACGTTTCGGGCATAAGCCCTTCTTCAGGAATGAGGAGGGTGTGCCAAGCAGGCTAAGATAAAAGGTAGGAAGTAGGGACTTGGGGGACGGGCATTGGGAATGCGATAAGTGGAGGAAGGTTAAGGTGAGGGTGATAGGCCGGAGAGGGGGTGGGGGCAGAGAGGTCAGGAAGAAGATTGCAGGTCAAGAAGGTGGTGCTGAGTCCATGGTTGGGACTGAGATAAGGTGGGGGGAGGGGAAATGAGGAAGCTGGAGCCCTACCTTACACTATCAGCTCCCCATTTCCTTTACTCAGATTTATATTGCGCAAGGATGATGAATAGTGGCATCCTACCGCCTGTCTACATCTTGTTTTTTGCATAATGTGCTCTCTTTTCCTGTAGGAATAAAGGATAGCAATGTTAGTGGCCTTTTGAACACAGACATAATACTTAAGATTAATTGTTCATTTTTGAGGCATTTAAATGCATCTGACATTTGGAAGCACTCGACCAACTCATCATGTATTGACATTGTCAAATGTCAGCCTATTAACCAAGATATAGCCATTTCTTTTACAAGAAATGTTAGGACCTGACCCCATTTGCAACCTAAGGGTGGTGGTGGGGTGCAAGGATGGAGAGGAGCTTTCACCACCAGTAATGGAATTCACATCCATTCTCAGGAAGCTGAGATGTGTTGTACTCACCATGGCGAAACAAAGAACTTCATTTACACTCTTGTAGCACTGCAGCCATGTTTTCCAGAGGTCCCCATGGCTGCTGACTTCCTCTCTATCTACCCAACTGGCTTGATCAGGTCGGGCAATGTCCCCTTTAACTTTCTGTCTTCAATCTTTCCTGAGCAACCTGAAGAAGAATGTGCAGCCAGATGCCATTAAGCTTTGAGGCTATCTGGGATCTTCCTTCTTCTCAGTGAATAAGTGCTAATTCCTCCTGCCTTCAGAAAGCCAGCTTCTGTGGTCAGGAAGCTTTTTCACAGCAGCAGTGTATGCTGCAGTCTTTGTCTTCTGGGCATTTACTACAGACTTCAGCTGTCTTCAGAAATGCTGGCAACCCTTTAATAATGGCACCAACACCACATAAGCTATTCTCCCTACTGGCTGTTATTGCATTATGATATACTGCAAAATTGTTTTATGTTCGACCATTAAGTTCCAAGTACCAGTGGTAGCTGCTTCAAGTCCTGGTAGTGTCCACAGAAAATTTTGGCATTTAACTGTCAGACCCTGACAGACTTGCTGACAACTTCCAGCATCCTGTCTTTTCATTTTAAGTGATAATTGATCATTGAGAGTAATCAAAAACCTAACCTAAAAATTTAACCTGCAATGAAGTCACAAGGCTCTTGTTATATCAAATAGTTTTCCATAACATCTAGCTTGAAGATTAATTTATTTGATTTAAGAATGTCAAACTGGTAACTAAAAATAAACTGTTTATAAATATCATCATCTGGGAATTGTTCTCAAGTGAATACAGAAACACAGCTTCCATTAGTTGGATATTAATTGCTTTGTTAATCAAGCTCACAGCAAATATTTGACTTTCTGAATGATTTAATTATTTGCAAGTAGCTCATAATTAACATAATGAAGAAATTGCCTCAGTGGTTCACCTCATAAGTCTTTAGTTGCAATGTACATATTTGTATTTATGTGAGATGTGTAATGTTCAGACCTGTGGTTTCGAAGGGGGAAATGGATTTTATTGATCTTGTGCATTCTCATAGGCCTAACCAGACGTAAGTGCCTCTTCTGCTCTCTAGCTTCTCACATTTCTATCACAATAGCAATTAGAATTAAAGGCGTCAGGTGCATGCATGACAGATGCATATGGTCATGTCTCCTTTTCAGTAGTGAAAATTAGCCTTACTCTGATGATACTGTACATATGCATCATGGAATTCCTACAGTGTGGAGGCAAACCATTCGATCCATCAAGTCCACTGAAGATCACCCCACCCAGACCTAACCCATACTGTGGACCCTGCATTTCTCATAGCTAATCCACCTAACTTGAGCATCTCTGGACACTAAGAGCAATTTTGCATGACCAATCCACCTAACATGTACATCTTTGGATTGTAGGAGTAAACCAGAGCACCCGGAGGAAACCTAAACAGACCCAGGGAGACACTCACAGCCAAAACCCTCCTGCCCAACTTCATTGCCATTAATGTTTGACCATGTATGTGTTCTTCGGGTTTCGCTTCAAGCTCAGGCCAGATTTCTTAGTAGTTATTAATACATGTTTATTGTGATGCTGTACATGATGGTCAGGCTCTGCAGTAGGAGGCTCTGTGTTCTACTGAGTTCAACCAAGCTGTAACATATGACCACGAGATTGCAGTAATGAATATCAGTGCTTACTTCAAAGGTCTATTTCCATAAAATGTCACCAAATACTTTTCCAGTTTCCAAATAAAGTAATTTAGTAACACATTGGGTGCAGCGGATGCAGTAAATGACGTGTGTGGAGGTGCAGGTGAATTTGTGGTGGATATGGAAGGATCCCTTGGGGCCTTGGAGGTAAGTAAGGGGGGAGGTGTGGGCGCAAGTTTTGCATTTCTTGCGGTTGTAGGGGAAGGTGGCGGGAGTGGAGATTGGGTTGGTGGGTGTGTGGACCTGACGAGGGAATCATGGAGGGAGTGGTCTTTTCGGAACGCTGATAGGGGAGGGGAAGGAAATATATCCCTGGTGGTGGGGTCCGTTTGGAGGTGGCGGAAATGGCAACGGATGATATGATGTATCTGGAGGTTGGTGGGGTGGTAGGTGAGGACCAGTGGGGTTCTGTCCTGGTGGCGATTGGAGGGGCTGGCCTCAAAGGCAGAGGAGCGGGAAGTGGAGGAGATGCGGTGGAGAGCATCGTTGATCACGTCTGGAGAGAAATTGCGATCTTTGAAGAAGGAAGCCAACTGAGTTGTTCAGTATTGGAACTGGTCCTCCTGGGAGCAGATGTAGCGGAGGCGAAGGAATTGGGAATATGGGCTGGCATTTTTACAGGGGGCAGGGAGGGAGGAGGTGTAGTCTAGGTAGCTGTGGGAGTCGGTCGGTTTATAGTAAATGTCCGTGTTGATTCGGTCGCCAGAGATAGAAATGGAGATGTCTAGGAAGCGGAGAGAGGAGTCTGAGATGGTCCAGGTAAATTTGAGGTCGGGGTGGAAGGTGTTGGTAAAGTGGATGAACTGTTCAGCCTCCTCGTGGGAGCATGAGGCAGCGCCGATACAGTCATCGATGTAGCGGAGGAAAAGGTGGGGGGTGGTGCCAGTGTAGCTGCGGAAGATGGACTGTTCAACATATCCTACGAAGAGGCAGACATAGCTGGGGCCTATGCGGGTGCCCATGGCTACTCCTTTGGTTTGGAGGAAGTGGGAGGATTGGAAAGAGAAGTTGTTCAGAGTGAGGACCAGTTAAGTCAGTCAAAAGAGGGTGTCAGTGGAAGAGTACTGGTTGGTTCGGCGGGAAAGGAAGAAGTGGAGGGCTTTGAGTCCTTCGTGATGGGGGATGGAGGTGTACAGGGACTGAATGTCCATGGTGAAGATAAGGCGTTGGGGACCAGGGAAGCGAAAATCATGGAGGAGGTGGAGGGCATGGGTGGTGTCCCGAACGTAGGTGGGGAGTTCTTGGACTAAGGGGGACAGGACCGTGTCGAGGTATGTAGAGATGAGTTTGGTGGGGCAAGACCAGGCTGAGACAATGGGTCGGCCGGGGCAGTCAGGTATGTGGATTTTGGGCAGGAGGTAGAAACGGGCGGTGCAGGGTTGTGGGACTATGAGGTTGGAGGTGGTGGATGGGAGATCCCCTGAAGTGATGAGGTTATGGATGGTCTGGGGAGATGATGGTTTGGTGGTGGGAGGTGGGGTCATGGTCAAGGGTGCAGTAGGAGGAGGTGTCCGCGAGCTGGCGTTTAGCCTCAGTGGTGTAAAGGTCAGTGCGCCAAACTACTACCACGCCTCCCTTGTCTGCTGGTTTGGTAGTGAGGTTGGGGTTGGAGCGGAGGGAGTGGAGGGCTGCACGTTGCGAGGGTGAGAGGTTGGAGTGAGTGAGAGGGGTGGAGAGGTTGAGGCGGTTAATGTCGCAGCGGCAGTTGGCTATGAAGAGATCGAGGGCAGGTAAGAGGCCATCACGGGGTGTCCAGGTGGATGGGGTGTGTTGGAGGCGGAAGAAGGGGTCTTCAGAGGGTGGGCAAGAATCCTGGTTGAAGAAGTAGGCGCAGAGGCGAAGGCGGCGATAAAGTAGTAGATAAGGCCTGTGGCATTGATGCCTTCATTGATGAGGGCATTGAGTATAAGGATAGGTAAGTTATACTGCAGCTTTATAGAACTTTGGGTTGGCCACACGTGGACTGTTGTGTACAGTTCTCGTTATCACACTAGAGATGTACAGCATGGAAACAGACCCTTCGGTCCAACTTGTCCATGCCAGCCAGATATCCCAACCCAATCTAGTCCCACCTCCCAGCACCCACTCGGTATCCCTCCAAACTCTTCCTATTCATACACCCATCAAGATGCCTTTTAAATGTTGCAATTGTACTAGCCTCCACCACTTCCTCTGGCAGCTCATTCCATATACGTACCACCCTCTGTGTGAAAAAGTTGCCCCTTAGGTCTCTTTTATATCTTTTCCCTGTCACCCTAAACCTATGCCCTCTAGTTCTGGACTCCCCCACCCCAGGGAACAGACTTTGTCTATTTATCCTATCCATGCTCCTCATGATTTTATAAACCTCTATAAGGTCACCCCTTAGCTTCCGACACTCCAGGGAAAACAGCCCTAGCCTATTCAATCTCTCCCTACAGCTCCTCCAACCCTGGCAACATCCTTGTAAATCTTTTCTGTACCCTTTCAAGTTTCACAACATCCTTCTGATAGGAAGGAGACCAGAATTGTAAGCAATATTCCAACAGAGGCCTAACCAATGTCCTTTACAGCCGCAACATGATCTCCCAACTCCTGTACTCAATACTCTGACCAATAAAGGAAAGCATACCAAACACCACCTTCACTATCCTATCTACCTGCAATTCCACTTTCAAGGAGCTATGAACCTGCACTCCAAGATCTCTTTGTTCAGCAGCACTCCCTAGGACCTTACCATTAATTGTATAAGTCCTGTTAAGATTTGCTTTCCCAAAATGCAGCACCTCTAAATTAAACTCCATCTGCCACTTCTCAGCCCATTGGCCTATCTGGTCAAGATCCTGTTGTAACCTGAGGTAACCTTCTTTGTTGTCCACTGCACCTTCAATTTTGGTGTCATCTGTAAACTTACTAAATATACCTTTTATGCTCACATCCAAATCATTTATATAAATGATGAAAAGTAGTGGACCCAGCACCAATCCTTGTGGCACTCCACTGGTCACAGGCCTCCAGTCTCAAAAACAACTCTCCACCACCACCCTCTGTCTTCTACCTTTGAGCCAGTTCTGTATCCAAATGGCTAGTTCTCCCTGTATTCCATGAGATCTAACCTTGCTAACCAGTCTCCCATGGGGAACCTTATCGAACGCCTTACTGAAGTCCATGTAGATCATGTCTACCGCACTGCCCATATCAATCCTCTTTGTTACTTCTTTAAAAAACTCAATCAAGTTTGTGAGACATGATTTCCCACGCACAAAGCCATGTTGACTATCCCTAATCAGTCCTTGCCTTTCCAAATGCATGTACACCCTGTCCCTCAGGATTCCCTCCAACAACTTGCCCACCACCAACGTCAGGCTCACTGGTCTATAGTTCCCTGGCTTGTCCTTACCACCTTTCTTAAACAGTGGCACAATGTTAGCCAACCTCCAGTCTTCCGGCACCTCACCTGTGACTATCGATGCTACAAATATCTCAGTAAGACGCCAAACAATCACTTCTCTAGCTTCCCACAGAGTTCTCGGGTACAACTGATCAGGTCCTGGGGATTTATCCACTTGCATGCATTTCAAGACATCCATCACTTCCTCATCTGTAATCTGGACATTTTTCAAGATGTCACCATCTATTTCCCTACATTCTATATCTTCCATGTCCTTTACCACAGTAAATGCGGATACAAAATACTTGTTTAGTATCTCTGCATCTCCTGTGGACCCAGAACCAATCCTTGTGGCACACAAAGGCCGCCTTGCTGATCTTTGAGAGGCCCTATTCTCTCCCTAGTTACCCTTTTGTCTTTAGTGTATTTGTAAAAACCCTTTGGATTCTCCTTAATTCTATTTGCCAAAGCTATCTCATGTTCCCTTTTGCCCTCCTGATTTCCCTCTTAAGTATACTCCTACTGCCTTTATACTCTTCTGAGGATTCACTTGATCTATCCTGTCAATACCTGACATATGCTTCCTTCTTTTTCTTCACCAAACCCTCAATTTCTTTAGTCATCCAGCATTCCCTATACCTCCTAGCCTACTAACAGGAGTATACCATCTCTGTTCTTTCATTCTCTCGTTTCTGAAGGCTTCCCATTTTTCAGCCGTCCCTTTACCCGCGAACATCTGCCCCCAATCAGCTTTTGAAAGTTTTTGCCTAATACCGTCAAAAAAGGCCTTCCTGTAATTTAAAACTTCAACTTTTAGATCTGGTCTATCCTTTTCCATCATTGTTTTAAAACTAATAGAATTATGGTCGCTGGCCCCTAGGTGCTCCCCCACTGACAGCTCAGTCATTTGCCCTGCCTTATTTCACAAGAGTAGGTCAAGTTTTGCACCTTCTAATAGGAACATCCACATACTGAATCAGAAAATTTTCTGGTACACATTTAACAAATTCGTCTTCAACTCAACCCTTATTACTATGGCAGTCCCAGTCTAACTTAACCACCCTATTATTCTTACAGAAAACTGAGATCTCCTTACAAATTTGTTTCTCAATTTCCCGCTGACTATTAGGGGGGTCTATAATACAATCCCAATAAGATGATCATCCCTTTCTTATGTCTCAGTTCCACCTGAATAACTTCCCTGAATGTATTCCCAGAAATATCCTCCCTAAGTACAGTTGGAATGCTATCCCTTATCAAAAACGCTATTTCCCCCTCCTGTCTTGCCTCCCTTTCTGTCCTTCTTGTAGCATTTGTATCCTGGAACATTAAGCTGCCAGTCCTGTCCATCCCTGAGCCATGTTTCTGTAATATCCCAATCCCATGTTCCGAACCATGTCCTGAGTACATCTGCCTTCCCTGTTAGGCCCCTTGCATTGAAACAAATGTGGTTTAACTTATCAGTCCTACCTTGTTCTCTTCTGTTCTCAACTGTACCAGTCTCAGATTGTTTTAAGTCCACCCGAGCAGCTGTAGCAAATCTACCTGCCTATATTAAATTCCCTTCCAACTTAGGTGTAATCCATCCTTCTTGTACAGGTCACTACTATCCCTAAAGAGATTCCAATGATCCAAAATGTGAATCCTTCTCCCATAGACCAGCTTCTCGGCCATGCATTCATCTGCTCTATCCTCCTATTCCTACCCTCAATAGCTCGTAGCACCGGGAGTAATCCATATTACTACTCTTGAGGAGTACAATTCCTCCCTAACTCTCCGTAATCTTCCTTCAGAATCTCAACCTTTTCCCTTCCTATGTCGTTGGTTGCAATGTGTACAATGACCTCTGTTGGCCTCTCTCCCCCTTGAGAATATTCTGCACCCTCTCTGAGACATCATCCTTGATTCTAGCTCCAAGTAATCAGCACACCATTCTGACATTTTGCTGCTACGGGGGGGAGGAGTCCACATGCATGGCTCTACTAAGCTCTATTCCTAAAATACAGTCAGCTTCCCCCCTAGAGGGCCGTTCTGTCCAGATTGTAAGAGTACAATCAGTTTATACTGCAGTAAGTCCTTTTGGCAGGGGGATGTTTAACCCTTGAGTCCCCAGTGTGTCCTGAAAGAGAAGCAAAGCATGGAATTGACCCTTCTGTGGCATTTTAACTTCTCCATTCTCCTTTTGATCATTTGATGATCAACTAGGTCCCCTTGGAGCTTATTGTGAAAACACTCGGACAACAGTGGACAAAAGCACCGGAGCGCTAGAATGCAGGAGATCATAATTAGTATTGTAATTCCAATATGTGCCAGCAGGCCACCGAATCCCCCTAGTGACCACCCTCCCAGGCCATCGCTGAATCCCTTGTCAATGGTTTGGAGAGTCTGGATTTTCTGTGTGATGCAGTTAGAGAGGTCAGTGATGTTAGTTGACTCATCAGCGATGTAGGTGCAACATTCTACCCCAACAACAGTGCAGATACCACCCTCCTTGGTGTGCAGAAAGTCCATTGCCAAACGATTCTGTAGGGCCCCAGTTGTAACTGCAAGTGGTTCTGCGTTAATTTCTGTTAGGGCACTAGCTGTATCATTGGCGACCCTTTCCCATACAGTCCTGTCCTGGCTAAGTTTTTGGGAGTGTAAATAGATTCCTGCTGTGGTGGGGGGGAGAACATTCCCACCCAGGTGAGAGACCTGGCGAGAGACCTTCTGGATCTCGAGGATGAGGGCAGGTTCCCCAAAACTCGAATGTGGGGTACAGCATACCCCATGTAGCATGACCCCTCCCAGTCTGAGGGAAGCTGGGGTAGGCTTTCAACCCGCAAGTGAAGTATGTGCCATTGTAAGCCGTCAGGGTGGAAACAGCACACCCCACAACCTGGGGAAAGGATTATTCCAGACGTGGCCTGAGGGACGGTGGGGACGGTGGACCAATCAAATATAAAATATTGGTATTCTGTTAAGTTCCAACTAAGTTCAACTCAGGGGATGGTAAAGGAGCATTCACTCATTCACACATAAGTGCATTTGGTGGGCTTCCCCTCCCACCAGAAACAAATGTTGTCATTGATGGTGTTGTTGAGAGTTACAAGAGAGGGAGGCCTATGCGATTGGTTGTAATTCGGGTGATACCAGCCTCTGAATGAGGTCAGGTTACATCCTTCTGACCACCACTCTTGTGCATCATTGGTGTTGGCAAGGTCACCGGAGGGCTTCGACACAGTAGCCATTCGGCCAGTTCGTGGTGGTGGGGGGCATTTGGGCATATATCCAACAGTGGGTGTCTCTTCCCGTTATGAAAGGCTGTCTGATAGGTGAGGTACAAGAAGGTATTATGCTGAGGGCTGTCAATTTGGGATCCATTTATTCTCAAGGTCCCCTCTCCCAAAGTCACCAAGATTACAAGTATGGAAAACATCCTTGTCCTTTAGTTGTTGTCTGCTTCCATGCTGACTCTTTTGCAGTTGGTTCTGTGTATCCACCGGGGATGGCCTTATACTTTCACAGCCGTGGGAGTGGTTAGCAGCACCTGGAACGGTCATTTCCATCTTGGTCCTAGCTTCTTTGATTTCTAATCCTTTATCAGGACGAAGTCCCCCTGTTCAGCAGGGGGATATAGTCTCCTTCAGGCAGATCATCACTTTCTCTGTAAGCCTGGCGTACCTGCAAATGCAAACCTTGGAGAGTTTTAGTTAGTCCCTGTAGATACACCCCCACCTCCTCTCCCAGGGTGTTCCTATCTCGTCTCTCGGGGAGGGGGCAAGTCATAGAGTCATAGAGTTGTACAGCAAGGAAACAGACCCTTCAGTCCAACCCGTCCATGCCGACCAGATATCCCAACCTAATCTAGTTCCATCTGCCAGCACCTGGCCCATATTCCTCCAAACCCTTCCTATTCATATACCCATCCAGATGCCTCTTAAATGTTGCAGTTGTACCAGCCTCCACCACTTCCTCTGGCAGCTCATTCCATACAGGTACCACACTCTGTGTGATAAAGTTGCCCCTTGGGTCTCTTTTACATCTTTCCCCTGTCACCCTAAACCTATGCCTTCTAGTTCTGGACTCCCTGATCCCAGGGAAAATACTTTGTCTATTTATCCTATCCATGCCCCTCATAATTTTGTAAACCTCTATAAGGTCACTCCTCAGCCTCCGACGCTCCAGGAAATACAGCCCCAGCCTGTTCAGCCTCTCCCTATAGCTCAAATCCTCCTACCCTGGCAACATCCTTGTAAATCTTTTCTGAACCCTTTCAGGTTTTACAACATATTTCTAATAGGAAGGAGACCAGAATTGCACACAATATTCTAACAGTGGCCTAACCAATGTCCTGTACATCCTCAACATGATCTCCCAACTCCTGTACTCAATACTCTGACCAATAAAGGAAAGCATACCAAATGCCTTCTTCACTATCCTATCTACCTGCGACTCCACTTTCAAGGAGCTATGAACCTGCACTCCAAGGTCTTTTTGCTCAGCAACACTCCCCAGGACCTTACCATTAATTGTATAAGTCCTGCTAAGATTTGCTTTCCCAAAATGCAGCACCCTGCATTTATCTGAATTAAACATCATCTGCCACTTCTCTGCCCATTGGCCCATCTGATCAAGATCCTGTTGTAATCTGAGGCAACCTTCTTCGCTGTCCACTACACCTCCAATTTTGGTGTCATTAGCAAACTTACTAACTATACCTCTTATGTACACATAAATATTTATATATATTCATATATACATATATATGTATAAATATATATATATATTTATATATATATATGAAAATGTTGAAAAATAGAGAACCCAGCACTCATCCTTGTGGCACTCCACTGGTCACAGGCCTCCAGTCTCAAAAACAACCCTCCACCACCACCCGCTGTCTTCTACCTTTGAGCCAGTTCTGTATCCAAATGGCTAGTTCTCCCTGTATTTCGTGAGATCTAACCTTGTTGACCAGTCTACCATGGGAGCAGTCTATCGCATGTCCCCATGAGCTTCCCATATACCACTTCAGCAGGAGACAGGCTGGTAACCCTCATGTGGAATAGAGCTAGAGGGAGGATCTTCAACTAACTTAGGCCTGTTTCCTGTTTTAGCTTTGCCAGCTGTTTGTTAGGGTACCGTTTGCCCTTTCCACCACTCCAGCCGCCTTTGGGTGGTGGGTACATTGGAATTGTTGTTTTATCGCTAGTTCCCTGCAAATCCCCTGGTTAATTTTGGCCATGAAGTGAGGCCGGTTATCTGAGCTAATGGCCTCTGGGTGTCCATATCAGGGGATTATTTCCTTCGGCAGTATTTTCACTATCGTTGCAGCCGTGTTGTCCATCGTTGGGATTGCCTGAATTGATCTGCTGAAGACACCTACTATTACCAAGCAATACTTGTAACATTGTAATCTGGGTAATTCTATAAAATCTAATTGTAAGCAGTTAAAAGACCCACCAGGCAAGGGGGTGCTCCTGGTATTGCAAGGCATCCCCTTTCCAGCATTTGTCCTTTTACAGATCAAGCATGCTTGTGCTCGTTTCTCAGCTGTCTTCTGGAAGTTGGGATGCCACCAGGTTTGTCTCAAAGTGCTGACCATTCCTTCCTTGCCTAGGTGTGTACAGTTATGTATCTAATCTACTAGGATAGGTAAAAGCAAGGAAGGAACACAGACCTATCCCGCAGGGGTCATCCATAGTTTGGTATGGCCATCAATGGTGCAGCCTATCTGTGACCACAATCAGTGTTCCTCTCCAGGGGCGTCCCCCTGTAAGTTACCTATTTCACCCAGGTCTGGCATACCTGTCCTCATACTTTTTGTAACCAGGTGTTGCTGTGAGCTCAAAGGAAATAGGAGAGTGGGGTGTAGTGTTGCCTGTTTAGCAGCAGCATCTGCTTGCACGTTGCCCCTAGAGACTCTGTCAGTTGCATCAGTTTGGGCTGAGCATTTGACCACTGCTAGGCTAGAAGGTAACTGGAAGGCCTTTAAGAGATTATGTACAAAAACAGCATTACTAATGGGTTGCCCCTTGGCGGTTAAAAATCCCCTATGTCCCCTATAGTCATGGGCAACGCCAAAAGCATAATGAGAGTCTGTGTAAATATTGATGGAACTCCCCTCTGCCAGGATGCAAGCCCGTGTGAGGGCAAACAATTCAGCCTTTTGTGCTGACAGTGGAGTTTCAAAGCCTGTGCATTCAACCACCTCATCATCAGTAGCAATCGCATATCTGGAGCATTGCTGACCTGTAGGTGAAATTAGGAGCTGCTATCCAGGTAGAAGGTGAAGTCTACATGTCTAAAGGGTAAGTCAGCTAAATTGCCACGTGCAGAAGGGAAAAGGTGATTCCGTAGCAGGCAGTGGTGTTCGGGAAATGAGAGGTGCTGTGGGGGTTCCATCAGGAAGGTTGCCAGATACAGGGTGGTGCAATGAGAGAAGATCAGTAGTGGGTTGTTGAGTGGAGCTGCTTCGTATTTGTTCTGGCACACCCGTGTTGAGTCTGCCGGGAGAGGAGAGGGTCGACAATGGAGTGTGTGGTTAAAACCCCCACCAGCTGGTGTAGGGTGATAGTTGAGGTGGCTAATATGAGGATTTTTAAAATTAGATTCCCCACAGTGTGGAAGCAGGCCCTTCGGCCCAACCAGAATGCCCTGCCCCTCTGAAGAGTAACCCATCCAGACTCATTTCCCTCTGACTAATGCACCTAACACTATGGGCAATTTTGCATGGCCAATTCACCTGGCCTTCACATCTTTGGACTGTGGAAGGAAACCGGAGCACCCGGAGGAAATCCACGCAGACACAGGGAGAATATGCAAACTCCACACAGACAGTCGCCTAAGGCTGGAATTGAATCTGGGACCCTGGTGCTGTGAGGCAGCAGTGCTAATCACTGACCCACCATGCCGCCCATGTCTAGTAGGAAGTTCCTGTGAGCAGGGCAGGAGGCCGGCTGCTACAGGGTCCAGGTTAGTTGAAAAGTGTGCCACTGGGATCTTCCTGTCCCCGTGAGTTTGGGTGAGGATGGCAGTGGCACATCCATCCTTAATGGTGACATACAGTTGGAACAGTCGATTGTACATGGGTCGGCCTAGGGATGGGGCTTGTGGAAGGCTGTTTATTTAATTTGGTAAATGTCGTCAGCTGCTGGTTATAAGGGTGAAGTTGCGGGGGGGGTGCAGCATTGGTTGATGCCAGTGGAGTCAGTAGGTGAGAATGCAGGGCACCATTCAGAATCCATTGCCTACAGTAATTTAGAAGGCCGAGGAAGGCTCGCATTTGTGTAGGGGTCGTAGGTAATGGGGTTTCTGCAATGGGCCGAATACGTTCTTCTGTCGATTTCCTCTCCTCTGCAGAGAGGAGAAGCCCCAAAAATGTCACCTCCTTTTGACAGTGCTGGACCTTATGGGGCAGAATCACGTACCCAAGGGAGTGTGAAAAGTTCAGTAATACTGCAGTATCAGTCTCACAGTTAGACAGGCTGTTACTGACGACAAGCAGGTCGTCTACACATTGGACAACTGTAGATCCTTGTGGGAGTTTCAGGGTCTGTTACTGACTGTGGAGGCTTCGGGAGAATAGATTTGGTGGGTGGACAAATCCTGGGGCAGGTGGGTCCAAGTATATTGCTGGCCCCCGGTAAGCCCTGGTAAAGGCGAATAAATATTAAGAGTCTGGGTGTAGCAGGACAGTAAAGAAGGCATGCTGTGGATCAATGATGATAAAAATGCAGGCAACGGTGGGTATGCAGGTTAATATGGTAGCCAGGTTTGGGATGAGGGGGTGTAACAGTGCCACAATCTCATTGATCTTCCTCAGGTCCTGCACCAGCCTCTAGCCCCATCGGCCTAGTTTGGGCACTGGGAAGATTGGGGTATTGCATAGTGATTTGCATGGGACCAGGATACCTTGTGCCAGGAAAGAGTCAATGAGGGCCTGGATTCCCTGTTCTACCTCTGGTTTAATGGGATACAGTGGGATTGAAGGTAAAGGTAATTGCCTTTAGTTGTATTTGTACGGGAGGGCAGGGGTGCAGCCAACTTCATGGTTAGAGGCAACCCACAGCTGGGGTTCAACGTCCCTGGTTGGGTTCACAGAAGATGCGTGGCAGGTCAGAATGCTGACCTTCTGCTATGGGAATTCCCAATATTTCAAACTTCCCTCTGTGAAGTGTTGCCATGGTCTCCTGGTATCGGAAGCGAGTTGTGTCAGGGTGTAAGCAAGGTGGCCCACGCCTTTGGGTTTAAACTCATGGGCTGACGTTTCGGGTGATGTGTGGGACTACCAACCCGGTTTGTCACCACAGGAAGTGTGAGATTTGAACAAGATAAGCAGAGCCTTCCTTACCTTCAACTTCACCGATAACTGAAACGGAGAATTCCATGTCCTCAAATGATGTATAATACAGGCTTTGTTCTGTGGAGCATCCTGTAGTATCATAGCAAACCGTCACTTGGGGGTCCGGACTGAGAAAGGCAGTGTAAAGGCAGATTGTTCAATGTTGAGCCTCCACCACTGGGGGACCGCAAACTAGGGGATTTGCATCTGGCCATGCAGTCCCACCGTAATGGTCTCATCCATACAGATGGTCTCGACATGTAGGGGACAAAGCAGGTCCCTGCTCACCAGGTTCCAACCAATTTTAACCATTACTGTGAAGGAAATATAGCAGGCTCATCCACAGAACTCCGTCTCCAGTGGAACAGTTTTAGGATATACACCACTTGTCCCTTCGAACCCGGTGAGTGCCATGGTGTCGCCTGATAATTGGAATCCCTTACTCCTCACAGTTTCCTGATTATGGGTGGAATTGGTTGCCCCCGTCTCTATCATAAATAGGATTGGGATTCCAACTATCCACAGGGTAATGTTGGGTTCCTGCTGAGGGGACATGCTGACAACTGGGAGGTTACTGTTTGGGAATCAGGCGAATGGGTTGTTAGAGGTGAAACGAGTCTGGGGGGACAGCTGGTCCGGGCCTGGATAGTCAGGTTCTGGGCATAGGGGCCATTCAGCTTTCCAGTGACCAGGCCTCCCTCAGTTGAAACACTGGCCTGGCTGCCTCACTGGGAATCGGCCCTGTCTCCTCTTATGCAAAGTGCATCAGGGGATGCCCCTGGTGTCCCCCTCCAAGTTTGCCGTGGGGAGCGGTGGCTTGGTGGGTGTTGCTGGACCAGCATCTGGGGAGAGTTTGTGCCCAGGGGTATCCTGGTTCCATGGGAATTCATTAGTACTGACTAGGGGTGCGCAGCGGTTGGGGGGCAGCTGAACGAACTCTTTTTTGGATGGTTATGGAGCTTGGTTTGGGGTCATTCTGGACTTCCCAAAAATCCATAAAGACTCTTCTCATCTGGGAACCAGTGTCTTCAGACCAGTCCATAATATTCGTGTGTATCATGGCAGCGAGACTTGAGGGGACACATTGTAGCATCATTGAGTTAAACAATGGTGAGTCCTTCCCAGAATTAAATACTTGATCCCAAACAAGGGCCCCATAACAGGCAACAAATCTCTCCCAGAAGTCTCTCCCGGACTCTCCCATCTTGGGTGTGCAGTCTAGGACCTTGCTAATGTTAACAGGCTGTTGCAGGGTGTGTTCTAATGACTGGACAATTTCATTCAATTGAGTGTTGTCTTTGAATCTGTCACTTAAGTCCTCGTAGGTGAGGACTGGCCCCTTTCCATCACTCTCACCCATCTGCTCCTGCCACTTAGTTACTTCTTCTGGTGACAAAGTTATGCAGCAAAGGGCAAACAGATCCCGGGATGTTGCATTGTACATTTGAATGATGCGCCGGACATACTGAGTGAATTTGGCAGGCTTATCTTTACGGTCTGGGGCCTGATTCATAATCATGATCATTTCTTAGAGTTTCCATGGAACATAAACTTAGATAGTGGGTGGCTCATCTTCCTCATCTGCTTTGGGGTTCAACAACAGCCTGATAAGGAACACAGTTTTGGGGGTGACATGGAGATGGTGAACTCCTGTGTAGAGATCGCAGGGTGCCAAAGATTTTCTAGCGCACATTTTAACCCGGTTGGCTATGCAAGATCTCTCGGGTCTCGGGTACGGCGGTGGAGAGGGTGTCAGGGGTGTTTCAACTGGTGGTCTCGGTGCATTCTTCTTCTATCTCAGTGTCATTCCCTCCCTCTTCAAACAGGGTTGATGTGCCAGACCTGAGCTTGGATCCCGAGAAGTGCTTTTGTGCTCCTTGCAGCGCTGCCACTTTAACCCCTCTAGTTTATCTTCCCCAGATTTAGCCTCTGCGCTATTTATCCTGTTCTCTTTTTCACCTACCATCCGCCCATTCACATTCCACCTTTAGTGCTTCCCAGCCCTTCGGAGTCCTATCTGCTGTTAACACTCTATCTCCCTGTCGCAGGCATTACTTCTCCAGCTAGCGAGCAAGGTGTCTTGCCATTTGCTATCGGCCCTCTCCTTCCATTCCTTAATGATGGATTTCCACCTTTTACCACAGTTTCTCTTCCAGATCAAGTTCACCACTTGCTTACAGGCATCCACATCTGAAGATTTGGCCCCCCAGAGTCATTTGTTCAGTGCTGCACTTAATTTTATGACGTCCTTTTTCTGATCAGGTAAGTATTTGCACATGCTTTGAAGTGGAGGTGGGAGGGGGTGGGGGGGGGGTGGGGGGGGCGGGGGGGCGCTTACCAGCCACATCAAGTGACTGTCCCATCTTACTATTCTGCTCTACTGTAAAATTTCCACCAGCCATGTTAGTACCGCGGGATGAGAAATTTACCGAGACTGCTCTCTTTTCTATAAATCAATTTCCATCAGCCAAATTCAAAAGAGGCACCGCCCAAACCAGAATTCGCACAATATAGAGTAGCCAAGGTCACCCCGCAGTAATTTAGCGCAACCAGACAACTTTCCTACCTTACAAACTGAGTCCAGGTGGTTTGTGTGACCTCATCTATGTACTGGTTCCATGGGGCAATGGACAGGTCGTCTGGCGGAACACAAGGAGCAGTCTGGGGTAAAATACCCCAGGGCGCCCTTACCGCTCAGTTCTGCCCAATACAGATTTCTGTGCCACTTACTCAGCCCCATGAGATATTCCTTATGTTGAGGTCTGAGTCATGGCACCAAATGTTGATGACCACTTTGTTCCATAAATCTGGACGGCACAAGTTTTCTGTACAACAGCAGTAGCTTTATTATTGGACAGCCAGCGAGAAATTCAAAGCATCTCTAAAGTAGCCAAGTGTCTACTTGTAGTGACTCTTCTTCACGAATCTCTGGCTTACACACGGAGGCAATATATTTTATAGGAATTAAACAAAGGTATATCAGTCACATGAGCGATTGTCATTACATAGTTTAAAGTAGGTAATTATGATTTTACAAAGCTTGATGAATGTCAATGTCCTGTGATAACGTGTGAATGGATTACAGAAACTGATTATCGTACTGTTCATGATTATGTGTTGATGGGAAGAAATTAAGGCAGAAGGGTTCTTCTTTCTGTAAATGGGAGATTCACAAACCTATGCTTATATGGAGGGGAAGTGAATGGGGGATTCAGATACCAATGTTAAATTGGAGAAGTGAGACAATGGGAGTGGGAGGCATTTTAACAGGGTTGTGGCCAGGTCAATGAGTCTTGTCTGGAAAGGGCAAATTCCTCTGTCTGGAGCTACGGGGGGAATCCACATGTGTGGTTCTACTTGGCTCTATTCCTGACCGACTCCCACAGCTACCTAGACTACACCTCCTCCCACCCTGCCCCCTGTAAAAATGCCATCCCATATTCCCAATTCCTTTATCTCCACCGCATCTGCTCCCAGGAGGACCAGTTCCAATACCGAACAACCCAGTTGGCCTCCTTCTTCAAAGACCGCGATTTCCCCCCAGACATGATCGACGATGCTCTCCACCGCATCTCCTCCACTTCCCGCTCCTCCGTCCTTGAACCCCACCCCTCCAATTGCCACCAGGACAGAACCCCACTGGTCCTCACCTACCACCCCACCAACCTCCATATACATTGTATCATCCGTCGTCATTTCCGCCACTTCCAAACGGACCCCACTACCAGGGATATATTTCCCTCCCCTCCCCTATCAGCGTTCCGAAAAGACCACTCCCTCTGTGACTCCCTCGTCAGGCCCACACCCCCCGACCAACCCAACCTCCACTCCCGGTACCTTCCCCTGTAACCGCAATAAATGCAAAACTTGCTCCCACACCTCCCCCCTTACTTCTCTCCAAGGCCCCAAGGGATCCTTCCATATCCACCACAAATTCACCTGCACCTCCACACACATCATTTATTGCATCCACTGCACCCGATGTGGCCTCCTCTATATTGGGGCGACAGGCCGCCTACTTGTGGAACGTTTCAGAGAACATCTCTGGGACACCCGCACCAACCAACCCAACCACCCCGTGGCTCAACACTTCAACTCCCCCTCCCACTCCACCACGGACATGCAGGTCCTTGGACTCGTCCATCGCCAGACCATTGCAACACGACGGCTGGAGGAAGAGCGCCTCATCTTCCGCCTAGGAACCCTCCAACCTTAAGGGATGAACTCAGATTTCTCCAGTTTCCTCATTTCCCTTCCCCCCACCTTCTCTCAGTCCCAACCCTCAAACTCAGCACCACCTTCCTAACCTGCAATCTTCTTCCCGACCTCTCCGCCTCCACCCCCACTCCGGCCTATCACCCTCACCTTAACTTCCTTCCACCCATCGCATTTCCAACGCCCCTCCCCCAAGTCCCTCCTCCCTACCTTTTATCTTAGCCTGCTTGGCGTACTTTACTCATTCGTGAAGAAGGGCCCATGCCCGAACTATCGATTGTCCTGCTCCTTGGATGCTGCCTGACCTGCTGCGCTTTTCCAGCAACACATTTTCAGCTCTATTCCGAAGATACAGTCAGCTTCCCCCTATTGAGATGTTCCATCTGGGTTGTAAGAGTACAGGCCTTCAGTTGATACTACAGTAAGCAGGGGAATGTTTAACCCTTGAGTCCCCGGTGTATCCTGAAAGAGAAGCAAAGCATGGAACTGACCCCTCTATGGCATTTAACTTCATCACTGGAAAAGCACAGCAGGTCAAGCAGCATCTGAGGAGCAGGATAATCGACATTTTGGGCATAAGCCCTTCATCAGGAATGGTCACCCTGCTATCAGAAGGATGTGAATGCTTTGGAAAGCAAGCAGAAAAGATTTACTAGGGTGTTGCTTGGTATGGGGGATTTTAGCTGTGAAGAAAGGTTAGGTAGACTGGGTTTGTTTTCACTGGAACATAGGAGGTTGAGGTCTGATAGATGTCTATATGGTTATGAATGGCATGAATAGAGTGGAAATTTTGAGGCTTTTTCCCAGGGTGAAGTGGTCAATTACTAGGGACACAAGTTCAAGGTGCAGGGGGAAAGTTTAAAACAGATGTGCAAAGCAAGCTTTTCACACAAAGGGTGGTAAGTGCCAGGAACGTTCTGCCACGGGAGATGGTGGAAGCAGACACAATAGCAGCATTCAACAAGTACCTGGACAAGTATGTGATTAGGAAGGGAATACAGGGATTTGGATCTTGTAAGTGAAGACAGTTTTTGTATGGAAGGGCAAAATGTGTCAGCACAAGCTTGGAGGGCCGATGGGCCTTTTGTTGTGCTGTATTGTTCTTTGTTCTTTTGTTTTAATTATCTGGGATCACATATAAATTTAGAGCCTCATTCTCATAATTGAGTGGAATCATAGAGTGATTGAGTCACATAGTCACATAGAGTGATTTAACAGAAACAGACCCTTCTGTCCAACTCGTCTGTGCCGACCAGACATCTTAACCTGATCTAGTCCCATTTGCCAGCATTTGCCCTTTATCCCTCTAAATTCTTCCTATTTATATACCCATCCTGATGTCTTTTAAATGTTATAATTGAACCTGCTTCCACCACTTCCTCTGGCAGCTCATTCCAAACACGCACCATCCTCTGCATGAAAAGGTTACCCTTCAGGTCCTTATTAAATCTTCCCCCTCTCACCTTAAACTTATGCACTTTAGTTTTAGACTCCCCTATCCTAGGAAAAAGACCTTGGCTATTCACCCTATTTATGCCCCTCAAGATTTTAAAATATGCAGATCTTCTGTTGTCTTGATGAAGCTCATTATTCTAAGTGCTGCTGAATGAAACTCCCAAGTGAACACTCCTTGAAAATGAATATATTGGAACTTTCACCACTTCACTATGTAGTGCTTCCTCATTAGTGTTGCCAGTCATATAAGCTGGCCTCATCTCAACACTATGTGAACAATTCTGCTCCATCTGTTCTGTCAGAGAATAAAGGAATCTTAGTATCCCATATCAAGAACTGAAGAGCCAGGTACCACAGAATTTACTTCTGGATATGATAACAATGACATGTGATCTGGGTCCTAGTCTTAGTGTGTCTGCTGGCTGGAAGAAGGCAGGTGCTGATTCTGTTTTGGTCAGTGTTACAGGCCTTTCAAGTTGGAAGCTACCTGGGACCCTTGTTACCTGGATAAAATTATGTCTAATGTCTTATCAAATATGTTCACGTCATTTAACAAGCTTTGATCCCTCAGATAGCTCAGAAATTTGTCTCATTTCTAACCAATAAAGATTCTTTTCGACATGTTTCCCAATTGGGCTTTCCCATTAAGAAGTGAAACTGAGTTTAGGAAAACATTGACCTGTAATTCTGATTTTCCAGTTCTTTAAATAAATAAACGGGAAATCAGGGCCATGACTCTATGATTCCTAAAAAAAACTTCCTCCAAGCACTCCTTCTCACCACAAACACCCAATTGGGGAACCATTCCTTTTAGTTTAAATGCTCAATGCAATTTTGATACTTACTCAATTGATGGGTTTTTTTTTTAGTTGTTGGCTAAAAACAATACAGGAGCTAAATTGTATAGGCCTGGAATTGGGTATGTGATTGCAACATGCACTTATCTTGTCCACATTTAACATGATGCTAGCAGGACAGAAACCATCTTCTATTGGCTAATTACAAGATTAACGGTGTGCAGCCCAGCACTGAATGTGATGTTTGTTGGCCATACAAACAACATATGGGAACTAAGCTTTTGCAAGATTAGCATCACTTAAAGCCAGCCAGTGCTTCCGAAAGGAAATGGATCCTGATAGCAGCAGGACAGGACCTAGCTGCAGAAGTTTTTGAGACCATCAACAATAGACAGAATGTGCAGATTTGGAGCAAAATGTCAGAGATTGTCCCCCTGGAGATCTCAGATGGCATACTGGAGGATATATTTAAGAAATAAATAGATGGACCTGTAAAAGGCAAAGGTGTCAAAGGATGTGAAGAGAGAACAGGAGTACTGTATTGAGTTGGAGGGTCAGCCATGATCGTGTTGAATTGCGGAGGAGGATCAATGGGCTAAATTGCCTACTCCAGCTCCTAGTCTCTATGTTTCAAGAGTTTCTGGAAGCTCTCCATGGATGTCCTACAAGGACATGAGTGGGTATCTATTACAGCCAATGCCAGCTGTCTAGCATAAAGGACCTGCATGTGAATCAGGAATACGTTTAATTATTTCATGTGGATGTTAATGGCCAATGAGTGTAGATTCACATTTAGTATCTTACTAACTGCAGCAAAAGTCTCTCACATTTAGATTAATTAACTGCACTATTTTACAATCTCAATTAACCAACATTTGTGACTTCAAGCACCCTAACAGACTTGCGAACATTGGCAGCTATTCAACTGTGGTAGGTACATCCAGCTATTGCATCTTTTCACTTCCAATTTCACCATTATTTCGCAATCTGTTACAATTTTCAAGCTGCAGATGCTGTAAATATATATCTTCATTTTCCTTTTCTTCTCTCAATCTAATCCTGCCCCTGAAACGTTATGCTTTTAGAGAGACAAGGACTACCACCTGGCCAGACAGTGCTCAGGAGGCTGGAAATCTAGAGGAAGAAGAGTGACTGGTGAAGAAGAAAAATAATCATTTGATCTGACGCTCAGAAATTAGAATAGAACAGAATAGAATCACACAGTGCGGTGTCCACCAACACCCTGGAGTTGTTCAGGGAGAAGTGGGCGTCGCAGGGAGTGAAGTGCATTATTTCCCCCTCCAACTCTATTTTGATTTAGTCCCTACCCTCCCCTTCACTGTTTTGATCACACTTCATTGCCCTTTGATGCGAAGGGCAGTGCTTGTCACTGGCCACTCGGGTGTTTTCCTATCTTCCTGGTGGTGGCAATTGAATAAAGATTCGTGCACTTTGTGTCTTTCACTGTGTCTCACACCTGCACACACACACCATGGGTGCTGGGGAAAGAATAAGCACTACTGCAGTTAGGTGGTAGTGTGGGGGTTAAATGTAAAAAAGTAAATAAATAGAAGTGTTAAGGGCAATGCTTGTCACTGGCCACTCGGGTGTTTTCCCTTTTGAGAATTGGATCAGTGTGACTGTGTGCGTGCACGTGCAAGGACTCTCCTCCTTGAAGAAAAAAAAGAAAAAAAAAAGAGGAGTTTTTGATCACACAGCAAAAAAAAAGAATCACACAGTGCAGAAGAGGCACTTCAGCCCATCAAGTCTGCACCAACACATAAGGGACACCTGACCTTCAACCTAATCCCAGCACTTTGGTCCATAGCCTTGTATGTTATGATGTGCCAAGTGGTCATTCAGGTACTTTGTAAAGAATGTGAGGCAATTCACCACTATCACCCTCCCAAGCAGCACATTGCAGGTTGCACCATCTTCTGGGTAAAATGGTTTCCTCACAGCCCCTAAATTTCCTGCCCCTCACCTTGAACCTGTGTCCCCTCATGACTGACCTTTCAACGAAGGGGAACATCTGTTCCTTATCCACTCTGTCCATGCCTCTCATAATCTTGTACAGAAGTTGCCAACATGAGTTCTGATACTGACAATGTGAAAGAGTTTGAGGATACCCTGCAGGTGAGGTTAGAAATTGGTATACCTCTGGGAATGAACGGGCTTAAAGTCAGTACACTTGTCGGTTGCCTAGATGCTGAGGTTCCACATGAGTACTGTTGCAGAATTCTCAGGTCAGAATGAGTTTACATGTAGAAACATTTGGTGCATTCACTAGCCTGCCAGAAAGTCTGACAACTCTATCAAGGAGATGGAAGAGTCTGATGCAGAGTGTAGCTCCATTCTTTCCAGAGTCAAGGTCCTCGCTATCTAATGAAGACACTCGTGGAGTAAACCATTATCCAGTATCTTTATCAATGATTCAGTTTTCATTCACCAAAAGCAGCAGCCAGGGGGAGCACGGACAGACTGTGAAATCACTGCCTAATGACATGCAAGCTTAATTTTGTACAGATTATAGGTTTTGCTATGTAGATTTGGAATGGAATGGTTTGTTTTGTTACAAAATCAATTTGTTTTGTGAATGTGCTTTACTGTTACATTTGTTTTTGAGTCATAATGAGTGAATTTTGCCGAGATAGACTGTTTAGCATGCACAAGTGTCTCCCAACATTCCCATTGCCTCTGTGAAACGTTTAACAGCTGGTGACGGGGAAGGTATGACAGCTGGTGATGAGGAAAATGATATCTATAAGTAACAAACAATTGAAACAAAGAAACAAATGTTTGAGGAAGGAGCAGAGTGATAAGGCTGCACATACTGAATCTTTAATATGCTGTTCGATTGATTCGATTAACTTCTAAGGACTGTGATGTTGTTTGTTTGCAATAACTGAAGCTTTTATGATTTTAACTTCTAAGGTCCAGTGAGTGTAATTTCAAGTTTGTAGCATGATTACTGTGATGTAACAAGCAAAAACAGAAACAGAAACTGGCGGAAAAACCCATCAACATTGACAGCATCTTTTGGAGAGAAAAAAAAAGTTAATATTTTGAGTCCTGTGACCTTTCTTCAGAACAGTTTAATGTGGTGTAACTGCCTATCATAAATGGATGAAAACCTGCAAGTTGGTCCCCTTGATACGATTAAACATTAAATTGATAATGTCATTTCATTGTTAAAATGTGCCATAGAGCCTGGGTGCTTGAATTTGCTGGAGATAAGGTTATTGTCTGCTTAATCATGTGGGAGCTGGAGAACTGAAAACTATCTCTATACATTGGTCAAAAACTTAATGAGGTTGCGAAGAGACAACTGGGCAATCACTGAGCCTTGAAAAGGCAGATTTGGCCTATCCAGAGTGGGTAGCAATCACTGAGCGGGATATTTGGTATCATGCCTCAACATGATAGCTAGCACATGATAATTAACCAAGCACATATAGCTATTAGGTGACATTAGCTGGTTCAGGATGAACTGCTTGGGGATTAGAAAGAGCAAAGTGATCATTCCCTCTGTTCTGATTCTTGGACAAGCCCCGACAACCTTCTACATATGAACGCTTGAGTATGAGTTTTATCAAGTATAAAGTCTTGTCTCAAGTGCTAAACATGTTATTCGCAGTCAACAGTTTGGAACTCAAGAGTTCTTGATGTCCACATTAAAGCTTTGAACCAAGATGGGGATAGTAATTTACAAAATGCATTATTTTAGTAGGTTACAGAAGTAATAGAAACATTTATTTTTAGATTCAGTTTTGGGGTGTAGCTTTTATTACCCATCATCTGTTACTCTGAGAAGGTGATGGTATTCTTCTTTTTGAACAACTAATTGTAGTTGGATGCAACTGAGTGCATCAAATTATACCTTTCACAGGGAGATGTGCCAGAAATTTGTATATGTTCAGTGCATTATTTTCCAATTTGTTGAATCAATGGTTAGAAAATTTCATACAATGTTCTCAATTTGTAATGCTGGCGAGAAAAGTTCAGAAGTGACAGAGATGAGAATTAACCCATTTCAGTTTTATATTTTAGGTGAGTCATACTTACATTATTTTTGCTGTTTATCTTCTGGTGTTTAAACAACTGCATTTTTGAATTGCCAGGTGCTTTAATGTTATAATTTTGTCTGAGAATCAAGGATAAAAAAATTCTCCTAATATAGGATTTTTTTAAAAAAACCTTAACCACAATATTGAACTTTCAATCACATCTTTAAGTCTTCTAAATACTAAACAACAACCAGAACATTGTCTTTGTTTAGAAACACGCATTTCTCCATCCCTCTTGATATGGTACAGGTTGGTCTATTATTAAAAGCTGTAATGCGGCTGTACGTTCTGTGTATGAATTTCAAACTATTGAAATGATTGCAGTTCTCTAGAATTGATGGACCACATGAGGGGTATTTGACCAACTCATCTAATTTAGTGAGTGTATCTCTGGGATAGGAGCAACTATTCAATGGGAGTATCATAACAAAATAACCATTGTGTAGTTAATGGTTATCAAAACATGCCTCTTTGGTTAAAAGTTGTTCAGAGAATATGTTTGGAAATCCAAAAACAGCAGCATTCTAGGATGTATACCATCTGAACCTGGCTAATTTTGAATTTGACAATAATTTGCAGTACTTCTGTTGTCAAGTAAGACTCCACCCCAGAACATTAACATAAAATTTGACTCCATTGTTCTGAAGTGAAAAAATAAGCATATGAAAATGAGTACAAGTAAATCCTTACTATCAGCAATATTTCCTTGCAAGCTTATTATCTCAGTTCAGGGAACCTAAGGAAGGCAGATTATAAATAATGTGTGAGATTTAGAATGCACAATAATGCCCTGTTCCAGCTGGAGAGCTGGTGAGTCCTGTAATGGACATTCTAAAACCTCCATTCCCATCACTCAACCTGACTTACAACCACTCAGACAGATCCCTAATGGTATAAGGGGATCTTCCCATCTCTAAGAGCTGCCAAACAATCTGAAAGTGAGATCAGTAGCTATTTCCAGTATTGCAGTATGGTCATCCTGCAGGATTATTATTGGAGATTGGAGTAAAAGTATTTAAGTCGGACTTGCCAAGACCAGTTAACTGGGCAAGTTGAGTAGGGCAATGACAAGAAGTGATGTATGTCCATGCAGAAGGAAGGAACACCCCACAGGCCACAGATATAGCTGTCAGAATTTACATTGTAGATTGTCCCCATAAAATGGTCAAGCCACATCCATCACTGTTGAATACTAGCAACAGTGAGATAAGTCTTTTAACTCATGGTCTATGGAAGCTTGTACTTAAGCTTTCCTGCCTCGGACTTACTTTGGTGGGGATGGGGGAGGGGTTAGGTGGCTGGTGGTTTGTGTGGGGAGTATGTAGTGGAAAGGAAGGGAAGGGAAGACAGCAGCATCTTTACCACACTTTTTCATTTGATTATATGGGCCTCACACTTCCTAACCAACTACTGGGGTGATAACAAAATTCCACCGAATGCAATTCTATGATATATGATTTCGAATATAAGAAGGAAATTTTGAACAGCGAAATTTTGCTGCAGAATATGCTTCAATCTATTAGAGTCAGAAATATTTGTAACTGCAAGCCATGTTAAATTATTTCTAAAATTAGCTTCTTAAAGTCATTTATTCATTGATATGCTTCTCAATGTGGTAAACAGATTTTTAAAGTTTCTTAAACCAACAAAATGTTTAAAAACAGACATGCATAATTCATTAAGCAACAAGAGGCTGGTTCTATCTGACAGGAAAAGAATGTTTCAAGCAATTCAATTGGATTTTCCCTCGAGGGAGAAATAGAATGTGGGGTCAGGCTGCTTTAATAAAAGCCATATGGTCTGGAGGCAATGAATCCAGTAAAAAAATTTGAGAAGCTGTGAACTGCCACAGGAAGTGTTGGGGGGGTGGAATGTTTCTCCCCACGTTGGCCCCATCAGAAATTTTAAAACACTTGGTAGGACAAAGGTGTGAGTCCCATGAGCAATTTTTACAATGGGTTTTGGAGGCTAGGAAAACATGAAACAGGGAGGATGAAACACTAGTATGGGTGCAGTCACTACATTTGACTGCTCCTAAAGCAGAATAGACATGCAGCAGGATGAAGCAAAGTCTCGCAGGAACCATTAAGAAGGCTTTTAGAGAGATTTTTCAGAGTGATAGAGAGGTCCTGACTGACAACAGGCATGGGATGAATCGAATACTAGAAGTGTATGGTACCATGGCAAGTAAGACTGTAAGGAAGAAAGTCAAACATGCAGAGAATGGCAACACCCCAATTTTCTGGCTACTCTCCAGTTTAGCAAGAAAACTAGTGACACACAATGTCAGTGAATTGGCATTCATTTAGTTTTTAAACTTTATAAACCTCAAATTAATGCAGTTAACCTCAAAGTGTTGGGACAAGTTTAAGGATATAAATGTGCAAAAGGAAAAGTTGCTTAAAACCACTGGAAAATCTTCCAACGCAAGCATTCTCTGTGAAGCATTTTTACTCTGTAGAAACTGTAGAACCAAATTCTCTAACAATTGTCAAATAAACATACCTCCAACAATGAGTACTCTAAACTCAATTGACATGTTAATGGATACAATGATATTTGCACCATGAATTATGAAAGAGATTTGACTGTTGAGATGGTTCATATTGGCTCTTTGTTCTGTAAAGGTACAGGATAACAATGGTAAACTTTAGAATAAAAGAGCAACTAGGGAAACAACAGGGCTCATTAGTGACCACAGGAGTAACTTGTTTGTGGAAACAGAGGATGTAAGTAGGGTTCTAAATGAATGCTTTGTGTCAGTGTTCTCTGGTGAGAGAGACAATGTGTGTACAGGAATCAGGAAGAAGGACTGTGATTTATTTAAATAAGTTAGGATAGACAGAATGGAGGTTCTAGTGGTCTTTGGCTTAAAAGTAGATAAACCTTCAGGGCTGGAGAGGTGTCAGAGATCTAGAGTAAAGCCAGTGTGGTAACATTATCAAGAAGGCATGTTAAGGTTATACAGGACATTGGTTAGGCCACTTTCAGAATATTGTGTGCAATTCTGGTCTGCTTCCTATTGGAAGGATGTTGTGAAACTTGAAAGGGTTCAGAAAAGATTTAAAAGGGCTTTTGCCAGGATTGCAGGGTTTGAGCTATAGGGAGAGGCTGAACAGGCTGGGGCTGTTTTCTTTGGAGCCTCGGAGGCTGAAGGGTGACCTTTTAGAGTTTTATAAAATCATGAGGGTCACAGATAGGGTAAATAGACATGGACTTTTCCCTGAGATGAGTGAGTCCAGAACCAGAGGAAATAGGTTTAGGGTGAGAGGGGAAAGATTTAAAAGGAACCTAAGGGGCAATCTTTTCACATAGCAGATGTGCGTATATGGAATGAGCTGCCAGGGGAAGTGGTGGAGGCTAGTACAATTGCAACAGTTAAAAAGCATCTGCATGGGTATATGAATAGGAAGAGTTGAGAGAGATATAAGGTAAAAATTTCCTGATGAAGGGCTTTTGCCCGAAACGTTGATTTCGCTGCTCGTTGGATGCTGCCTGAACTGCTGTGCTCTTCCAGCACCACTAATCCAGTATTTAGAGAGATATAAGCCAAGTGCTGGCAAATGGGACTAGATTAATCTAGGATATTTGATCAGCATGGACGAGTTGAACTGAAGGGTTTGTTTCTGTGCTGTACTTATCTATGACTCTATGACCTTTAGTGAGCAAAGGATAAACGTTATCAGTAGTGGAAAACTATTGAAGGCAATTCTAAGGCTGAGAGTTAATCTGAATTTGGAGAGGCAGGGATTAATCAAGAACAGTCAGCATTTTATTTAGAGTGCTCATGCCTAACTAACTTGATTGATTATTTTTGAAGAATGTGAACAGATGTGCAGTTGAGGGCAATGCATTTGATATTATCTATTTGGTCTTCAGCAAGACTTTTGATAAGGGGGATTGATATTGAAGGTAAGGGCCCATGAATCTAAGGAAATTTGGCAAATTGGATCTAGAATTGGCTGAGTGGCAGGGAGCAGAGGGTGATGGTCGAAGGGTGTTTTTGTGATTGGAAATCTGTGCCCAGTGGGGTTCCACAGGTATCAACGCTAGTACCTTTGCTAGTTGCAGTATATGTAAATTATTTAGACTTGAATGTAGGAGAGTTGACTAGTAGGTATGAGAATGATACAAAATTAGTGAGATGGCAAGTAGCGTGGAAGATTGCCTTAGATGATAGGAGGTTATAGACTGGCTGGTCAAATGGGCTGATCAATGGCAAGTGGAATGCAATCTGGATAAATATTAGGTGATACACTTCAGCAGGACAAACAATGTATGCTAAGAACCTTGGAAACAATGAGGATCAGAGGATTTTGGTGTACATGTAACCAGTCCATTTAAGTATCAGGGCAAGTAGACCAACTGGCGAAGAGGTTATATGGGATTCTTGTCTTTATTATTCAAGCCACATAATTTAAGAACAGGGAGGTTTTGCTGCAATTTTATAAGACATTGGTTAGACTACAACTAAAGTATTGCGTGCAGTTCTGGAATTCACATTATAGAAAGTATATGATAGCATGGAAAAGATGCAAAGAATATTTACTAGGATGTTGCCAGGGCTATAGAATTTCAGTTGTAAAGAAAGATTGGATAGACTGAAGTTGTTTTCCATGGAGCAGAGGAGACTGATTGAGATGTATAAAATTATGAGTCATATATAAGGTAATAGATATGGGGAGGTGATAGCCTCATGGTATTGTCGCTTGACTGTTAATTCATAGCAGTCAGTGGAATTTGAATTCAATAAAAAAAATCTGGAATTAAGAGCCTAATGATGACCATGAAACAATTATCAACTGATGGAAAAGTCCATCTGGTTCATTAATTTCCTTCGAGGAAGGAAGCTGCAACCCTTACCTGGTCTGACCTACATGTGACCCCAGACTGTCAGCAATGTGGTTGACTCATAATAATGGCTATTAAATACTGGCCGACATCCCACGAATGAATAAAGAAACAAGAAGAAATTTTTTTCTCTTCATGGAGGGATCACTGATCAGGGGCATAGATTTAAGGCAAGGGGCAGGAGATTTAGAGGAGATGTGAAGGAAAGTTTTTTTTCATCTAGATGGTGGTGGGGATCTAGAACTCACTGCCTTAATGGTGGTGGAAGTAGAAGTATTTAGGTGCCGAGACATACAAGGCTACGGACCAAGTGATGAAAAATTGGATTAGAATAGTTGGGGACTTGTTTTTAACTGACATAGACTCAATGGGCTGATGGGCCTTTTTATCTGCTTTAGAGCTCCTTGGCTGTAAGTGAAATGCCTCCTGGCATGGATGATGAAATAGAAGAAGAAAAGCTTTATTATTCCTGTAACTTATTTGAGAACATACATTCACCTCCAATGACATTCATTTCATCACTACATGATGTTAGTTCAGAAATTAGCACTCAGGGCCAAAGGTATATATGGTATTATGTAACTTACAATTTTCCAGCAAGCAGGAGAATGCAGGATGAAGATGATGACTTCTTTGAATGGAATCCAACTTTGGCTGATATGCGTTTTCATTTGCAATTAATGGATCTTGCAATGGAACCTTGACTTTATTTCAATAATGTGGAGAGGATTTGGGGTTCTAAGCTTTCCTATGAATAGATGAGTCAGGCTATTAATGTCATAAGAAGATCTTTCAGATAAGACCATTTTTAATGTTTCTCAGTCAGGACATAGAAATATCAATTGGATTCCTTTCATTATTCTGCTTCCACCTCCTTGTGTCTCATCTTTATTTTCTCATGAAAATAATATAATTTTTAAAGGGATATATCTCAAAGACAAAGTGAAAAGCAGAGGACGAAGGACCAAAATCTTCTTACAGCATGCTTCTGCCACCTTTGTGCAATGCAAGGAATTCTGGTGCTTCCCTTTAAGGGTAAAATATCTGCAACAGCTGTTAATGTATGTTGTAGGGCAGAAGTAAATCTTTCAATACTTTTCCTGCGGAAATTTCTCTCGAGTGGGCACTCTCTGTGAGGGGACCCCAGGAGAAGAAGGTGCTAAGAAGTCTTTAAAGCAAAACAGTTACCTGGAAATCATAACCCCCAAGACAATTCAAGCATTTGCAGAAGAATGTGAAGAAGAGTGATAAGAGCAAAGAATATAGATAAGAATGGCACAAAGACAATTTTCTAATTTTGGAATTAGGAAATGTCGTAGGCCTCATAAGCTGAATTTCCACTCTTGTGTACTGCTAAGTTTTGATATAGGAGCACATGAACAACTGCATTGAAAGAGTGGCTGATGTTATGAAGGGTCATATGCACAAGGTCATGGGTGGATATAGACACATAACAATGACCTTTGTATTATGTGAGCTGTGTTGCAAAGCATTGAGTGAGCAGTAGTCTTCCTGGTTGATCACAACATTGAAATACATCAAGGTACTGAACCACATTTATTTAGTAGGTCGATGTACGTTGCTTCTTAGAGATTTGGTATGGATGGAGATGGCAGGTCAAGGTGATCATAGCCCATTGCTCTGAGATACAGTGAAAAGTATTGTTTTGCTTACTATCCAGACAAATCATACCGTACATAAGTACGTCAGGGTATTAGAACAAAACATAGAATATAGTGTTACAGTCACAGAGTAGGTGCAGAGAAAGATCAACTCTAATATATGAGAGTGTAATAACTTGTGACGTAAGTCAGTGGGTAAGAAGCTGTAATTTCTTGTGATCTTGGGCAGAACAGTTGCCATATCAAGCATCAATGCAGAACTGAAGACATATGGGTGGATATCTGAACAGTGCAAATATATCCGTATACAGAAAGTGAGTAAAGTTGTTGCTTGAGTGCCAGGGCAATGGCAATGGTATGAGGTAAGGTTGGATCCATAAGACCATAAGACCATAAGACATAGGAATGGAAGCAAGGCCATTTGGCCCATCAAGTCCACTCCACCATTTAATCATGACTGATGAACGTTTCAATTCCACTTACCTGCGCTCTCCCATAGCCCTTAATTCCTTGTGAGATCAAGAATTTATCAATCTCTGCCTTGAAGACACCCAACGTCCCAGCCTCCACTGCACTCTGTGGCAATGAATTCCACAGGCCCACCAACCCCTGGCTAAAGAAATGTCTCCTCATTTCCTTTCTAAATTGATCCCCACTAATTTTAAGGCTGTGTCCATGGGTCCTAGTCTCCCTGCCTCATGGAAACAACATCCCAGCATCCACCCCCTTTCTAAGCTATGCATTATCTTGTAAGTTTCTATTAAATCTCTCCTCAACTTTCTAAACTCTAACGATTACAATCCCAGGATCCTCAGCCGTTCATCATATGTTAGGCCTACCATTCCAGGGATCATGCATGAGAATCTCTGCTGGACACGGTCCAGTGCCAGTATGTCCTTCCTGTGGTGTGGGATCCAAAATTGGACACAGTAATCTAAATGGGGCCTAACAAGAGCTTTATAAAGTCTCAGAAGCACGTCACTGCTTTTATATTCCAACCCTCTTGAGATTAATGACAACATTGCATTTGCTTTCTTAATCATGGACTCAACCTGCAAATCAACCTTTAGAGAATCCTGGACTAGCACTGCCAGATTCCTTTGTACTTTGGCTTTATGAATTTTTTCACAGTTAAAAAATAGTTCATGTCTGTATTCTTTTTTCCAAAGTACAAGACCTCGCACTTGCTCACGTTGAATTGCATCAGCCATTTCCTGGACCACTCTCCTAAACTGTTTAAAACTTCGCCAGAATGCCCCCAGTCCCTTCATCCAAATCATTAATATATAAAGTGAACAGCTGCAGCCCCAACACTGAACCCTGCAGGACCCGACTTGTCACCAGCTGCCATTCCGAAAAAGAATCTTTTGTCCCAACTCTGCCTTCTGTCAGACAGCCAATTCCCAATCCATGCCAGTAGCTCACCTTGAACACCATGGGCCCTCACCTTACTCAGCAGCCTCCCGTGAGGCAACTTATCAAAGGCCTTTTGGAAGTCTAGATAGATAATATTCACTGGGTTTCCCTGGTCTAACCTACTTGTTACCTCTTCAAAAAAATTCTAACACGTTTGTCAGGTACAACCACCCCTTACTAAATCCATGCTAACTTGTTCTAATCTGACCCTGCACTTCCAAGAATTTAGAAATCTCATCCTTAATGATGGATTAGGCTAATCGACCTATAATTTTCCATCTTTTGTCTTGAGTCCATTGTCATCTATTGAAGTCCGCCTGAATGAGGGTGTGGTAGGCTTCGCTAGCATGTAGGTTAATGCTACTGAAAATTTATGGTCCCCGAGACATCTTCCGTGTTGTCCTCTTCCTCCAAGGAAACCTGGCCTTGCTTATCTTTGCTGACACTTCCTGCACTGCTTCTTGAATAGCAAATTTGTGTAGCACACCACTTCGAAGGACAAAATCTTTGCTAGTCTTTGTTGGCTATGTAGAACAGTTGATCTTCCGTAATTACACGGGCACCACTCCCCACCTCTTCCTCCGCTACATTGATGACTGCATTGGCGCCACCTCGTGCTCCCGCGAGGAGGTTGAGCAATTCATCAACTTCACCAACACATTCCACCCTGACCTTAAATTTACCTGGACTATCTCTGACACCTCGAACCCCTTCCTGGACCTCTCCATCTCCATTAGTGACGACCGACTTGACACTGACATTTTTTACAAACCCACTGACTCCCATAGCTACCTGGATTACACCTCTTCCCACCCTATCTCTTGCAAAAATGCCATCCTGTATTCCCAATTTCTCCGCCTCCTCCGTATCTGCTCCCAGGAGGACCAGTTCCACCATAGGACACACCAGATGGCCTCCTTCTTTAGAGACCGCAATTTCCCTTCCCACGTGGTTAAAGATGCCCTCCAACGCATCTCGTCCACATCCCGCACCTCCGCCCTCAGACCCCACCCCTCCAACAGTAACAAGGACAGAACGCCCCTGGTGCTCACCTTCCACCCTACCAACCTTCGCATCAACCAAATCATCCACCGACATTTCCGCCACCTCCAAAAAGACCCCACCACCAGGGATATATTTCCCTCCCCACCCCTTTCCGCCTTCCGCAAAGACCGTTCCCTCCGTGACTACCTGGTCAGGTCCACACCCCCCTACGACCCACCCTCCCATTCTGGCACTTTCCCCTGCCACCGCAGGAACTGTAAAACCTGTGCCCACACCTCTTCCCTCACCTCTATCCAAGGCCCTAAAGGAGCCTTCCACATCCATCAAAGTTTTACCTGCACATCCACTAATATCATTTATTGTATCCGTTGCTCCCGATGTGGTCTCCTCTACATTGTGCAGACTGGGCGCCTCCTAGCAGAGCGCTTTAGGGAACATCTCCGAGACACCCGCACCAATCAACCAAACCGCCCCGTGGCCCAACATTTCAACTCCCCCTCCCACTCTGCCAAGGACATGGAGGTCCTGGGCCTCCTTCACCGCTGCTCCCTCACCACCAGACGCCTGGAGGAAGAACGCCTCATCTTCCGCCTCGGAACACTTCAACCCCAGGGCATCAATGTGGACTTCAACAGCTTCCTCATTTCCCCTTCCCCCACCTCATCCTAGTTTCAAACTTCCAGCTCAGTTACTGTCTCCTTGACTTGTCCGACCTGCCTATCTTCTTTTCCACCTATCCACTCCACCCTCTCCTCCTTGACCTATCACCTTCATCCCCTCCCCCACTCACCCATTGTACTCTATGCTACTCTCTCCCCACCCCCACCCTCCTCTAGCTTATCTCTCCATGCTTCAGGCTCACTGCCTTTATTCCTGATGAAGGGCTTTTGCCCGAAACGTTGATTTCGCTGCTCGTTGGATGCTGCCTGAACTGCTGTGCTCTTCCAGCACCACTAATCCAGTATATTGAAAAGCACACCAGCCAACAGGGACTGTCTATTATGTACCTGGTAGAGAGAAGGCACCTGTTGAACCTGTTGTATAGCTATATGGTTGGGAAATGCCCTGAACAGGCGATTCCAGAGGGCACCCATTGTCAGCCAGGAACCATTCACTGAGGCTATTTGAAGATCTGATGGGCTAAGATATCTGCGATTGCCAGAGGAAAAAGGCATCGTGGCAATTCCCTTGAAGCCTCATGAATACATGCAGGATGCTCCTGCAGCTATATTTGAATGAAGGAAGCCCTTCTGATTCGAATATATGACTGGCCTGACTGTTGCAGTCTTAATTGTCACTTGGTTACAGTCAGTAATGCCCTGATCATGAAGGAAACTGCTCAAGTCTTTATGCACATGACTTCTACATCTTGAGACATTTCCAGAATGATTTTGACCCATGTGCCATAGGTAAAGATCTATTGCATCATAAAATGCACCTTTATCATCTCCTTAATTGTCGTCTTTAATTTGCTGCATTTTTCAACGACAGAAGCTTATGATTGTATTGTCAACACAACCTTTATTATACTGAGAGCAAAGAAGTCATGAAGTTACTAGTCTGACACCTTTTCTCAGTGATTTCCAGCTTGCCCTAAACTGACCTCACCTCCAATGACTTTGAGGGTATTGCTTCTTTTGTTATCTCAGGTTTTTATTTTAAATCATTTCAAAGCCTGAATATTAAAATTTCACAGCTGACAGCTGTGTGTTTCTTTGATGGTTATAGTTGTGAAGGGGTGGACTGATTTGAGATGCACTGAATTTGAATCACTTCAGGAGATAAAACAGACATCCATAAATCATTCACACTATAATTGATTTCAATTTGAAACAGACCCTTTCAAATTGCATATCCTCTATAACTTTACTGAAGCTTATGCGGTGAGATCTGTTGTTATGCAGAACTGAGTAGAGGGAAAGCATCCTGTCTTAACAAATCCATGTACTTTAATCCCTCTTTACCCATAGAGATTAATGAATCTGATGATCTCATGTGCAGTGCATCTATGGTATGGATATAATTGCAACACATGGGATTTAGGAGTTTTCTAATAATTATTTTCTGGAGCCTGGAAAGATTCAATGGTTTAGGAGTTGAGAGTTGCAGTGAACCTCATCACCACAGGAAATGACAACCTAAAGAGAACAGATTTCAGTTATGTATAAAATCTATTGCATTGCTTCAATATTCTAACCATTTTGGCCCAAATATTTGCTTTGACTTTGGCAAAAGCAGAATGCATATCAGTTATCTGCCATTTTTTCATCTATCACAAGTTTCTGCCACAATATTTTTTTAAGTTCCTTTTCAGACTCTTATGATTAAATCTGGTAGCAGTGAGGCAGAATGCCCAGGAAATGCAAGGTACATGGATATCTGTGCCCCAGACTTAACCTCAAATTGCTATGGAGCACAACAAGCACCAAGCCAGAGATATCAAGGACTTACTACCCTATTAAGTCTGCAATCCCAGAAGGAAGAAACAGTAAAGCTTATAAATGACATACAGGTCCAAATCTTTTGTGTCAAAATAGATATTCAATATGCCAAGTGCACACTTTTCCCAGTTGTGCTGTTTTTCTAATCTGGCATTTCCTTCTGGGAACTTGGATATTCTGAAAGCAGAAAATGTCTTCCTCTTGTGCTGATAGAACGTTTGAACCTACAGCCTGAACAAATTGCTTTACCTTCAGTCAGGCAGATTTCCAGAAAAGACATTCGAATGAAGGCAAAATATGATGGATATTGGAAATTTGAAACAGGCACACGAGAATACTGGAGAAACTTAGCAGGTCTGACAGCATCTGTGGAGAGAGTCATAGACTTAATGTTTCATCTTCAATATAAGAGGAATCATACTTTTCTGCAAATATTAGCTACATTTCTCTCTCCACAGATATTGCCAGACCTGATGAGTTTCTCTAATATTTTCTGTGTTTGTTCCAGAAAAGACAATCCTCCTTTGCTACATTTTCTACTGCAGAAACTTCACAACCATTCTACCATTTTTTTCAGAGGTGTTTCCTATACATTTTTCTGAGGAAATATTCATCCAGAGTCTTGGAGCAGTTTTAATAAAATAATTTCCCCTTGAAAATATCACTACAATAGCAATAGCAATAATTTATACTTATATCCAAAATCATCTTAAAAATGGCTGAAGGAACATCAGAATAGATGAACAGCTGTGAACCTTAGAGGAAGATATGATAGGAATGAATGTTTGGTTGAAAAGTTGAATTTTCAGTAAGTTTTTAAGGTAGTGAGAAAAGAAAGGAAAGTTGAGGTTTAGAGAGGAACATCCAAAAATGGGACCATGGTAGCTGGCAACATGATCACCATGTTGTGGATATCAGTCATCTACAACTGACTGACAAGAACAATCCTTGCTTCATTGAAAAAGGAAGTGAAAAAATTGTAAAAGTGAGTAAAATTGAAATGACTTGCCAATGTTAGACCCACGTGTAGTCTTTGATGTACGTGAAAAATGACATCGTCATTCACTGAAGCAAATAAGTGAGATGTGAATCCTACAGCATTGATCTTAAAGTGGTTGAACAAAATATATTTTATTTCCCCTCAACAGTCAGTCTAATGAACCATTATTATCTTGGCAATTTATGGAAAACAGGTTTTATACCTGAAAATCAACAATATTCCAAGTAATTTTTGGCTGCGCATTAAGGCAGGTATTGCTGCTTTAAAACAATGTACTAACAGTATTAAGTTAACAGATATATAAAATAACTTGAGATGGGGAAGAATTTGTCTGAAGTTACATTTTATCCTCCAGATGACTCATAGAATATTGTGGATGAGAAGTCCAACAAGGTCTATCTCAACATTGAGAGTATCTGATGGTTTTTTTATGCCTTTGATGAGGGGGCGAGGTGAGCTTCTTGAGCGTTTTATTATGGGGAGCCAGTGGCTAGTGACACTTCACTGGGCTAGTAATTCAGAACCTTGGCTAATGCTCTGGTGCCATGGGTTTAAATTGCATCGTGTGAGATCGTAAAATCTGAAGTTAAATAGAAGTCTAGACTCATGGTGACCATGTAAATGCCGTCGATTAGTGTAAAAACCTACCTGGTTCAGTAATGTCCTTTAGGGAAGGAAACAGTCATCCTTACCAGGTCCTGGCCTGCTTGTCAGTACAGACCCACAGAAATGTGGCTGACTCCGAACAATTCTCTGAAAAATTAGTGATGGAAAATAAATGCTGATCTTGTCAGTGATGCCCACATCCCATGAATGAATTGTTGAAAAATCAACAGCCAGTTCACCTCAATTATATTCAGCTTTCCCATTTGAAAATGTATGCCAACCATGCTGGGCACCAAGAAATCTCAACATGATTGTTAGAGCAGGTACCTGGTAATTTCTTATCACCAGTTGCTCCAAAGGACCTCAATGCTGGACACCATGCAGCACACTCATGCACTGCATATCCACTGACATTGACATTAGACATGTACAAGAATCTAAGAGCCCTCATCCACATAGAGGATGCTTCTATATTTCAATGCTGCACCTCAAGCTGCACTGGCAACAATCATTGTAACATACAGCAAGGACACTTTGCACTCAGGCAGATACACCCAGCTCATAGACTGCACTGGGCTGCATTACTGAGGACTTTGCTTACTATCACAGTGCTCACTCATTCTAAGCCCACCTAGATGTTCATATCATCCCTGCCTCACATTGCCTTGCCATGCCTTTATGTGATTTGCCTCCTTAGCCAGAGATTCTAGGTTCATATTACTTCTGATGTTTAGCACAGACACATCGGCAGGAAGTTTGTCATCATTGCTAACTGGTCTCAATCAAGTCAAGGTGGGTAGCCTTTGGCCAGGGGTGCTAGTACAATAAGCCAAGGGCAGCCTCCAATACCAGTCCACTGGATTTAAACACTGTCAGTCACCAGCATAGCATGGTCAGAGTCAGGATGCTATCCACAAAAGGGTTTGAGACCAAATATTGGCATCCAGCTGTCTGTTTTCCTTCTGGCATGGCAGAAAGGCAGCCATTAACTAATATGAAAGAAAGTAGCACACATGTAACATTTAGTGTAGTTGGGAAGGTGTCTTGAGCAAGTGATTAGGCAATGTAGAAGGCATACAGGGTCAACAGTGTCAGGGGTTGGGGTGGGAGTGAGTAAGGAAGATATTGCAGGTTTTGGTTGGGAGCATATTAACCTTAATGTGGGGTGGGTAGCAGAGGTCAGAGAGGTGATAGGGGCACTTGTACTGGCAGTGTGGAGAAAGACATTGAGCTTTTTCTTATAGCTGACCCACCAAAACCCAGTTACCCACCTCAGACCAGGTTATACAACATTGTCTATCATTGCGGTCTCATTGTCATTCCTGCACAGAGGAAGCCACCCATCACCACCATCCTATCCAGCAGGATCTCCAGGTCTCTGCCCACAAAGTTGGTGCTGATTTCTCCCTGTCCACCATACCTGGGGCAAATGTCAGGAAACATGCAGGACAGCCATGAACTGACCTTACTTGTCCAGGTGCACAATAGGCTTTTAAAGAAGGTATAGGTGCAAGGAATGTTGATTTTTCAGCAGATGTCCTATGAATGGTGTGTTGTTTTGGGAATGGTGCATGGTAATATGGGGTTAAAAAGATGTGGAGGTCACCTTTGGGTAACGGTAGATACATAATGAGGCTCATTTGGTAAGATTTGGTGAGAAATCCCATCAGGCCTTGTGGCAAGACTATCTCCACTAAACCTGACACAGTTTGTGTTTAGCTCTAAAGTAATGGAAGATTCAGTCCAGTTTTATCTCCACAGATGTTGCTAGACCTCCTGAGTTTCTCCAGCATTTTCTGTTTTTATTTCAAATGTCCAGAAGTTGTTTGTCTTAAGTGAATTCCACCAGTCTCACCCCAGATCATTTCTTATCCAGTGTACAACATTACACAAGGAAGAATGACCTAGATGTGGGCATGGTAGCTCAGTGGTTAGTACTGCTGCCTCACAGCACCAGGGATACAATTCAATTCCAGTCTTGGGTCACTGACTGTGTGGAGTTTGCATGTTCTCCCTGTGTCTGCATGGGTTTCTGCCGGGTGCTCTGGCTTCCTCCCACTGTCCAAAGATGTGCAGGTAAGGAGGATTGACCATGATAAATTGTCCATAGATGTGCAGGCTAGGTGGATTAGCCGTGGTAAGTGCAGGGTTATGGGAAGGATTTGGGGTATGAATGAGATGCTCTTTGGAGGGTCAGTGTGGATTCAATGGGCCACATGGCCTCTTTCCATACTGTAGGGAACCTATGATTCTAAGATACATGCAGGACAAGTGGTATTGGCACGTGCCCAAGGAGGTGATTTCCCTGACCCTGCAAATTCTATTTAAGTCCGTGATGACATTTAACGGCAACTATGTTACAATGTTTCCACCAGAAGTAGCAGTCTATTGGTTTTTAGTTCTCATATATATTATGAGAATTATTGCATATATCATTGCATATAACTTCTTGTCTGCCCAGACTTCTTGCTATTTATTATTGCATATACCATTGCATATAACTTCCTGTCTGCCCAGACTTCTTGCTATTACATTTTTGGTTACATACTTATCAAGATTCCTATTCCATTTTGCTATGTCAATGTGTAGCTTTAAGCTCCAGCTGCAGCGACTCTATGGAAAGGAGTTTTGAATTCTCTCTCAAAATTCCCTTGCCATCTTGTATTTAAAATAAAATCTTAATTTTCACAAATCAAATGGGGAAATGTAGGACAAGTCACTAGTAATGTTATAAGCATCCAACAGTGAAGAAAAATAATCACAAACATATGCTTAAACTTACTATTCCAAGAACTCTCAGCTACCACTTCCCTCCCAGAAATATCCAGATATTTACTCACCACTGGTGTACAACAGAGCGGGTACACTCAACCCTGCTAGTAGAGAAGCAGGCTGCATCCCATGCTCTATTGCCAGAAGTTAAGGTCCAATGTGAAGAACTGAAATCTGTAACCCAACACAGTTTAAATACTCCACTTCACCATCTCCTGCAAACATTTCCTTATTCTGTTCCATGCTCTTCCAGGTTTGGCCTGCTTCAAACCCTATGCTTTTCCCCCAGTTTTTTCATTCTGCCCTAAGTATTCCTCAGATATTCCAAATACTCTTCCCAATTTTCTGCTCTCAGCCCCCTTCACTCTGGGTGAATTTGCAGGCAATAACAACTTATATTTATAATGCATCTTTAGTGTAAAGTAAATTTCCAATACAAAAGATTAGAAGAGATAACTGAAATCTTAACACAGAGATGGCTTTATAGAAGGACATTCCAAAGATTAAGAGCACAACAGAAAGAAGGTTCAGTTAATAGTTTTAGAGAAGCAGGAGAGAAATGCACCAGAAGTCAGAGTTAAGGGATCAGAGTGTATGGATGGTGATAATGCTGCAGAACGCAGTCAATGCAGAATTAGTGAAGTCATACATTATGAAAATATTTTGATTTAATCCATTAGGGATCAACATTCATTAGTGAAGGTGGAAATGATTGGCAAATGTAACTCACTGTTTGATAGGTTGTAAACAGCAGAGATTTGGATAATTTTGAGTTTGTGGGGTTAAGAGGCTATTAAGGAGGACCTCATCGAATTGAATAAGAATATTTGCAGCAGTTGGGTAAAAGTGATGTTACTCATTTTAGGAAATACATTAATATTACGTACCCCATACATTCTCCCATCCCTGAATTAGCTGTGAGAGAGGGGAATGCAATTGTTGGCTAGGGCACAATATTTTCAATGAAGGCCATGAGCTATGACTTTGCAATATAATTGGAGGAAATTGTGGCTAGACAGCAACTTATTGCTCCTCTCTTTAATTGTTCATGGGGTCAAAGGAAGTACAGTGGATAGGGTGGGGGTTAGTCAGACAGAAACTGACCACATGTGTGCAACTTGTGTAACCAGATGCAACAGATAAATGAGGAAGACTGAATCTTTATTGAATTGTTCCAGTTGCATAGGCTTTGTGGAGGCAGGTAAGAAAGTAAGAGGAAAAGCTTAAACATAGTCCAGTGCAAGTAGAGGTGGGGATGAAGATAAAGAAAATCCAGGGGAGCTTATTTAAATGCAGTTAATAAGGTAAAAGAACTTATCATTCATGGTTTTGAATGAGATGATCATAACTCATTACAGTGTGTAAACAGACCATTCAGCCCATTGAGTCCATATCATCCCTCTAAAGTACATTTCACTTAGACTCATGTTTCTACCTGCATTTCCCATGGCTAATCCCCTTAGCCTACACATCCCTAGGCACTATGGGTAATTTATCTTGGCCAATTGACCTAACCTGCACATCTGCAGAAACTGGAGCAAACCCACAGAGACTCAGGGAGAGTGTGCAAACTCCACACAGTCACCCCAGAGTGGAATCAAACCTGAGTCTCGACTACTGTGAGGCAGCAGTGCTAACCACAGAGCCAGCGTGCTGCCCTGATCTTGCTGTTCTGGTCACAACAGAAATTAAATTAAACAGAATCATACAGTGAGTGAGGAGGAAATAAATTCAAAGCATGTTGAGATGATTTCCTGATTGGGCTACACTGAAAGATCAGCAGAAGACTTGTACCTCCAGAATAGGCCTGGAGAACCATTACCTCACCCAAAAGGCATAATGTCAATGAGGTCAAAATTACTATCTTCTATAAAAACTGGATGATTTTCTGTTTCATCCATCCAGTCCATACAGGTCAAACTACAAATGTGAAAATGCATGAAATATTTCAAAAGAACGATCATTTGACAAAACAATGTACAACTGAAAATCGCCTTGAATAAAGGTTGATGATCATAGGTCAGTTCTTAAAATGATTGAATACATTAAATTCCTCCTCATTTTCATAGACATGGCTCATTTTTATTTGCATTTTTTAATCAGAACTTGATTTTTTTATAATGGAAGTGTGATCATGGATATATTATGAAAGCAAGTTGTGGAAGTGTAATGGACTTTAGCTGTACAAATACCCAATATGCCATCAGTTGCATAAAATATTACCAATTTGGCAGTTGTGAATTTAGAAGTTTTAATACCAAAACAATGATAAGTGTTGTGCTTGTATTTTGTCTGCACTGTCAGTTTTATGTCCCAAAGCCCTTGGTTTCTAGGTTTAGTGCCCCATTCCCCTGAACTCTAGGCTTAATTTAGCTATTTCCCTGGACTCTAGGCTGTGTCTCTCTATGTTGTGGATTCTAGGCAGGATGTCCTCATGTCCCTGGACTCTTGGCTGTGTGTCCCTGTGTCCCTATGCCCCTGGACTCCAGGATGTATGTCCCCATGTTCTTAAACTCTATAATGTGTGCCCTCATGTTCCTGCACTCTAAGCTATATGTCCTCATGCCTCTGGACTTTAGCCTATATGTCCTCATGTCCGTGGACTCTAAGCTGTATGTCCCCTTATCCCTGGACACTAGGTTTATGCCCCCATGTCCTTGGACTCTAGGTTGTGTGTCTCCATGTTCCTAGACTCTTGGATGTGTGTCCTATGTCCCTGGACTCCAGGTTGTGTTTCCCCATGTTTCTGGACTCTAGGTCTGTGTGCCCATGTCCCTGGATGCCAGACTTTACATTCCCAAGTCCCTGGATTCTAGGCTGCATACCCCATGTCCCTGTTCTCTAGGGCATATGGCTGTTTGTTTATGGACTCTAGGCTGTGTGTCCTAATGTTCCTGGACTATAGGTTCATATCTCAATGATTCTGGGCACGGATTGTATGTACCCATATTCCCAGACTCCAGGTTCTTTGTACTCATCCACAAAATTTTATGTTTAGTCAACGTGAGTTTCACCCTCTTAACTGGTCATTAAATATGGCATACTCCTACTGAATCAGCCTACTGACTTCCCAAAAGGTGAAAGAGATATTGCAGAAGACAAGTAATTTTCAGCCTTCCAGATCATGCCAATTATAATCTTGAGGATTGAGCTATTAATTCATTTGAATTTTTCACACCTCATGGAATTTTACATGAGCCACATAGCAACTATGGCCAGCAATCATGGCTGTGTTCTCCAAAGATCCAGTGTGGGTAAAGGATCAACACCAGAGAGACACAAAGGGAGTCAACAGCTGCAATTGAGAAACGTCAGTGAAGTTGACTTTTGAGCAATATATGCACGGGTTTTATGTTGAGCAAATGACAGTGTCAGCTGTGAGGGCTTCACTGGGAAGAGGATTTGAACTAAGGCATGATAGTCACAGCTGAAAAATGTGTTGCTGGAAAAGCGCAGCAGGTCAAGCACCATCCAAGGAGCAGGAGAATCGATGTTTCCGGCATAAGCCCTGCTTCAGGAATGAGGAGGGTGTGCCAAGCAGGCTAAGATAAAACGTTTGGAGGAGGGACTTGGGGGAGGGGCATTGGGAATGCGATAGGTGGAAGGAGGTTAAGGTGAGAGTGATGGGCCGGAGAGGGGGTGGGGGCGGAGAGGTCATGAAGAAGATTGCAGTTTAGGAAGGCGGTGCTGAGTTTGAGAGATTTGACTGAGACAAGGTGGGGGGGGGAGGGGAAATGAGGAAACTGGAGAAATCCGAGTTCATCCCTTGTGGTTGGAGGGTTCCTAAGCGGAAGATGAGGCACTCTTCCTCCAGGTGCCATGTTGCCATAGTCTGGCGATAGAGGAGGCCAAGGACCTGCATGTCCTTGGCAGCGTGGGAGGGGGAGTTAAAATGTTCTGCCATGGGGCGGTTGGGTTGGTTGGTGCGGGTGTCCCAGAGGTATTCTCTAAAACGTTCCGCAAGTAGGCGACCTGTCTCCATAATATAGAGGAGTCCACATCAGGTGCAGCGGATGTAGTAAATGATGTGTGTGGAGGTGCAGGTGAATTTGTGATGGATATGGAAAGATCCCTTGGGGCCTTGGAGGGAAGTGAGGGGGGAGGTGTGGGCGCAAGTTTTGCATTTCTTGCGGTTGCAGGGGAAGGTGCCGGGAGTGGAGGTTGGGTTGGTGAGGGGTGTGGACCTGACGAGGGAGTCACGGAGGGAATGGTCTTTCTGCCCTATCACCCTCACCTATCGCATTCCCAACACCCCTCCCCCAAGTCCCTCCTCCCTACCTTTTATCTTAGCCTGCTTGGCACACCTTCCTCATTCCTGAAGAAGGACTCATGCCCGAAACGTCGTTTCTCCTGCTCCTTGGATGCTGCCTGACCTGCTGCGCTTTTCCAGCAGCACATTTTTCAGCTCTGATCTCCAGCATCTGCAGTCCTCACTTTCTTCTCCATGATAGTCACAGGGCAGGCTTCTTTTACAGAAGCAAAAGCTGTCAGAAGGTTAGTTCACCCTGATGAAGGCTCCTCCAATGAAGGAGTGGTAAGAAGGTGAAGGGAGAAGACAGCTGTTGGCTAGGGCAATAATCAGCCAGTAAGTAATTTAAGTGTCATGGTGAAACTAAAAGCCAGAAGCACAGCAAGAAAAATATATTGTCCAAGAATCAGACGCCAAGCTGAAACTTGGGTGTACAGCCACTTCACTTACACTCAAATAGTAAAGTGCCAGTGTTGCAGAAGGGTACCTTTCAACAAGGATCAGCAACATGACTTCTGGGGAGATCAGTTCTAATTGGTCAGTGGCCACTAAGGGACTGAGGGTCAGGATAACCCTTATGCTTCAAGATCATTTCAAGATCAGCAACGGATCAGTGTGTTACCCCTTAGCCCAGCACTGTGGAAAACTGGACATGTTTGTAGAGTTCATTGCTAGTCTGAATTTGATTTGAGTTTGATTTTGTTATTCTGGTAACAGATGAATATGACTGTACTTGATTGCTAAAGACTGTGGATGGAGCTGGGAGTAAAGGAAGTACAGATATTGTTAGAGAAGATGTGAGCTGGTACATGTGTGAGCAAAAATTCTTGTAAATTCTGATAAGTTTTAAAGCATTATCAATGAATGTGTGTGAATTTAAAATTAATATCATCGCTGTATTATTCAACTCAATTTCACACATGCTCCTCAAATGTCTTTTATGGTACCCCATGTAAACATTAATATTTAACTATGAAGGTTTAACCCCTTACTCACTGTCCCCTACCCAAAAGCATTCTCAGATTTCTTGGATGACATCTAGGATATACGTGTTTCCTGATCATAGTCTGAAAGGATTAGTTTAGGGGTGGAATGCAATGGCAGATTCTCTGCCGGCAAGAACATTTCTGGATCTTCATCAGAAAATAGAAGGGCATTATCCATGGTTAGAAAATAGACTTCAGGTACAGGATACATAAAAATTGTCTACATGGCACTATAGTGTTCGGGCTCCTGCCGCTTTGGCTAAGTTCCGTGTATTTATAGAGTCATAGAGTTCTACAGCATGGAGACAGGCCCTTTGGCCCAAACTGATCCATATCGATTAAAATGTCCATCCACGCTAACTCCATTTCCCTGCACTTGGTCCACACCCTTCTAAGCTTTTCCTCTCCGTGTATTTGTCCAAATGCTGTTTAAATGTTTTTAATGTACCCACCTCAACCACTTCCAATGGCACACCACTCTCTGTGTAGAAACGTTGCCCCTCAAGTTCACTTTTATTCTTTACCCTCTAACCTTAAACTGAGTGCCCTCTAGTCCACAATTCTCCAACCCTGGGAAAAAGACTGAGTGTATGCCTCCCATAATCTTATACACCTCTATAAGATCCCCCCTCAGTCTCCTATGCTCTGAAGCAAAAAGCCCTAGCTGGTCCAACCTGTCTCTATAACCCAGACCATTGATTCCTGGCAACATTCTTGTACAGTTCTTCTGCACTCTTTCCAGTTTAACAACATCTTTTCTAGAGCAAGGTGACCTACCATTCACCATGAAACTCCTTGGTTTCTAAGCTTTTTTTCAAAAATTGCATCTTCCTTGTAGAGGTGATCTCCAACATTAACAAGAGCTTGTCCATGATAGTCTGCCATAAACTTCAAGGAAGATTTTTGTCCATGCTCTCAAGTTTCTTTTAAAACTTAATTTCATCACTAATTAATAAACATAATACAATCATAAGATTAAATGAATTGCTGCAGAAAGTTTACCTCTGGGAATACTTTACATTGAATCTGGAGCTCTGAATATTTTTGTGAAAGGAAGACTCTTCTCTCCCTCAATGTGTTTTTTTTACTGAAAAGTTTTGACGAAGAGTTATCTAGACTCAAAACATCTCCTTGCTCTGTCTCCATGGATACTGCCTGAGCCACTGTGATTTTCAGCATTTTTCTTCACTACAGATTCTAGCAGTAATTTGTTCCTATCATTTTACTGTGTCAATTGTATGAGCACAATCTCTGCCTCTGTAGAGGATTTTCTAAGTCTGTTGCAATCATTTTTTGCTAACTTTTAAGAGTTGACTGCATTAATTGATTTTAGATCAGCAATCTCTTTAAGTTAGGGAGACTGCTCCCATTCTTGTCAAACTTTGGCATGTTCAGACTCCTTTTGGTGTTCAACTTTAAGCTCCAACAAGGCACAATGCTTGAAGCTTTGCAGTTTAATCCCCTGGTTATTGAGATGAGTAAAATCTCATGCATACATGGTATATCGATGAGATGTATTTTAACATTCGAGCTGGCATTGCTGTAACTCAATAACTTGCGAATGAATAATGCAGTTTTAACTTTGGCATGCCTTTTTCACTAAATAGCTTTTGGCCAGCTGAACTTATTTTTCAACTTCTTTCAATGCCATTGAAATCTGTAAGTTTTTCACTAAGCGAATCAAATTAATGTTGATGTTTTCAGTGCATTGTAATGATGTGGTTCATGTAATGGCTTAATTTCTTCCCATTCCATATAAGTGCTTGTGCATGTAGAAAATTGGACACTTGTATGGTTGGGCTGCAGGCAGCCTCCGTGTTGGAGTAATTGGACAGGTTAAGAGCATACAAAAGGGAGCTGGGAAGGTTGGATTGATCATTGGGAATTGGCTAGTCGGGCCTATTTGACACAGCAAGGAGGCATTTAATGTCTGAACCAGCTCAATCCCTCAATTCAGTTTAATTTGTGGGTTTCCTGAGGTTTAAGTAACAGAGCTGGACAGACGAAAATTTCAAATGCTTAATAAAAATGAAGTATGCAACCTCATGATAATAGTTCCATTTTCCATATGTGAGCAGATTGGCTGCCAACACCCAACGAACCTTCATTAAAGATGATATTGGATAGGTGGATTGAGATTGATTCATGATAATACTTCAGCATCTACACCCTACACCCACCTGATCCAAACTTCCCTTACCGTTGGAGTTAAATTTCCCCCTCTTATCTTCATAATTCTAGGTTTGAGCAATAAATCTTGACTTCAAATTCCTGGATTTTGAGTAATATATTGTCCTGGAATCTGAACTATGCATCACATAAGGAGATTGGAATTCAGTGATTCTGCAGCAATTAGGAACTCTGGTAAAAAATAACTCACAATTTGTCATTTGACTGTCTTTTTACAAAGTGCCTGGTGTTCCCGGTAACTGAACCTGGGGTGTTCCATTTTTAAATCTTGGAAGAAGTATTATCTGATTGCTGCAATCACAAATGATTGAAGCTTAAGTAAGATCTGTCCTTTATGCCAATGGAAATTGCTGGTTCCTGATTAAGGTGGTCCGATTGCTATGTGAGTGTAATCGATTCTACCCTAAGCCTCTAGAAAACCAGTAATGGTAGCAAAGCATAATATTTTTGAGGAGAAAGTGAGGACTGCAGATGCTGGAGATCAGAGCTGAAAATGTGTTGCTGGAAAAGCGCAGCAGGTCAGGCAGCATCCAAGGACCCGGAGAGTCGACGTTTCGGGCATGAGCCCTTCTTCAGGAATTAGGAAAGTGTGACCAGCAGGCTGAGATAAAAGGTAGGGAGGAGGGACTTGGGGGAGGGGCGTTGGAAATGCGATAGGTGGAAGGAGGTCAAGGTGAGGGTGATAGGCCGGAGTGGGGTGGGAGCGGAGAGGTCAGGAAGAAGATTGCGGGTTAGGAAGGCGGTGCTGAGTTTGAGGGATTGACTGAGACAAGGTGGGGGGAGGGGAAATGAGGAAACTGGAGAAATCTGAGTTCATCCCTTGTGGTTGGAGGGTTCCTGGGCGGAAGATGAGGCGCTCTTCCTCCAACTGTCATATTGTCAGACCATGGCAACACGACGGTTAGAGGAAAAGCGCCTCATCTTCCGCCTAGGAACCCTCCAACCACAAGGGATGAACTCAGATTTCTCCAGTTTCCTCATTTCCCCTCTCCCCCCCGCCTTGTCTCAGTCAAATCCCTCAAACTCAGCACCGCCTTCCTAAGCTGCAATCTTCTTCCTGACCTCTCCGCCCCCACCCCCACTCCGGCCTATCACCCTCACCTTGACCTCCTTCTACCTATCGCATTTCCAATGCCCCTCCCCCAAGTCCCTCCTCCCTACCTTTTATCTTAGCCTGCTGATCACACTTTCCTCATTCCTGAAGAAGGGTTCATGCCCGAAACGTCGATTCTCCTGTTTCTTGGATGCTGCCTGACCTGCTGCGCTTTTCCAGCAACACATTTTCAGCAAAGCATAATACCCTAGCAAGCTAACTCACATGTCAATGGGCAAAGAGATGAATTAGTGGGAACTTGCAAAGACAGCATGTTATCTCCTGGATGCAGTAGCGAGTTAACATCTTTGAATTGCCACAGAATAGACTTCTGAAACAATCTGCTTGCATAGAAATTCAGGGCAGCTATTACCTTCGGCCAATCAGACAGGATTGCCATCCACTCCCTATGGCTGTATGCCCTTGTCTAACGGTTGGCACTGGTGTGTCGCAATAATTTGGATATCCAGATATCTCTCCTATACCAGCTATAAGTCATCCACTCTTAAGTACAGTGAAGCTTTCAAGATCCTGCTTCTTCCAAGAGCTCTCCTTTGATGTACTAGCTCTTATCTTATCTCCTTCTGCTTCTGGAGGCAGTGTGACAGCATGTGGTGACCACTGCTGCTGTTTCTATTCATATCAGAGCCTTCAACAAGGATTCCTTAACAGCTGGATGAGCATAGGAAAAATGGCATGGGTATTCTGTTCTCTGCTATGATCCCTTCAACTCCATGAAGACCTGCAAGAATAGTAAATAAATGCATACAGTCCTATTAATGGCATACACCATCCCTGACATGAGACCTGAGGTTATGTGCTTACCGAGGTTGGTCTTGTACTTGGTCAAGTCCTCAAACACCATGTGCATCATGTGACTCTGCATTACTGCATGGCTTGAGAGACAGCGTGGCTATGGGTGGCACAGTGGCTCAGTAGTTAGCAGTGCTGCCTCACAGTGCCAGGGACCCGGGATCAATTCCAGCTTTGGGCAAACGTGTGGAGTTTGCACATTCTCCCCATGTCTGTGTGGGTTTCCTCTGGGTGCTCCGGTTTCCTCCCACAGTACAAAGATGTGCAGGTTAGGTGAATTGGGTGTGCTAAATTGCCCATAGCATTCAGGAATGTGTAGGTTAGGTGCAGTAATCAGGGTAAATATAGGGTAGGGGGAATGGGTCTGGGTTGGTTACTCTTTGGAAGGTCGATATGGACTTGTTAGGCCAAAGGGCCTGTTTTCACACTGTAGGGAGTTGATTCTATGCTATGACAGCTCCCAGCCACCAACATCACAGGAGCTTTGAAGCATCTAAGATACCTGTTAATTTGACAGTAGTGATCCTGATTTAATTTATGTCACCCAAAAAGGGTGTTAGTGTCTTCTTAGCATGAAGCAACTGCCAGAAGTACCCTCCTCCCTGAGCTCTACTGCACCAGACTCCTTCTACTAGTGTATAATATAATAGCTTGTAGTTCTGGTAACAAACTGCCATTGCCAATGGGAAGATGTTTTATTGACTCTTGTACACCTGAGAGATCAGGTCACAATGTACTTTCACTCCGTAATTTAGGAGCTAGGTTACAATTGATTGATTGAGTTACTCCATTGACAGACCTTTCAAAGCTCCAGACTATTTATGATCCACCTTTCAATTGTTTGTGGTCTGTCCTCCAGACTAAATTTACAAAACATTCCCAACTGACTAACTAGAAAAACCACAAGACCAGAACTGATTTTGCTTTACTTCCTGGACTGAAAATGGTCCAATTCCCAGACTGAAAGGAGGTTGATCCAGGACTTGAATTGTACCAAATGACTGACCTACCCTGGTCAGCCCTCCAATTAGAAATGGCTTAGCCACTGTATTGATTGTGACAGCACTCGATGTCTGACAGGAGTCCACCTTGTTCCTACTGATCCACTGTTCACACAATTCCATGTCCTTCATCCACATGCACACTGTGTTCATGTTGACACAGTACTGTACCCTACAGTACCTTGACACACTGAACTATCTCTTTCAGTGATAAGTGGCTGTTATGCCTCTGCACTCAGCAGGTCTGGCAGCATTTGTGGAGAGCAAAACAGAGTTATGTTTCAAGTTTAGTGATCCTTCACCAGAACTTTTGGTCAGAACTGGCAAATTTCTAATGAAGGGTCATCTCTGAACAGCATGTTGCTGTTTTTTAGTTGGATTCTGTGATGGACCAGGAAAATATTCTGGCATGATCCCCTTGGATGTGCCTATTGCAGTTGTAAAGTTTTCAGCAGATGTGAAAACAATAAATTTACAATATTTCAATAGAGAGAGAAAAGGCAAAGAACTTGCATGAACTGAAGGTTTAGTCATCAGGTATATGGTTTCTATAATAAAATAAAAGAACTGTGGATGTAGGATCTGAACAAAAAAAGGGGCTGAAGTAACTCCGCTGTTATGGCAGCAACAGTAGAGAAAAAAGCAGAGTTAAGGTTTTGAGGACCGTGACCTTTCATTAAAATTTGCCAGTTCTGTCCAAAGGTTCTGATGAAGGATCACTGGACTTGAAACATTAACTCTCTGTTTTGGTCACTGCAGATCCTGCCAGACTTGCTGAGCTTTTCCAGCATATTCTGTGTTTGTTATTTGCAATGGAGTATCTGAAGAGTAGAGCATCCCAACTGTGTAGACGTTAATGGTGAATGTGAGTTCAGTGAGTTCTGTAATTATTGAGGCACAAATGCATGCATTTGAAGTTCTTGACACCTGTTATTGAGAAGGATGACTCACCTTCTAAGGAGGGAGAACTTAATTGCTCAATGGCAAGAAATTGATTTTTGGATAGTTCCCTGAATACATTTCTATTTCAACATTCTTTTAGAAGCAGAAAATCACATTCTGAGAGTGCCTATGCTCTGTGTATTTTTGAAAGGCCTTAAAGGGATTTGATTTACACTTATAGTGTTGAAATGAAGAGAAACTAAAGCTTGCAATAATTAATATTGCTGCATCAGACAGACTAAGTCATACTGCTGCTTCGTAACTATTATAGAATCATACAATGATGCAGCACAAGACAAGTGATTTGGGTGGAACTGAGGAATAATTGGGATTGTATTATAGACCCCCTTACAGTCAGAGGGAAATTAAGAAACAAACTTGTAAGGAGATCTCAGCTATCTGTAAGAATAATAGGGTAGTTATGGTGTGGGATTTTAACTTTCCAAACATCGACTGGGACTGCCATTGTGTTAAAGGTTTAGATGGAGAGGAATTTCTTAAGTGTGTACAAGACAATTTTCTGATTCAGTATGTGGATGTATCTACTAGAGAAGGTGCAAAACTTGACCTACTCTTGGAAAATAAGGCAGGGCAAGTGACTGAGGTGTCAGTGTGGGAGCACTTTGGGGCCAGCGACCATAATTCTATTTGTTTTAAAATAGTGATGGAAAAGGATTGACTAGATGTAAAAGTTGAAGTTTGAAATTGGATAAAGTCCAACTTTGACGGTATTAAGCAAGAACTTTCGAAAGCTAGTTGGAGGCAGATGTTCGCAGGTAAAGGGACGACTGGAAAATGGGAAGCCTTCAGAAATGAGATAACAAGAATCCAGAGAAAGTATATTCCTATCAGGGTGAAAGGAAAGGCTGGTAGGTATAGGGAATGCTGGATGATTAAAGAAATTGAGCGTTTGGTTAAGAAAAAGAAGGAAGCATATGTCAGGTATAGACAGGATAGATCGAGTGAATCCTTAGAAGACTATAAAGGAAGTAGGAGTACACTTAAGAGGGAAACCAGGAGGGCAAAAAGGGGACATGAGATAGTGTTGGCAAATAGAATTAAGGAGAATCCAAAGGGTTTTTACAAATATATTAAGGACAAAAGGGTAACTAGGGAGAGAATAGGGCCCCTCAAAGATCAGCAAGGTGGCATTTGTGTGGAGCCACAGAAAATGGGGGAGATACTAAATGAATATTTTGCATCAGTATTTACTGTGGAAAGGAATATGGAAGATATAGACTGTAGGGAAATAGATAGTGACATCTTGCAAAATGTCCAGATTACAGAGGAGGAAGTGCTGGATGTCTTGAAACTGTTAAAGGTGGATAAATCCCCAGGACCTGATCAGGTTTTTCGAGAACTTTGTGGGAAGCCATAGAAATGATTGCTGGGCCTCTTGCTGGATATTTGTATCATCGATAGTCACAGGTGAGGTGCCAGAAGACTGGAGGTTAGCAAACGTGGTGCCACTGTTTAAGAAGGGCAGTGAGGATAAGCCAGGGATCTAGTCAGGACCAGTGAGCCTGACATTGGTGGTGAGCACGTTTTGATTAGATTAGATTAGATTAGATTACTTACAATGTGGAAACAGGCCCTTCGGCCCAACAAGTCCACACCGCCCCGCCGAAGCGTAACCCACCCATACCCCTACATCTACATCTACCCCTTACCTCACACTACGGGCAATTTAGCATGGCCAATTCACCTGACCTGCACATCTTTGGACTGTGGGAGGAAACCGGAGCACCCGGAGGAAACCCACGCGGACACGGGGAGAACGTGCAAACTCCACACAGTCAGTCGCCTGAGGCGGGATTTGAACCCGGGTCTCTGGCGCTGCGAGGCAGCAGTGCTAACCACTGTGCCACCGTGCCGCCCATACGTTCTTGGAGGGAATCCTGAGGGACACGATGTACATGAATTTGGAAAGGCAAGGACTGATTAGGGACAGTCAACATGGCTTTGTGTGTGGGAAATTATGTCTCACAAACTTGATTGAGTTTTTTGAAGAAGTAACAAAGGGGCTTGATGAGGGCAGAGCAGTAGATGTGATCTATATGGACTTCAGTAAGGCATTTGACAAGTTTCCCCATGGGAGGCTGATTAGCAAGGTTAGATCTCATGGAATACAGGGCAGAGCTAACCATTTGGATACTGAATTGGCTCAAAGGTAGAAGACAGAGGGTGGTGGTGGAGGGTTGTTTTTCAGACTGGAGGCCTGTGACCAGTGGAGTGCCACAAGGATCGGTCCTGAGTCCTCTACTTTTTGTCATTTACATAAATGATTTGGATGCGAGCATAAGAGGTACAGTTAGTAAGTTTGCAGATGACACCAAAATTGTAGGTGTAGTGGATAGCAAAGAGAGTTACCTCAGATTACAACAGGATCTGGACCAGATCGGACAATGGGCTAAGAAGTGGCAGATGGAGTTTAATTCAGATAAATGAAAGGTGCTGCATTTTGGGAAAGCAAATCTTAGCAGGACTTATACAATTAATGGTAAGGTCCTAGGGATTGTTGCTGAACAAAGAGACCTTGGAGTGCAGGTTTATTGCTCCTTAAAATTGGAGTCGCAGGTAGATAGGATAGTAAAGAAGGCGTTTGGTATACTTTCCTTTATTGGTCAGAGTATTGAGTACAGGAGTTGGGAGGTCATGTTGCGGCTGTACAGGACTTTGGTTAGGCCACCGTTGGAATATTGCGTCCAATTCTGGTCTCTTTCCTATCGGAAAGATGTTGTGAAACTTGAAAGGGTTCAGAAAAGATTTACAAGGATGTTGCCAGGGTTGGAGATTTTGAGCTATAGGGAGAGGCTGAACAGGCTAGAACTGTTTTCCCTGGAGCGTCAAAGGCTGAGGGTGACCTTATAGAGGTTTACAAAATTATGAGGGGCATGGATAGGATAAATAGACAAAGTCATTTCCCTGGGGTCAGGGAGTCCAGAACTAGAGGGCATAGGTTTAGGGTGAGAGGGGAAAGATATAAAAGAGACCTAAGGGCAACTTTTCACACAGAGGTTGGTACGTGTATGGGATGAGCTGCCAGAGGAAGTGGTGGAGGCTGGTACAATTGCAACATTTAAGAAGCATTTGAATGGGTATATGAATAGGAAGGGTTTGGAGGGATATGGGCCGGGTGCTGGCAGGTGGGACTAGATTGGGTTGGGATATCTGGTCGGCGTGGACAGGTTGGACTGAAGGGTCTGTTTCCGTGCTGTATATCTCTCTGACTCTGTGGCTCTGAGGCAAAGTTATCCAGCCCATCTTGTCTGTGTCTCCTCTTTGGCAAAGCTACTAAACTAGACCAAGTCCTCAATCCTTTTTCCAAAAATATGTACTTTTTTCGCCTTTGTGTATTTATCCAATCCCCATCTGAAACATATTATTGAGCCTACTTCCATTACCATTGCAGGCAGTGTGACTTGCTTTGGAACTATTTGCTGTGTGAAAATTGTAAATGCACGTTGCCTCAAGTTCTTTTGTCAGTTAGCTCTTTCTCTATATATTTTTAATAAAATTGCCAGTACCTATTGCAAGACATGAAATGATGCTTACCCAGACTGCAATCATCAGAAGGTATTGCACAATTTTTGAAAAACTGTTTATCACCGCTTCCACTCCAAAACCATACAAGTCTTTTGTACTATGTTGATAACAAAACAAATTATGTTTCCATACAGCAGAATGGTAAGTTGTAAAAGGAACTGACTTATTATGGGGCATTATTACATTCACCCAATAATCGATGATGATAAAATTTAAGTAGGATACAGATGTCACCTGAACTCCTCTGTTTAATGCTCATACTTATCACTGTCATCCAAAAAAGCAAGTTAAATTGTCCTACACTACAGGAATAACTGATCAGTGATAGCACAATAAAAAGAGTCACATTCATCTAATGTAGAGTGTTTCTCATAGAGATGATAAGATTTGATGCTGTAATTGACCTGACCAAATGTAAAATCCAACAAAAGAAAATGTTTCAGAGATTGAAATCAATTTATAGGCATCTGGTTATAATCTGCACAGGAACATACTCCTCATGTGTACAAGAGAAAGCTTTTCTTCAAGCATAAGTCAAATTCAATACAACGCTCTGCCTCTTAAAGCTGTACTTGAAGCCAGGTCAACATGCATTTGAGGAAATTTAATTCTTAAATCAAGGGACAGTTGACAGTGACAACATAATCAACTAATTTCCCACAATGGATATTTATCCGATTATACTGGGTATTGAGTATTCATTGGTGGTAATGCTACTGCCATATCTGATGCCAGGGAGCATCACTTTAAGCAGATTTATGTGAAACAGTGCTTATTAGTATTGGATAATACATTGTTCAGTAATTTTGAACTAATAAGCTTCCATGATTTTCTGTCAGGAGGTGGTAGAAGATTAATTTTATTTTTCACTTATAACAAATGTTCTGTTCAGATTCATCTAACTCATTCTACCATTTCATCGAACATTGACATGTCATGCATTTAATTTTCACAACATAACATTTATCATTTGTCAGTGTACTCCCAACCATAATGGTGAATACCTTGGAGGGGAACTTGAAGGTGGTGGTGTTTCCTTATATCTGCTGCCATTGCCCTGATTAAGTTCTATAGCATATTGAATTAACTGAGTCAAATAATTTAGAATTACAGCAAATTCTGACTAACGCACTATTAAAAACTAATGCTCCTTATTTCTCACATAGTGTAAACAGGTTGAACCAATCATAACAAGTCTGTCCCCCGCAGTGTGTGTGTCGCAGTACGTAGTGTATCATCTCCATTGCAGATTTTTAAAATACATTCATTTGTGGGATGTGAGCATCATTGGCTGGGCCAGCATTTATTGCCTGTCCCTAGTTGTCCTTAAGAAGATGGTGGTGAGCTACCTTCTTGAACTGCTGCAGTGCACCAACTGTAGGTTGACCCACAATGCCTTTGGGGAGGGAATTCCATGATTTTGATGCAGCAACAGTGATATATTTCTAAGTGAAACTGCTGAGTGGCTTGGAGAGGATGGTGGTGTTCCCATATGTCTGCTGCCCTTGTCCTTCTAGATGGAAGTGGTCATGGATTTGAAAGGTGCTGTCTAAGAATCTTTGGTGAATTTATGCAGTGCATCTTGTAGGTAGTACACACTGCTGCTACTGAGCATCAGTGGTGGAGGGAGTGGACGCTTGTGGATATAGTGCCAATCAAGCGGGCTACTTGGTCCTGGATGGTGTCAAGCATCTTGAATATTGCTGGGGCTGCACTCATCAGGCAGATGGGACGCATTCCATTATACCCCTGAATTGTGCCTTGCAGATGGTGGTCAGGCTTTAGGGAGTCAGGAGTTACTTGCTACAGCAATCCTAACCTCTAACCTGATATTATAGCCACTGTGTTTATGTGGTGAGTCCAGTTGAGTTTCTGCTCAATGATGATCCCCAGGATGTTGATAATGGGGGCTTCAGTGATGTTAATGTCATTGAATGTCAAGGGGTGGTCATAACATTTTCTTTTATCGGTGATGGTCATAGCCTGGCATTTGTGTGGCGCAAATGTTACTTGCCACTTGTCAGCCCAAGCCTGGATATTGTCTAGGTCTTGTTGCATTTGAACATGGACTGCTTCAGTATCTAAGGAGTCATGAATGGTGCTGAACATTGTGCAATAATCTGCAAACACCCTTACTGCAATCTTATAATGGAGGGAAGGTCATTGATGAAGTGGCTGGCTGAGGACATTACCCTGAGGAACACCTGCAGAGTTGTCCTGGAGCTGAGATGACTGACCTCCAATAAGCACAACCAGCTTCTGATGTGTCAAGTATGACTCTAACCATTGGAGAGTTTTCCCTCTGACACCCATTGATTCCAGGTTTTCTAGGGCTCCTTGATCCCACACTCGGTCAAGTGCAGACTTGATGTCAAGGGCTGTCACTCTGACCTTACCTCTGGAATTCAGGTCTTTCATCCATGTTTGAACCAAGACTATAATGAGGTAAAAACTGGTGTGCCCTTGGCAGAATCCAAACTGGGCATCACTCAGCAGGTTATTGCTGAGCAGGTGACGCTTGATAGCACTGTAGATGTCACAGTTTTCATCACTTTATGATGATCATGAGTGGATTGATGGGGTGGTAATTGGTCAGGTTGGATTTGTCCAAAGGAGGTGGTGGTAAGTTACAATTCACTCAGGAAAGACAGTTAGCTTTGTCAAAATACATGTTACATGGATCTATGGAAAGTGAAGGCTGAGGACCCAATGATGTTTCCATCACATGCTGACCAGGAATGTCACCCACTCATACTGACTGTCGTTGGCGTATGTCGACACAGTTTGTAGGCTGATACTCAACACAATGTTATGGACACACCTTTCTTGGCTATTAAGGCATGTGTCATAGAGTCATAGAGGTGTACAGCACAGAAACAGACTCTTCGGTCCAACCCGTCCATGCCCACCAGATATCCCAACCCAATCTAGTCCCACCTGCCAGCACGCAGCCCATATCCCTCCAAACACTTCCTATTCATATACCCATCCAAATGCCTTTTAAATGTTGCAATTGCACCAGCCTCTAATCACTTCCTCTGGCAGCTCATTCCATACATGTTCTACTCTCTGCGTGAAAAGGTTGCCCCTTAGGTCCCTTTTATATCTTTCCCCTCTCACCCTAAACCTATGCCCTCTAGTTCTGGACTCCCTGACCCCAGGGAAAGTACTTTGTCTATTTATCCTAACCATGTCCCTCATAATTTTGTAAACCTCTATAAGGTCACCCTTCAGCCCCAGCCTGTCCAGCCTCTCCCTATAGCTCAAATCCTCCATCCCTGGCAACATCCTTGTAAATCTTTTCTAAACCCTTTCAAGTTGCGCAACATCCTTCCAATAGCAAGGAGACCAGAATTGCGTGCAATATTCTAACAGTGGCCTAACCAATGCCCTGTACAGCCGCAACATGACCTCCCAACTCCTGTACTCAATACTCTGACCAATAAAAGAAAGCATACCAAATGCCTTCTTCACTATCCTACCTACCTGCGACTCCACCTTCAAGGAGCTATGAACCTGCACTCCAAGGTCTCTTTGTTCAGCAACACTCCCTAGGACCTTACCATTAAATGTATAAGTTCTGCTAAGATTTGCTTTCCCAAAATGCAGCACCTCGCATTTATCTGAATTAAACTCCATCTGCCACTTCTCAGCCGATTGTCCCATCTGGTTCAGATCCTGTTGTAATCTGAGGTAACCCTCTTCGCTGTCCACTACACCTACAACTTTGGTGTCATCTGCAAACTTACTAACTGTACCTCTTATGCTCACATCCAAATCATTTATGTAAATGACAAAAAGTAGAGGACTCAGCACCGATCCTTGTGGCACTCCACTGGTCACAGGCCTCCAGACTGAAAACAACCCTCCACCACCACCCTCTGTCTTCTACCTTTGAGGCAGTTCTGTATCCAAATGGCTAGTTCTCCCTGTATTCCGTGAGATCTAACCTTGCTAACCAGTCTCCCATGGGGAAACTTGTCGAACACCTTACTGAAGTCAATATAGATCACGTCTACTGCTCTGCCCTTATTAATCCTCTTTGTTACTTCTTCAAAAAACTCAATCAAGTTTGTGAGACATGATTTCCCACACACAAAGCCATGTTGACTATCCCTAATCAGTCCTTGCCTTTCCAAATACATGTACATCCTGTCCCTCAGGATTCCCTCCAACAACTTGCCCACCACCGAGGTCAGGCTCACCGGGCTATAGTTCCCTGGCTTGTCTTTACTGCCCTTCTTAAACAGTGGCACCACGTTTGCCAACCTCCAGTCTTCCAGCACCTCACCTGTGACTATCGATGATACAAATATCTCAGAAAGAGGCCCAGCAATCACTTCTCTAGCTTCCTACAGAGTTCTTGTATACACCTGATCAGGTCCTGGGGATTTATCCACTTTTAACCATTTCAAGACATCCAGCACTTCCTCTTCTAATCTGGAAACTTTGCAAGGTGTCACCATCTATTTCCCTGCAGTCTATATCTTCCATATCCTTTTCCACAGTAAATACTGATGCAAAATATTCATTTAGTATCTCCCCCATTTTCTTTGGCTCCACATAAAGGCCGCCTTGCTGATCTTTGAGGGGCCCTATTCTCTCCCTAGTTACCCTTTTGTCCTTAATATATTTGTAAAAACCCTTTGGATTCTCCTTAATTCTATTTGCCAAAACTATCTCATGTCCCCTTTTTGCCCTCCTGACTTCCCGCTTAAGTATACTCCTACTGCCTTATATTCTTCTAAGGATTCTCTCGATCTATCCTGTCTATACCTTACATATGCTTCCTTCTTTTTCTTATCCAAACCCTCAATTTCTTTAGTCATCCAGCATTCCCTATCCCTACCAGCCTTCCCTTTCACCCTGACAGGAATATACTTTCTCTGAATTCTCATCTCATTTCTGAAGGCTTCCCATTTTCCAGCCGTCCCTTTACCTGTGAACATCTGCCCCCAACCAGCTTTCGAAAGTTCTTGCCTAATACCGTCAAAATTGGCCTTTCTCCAATTTAGAACTTCAACTTTTAGATCTCATCTATCCTTTTCCATCACTATTTTAAATCTAATAAAATTATGGTCGCTGGCCCTAAAGTGCTCCCCCACTGACACCTCAGTCACCTCCCTGCCTTATTTCCCAAGAGTAGGTCAAGGTTTGCTCCTTCTCTAGTAGATACATCCGCATACTGAATTAGAAAGTTTTCTTGTACACACTCTCCATCTAAACCCTTAACACTATGGCAGTCTCAGTCTATGTTTGGAAAGCTGATATCCCCTACCATGACCACCCTATTATTCTTACAGACAGCTGAGATACAAATTTGTTTCTCAATGTCCCTCTGACTATTAGGGGGTCTATATACAATCCCAATAAGGTGATCATCCCTGTCTTATTTCTCAGTTCCACCCAAATAACCTCCCTGGATGTATTTCCAGGAATATCCTCCCTCAGCACAGCTGTAATGCTATCCCTTATCAAAAATGCCACCCCCCCTCTCTTGCCTCCCTTTCTATCCTTCCTGTAGCATTTGTAACCTGGAACATTGAGCTGCCATGTTTCTGTAATTGCTATGATATCCCAGTCCCATATTCCTAACAATGCCCTGAGTTCATCTGCCTTCCCTGTTAGGCCCCTTACATTGAAATAAATGCAGTTTAATTTATTGGTCCTACCTTGTCCCTGCCTGCCCTGACTGACTCACTTTTGTTCTCAACTGTACCAGTCTCAGATTGATCTCTTTCCTCACTATCTCCCTGGCTTCCACCCCCTCACCTTGCTAGTTTAAATCTCCCGAGCAGCTCTAGCTCCCTGCCGGTATATTAGTCCCCTTCCAGTTTAGGTGCAATCCATCCTTCTTGTACAGGTCACTTCTACCCCAAAAGAAATTCCAATGGTCCAAACATGAGAACCTTTCTCCTATACACCAGCTCCTCAGCCATGCATTCATCTGCTCTATCCTCCTATTCCTGCCCTCACTAGCTCGTAGCACCAGGAGTAATCCAGATATTACTACTCTCGAGGACTTCCTTTTTAAATTCCTGCCTAACTCTTTGTAATCTCCCTTCAGAATCTCAACCTTTTCCCTTCCTATGTCGTTGGTTCCAATATGGACAATGACCTCTTGCTGGCCCCTCTCCCCCTTGAGAACATAAAGCATATAGTTTCTGACTCAGAGATGTTACCCACACCACCACAAGGCTGCTGATAGAAAATAAGTAACCTCAATCAAACAAACCTGGCAACAGGTCAGACAGACAGTGGGGTTGGAAGCATAGGTGCATTAGGGACAGACAAAGGCCATTCTGCTTGTGTAGCCTGTTCTACCATAGAACTGCATCACAGTTTAATTTACCTGTTTTCTCACCATACCCTTACCAACTAAAAGTCTACCTATTAAAGTTCTGAAAGCTACAACTGAGCCAGCAAACATGATATTTCAGAGAAGAGTATTCCAGTTACCACCATCTTTTGCATTACGAAATGCTTCATGCTTTCATTGCTGAATGACCTGGCTCTGACTAAATGGTCATGATTCTTATTCAGAATTTACCAATCAAAGGAAATTGTTTCTGTGTTCTTAAGCTTCATTATTATCCTTTTGACCATCAATGTAAAACATAACACCACTGATTCCTTGAAATTTTAATTTTCATTGCTATCCCTTTGTTTCAATTCTATCACAATGATGAAACATTCCAGATCCAAGAATATCTTTCCTGCAACACAAAGTAAGTGCATAAATCATTGCATAACGTAGACCCTCATTTCCATGAAAGCACTGGAGAATGCTTAGTCTTCTAAACAAAAGCTCTGTAAAACTTAAAAATTGTGGTGATTCCTTAATCATTTCATTCCATATTGTAAATATTCTAAAATAGCTTATAAAAAGAACCAGATAACATTAGAAATAATTCTTATTCATGGTCCACTGCTTTTAGATTTCTGGTTCTTCTTGTGTCAGTGCAAGAAAATGGCTGGGAGTGTGGTAAATATTTTGTCATTCACATTACTTTCTCAGTGATAATTGTCAAGTGGATTTAAATGAGTATTAATAACATACCATTAGCTGGACAACATTAAATTAATGGATCAATTGTCAGCTCTGCAATAGATTCCACTGGTACAAGTTCTTAACTTAAGTCTAAAGTTTATACAATCGTGTTGAATTGTTAATAATGAGTTAGAGCCCATATACATCTGTCTTGAGTTTTAAACTCAAACAATTCAAAATTGTAGCTTTTCTTTAATTCCATGATCATTATAAAACATTTCCTGTTTTGTGTATTGCAAAATTTGTACTCACTGCATTTCCTACAACCTTGGGGTACCTTTTACTTTTATGTTAGGTTTCTAGTGATTGTTTTCCTTTTTTTGTTGTTATGGTTTTGGAACAAGTATTTTAACACTGTCACATGAACTAATGAGTTCTTCATTTCATGAAGTGTATTTTTTCTGCTTTAATGATTGTTTAAAACTAGAAGAAGATTATTTTATTCCAATGTTTCAGTGCAGTGTCATTTGTTAGGAAATTGAACCATCCTGAAAATGTAGCAAAATAATCCCCAGTGATCTGAGAACTGATCCAGGAAAATAATGTGAGGGTTTCCGTTTGAGGAGTATAGCACTTTGAGCAGAACAGATGTAATCCTCGGTTGTTCTGGGTATATTTTGTTTGGCTGTTAGCCTAAATTAATTAATCTTTCAGAACTCCTGTACTCTACATCAACTCTTTCAGCCTCTGACAGTTGAACGGATATTGTCTGGAGATGATTAGTCTAACTCAGTTATGAAAAATAGTGTACCTGGAAAAATGATAAACTGAAGCCCACTGTGCAAGAGAATAGGTAAACTACTATTTTTTTTCCAAGGAAGTCACATTGAAGTTTTCATAGTAAAAATTGTCTCTGATATCAATTGAATTCTTCTTTCATATATTTGAACATGTTATGCTAGTCAGGCTTCTCACAATCATCTTATTTGAATTTGGAAGAATAACACTGGAATTCGTAGAGAAACAACATAAAACATTGTGATGAGCTCATAGTCCTTGTGTCATAGTAATACACTGTATACTTAAATATAAAATACTACCATACTAAAACCAAATGTGATTGTGCCGATTTCAGAGTTTGGCTTCAAATAAAGCCATAATGTATACTGAGGCTGCATTATTCACTGCATTTTTTACATGCTTTATTTTATGAAACTTTAGATAATGGTATAAAAAATAGAAAATGAAATTCTGTTATTAATCACAATTATTTCCAGTAAGCATTTTAAATCAGTTTTTAACCAGTGGACCTGAATTTGTCCAGTTTTGAATTATACATTTCTGTGTTGTACTGTAGAAAACAATGCTTCTAAGTAAAAGTTTCAGCACGTGTGAAAATGACCAAACTGAAGCTGCTTGGTGAATTAATTTAACATTTTTCCACATTATGCTGCTTCTGTGACCTTCGGTTCAATAACATAACCAATTTTTTTTGCAACAATTTTGCATTCACTTCATGGCTTACTTTGCTAGCCAACTTTATTTATCATGTACTTTGATATTGGTCATTTTCCTTTAAAATTAATTATTTTTAAAGTTTAGCTAAAATTAAAATATTTCAAGGAATATGTTGAAGTAAAACTGAATTTAATCTCTAAGGACTTTGCAATAGTATCTCTTGTGCCAGTTGCGGTTTTTCTGTTATTTTAACCAGTGATATGGTAATATAGAGCAGAGTGCACTGACTCTTTAATTTAATTAAAGATTGGAAGACCTAATAAGCCTTTGAGGTTTCACCACCCTGAATCTTTTTTTAAGGAACTAAGTTTGCTAAGTATCAAAATACCATTAATAAATTATTTTAATTTATGTCCTAAATTAGCTGACATAAGGACATGTAAGCTTTTACAGTAAAATATCATGGAACCAATTACAATTGCCTCATTTTATGAGTTCAAAGTTGCTTTCACACAAAAATGTATTAAATGATTAATTTGAAGTAAACAATTTCATGAAGGACCTATTATATTTTCTGTGCAGCCAGGTGACACTAATAATGTTTGGGATCTACTTTCAAACTCAGGGCAGAAAAGTGTCAAAGCTAATAAAGTTCTGCTCAGGGTTTCCTGAATCCTCAGACTACAGTATAGAACCTTATGAAGTAGCATCATCTTTTGTTAGCCTTCTGTTCAGATGAATAGCACATAGATGCAAGTATAGGCTAGAGGTCAGAGATCGTTGTTCAAGCACTGTTTATCTGTACTCCCACTAGCAATATGAATGTGGCAAAAGAGTTAGATTTCATAAAGGTCAAATATTTATCTCCATTGATCAGTATTATTAACCAACACTGTAAAAAACCTGGAATGGGCCTGGGAATAAGTCTGGGTTGTGAGAAAACAGAGGAGAGATGGAATGAAAACATGTAGCAAAACTTGAGAAGCTATCTGCAACACAGAGGAAATTTTTACTTGACTGAAGACAAACTTATGAACAAGGATAAAGAGTAGGGCACTTGGCCTTTTAAGATTGTTCCACCATTCTATAAAATCCTGGCTGATCTCATTTTAATCTCAGCTGTACCTTACCTGTATTTCCCTGATAACCTTTCATCCAATCAATGTATTTACCTCTGCATTAGAAATATTTAAAGGTTTTGCATTCATTGCCTTTTGAGCAAGGGAATTCAAAGACTCACAACCTTCTGAAAGAACAAAAACGTTATCCTTGACTTAAATGTCCTTAAACCCTTTATTTCTAAACAAATACTCCTAGTTTTAGATTCTCCCATAAGAAGAAACATCCTTTTGATATCCATCCAATCAAGTCCTCTCAGGATCTTACATGTTTCAATTAAGTCACCTTTGACTCATCTCAGTTCCAGAGAATACAGACCGAGCTTGACTATCCATTCTTCATAAAACAATCCACTTATTTCAGGCATTAATCTAGTAAACCTTCTCTAAACTGCTTTCAAAATATTCTCATCCTTCCATAGCACAGTGTCCAGTACTGTACACAATACTCCAGATGTAGTCTCACCAATGCCCTGTGTAACTGAAGCACAAATTCCCTATCTTGTATTCAATTTTCCTTGCAATAAAACAATGGAATGTTCTGTTTTATTTGCTGTAACTGCACACTAAACTTCTGCCAAATCTTCTCTGCATCACCAGAGTTTTGTAACCTCCCATCATTTAGAAAACGTGCTTATTTTGTTTTCTTTCTGCCAAAATGGATTATTTCACAGTTTCCCACATTGTATTCAATTTGCCAAACCTATGCCACTCATAACTTATCTATATCAATTTGCTTGCTCCTTATGTTCTCTTCACAACTCACTTTTCTACCTATCTTTGTGTCATCAGCAAATCTATGCCAGACCTTTGGTCCCTTCATCTGAAACATTTATATAAGTTGAATGATCACTCCTGTGGCACGCCTACCAGCCAGAAAAATACCGTCATATTACTACTCTCTACTTCCTGCTAGCCAGCTAATCTTCTGACAATGCCAATATGTTATCCCTAACACCATACCTTTTAATTTCCACAATAAACTTTGATATGGGTATCTTATTAAGTGCCTAAGTTCAATACACCCTCTAATTCCCTTTAATCAACAACACAAGTTACTTTTCAAAGAACCCAAAAAATGCTCTTTGCATGAATTCCTTATGACTGATATTAATCTAACTAGCCTATAGTTTCCTCCTTTGTGCCTTCCCCCCTTTTGAATAAAGAAGTTACATTAGCTATTTTCCAAATCTTTGGAAAATTAAAGCCAATGTATCATCTATCTCACTAGTTATTTCTTTTCACACCCTTGGATGAAATTCATCAGGAGCTGAAGATGTGTCAACTCATAGTTCCAACAATTTAGTCCCATGGTAACTACAATTTTCTTGAGTTCTCCTTCCCTTTCAGTTCCTGATTAATAGCTATTTCTGTGATGAGACTTATATCTTTTTGAGTGAGGATTGATGCAAAGTATCTGTAAGTTCACCTTCCATCTCTATATTTTCCATTACCGAATTCTGCAACATTAATTCCATAGACTGACACTTACTTTATTAAGGGCGAACGTGAGGACTGCAGATGCTGGAGATCAGAGTCTAGATTAGAGTGGTGCTGGAAAAGCACAGCAGGTCAGGTAGCATCCGAAGAGCAGGAAAATTGACATTTTGGGCAAAAGTCCTTCATCAGGAATGAGGGCCTGATCACCTCATTCCTGAAGAAGGGCTTTTGCCCGAAACGTTGATGAAAAATGGTTTCATTCATATGTTTGTCCAATGACCATTTAAGTGTCCTTAAAGTTGGCGAGTCTACAACTGCTGCAGGCAGGGCGCTCCATGCCCCTACTACTCTCTGAGTAAAAACACTATCTCTGACATTTGTCCTACATCTATCACCCCTCAATTTAAAGCTCTGTCCCTTATGCTAGCCATCACCATCCGAGGAAAAAGGATCTCACTGTTCACCCTATCTTACCCTCTGGTTATCTTATATGTCTTAATTAAGTCACCTCTCAATCTTCCTGTTTCTAACGAAAACAGCCTCTCAAGTCCCTCAGCCTTTCCTCATAAGACCTTCCCTCCATACCAGGCAACATCCTAGTCAATCTCCTCTGAACCCTTTCCAAAGCTTCCACATCCTTCAATAACTGTACACAATACTCCAAGTGCAGCCGCACCAGAGTTTTGTACAGCTGCAACATGACCTCATGGCTCCAAAACACAATCCCTCTACCATCAAAAGCTAACACATTGTATGCCATCATAACAACCCTATCAACCTGGGTGGAAACTTTTAGGGATCTATGTACATGGATACCGAGATTTTTCTGCTCATCTACACTACCAAAAATCTTACCATCAGCCCAGTACTTTTTAATCCTGTTGTTCCTTCCAAAGTGAATCACTTCACACTTTTCCTCATTAAACTCCATTTCCACCTCTCAACCCAGCTCTACAGCTTATCTATGTTCCTCTGTAACCTGCAACATCCTTCAGTACTATCTACAACTCCACCAACCTTACTGTCATCTGCAAATTTACTAACCAATCCTTCTATGCCCTCATCTAGGTCATTTATGAAAATGATGAACAGTAGTAGGCCCAAAAGAGATTCTTGCGGTACATCACTCGTAACTGAACTCCAGGATAAACATTCTCCATCAACCACATCCTCTGCTTTTTCAGCGAGCCAATTTCTGATCCAGACCACTAAATCACCCTCAATCCCATGCCTCCATATTTTCTGCAATAACCTACCATGGGGAACCTTATCTAACAACTTATTGAAATCCATATACACCACATTTGGTCACCTTCTCAAAGAACCTAATAAAGTTTGTTCCTTCACAAAACCATGTTGACTATCCTTAATCAACTTACTCCTCTCCAGATGATTATAAATTCTATCTCTTATAAACTTTTCCAACACTTTACCCACAACCGAAGTAAGGCTCACTGGTCTGTAATTATCAGGGTTGTCTCTACTCCCTGTCTTGAACAAGGGGACAACATTTGCTATCCTCCAGTCTTCTGGCACTATTCCTATAGACAATGACAACATAAAGATCCAAAAGTTTGCAATCTCCTCTCTGGCTTCCCAGAGAATCCTCAGATAAAGCCCATCCAGCCCAGGGGCCGTATCTATTTTCACAATTTCCATAATTGCTAACACCTCCTCCTTGTGTACCTCAATCCTATCTAGTCTAGTAGCCTGTATCTCAGTATTCTCCTTGACAACATTGTCTTTTTCCAGTGTGAATACTGACAAAAAGAAATTCATTTAGCGCTTCCCCTATCTCCTAGGACTCAACAAACAACTTACCACTACTATCCTTGATTGGTCCTAATCTTACTCTAGTCATTTTTTTATTCCTGATACAACTATAGAAAGCCTTAGGGTTTTCCTTGACTCTACCTGCCAATGACTTCTCATGTCTCCTCCTGGCTCTTCTTAGCTCTCCCTTTCGATGCTTCCTGTCTAATTTGTAACTCTCAAGCACCTTAACTGAGCCTTCACGTCTCATACTAGCATAAGCCTTCTTCTTCCTCTTGACAAGGGGTTCAACTTTTTTAGTAAACCATGATTCCCTTGCTCAACCACTTCCTCCCTGCCTGACCATATGTACCAAGGACACGGAGTACCTGTTCCTTGAATAAGCTCCACAGTTTAATTGTGCCCATCCCCTGCAGTTTCTATCCCTAGCCTATGCATCCTAAATCTTGCCAAATCGCATCATAATTGCCTTTTCCCCATCTATAACTCTTGTCCTTGACCATAACCGAATTGTGGTCACTATCATCAAAGTGCTCACCTACCTCCAAATCTAATACCTGGCCAGGTTCATTACCCAGTTCCAAATCCAATGCGGCCTTACCCCTTGTCAGCCTGTCTACATACTGTGTCAGGAAATGCTCCTGCACACATTGGACAAAAACTGACCCATCTGAAGTATGCAAACTATAGTATTTCCAGTCAATATTAAAGCCTCCCATACCAACTACCCTGTTACTTTTGCTCCTATCCAGAATCATCTTTGCTATCCTTTTCCCTCCATCTCTGGAACTATTCAGAGGCCTATAGAAAACTCCCAACAGGGGGACCTCTTCTTTCCTCCTTCTAACCTCAGACCATACTACCTCAGTAGACAAGCCCTGAAACATTTTTTCAGCTACTGTAATACTGTCCTTGACTAACAATGCTACACCATCTTCTCTGTTCTTACTGAAACATCTAAATCCCAGAACCTTCAACAACCATTCCTGTCCCTGCTCTATCCATGTCTCTGAAATGGCCACAACATCGAAGTACCAGGTACCAACCCATGCTGCAAGTTCACTCACCTTATTCTGGATGCTCTTGGCTTTGAAGTAGTATCAGTCAATCACAATTTCCCATTCTTGCCAAACAGGAGCTCAACCAGTGTGTTGCAATTGGTCATGTATCTGGCTCATTGAACTGTTAGCATCAACTTCACTTGATTCGTGCAATCATGTGAGTAGGTCCATATAACTGGCACTTCAGTCCCTGATATAGAGTCATATATTATTGAAACAGACCCTTCAGCCCACCTATCCATGCTAACTAGCAAACACCAAGCTACACTAATCCTATTTACCTGCATAGTCTACTATGCCCTAGATATTTTAAGTACACATCCAGATACTTCTTAAATGTGATGAGAATACTCACCTCCACCAGCTTCTCAGGCAACACATACCATATACAAAAATCTTTCTGATAGTGTGGTCACTTTTGTGTGCAATCATATCCCTGGGCTTATGACCTTTTATTAGAATCTTTGTGCCAAATTTCACTGTTGCATGAGTAAATGTAACCTAACATAAAACATTCACTTAATCTAAGCCTGTGATTTAACCCATAAATAATATCTAAAATTAAAATGCTGTTATTAAAATAATAGTATATCTTTTCCAGAGAAATCCAGTTATTGTAGTTATTCCCCAATTTAATTCAATAGTTTTTTACTTCTGAAACATTAAACACAGCAATTATATAAAAAATCAATTCAAGTGTAAGCTTGAAATTGGATTAGACCATATTTTTCAAAATAAAATCTAGTTTTGTATTTCCACATCAGCTTATTTCATAGACAGGGCACTGTAATCACATCATGGGAGAGTTTGAGCCAGTAGTTTTCACAACTGAATACTAAATGTATTAGTGAACTTTAGTACTCCAAAACAACAAATCGAGCCATTTGTAAATTATACAATCACCCTGGTTTTACCTGTGGATGAGATGATGTTATAATTAATTTTTCTGTCAGAGATGTTGCCAGAACACTACGGACAATCACATTAATTTGCTGTTACCAAAATGGAAGCAGAGAATGTGCCTGTGCTGTGAAAAGAAAATAATAAATTACTTTGCTTTATGATTGATATGATCCATATACTAAGTGTGGCAGTTAAAGAGCATTAACCCTCAGGAAAAGCCCTTTGCTATGCTTTCATCAGTCTCAACAAAACAATTGCTTTAACTTATGGTCGACCTAAAATGGACACCATACTTGCACTCAACTATTGTCAGATTCATTGGACTTTAACTGTCCTTTAGCAGTTATATGCATAGACTCCAAGACTTATCAGTAGGAATGTCTTTGTAGAATACTTGCACCTGACATCTTTCTAAGTCAATTTCAAGATTTTCAGTGGAAACGCAAATGGGAGCTGCTGTTTTGCTATCAGTCACATTATCAAATCTTAAAATTTATCCTTTTTCCAAGGAAACCTGCTCTTAATGGATTGCAGAAATCTATAGTCTTTATTATTATGTAATGATAAACTGGTTGCAGTACAGAAGGAAGCCATTCAGCCCATCATTTATGTGCTGGCACTCTATAAGAACACTTACCTGGTCCCACTTCACCACCATTTCCCTAAGTCCTGTATTTATTTTTCTGTTTAGATAATTATTCAGTTTTCTTTTGAAGGTTTTGATTGAATCTGTCTTAGTGCTGTAATAAAAATGCAATCTATTGTTCTGGGAACCTAACAGAAAATTCTGGAGAATCTCAACAGGTCTGGCAGCATCTGAGGAGATAAAAAGAACAGCAAGAAGCATTGCAGAAATTTTCCAAGGCTCCTTAGACAACACCTTTCAAACACATGAATACTAGAATGACAAGAGAACAGACACATGGGAACACTACTAAAATAGGAAATAGGAACAGATTTTCTATGTATGCTCTGTGTAGACCCCCCATGATTTTGTACAGCTCCATCAAATTCCCTCTTCATCAATAAACTATTAACATTGGAATAATTTATAATGATGGTGATAATGTAATAACATCAGAGTCATATAATTAAGTATAGCAAGTTGGAAGTGAATAAAAACTGTGAAGTATTATGAGGATAACATATGTATTGATCAAGCTGTAAATAAATAATTTGTGCAGAGCATTCCATGGACTCCATCAGCATTACTTTGGAAGATTAAATAGCGTTAAATTCCAAGCACCCAACAAAATATGGTTGCAGCAGAAAATACAAAGAAAAAGGTCAAAGTCAGTGACTGAGGTAACCTCATGGTTAAAAGGAGTAGATTAAAATTGTTCAAATATTCTGCAGAACGTTGGGGAAATTGCAGGAACAACAGAATACTGGAAAACATATTTGGAGACTGGACAACAGTGACCAGCAACCTGAAGAAGTGGGGAGTTGCACAGACACAATAGTAGATGCAGCAATAGCTCCAGAGGTCAGGAAAAACATAGAAGGCAATTCACCAGAAAAATTCCAGACAATTCTGGGACTGCAACAGGTCCAGGAATGGGAAAAATTGGTTCATCAGGTACAAAACTGTTTCAGAATTAAATAAAAAAGGTCAGAATAATCAGTTGATAGATTAACATTGTTGAGAATACAACATCACCTGAATAGATAATTAACATGCATTCCATACTTATTTCAGAATTCAATGAAATATATTTATTGAATGGCTGAAGTTTGATGGAAGGAAGTAAACAGCATTGGAAAATATGGATTCATTCATTGATAATATTTATAGGCTGGCAAAGAAATTAACTGATGAAGGATTGGTAAAATTGATTTACAACTGAAACGTCAGGTAATGAAGACTTTGTCAGATCTTTTACAAACCAGAAAAGACCTAACATTAGAAAAGTGGCACATAAAAGTGTTTGTTCAAAAGGAAGCTGATGTGACATGGAAAAAGTCAACTTAGAGCAATTGTGCAAAAACCGCAGACACAAGTGTGAAAATATCTAACAGGGTCAGCACAGTGCTACATCTGTGAAAACAATAGTCCATGGCATTTCAAAATAGAAACAACTGGAAACATTCTTGAAGCAATTCTACATTCAAGAGGTTGAAAAACTCACAAAATCAGAGAAAAAGAAATTTGAGAAAATTACTGTATTCTGAAAACAAATATTGGAGTGTTAACTGGAAATAGATTCCTCAGTGGTTTACAGCGGTGTTTCAATCATTGAACTAAATGGCTTAAACAAATAAAATTTAATCTTTACACTTGAACTTATGAGATGCTCTACATTAAATTTAAGAGTAACTCATGGCAAACTTCAGGTATAATATAAAATAAATCATGAAATTATGTCATTCAGAGTAAAAAATGGTCTCTACTAAATAAAAGGATAAAAAAAACAGATTAATTTGTAAAGTGGATGAAATTGCAGATACAGAACATTCAAATGAATTTTTCAGTGAATTTCCAAAAATAATCACCTTTTGGGAAATTGAAGATAGAATATTACATTTCCCTATAGAAAGAAGCTAAATCAATCTGCAGAATCTGCCAAGCAACGTGTCTCAACTTCAGATAATGAAACAAGTTACCCTGTTTAACAAGCTGGATGCTAACATTAGGTTTTGGTTTGAACACTACCTCATTGAATCACAGAATCATACAGCACAGAAACATATATTTCGGTCTAACCAGTCCATGCTGAACATAATCCCAAACTAAACTAGTCCCACCTGTCTGCTCATGGGGCTTATCCATCCAAACCTTTCCTATTTATGTACTTATTCAAATATCATTAAACATTGTACCCACATCCACCACTTCCTCAGAAATTCATTCCATATGTGAACCACCCTCTGTGGAAAAAATGTCCCTCCATATCTTTTTAAAATCCTTCTCCTCTCACCTTAAAAATATGTCCCTAATCTTGAATTCCCCATCCTAGGGAAAATACAACTACCATTAACCTAACCTATACCCCTCATAATTTTATAAATTTCTATAAGGTCACTTCTCAACCTCATACACTCCAGTGAAAAAAGAACCCAGCATATCCAGCCTTTCTTTATAACTCAAACCTTCCATACCTAGCAACATTCTGGTAAATCTCTTCTGAACCCTGTTATCTTAATAATATCCTTCCTACAACTGAGCAACCAGTACTGGACACAGCATTCCAGAAGAGGCTTCACCAATGTCCTGTACAACCTCAATATGACTTCCCAACTCCTATATTCAAAAGACTGAGCAATGAAGGCAAGAATGCCAAATACCTTCTTAATCACCCTGTCCACATGTGATGCAAACTGCAAAGAATTATGTGCCTGTATACCTTTGGATGTATAGCATTACCTCTGGATGAACACTTTAAAAGGTTAAAGACATTGATTGCAAATTTGAAATATTATTGTTTTAAAAGGTTATCTGTTATAAGTTAAACATCCATGCATTTCATTGCTTTCTTTGCCTTGCCTTTTTGAATAGGGAGGATATAGAAGGATACAGACTGCATGGAAGCAAATGTTTTTTCGTTAGAGAGGCATTATGTATCAATGCAGTCTTGATGGGCTGAAAGGCCTGTTCATGTGTTGTACAGTTCTTTGTTCTTTATTCGTCTTTTGCAATTAAACCTCTCAGTCAGAAATACCAATCTCACATTACTGCTGTCTTGCCATGCCGTATAGCACAGACTGGGAAAAAGTGAGATTGCGGATGTTGGAGATCAGAGTTGAAAAGTGTGGTGCTGGAAAAGCGCAGTGGTCAGGCAGCATCCGAGGAGCAGGAGAATTGATGTTTCGAACATAAGCTGTTTATCAGGAATGAGGGGGTGGCCCAAGAAGGCTAAGAGATAAATGGAAGGAAGGTGGGGTTGGGGAGAAGGTAGTTGGGTGGGGGTGAAGGTGATGGGCCAAAGAAGAGGGTGGAGTGTATAGCTGGGAAGGAAAATGGACAGGTAGGACAGGTGCTGAGTTGGAAGGTTGGATCTGGGATAAGGTGGGGGGAGGGAAGATGAGGAAACTGGTGAAATCCATATTGATCCTCTATGGTTGGAGGGTCCCAAGGCAGAAGATGAGGCATTCTTCCTTCAGCTGTCGGGTGGCTAGAATTTGGCAGTTGAGGAAGCCCAGGACTTGCACGTCTTTGGTGGTGTAGGAGAGGGAGTTAAAGTGTTCAGCCACAGGGGGTGGGGTTGTTTAGTGCATGTGTCCCAGAGATGTTTAGCACAGACACAAAGCAAGGAAACTTGCTATTGCTGCCAGCGTTCCTCGGTGAAGTCAGAGACTTCAGAGCTTTGGCTCTGATGGCCCAACACAGAAACCCAAGGAAAGCTTCTGATATGAATTAAGGCCCTGCTGGGGACACTGAAAGTCAGGATCTTCTCCTCTTATGGAATGAGAGGCATAACACGAACTCTCTGGGCTCTTTCTGACGTGCTATGAGCTGTCTTCCTCCTGGAATGAGAAAAAGCAGGAATTAGAGAAGATACAAGTGGGTGACACAGCTGTTATTTTTGAGGCAGGTGGGAAATTGTCCTTAGCAGGTTTATAGGCAGCACTGAGGGCATGCAGCCTTGGGGTAGTCTTGGGGTGGATGACAGTGAGTAACGGTAGATTTTGCAGACAATACTGAGAATGGTAGAGAATCAGCCTTGAGAGGAGCTCCAGTAGCAGATTAGAGTGAGTGTGAGGTATTGAGAGAAAGTGATGATACTTCCACTGCTGGAGACAGTCATTACAATGCTAGGACTACACTGAGCCAGGTGACAACGTGGACTAGGCTGGCATGGTCTGGTGTTGTAGCATCATCTGCTGATCCAGGGAACAGGACACCAGCATCTGAATCATGCTGTACACTCGGACTTCAGGTCACTGCCTGCAAAAGCAAGGTGACAATTTCCCCTTACCTGCATGTCCATTAAAAAATGTCAGAAACAACACAGGGCATTTCTGGGCTAACAATGCTTATTCAAATATACAATGACATTTTAAAGACGCCATTAGCACTACGGATGCTTCCATTCTTGGATATCCCAGCAGTGGCAATTTGTCCAAGGTACAGTGAGTGATAGAAAAGGGCAAATAAAATAAAATCAAATAAGATGGGTGCCAAAGGGGATGGGAGGTAATGGATGAAGTACATTTTGAAAAATGATGCAGAAGAACTGGCTAGGACTCCCTGAGAGAAACACTCCATGAACTTTGATGAAACTGACAATAAGTCAAACAAAGTAAGTTTCAGCATTGTGACTCTAAATCCCAATATAGTGATAATCTCTTAAAGCTCACTTACTCAAAAATAATCTCTTCTGTCCCATCAAAGCACCTGGTTACTCTGCATTTCCTCCAGTCTTTGAAAACAGCTCAAAATTTGCCTATCCTAAATTTGCAAATACTTAACATATGCCTTTTTAAACTGAAGAACGCTTTTAAATCCCTCAGTAATTCACAACCATGGACTCATTCCCAATTTTCACATATTGAACACAATCATATTTTAATTCAGTTATCCTTCAGATTCAACAGAAACCATTATATCTAATCAAAAATAATCAATGCTTGAGAATTGTGAGTTCTGAATAGAACTTGCAGGATGACCCCAATTAATTATTCTTACTGTGTGTATTTCCTGACTAAGGGTAACACATTTATTTCTAGCAAATGTACAAACTGACTTTCACTTTCAAAGTACAGCTAGTTACTGGAAGTAGATATGTAAATAATGTAACTTTGGATTAAAACGCTAGCACACCTTTTAATTCAAATTCCTTTTAAGAAATGGTGTCACACTTTATGGCAGTGAAACCCAACCACGCACATTATGAATATACTGTATTCCAGTTATAAAACTGTAAGTTGTTGTACCGTCCAATGTGGCTTCATGGGGTCTAGGATTTAAATAGCTACTGAAATGAGGTCAAGTGATACTAGCACAGCTTTAATATATTGCAATGAGACTAAAAATTCCATTGCATGACAGTGTGGGCCACAGTATTGATTGAATCAGTTACGATTGCAGTTTTTTGTATTGCTGCCAACAACCAAGTGATTTGGAAATGTTATTGCTTCATGCAACAGAAAATGAATTTCTGGTCAAAGATCATGAAAACTTGGATCATGATAAGGCCACCACCTCGTCATGCAAGAATCAAAGAGACTGGAGTTATTCTGAACTGCAGCCATTAGACAACTATTCAGAGACAACGTACCAAATTGTGATGGTTCCGTGTCAGCCATTAAATAACATGGCTGCAATGTCCTTTAGAGAAGAAAATCAGCTGCCCTTATCTTGTCAGGCATGCATGTGATTCCAGACTCATAGCTATATGGTTGACTCTTAATTGCCCTCTGAGGTAAGTAGGGATGAGTAATAAGCTCTTTCATCATTGCAGTTGCCATGGTTAACATTGCATAAAGTTTTTTACTAGAAGCTGAGAGTGCTTCACATTTTTTTCCAATCTTTAACCTCCCTCTGATGTGCAATGCAGAAGAAGAGAAAAATATGAATTTCCATTATCGTCTTCCACTTCGAGAGGTTATGTTGCTTTGGGTCCTGAAGGATTGTATTTTTTAATCAATATTTTAATGATGGCCTTCACTGGTATTCCATTCAGGTCATCATAAATGTCACAGTCCAGGGACCAGCTGCCACCCCACGTGACCAATGTTCCAAAGAAACAGTCAGGGAACCTACACAGATGTCCTCCAAGAGAACTAAGTATATAGTTAGAGATTGATGGCTCAGGTGTAAGAGAATTGAATGGGGAGGGAGTATCTTTTGAGTTGGATGGACACCATAAATAGTTCATGAGGTTAACAGTTTATGAGAAAAGTGAATTTGGGGTAAGGTGTGGTGTAAAGCGTTAACTATGTTTTTACACAAATAACAACTACCAGGCATATATGTAAATTGAGTGTGAAATTTTCGAGAGATGTACTCCCCTATCAGCATACTTTTATTTTAAAAGATGATATATTTCGTAAACAAAAGGAGCATGAACTATATACTAAACAAAAGCAATTTTGTTATAGACATCAGAAAAGGATTCAACTTCACACTATCCATTTTATTCTAGAAAATTTCTTACAAACAAATTCCAGTGAAAAGTGTTATCTCTATCTCTATAGGCTGGTGAATTTCTGCACATTCACTTACTTTTTTTTTCTTCAACCGGTATCTCTATCTGAGCTATGAAAAGAAAACAACAAACCAAACTCACTATTTCTTTAACTTCACAGCAAATACATGATTTCCTTCAACTCAGGTTCTAGCAATCTTTCTTTGGCACACCAGCGTACACACTGGTTGATTGAGAGGCATCCAGATTTTTCTGTCTCTCTGTCTCCCTGACCCCTGTCACCAGGCAACCGTTCTTTTCAATGCACTGAGATCCCAACCCCCAATTCTGCACCACAGGCTTGTAAATCAAACAGACCTCCAAACTCAGTAGTAACAACCCATAATAGCAACTCTTTGAAAAATGGAACTGTCACCATCTCTCCCTTTCTTAACACAAAAACCACAAAATATCAGTTAAACTTAGTTATACATTGTTTCTAACATTCCTATCAACAACCAAGATATGATTAGACAGCAAACTAAATTGGTTAATAGCCTAATTCTTAGCACAATCCAGCAGCCATTGTGACATTTAAGCCTATATATCTGGCATCTGAATTAACATGAATTGAACAAAAGCATATAGGAACAATATTTTCCTGTGCATTCTTCATCACACGGTCTCGACTACTCACAGTCAATTTGGCAACCAAGCAGTACCTTTTCTCATGCAGTATAAATTGTTGCTTCCTTTGAACTATGGCTTTATTACCTCTGTTCTGATGAACGCAAAACAGAAAGCTTAACAGCATGTCTTGTTTTTCAGCAAAGTTTAGGCTTTATACTGCCACAAATCTGTTTGCAATTTCTAGCTCAGAATAACAATCCTTTTCATACATAAAAACTAATTTCATCTCTGCAGATCTCCAAAGTACAAAGCAATTTATTGTCCACTTCTAACAGCCCTTAAGTAGGTGGTAGTGAACTATCTTCATGAATTGCCAAAGCTTGTGTGCTGTTGGTACCTTCATTGTGTTATTAGACAGAGACTTCAAGGGTTTTGACCTGGCAATAATAAAAGACTGATGGTTTATTTCCAACCCTGTTGGGAGTATCAGTAACCTGCAGGTCGTGGTGTTTCCATAGATCTACTACCCTTATCCTTCTAGGTGGTACAGGATGGAAGTTTGGAAGTTGCTGTCAAAGGAACCTTGGTAAGTTGCTGCAGTGCATCATGTGGAAGGTAAAGTTGGTGCCACTAAGCTCTGGTCTAATAGACTGTCAATGTAAAAGGTGGTGAATGTGTGACAATCAAAAGGGTTGCTTAGTCTTGGATGATGTCAACCGTCAGCAGTGTTGTTGGAGTGACACTTGTTTAGGAAATTATGCTATATTCCGTCACACTCCTGAGTTATGCTTATGGACAATGGACAAGCACTGGGGAGACAAGAAGTCAGTTACTTATCACAAAATTCCTAGTGTCTGACCTGCTCTTTTAAACAGACTAGTTATAGATCTGTTCGAGTTTGGGTTTTTGATTAATGGTAACTACTCAGATGTTGAAAGTGAGAGATTCAGATGATAATGTAATTGCATGTCAAGAGGAAATGGTTAGATTTTCTCATGGTGGATATGGTCTTTGCAAAAGCATACATGTAACTTGCCATTTATCAATTTAAACCTGAATGTTGCCCAAATCTGCATTTGGACACATGAAGTGATGCAAAGTAACAATATCCTAGTCTGTCTGAGCTGTTTTCTCATTTTCCAAGTGTCATTATTTAAACTAACTGAATCAAAGCACCTATGGACTGGTTTTACCAGGCAGTGTATGTGCTATAGCAAGCAGGTGCTAACTTTCTGCTGAGAAAAACTAAATTATGGAACAAAAGATTCCATTTATATCAACAACATCCAGATAAGCTAACTGTCCTACAATTGTTCAAAGCTACTAATAAAAAATGAAAATGCAGACACAGGACTGTGACTATTGATATCAGTTCACATTTAAATGTTGGTGATTCCAGAATCAGCAAAGTATTCTAAATATCAAAAAAACTGCCAATACTGGAGGTTTGCAACATATTCTGTGTACGAATTCAGCGAACAGGAAAATGGCTGGGAAGGATGGTAATGCTGAGTCAGTGACTTTTTTGTTGAATTTCTAGTGGCCAAATGAGTGGAAGAAAGATTTGTCCACCTGAAAGATGGGAGCATTTGCACCAACCAGATACGGTGGGAAATTGGCAAAATCCCTGTTCCTCATTTTCTGACTAGTACTGGGCATACAGGGAAGTCCACTTGATTCACGGAAGTCCAACTTACCAATACTCATATATGCGGACACAGTCCTACACAGGAGTGTAATTTTAAACATCCAACTTTGGAACGGTTCCTATACCTGTGAACAACTATTTTATATTATCCTGTATTGCATGCTACTGTTGTCCAAATTAAATTGTGAATAGATACCAGAATGGAACCCATTCACGACCTGATAACTATCTATGTACATTTGGAGGACTAGGTACTATGTGTACTAGGTACTGTGACCTTCTAGCCTACATCTTTAAAAGACAATGAGCAACATTCAATGTGAGGTTGAATAAGTTTGGATGTCCTTTTAAGACAATATGGGAAGTTAGGGTATAAATTGCAGGGCACCTCACAGAGATATTTGTATTATCTACAGCCATGGCTGAGGTGCCAAAAGACTGCAGGGTGTCTAATATTGTGCCTTTATTCAAGAAATGCTGTAAGGAGAGGGCTGGAAACTATAGACCACTGGCATCAGTTGTAGATAAATTGTTGGAGGTGATTCAGAGAGATAGGCTTTACATGCACTTAGAGAGACAAAGACTGATTAGGGATTGTCAACAAGGCTTTGTGCATGGGAAGTCATGACTCACAACCAGGTTTTGAGGGCATAAATAAAAAGATTGATAAAAGCAGAATGGTAGACATTGTCTACTTGGACTTTAGTAAAGCCTTTAACAAGGTTCCACATGATAGACTGATGAGTAAAGTTAGATCAAATTCAGGGAGAGCTTGGCAATTGGGTACAAAATTGGTTTGATGGTAAGAGACAGGGGTGTTAGTGGAGGCCTGTGACTAACGGTGTTCCATAGGGATTGGAGCTAGGTCCACTATTATCTGTCATTTATATGAACAATTTGGATGAGAATTTAGGAGGCATGGTTAGTAAGTTTGCAGATGACACCAAAGTTGGTGATATAGTGGACAGTGAAGAAGATTAGCTCTAAGATTACAAAGGGCTCTTGATCCAATGGGCCAATGTGCTGAGGAGTGGGTAGATGGAGTTTAGTTTTGATAAATGTGAGGTATTGCATTTTGATAATATGAAAAAGGGCTGGATGAATATAATTAATTGTGGGGCCCTGGGTAGTGTTGTTGAACAGAGAGACCTAGAGGTCCAGGTACATAGTCCATTGAAAGTTGTGTCATAGATAGACAGGATGATCAACAAGGTATTTAGCATGCTTGTCTTCATTGCTCAGATCATTGAATATAGAATTGGGATGCCATGTTAAGGTTGTAGAGGACATTGGTGAGACTACTTTTGAAATCTGGGTCATCCTGCTACAGGAAGGATATTATTAAATTGAAGAGGGATCAGAAAAGATTTACCAGGATATTGCCAGGACTGGAGAGGTGAGTTATAAGGAGAAGCTGGAAAGGCTGGATTTCTTTCACTGAAGCAGAGTAGGTTGAGCAGAGTGACCTTACAGAGGTTTATAAAATCATGAAGGACACAGATATGATGAATAATAAAGATCTTTTCCTTAGGGTGGGAGTTCAAAACTAGGTGGCATATTATTTAATGTGAGAGGAGAAAGATTTAAAAGGGACTGAAGAGGCAAATTTTTTTATAAAGAGGGTGGTTTGCATGTGAAATGGTCTGTGCAGGTGCAGTTACAACATTTAAAAGACATTTGGATAGGTATACGAATAGAAAAAGTTTGGAGAGATATGGGCCAAACGCAGGCAAGTGAGACTAGTTTAGTTTGGGAAATGTGGTGGCCATTGGTGAGTTGGACCAAAAGGTCTTTTTACATGCTGTATGACTCCATGACTCTATGATTAAAACATTTCTTTGGTGCATTTGGGTGTACCCTAGAACCCTATGGGAAACTATGGAAATTATTGCTGGGCCCTTTGCTGAGATGTAGGAGTTAGGAGGTCATGTTACAGCTGTACAGGACATTGGTTAGAACACTTGTGGAATACTGCATGCAATTCCTGTCTGCCTGCTATTGGAAGGATGCTGTGAAACTTGAAAGGATTCAGAAATGATTTATAAGGATGTTGCCAGGGTTGGAGGATTTGAACTATAGAGAGAGGCTGAATAGGCTGGGGCTACTTTCCTTGAAGCGTCGAAACTTGAGGGGTGACCTAATAGAGGTTTTTTAAAATCATGAGGGATATGGATAGGATGAATAGCCAAGGTCTTGTCCTGGATTAGGAGACTCCAGAATTAGAGGGCATAAGTTAAAGGTGAGAGGGAAAATATTTAAAAGGGACCTATAGGGTAACTTTTTCATGCTGAGGATGGTGTGTATATGGAATGAGCTGCCAGAGGAAGTGGTGGAGGTTGGTACAATAACAGGTAGTTCTCCTATAATGCTGTAATTGTGTTCCAGCGAATCCTTGCTTGGTAGAATATCCCAAAATAGAAATGATGGGGCCTATGGGAAAAGTAGACCAGCAAAGAAATGACTTAAGATCGCCCAAAGATGACCCAAAAGGCTGACACAAAATATAGCGGATTCTGAATGAAAGTTGAAATCATATTTAATGAAATAAAGGTAAATTTAACACATTACATTGAAAACATATTGTTAATGCAGGAACAGAGGGTCATCATCATCATCACCACCTTCAGGTGCAGTTGTGGTTGTAGAACTGGATGGCTGTGGTTGATTGTCTTCTGACTGTTTATTGGAGGTTGGTATAAAAAAGACATCCAGTTTCTGCTGTTTTGCCCTTTATCTTCTGTCTTGAAGAAGCTGTTCATATGATGCGACATGATATCTTATTAAACAAACTGATACCCTACTGCGTTCTATGTTGGGATGTGGGGGGAGGATGAAATGGCATCAGGAAAGTCAATGCCAAGCACAAGACTCCGCTAAGTGAGAGTGACAGTTAACTTCAAGGGACAAGGTTTGGTGTTGAAACCATGGGAATGGTCATGCATTGGTAAGAGGCATGGTTGACGTGAGATCAGGTCCAGTGATGGTCCTCAACAAGTACGTGAATTGTATGAAAGCTACAAACTTGCAAACTGTATGGGAGCAAAACATGCCCAACTCCTTGACTGCCTTTCCAACTATTCTGGAACCTGTGGGTTCTCTCTCTGTCTCCATCAATCATTGTAATCATTGTCCTCTAAGAGCTGCAACTGCCTCTCAATTTCCTTCAGGATAAAAGACAAAAGAAGTTGAAAGCTCTCATGGTGCTGCATCCTGGACTTCATCTTTTTCATCTCCAGCTACCACTTGACAAGCTGTTGTAAATCAGCTATGCAAAGGTCTTCACAGTGAGACTCAAGCAGCTCTTCAATATCCTCACTTTCCACTTTTGCAAGGGCAATACAATGCTCTTTGATTTTTGGGAGCTCCTCTGAAGGTTCACATCCTCTAAAATCTTAGACTATGGAAGGAAATGCCCACACACACTTGTCTGCACAGACAGATTCACCAACTGAATTTGCGTTATGGAATGCATAGCAGTTCTTAAAATCAGCAAACTAAAGGCAGGCACATCTGCAGGACTTTGAACAGTTTTCTTTAGATTTTCAAAAATGGATAAGGCTTTCTCTTTTAACGTGAGAAAGAGTGTCCCAGATCATATTTTTGTTGGATCTTCTATCCAAACACTTAGAAGCCTCTCCATCTCCTTACATTCCTTTGGCCGTGACCTCACACATTTGCTGACACTCAGCCTTGTTCCAGCAATACAGTTTGCTTTAATCTTTTTAGCATTGCCTCTAATGGTGTGTAAGTAGACTCCCTCATTTCTGTTAAAGGTGCTATATCATGTGTTCTCTCCTTATACTCAAAGCACTTTATAATATCTAGCTTCTTTTCCAGTGTTATAGCCTTTCTTTTGGGCTCACCACCCACAATTTTATTATCAGGACATTTCTTGTCACTATCCTTTTTTTTGTAAAAATGGGGGGGCATAATCTAGAAGTAGATTATGTGATATGCAAATTAGAAAATGAAATGGTATGTATAAGAATAATACAGTCCTACAGGAATTGTACAGGATTCATATAGAATCTATACAAGAATATTTTTGTCTCAGAGGGAGAACAATGAATTAGAATTAGAATCCCTACAGTGTAGGAACAGGCCCTTCAGCCCAACAAATTCACACCGACCCTTCGAACAGTAACCCACCCAGACCCGTTTCCCAACATTTAACCCCTGACTAATGCACCTACATACATACCCTTGAATACTTTGGACAATTTAGCACAGCCAATTCACCTAATGTGCACATCTTTGGATTGTGGGAGGAAATCGGATCACACAGAGGAAAACCATGAGACATGGGGAGAATGTGCCAACTCAACACAGACACTCGCCCAAGGCTGGATTGAATCCAAGTCCCTGGTGTTGTGAGGCAGCAGTGCTAACAATCGAAACACCATGCTTCCCCCAGTAGAATATTCTACAGTTTAATTTTTGAAATGAAGCTGCTCAATGCATACTAGTGTAACTCTCACGTGCACTGACAGCAGCTGACATTGGCGCATGTGCAGAGGAACATGGAGAATTTGGCGCGTGCTTGTGAAACGATCGCTGCTAGAATCATGCTATTGCAAAGAGAGGTAAGTGTTATTGAAAACATCATTCCCTAATTCTTCAGTGACGTTATAGCCAAATCACACTGCCGAAACATGCTTGATACAACAACTACCTGTACAACATTTGAAAGGCATCTGGATGGGTATATGAATAGAAAGAGTTTAGAGGGATATGAGCCAAATGATGGCAATTGGGTGTAGATTTATTTAGGATACCTGATTGGATTGAACAAGTTGGATTGAAGGGTCTGTTTCCTTGCTGTACATGTTTATGACTCTACGACTCTGTTTGTATTGCATTGTGTAGTTCCGGAATCATCAGTTTGGCTTCCTAACAACATCACTGTCACCCTAGTTAACTGCACCCTCCCATCACAGCCCATTCCCCTTTACTACATAAGTGCATCATTCTGGATTAGTGGTGCTGGAAGAGCACAGTAGTTCAGACAGCATCCGAGGAGCAGTAAAATCGACGTTTCGGGCAAAAACCCCTCATCAGGAATAAAGGCAGAGAGCCTGAAGGGTGGAGAGATAAGCTAGAGGAGGGTGGGGGGTGGGGAGAAAGTAGCATAGAGTACAATAGGTGAGTGGGGGAGGGGATGAAGGTGATAGGTCAGGGAGGAGGGTGGAGTGGATAGGTGGAAAAGAAGATCGGCAGGTAGACAAGTAATGGGGACAGTGCTGAGCTGGAAGTTTAGAACTAGGGTGAGGTGGGGGAAGGGGAAATGAGGAAACTGTTGAAGTCCACATTGATGCCCTGGGGTTGAAGTGTTCCGAGGCGGAAGATGAGACGTTGTTCCTCCAGGCGTCTGGTGGTGAGGGAGCAGCGGTGAAGGAGGCCCAGGACCTCCATGTCCTTGGCAAAGTGGGAGGGGGAGTTGAAATATTGGGCCACAGGGTGGTGTGGTTGATTTATGCGTGTGTCCCGGAGATGTTCCCTAAAGCGCTCTGCTCGGAGGCATCCAGTCTCCCCAATGTAGAGGAGACCACATCAGGAGCAATGAATACAATAAATGATATTGGTGGATGTGCAGATAAAACTTTGATGGATGTAGAAGGCACCTTTAGGGCCTTGGATGGAGGTGAGGGAGGAGGTGTGGGCGCAGGTTTTGCAATTCCTGCGGTGGCAGGGGAAGGTGCCAGGATGGGAGGGTGGGTTGTAGGGGAGCATGGACCTAACCAGGTAGTCACGGAGGGAACGGTCTTTGCGGAAGGTGGAAATGGGTGGGGAGGGAAATATATCCCTGGTGGTGAGGTCTTTTTGGAGGTGGCGGAAATATCAGCGGATGATTTGGTTTATGCAAAGGTTGGTAGGGTGGAAGGTGAGCACCAGGGGCGTTCTGTCCTTGTTACTGTTGGAGGGGTGGGGTCTGAGGGCGGAGGTGTGGGATGTGGACGAGATGCGTTGGAGGGCATCTTTAACCACGTGGGAAGGGAAATTGCAGTCTCTAAAAAAGGAGGCCATCTGGTGTGTTCTGTGGTGGAACTGGTCCTCCTGGGAGCAGATCCGGCGGAGGCGGAGGAATTGGGAATATGGGATGGCATTTTTGCAAGAGGTAGGGTGGGAAGAGGTGTAATCCAGGTAGCTGTGGGAGTCGGTGGGTTTGTAAAAAATGTCAGTGTCAAGTCGGTCGCCATTAATGGTGATGGAGAAGGTCAGGAAGGGGAGGGAGGTGTCAGAGATGGTCCAGGTAAATTTAAGGTCAGGGTGAAATGTGTTGGTGAAGTCGATGAATTGCTCAACCTCCTCGCTGGAGCACGAGGTGGCGCCAATGCAGTCATCAATGTAGTGGAGGAAGAGGTGGGAAATGGTGCCGGTGTATTTACAGAAGATCGACTGTTCGTGTGTCTTTGTTGGCTACGTAGAACAGTCGATCTTCCGTAATTACCTGCACATCCTCCAATATCATTTATTGTATTCATTGCTCCTGATGCGGTCTCCTCTATATTGGGGAGACTGGACGCCTCCTAGCAGAGCGCTTTAGGAAACATCTCCAGGACACCCGCACCAATCAACCACACCACCCTGTGGCCCAATATTTCAACTCCCCCTCCCACTCTGCCAAGGACATGGTGCTCCTGGGCCTCCTTCACCGATGCTCCCTCACCACCAGACGCCTGGATGAACAACGCCTCATCTTCCACCTCGGAACACTTCAACCCCAGGGCATCAATGTGGACTTCAACAGTTTCCTCATTTCCCCTTCCCCCACCTCACCCTAGTTCCAGACTTCCAGCTCAGCACTGTCCCCATTACTTGTCCTATCTGCCTATCTTCTTTTCCACCTATTCACTCCACCCTCCTCCCTGACCTATCACCTTCATCCCCTCCCCCGCTCACCTATTGTACTCCATGCTACTCTCTCCCCACCCCCACCCTCCTCTAGCTTATCTCTCCACACTTCAGGCTCTCTGCCTTTATTCCTGATGAAGGGCTTTTGCCCGAAATGTCGATTTTACTGCTCCTCGGATGTGGTCTGAACTGCTGTGCTCTTCCAGCACCACTAATCCAGAATCTGGTTTCCAGCATCTGCAGTTATTGTTTTTACCTACACAAGTGCATCAGTCAGCCATACAACCGCTTGTGTATTTTAGAAGCACAGTATATAAAATAAGTCCACTGAATTCCGTTTGTGCTACCCTAGTTTTTCTTCTCACTCACTGTATGTTCTCCTTTATAACCTCTGGACCTGGAATGTTAATTCTGATGTCTCTCCATAGATGCTGCCAGACCTGCAAAGTTTTATTAGCAATTTCTGTTTCTGTACAAAACTTTCCCTTCTTTTACTCTTCATCCTATTAATTCCTAATGTTAAAGCTTGCTGTGAGCAGAATTTACATTCCAACATTCAGTTGAGGGCTACATGGCACGAAATTGTACAGATAACCTATCAGCTGCACACCCTCTCTTTCTATGTCTCTGACTATGCAAAGGAGCTGAGTCATAGTTTGGTGAACATGCCAACCATTCATTTCACATGACAACTCAGGCTCACCCTGGCAATCAGCAATAGAAGTGTGCCATCCTGATGAATTTAGCTAATGCATTTGAGGATAACACACTAGATGAAATACATAACATCAGAACAGCAGGCACTGGCAATGGATGAGCAATAAGCAACTGGTGAGAATATCAATCTGTAATGAAAGCTTCCATTGGTTTTTCTCAGCTACTTCAACAAATCTGCCATGAAATGAAAGCTTTCTACTTTTAAAATTTAAACCCAGAGATTAGAATGGTTATGATAATTAGCTGTGAATGAATGTGAGATGATTTGGTCTAACACTTCACTTCATGGAAAATTCTGCTGCAGACAGTTTGAGAGCAACAGTGCTCTCCATTGTGGTCTGCAGTTCAATTAATGGTGATTCACCACCTTAGATAAAGACCGTGTTTTCCTATCTAGTCACCTCACATTTTGCAGTGTACTGGCATTTCCATAAATAATTCAATTGAATATGGGGTGCCACTCTCTAGGTTGAAAGGAGAAGCAGAAGGTGCTGACAGGGATGCACGAGAGAGTGTAGTGATTTTAACATGGTCAGAGTGGACAAAGAGCGGAGCTGGAAAAAGCACAGCAGGTCAAACTGCATTAGAGGAGAAGGAGAGTCAACATTTCATGTCGGAATCTTGTATTAGGACTCAAGGTCACCCAGGTGGACCCCACAGAATTTGAGTTCCCTGACTGGGACTGTTAATCTGGTTGCCTCAGAGAGTCCTGCATGACGGATATGAACAGAAGTGTCAGAGGTTCTGTTCACTCAGAGGAAGCTGGATAAGTGTCAAGAACCTTTGGTGTGTAAATAAAGTGTGACTTGGTGATGGGATTCCAGTTTCTGCAGAGTAATTTCAGTATCAATGAGAGGAAAGAATGCTTCTGAAGAAATTGCCTCTCATCAGTTGAGGTAAGCATTTCTAACGCCATGCTGTTATTTGGAAAGTTTGATCCATTTGATCTTGCCCTCGAACACTGGGCCCAGTATGTGGAAAGAATGCATTACTTTTTCCAGGCAAATAGCATTGAGGGAGATGAAAAACAATTAGTCGTTCTCCTGACAGCAGCTTTTTCAGTTATTAGGAGCTTAACATTCCCTGAGGCACCAGATAGTAAAATCTTTCAAGAACTGTTGGATTTAGTTAAGGAATATAATGACCCCCAAGTTCCCTTTAATTCTGAGATGCAATCAATTTTACTCAGCAATTCAAAAAGCAGGGGACTCCGTATCAGGATTTTTGACTAGGTTAAGATGACTGGCAGAGGCATGTGACTTTGGTTTAGCTTTGAATGAGATGCTGAGACACCATTTGGTATGTGCAACCATGCAAAAGCATTTAATATCTGAAATCTAATTTGACTTTAAACAGGCAGTAGAACTGGCTTTATCATTGGAAAATGCGGCAAGTGGAGAATATGAATTGCAGAGTATTCCAATGGAAATAGATACCTTCGTCAGTCTGACTGAGCTGGGAAATACCACTTGAGTGAAAACAATTGCATAGCTTCACTCAGAACAGGACTGACCCATAAAGGCCTTAAAAAGGTACTAAACACCTCCTTCACTATCCTATCTACCTGCTACTCCACCTTCAAGGAATTATGAACACCAACATCTCTTTGTTCAGCAACATGCCCTAGGACCCAACATTAAATGTATAAGTCCTGCTCTGATTTTCCCCATCAAAATGCAACACCTTGCTGTTATCTAAATTAAGTTCCATCTGCCAATCCTCGGCCCATCAGCCCGCCACCCCATCTGATCAAGGTTCCATTGTACTCTGAGATAACTTTCTTCACCATCCACAACACTATTTATTTTGGTATCATCTGCAAACTTACTAGCCATTCATCCTATATTCAAACCCAAAATCATTTATATAATTGACAAAAAGCAGTGGACCCAATACTGATTCTTGTGGGACACTACCGGTCACGGTCCTCCAGTCTGAAAAACAACCCGCCCCCTCCACCCTCTGTCTCCCACTTTCAAGCCAATTTTGTATCCAAATGTCTTAGCTCTCCCTGGATTCCATATGATCGAACCTTGCTAACCAGTCTACTATGCGGAGCCTTGTCAAATGCCTTGCTGAAGTCCACAGAGATACTATCCACCATTCTGTCTTCATCAATCTTCTTTGTCACTACTTCAAAAAAACTCAATCAAGATAGTGAGATATGACTTCCCTTGCACAAAGCCATATTGACTATCCCTAATCAGTCTTTGCTTTTCCAAATATGTGTAAATCCTGTTCCTCAGAATCCCCTGCAGCAACTTACCCAGCACTGAAGTCAGGCTCACCGGCCTATAGATCCCTGGCCTATCCTTACTATCATTCTTAATTAATGGCACCGTGGGCGGCACGGTGGCACAGTGGTTAGCACTGCTGCCTCACAGCGCCATAGACCCGGGTTCAATTCCCGCCTCAGGTGACTCTCTGTGTGGAGTTTGCACATTCTCCCCGTGTCTGCGTGGGTTTCCTCCGGGTGCTCCGGTTTCCTCCCACAATCCAAAAATGTGCAGGTTAGGTGAATTGGCCATGCTAAATTGCCCGTAGTGTTAGGTGAAGGGGTAAATGTAGGAGTATGGGTTTGGGTGGTATACACTTCAGCGGGTTGGTGTGGACTTGTTGGGCCGAAGGGCCTGTTTCCACACTGTAAGTAATCTAATCTAATCTGTAAGTAATCTAATCTAATCAGCCACCCTCAAATCTCTGGCACCTCACCCATGGCTATCGATGATGTAAATATCTCAGCTAGGAGTTTAGTAGTCCCTAGCTTCCCAATGGGGCCTAGCAATCACTCCCCTAGCTTTGCACTAAGTTCTGGGATATACCTGATCAGGTGCTCAAATCCTGATAGATTTCATCCTAGGTCTTAAAGGAAGTGGCTAGTGAGATGGTTGGCATGGATTTTCCAAAACCCCCTTGATATTAGGTTGGAAGGTAACAAATATTATTCTTTCATTCAAAAAAGAAGGGAGGGAGTAAACAATTCTGCTAGCTTAACATCTATTATAGCTTTGGAAGCTTTCATGAAAGAAGTTATTACAAGACACTTAGATAAATCAGGCAGAATGAGAGTATTTTTATAAAAGGAGATTATTTTTATCTAATTTATTGGAATTCTTTGTGAAGGTAACACATGGAGCGGATAAAAGACAACCAGTAGATATCTATGGATTTTCAGTAGAAAATTGATAAAGTACCAGCCAAAGATTATTGTGGAGGTTAAAAGCTCATGGTACAGATTGTAACATATTGGCATGGCTGGAAGATTGGCTGGCTAACAAGCAGATGAGAGTTATTAGAAATAGTTTTTTTTCAGTTTGGCAGGTTGTAACAAGCAGTTTCTCACAAGAATTGATTGTAGGAGCTGACATGTTTACAATTTATACAAATGACTTAAATGGAGGGGCAGTAGATATTATTGCCCCAATTTGCTGTTGACACAAAGAATAAGTAGCAAAGTAAGTTGTGGAGAGGACATAAAAGGTTTTAAGAAGATAGAGATAGAGTCATAGAGTGAGAGAGCTGTATAGTATGGAAACAGACCTTTCAGTCCAACTCATCCATGCTGACTAGATTCCTAAATTAATCTAATCTCAGTTAGATTCATAGAGTCATAGAGATGTACAGCATGGAAGCGGACCCTTCAGTCCAACCTATCCATGCCGACCAGATATCCCAACCCAATCTAGTCCCACCTGCCAGCACCTGGCCCATATCTCTCAAAACCCTTCCTATTCATATATCCATCCAAATGCCTCTTAAATGTTGCAATTGTACCAGCCTCCACCACATCCTCTGGCAGCTCATTCCATACACGTACCACCCTCTGCATGAAAACGTTGGCCCTTAGGTCTCTTTTATATCTTTCCCCTCTCACCCTAAACCTATGCCCTCTAGTTCTGGACTCCCTGACCCCAGGGAAATGACTTTGTCTATTTATCCTATCCATGCCCCTCATAATTTTGTAAACCTCTATAAGGTCACACCTCAGCCTCCGACGCTCCAGGGAAAACAGCCCCAGCCTGTTCAGCCTCTCCCTGTAGCTCAGATCCTCCAACCCTGGCAACATCCTTGCAAATCTTTTCTGAACCCTTTCATGTTTCACAAAATCTTTCCGATAGGAAGGAGACCAAAATTGCACGCAATATTCCAACAGTGGCCTAACCAATGCCCTGTACAGCCGCAACATGACCTCCCAACTCCTGTACTCAATACTCTCACCAATAAAGGAAAGCATATCAAACGCTTTCTTCACTATCCTATCTACCTGCGGCTCCACTTTCAAGGAGCTATGAACCTGCACTCCAAGGTCTCTTTGTTCAGCAACACTCCCTAGGACCTTACCATTAAGTGTATAAGTTCTGCTAAGATTTGCTTTCCCAAAATGCAGCACCTTGCATTTATCTGAATTAAACTCCATCTGCCACTTCTCAGCCTATTGTCCCATCTGGTCCAGATCCTGTTGTAATCTGAGGTAACCCTCTTCGCTGTCCACTACACCTCCAATTTTGGTGTCATCTGCAAATTTACTAACTTTACCTTTGATGCTCGTATCCAAATCATTTATGTAAATGACAAAAAGTAGAGAACCCAGCACCGATCCTTGTGGAACTCCACAGGTCACAGGCCTCCAGTCTGAAAAGCAACCCTCCACCACTACCCTCTGTCTTCTACCTTTGAGCCAGTTCTGTATCCAAATGGCTAGTTCTCCCTGTATTCCATAAGATCTAACCTTGCTAATCAGTCTCCCATGGAGAACCTTGTCGAACGCCTTATTTAAATCCATATAGATCACAACTACTGCTCTACCCTCATCAATCTTCTTTGTTCCTTCCATTTCCGTACAGTCTATATCATCCATATCCTTTTCCACAGTAAATACTGATGCAAAATATTCATTTAGTATCTCCCCCATTTTCTGTGGCTCCACACAAAGGCCACCTTGCTGATCTTTGAGGGGCCCTATTCTCTCCCTAGTTACCCTTTGGTCCTTAATATATTTGTAAAAACCCTTTGGATTCTCCTTAATTCTATTTGCCAAAGCTATCTCATGTCCCCATTTTGCCCTCCTGATTTCCCTCTTAAGTATACTCATACTTTCTTTATACTCTTCTAAGGATTCACTCGATCTATCCTGTCTATACCTGACATATGCTTCCTTCTTTTTCTTAACCAAATCCTCAATTTCTTTAGTCATCCAGCATTCCCTATACCTACAAGTCTTCCCTTTCACCCCGATAGGAATATACTTTCTCTGGATTCTTGTTATCTCATTTCTGAAGGCTTCCCATTTTCCAGCTGCCCCTTTACCTGCGAACATCTGCCTCCAATCAGCTTTCGAAAGTTCTTGCCTAATACCGTCAAAATTGGCCTTTCTCCAGCTTAGGACTTCAACTTTTAGATCTGGTCTATCCTTTTCCATCACTATATTAAAACAAATAGAATTATGGTCGCTGGCCCCAAAGTGCTCCCCCACTGACAACCTCCGTCACCTGCCCTGCCTTATTTCCCAAGAGTAGGTCAAGTTTTGCACCTTCTCTAGAAGGTACATCCACATACTGAATCAGAAAATTGTCTTGTACATACTTAAGAAAGTCCTCTCCATTTAAATCTTTAACATGATGGCAGTCCCAGTCGATGTTTGGAAAGTTAAAATACCCTACCATAACCACCCTATTATTCTTACAGATAGCTGAGGTCTCCTGACAAGTTCGTTTCTCAATTTCCCTCTGACTATTGAGGGGTCTCAATACAATCCCAATAAGGTAATCATCCCTTTCTTACTTCTCAGTTCCACCCAAATAACTTCCCTGGATATATTTTCAGGAATATCCTCCCTCAGCACAGCTGTAATGCTATCCCTTATCAAAAATGCCACTCCCCCTCCTCTCTTGCCTCCCTTTCTATCCTTTCTGTAGCATTTGTATCCTGGAACATTAAGCTGCCAGTCCTGCCCATCCCTGAGCCATGTTTCTGTAATTGCTATGATATCCCAGTCCCATGTTCCTAACCATGCCCTGAGTTCATCTGCCTTCCCTGTTAGGCCCCTTGCATTGAAATAAATGCCGTTTAATTTATTAGTCCTATCTTGTCCCGAACATGGCCTGACTGTTTGACTCTCTTCTGTTCTCAGCTGTACCCATCTCAGTTCAATCTCTTTCCTCACTATCTCCCTGGGTCCCACCCCCCCACCTTACTAGTTTAAATCCTCCCAAGCAGTTCTAGCAAATTTCCCTGCCAGTATATTAGTCCCCTTCCAATTTAGGTGCAATCCGTCCTTCTTGTACAGGTCACTTCTACCCTGAAAGAGATTCCAATGATCCAAAAATGTGAATCCTTCTCCCATACACCAGCTCCTCACCCATGCATTCATCTGCTCTATCCTCCTATTCCTGCCCTTACTAGCTCATAGCACTGGGAGTAATTCAGATATTACTACCCTTGAGGACCTCCTTTTTAAATTTCTGCCTAACTTTCTGTAATCTCCCTTCAGAATCTCAACCTTTTCCTTTCCAATGTCATTGGTTCCAATGTGGACAATGACCTCCTGCTGGCCCCTCTCCCCTGTGAGAACATTCTGCACCCTCTCTGAGACATCCTTGATCCTGGCACCAGGGAAACAACACACCATTCTGCGCTTTCTCTGCTGGCCACAGAAACTTCTGTCCTGTCCTCTGACTACAGAATCCCCTAACACAATTGATCTCTTGGAAGCCGACGTACCCCTCATTGCATTAGAGCCAGTCTCAATACCAGAAACTTGGCTGTTTGTGCTACATTCCTCTGAGAATCCATCACCCCCTACATTTTCCAAAACAGCATACTTGTTTGAAATGTGTATATCCACAAAAGACTCCTGCCCTAGGTGCCTACCTCTCTTACCCTTCCTGGAGTTAACCCACCTATGTGACTGTATCTGAGACATTCCCCCTTTCCTCTAACTGCCATCCATCACATACTGTTGCTGTTGCAAATACCTCATCGCTTCTATCTGTCTCTCCAACCGATCCACTCGATCTGATAAGATTCGCATCCAACAGCATTTATGGCAGTTATAATCTGCAGTAACCCTTAAACTCTCTTTAAACTCCCACATCTGACACGAAGTACATATCACTGCAAAGGCCATTTTTGCTCTTTCACAATCTACAAACCCAGAAAACAACACCGTCTTATTCCTCTACAAACACTGCCCCAGGTTAAATTAATAGCTATGGCTTATATTTTAAGTTTAATCAAGAGATCAAGAAAGAATCCACTATACTCACTACTGCAGCCTTTCTCTTGGACAGACTTAAAACAACAATTAACTTATCTGATTCTGTGCTGTGAACTTCGCCCAACAGTTCCTCCAAGATTAGTTGCGAATTTCACTGTTTGTTAATTTTCCCAGATGCGCTCCAATGTCCAGCGATACGCGAATTCAAACAGCAAAGCCAGTAACTGTGCAGATTCTCTCTCTCTTTGGCAGCATTTGGTTCATATCCCGCTAAACCCTTCCTATCCATATACCCATTCAGATGTTTTTTTAAATATTGTGTTTGTACCAGCCTCCTCTGCTTCCTCTGGTACCTCATTTCATACACGTGCTACCTTCTACATGTAAAAGTTGCCCCTTAGTTCCTTTTTAAATCTTTCCCATCTCACCATAATCTTACGCCCTTTAGTTTTGGACTCCCCTACTCTGGGGAAAAGACCTTGTCTATTTACGCTATCCATGCCCTTCATGATTTTATAAACTTCTATAAGGTCAACGCTCAGCGTCTCATGCTCCAGGGCAAATTACCCCAATTTATTCAGCCCCTCCCTATAGCTCAAATCTTTCAATGCTGGCAACATCCTTGAAAATCTTTTCTGAATCCTTTCATGTTTAACAATATCTTTTCTCCAGCAGGGAGACCTGAATTGATTGCAGTATTCTAAAAGCAGTCTCACAAATGTCCCAATTACTATACTCAATGCACTGACCAATGAATGCAAGCATGCCAAATGCCTTCTTCACTATCCTGTCTAGTGAAGCATACTTTCAAGGAACTAGGTGCCTTTGTTAGACAACATCTCCCATGGCCCTACCATTAACAGTATAAGTCCTGCCCTGACTCGCCAGACCAAAACGTAGTCCCTCACATTGATCTAAATTTAACTCCATCTGCCACTCCTTGGCCCAACAGTCCATTTGATCAAGGTCCTGTTGTACTCTGAGGCAACCTTGTTTATTAGGTTAAGTGAGTGGGTAATGATTTAGTAAATGAAGTGTTATTGGAAAATTGAGAAATTGTCCATTTTTGATATTCCTCCTGAAAAGGTGGAGGAAGCAGAGCCCTTGAATACTTTAAAGATAGGTTCCATAAAGATAGGGAGGAATACAGATTCAAAGTTAAAGTCAGATCAGCCAGGATCTTATTGGAAGTGGGAGCCAGCTCAGTGGGCTGAAGGACTTAGCCATCTCCTAATTCTTATGTGCATGCATCTGTCTATAAATCATACATATTAAAATTAAATACCCACAGGCCTAATTACATAAAACAGTATTCAATGCCAAAATATATTCTGAATATTAATTCACAGAGTTAACATTTTTCACATCCCAAATAAACAAACTCAATAACAAAATATAAACCACTATAGCAGAACAAGAGCTCATATCAACATACTTACATGATTAGTCTGAGTTTCTTTTCAGCTCATTATCATAATTCATTTTACAGCTTCAGTGATTAGACATCTTGTGTGATTACTTTACAGGGTCTACCAGTTAGCCAGCAATTTTAATGGTTCAAATTCACTATTTAATTTTTTTTTTGCTATCCTCTTATTTCCTTTGGGCAGCTGGGCAGCTTTTATGATTTTTAACAGCATTTTTCAAATTCTTTAAGGCTCATTGCCCAAAATGTTATTGATTCTGCACACTATTTCTGGCCAATTTTATAAAATACTGTTAGCTACATGAATAGCAAGCCTTCTTTTATAAAAACTTAGCTAACTCCTTGGATCCTTACTTTGTCAATTGTGTACAGTCAGCCTCACAGAGAAGACTAAAACGCCAAGATCAATACATTTATGGATTGTGCTGTCACATTGGTATCAAGAGTTCAAGTTGTCTTTTAAAAGGAGCAACATAGAAGTGAGCGGGTATGAGAGCAGCTAACAGGGTTCCTCAAGGTCAGGTCGGCAGACCAGAGAAAAGTGACACAAATCAATGTTCTGTCTAACTTCCTTTCTCTGTATATGACACGTTCGTTGTGCTGTACAGTCTCTTTAATAATGTAGCACGGCTGCATGTTAACATAGCTTAAAGGCCACTAAGTTTGGATTGAAAATCAATCATGTCCAAATATCCCTCCTGCTCAGCCAAAGTCATGTGATCTCAACTATGAGGAACACATACTGTAGGCAGACATTTAGAATAAAGTCTTCATTTTGAACAAACTGCTGTGTTATATATTCGGAAACACACTTCATGCCTGCACCTTTTTATCACTTGTGCAGTAAGTTCTGCACTGCCCTGTTGGCGTGTATCCACACATCTTAGAACAAACACTGTTACATGGGGAGAGCATAAAGTACACAGGCACATTCAGAGTTACAGCAAACAAACTAAACATGTGAGCAGTAGTGAAAAGTGACAGAACTATAGGCTTGGAAGAAAGCAGAGAGAATATAACAGGCAGAGAACAACAGAGAGGTAACTACAGAGAGAACCATTGATCCAGACAGACAGACTTTTGATCTCTGAGGGAAACACGGGAGCAGACAGGAAGTGGCATTGAAGCTCAAGATCAGCCATGATTGTACTGAATGGTGAAGCAGGCTCAAAGGCCAGAATGCTGTACTTATGTTCCTATTGTGTTATTGAAATAAAAACAGAAGGGAAGAGAATCACATACAGAGAGAATTACTGAACAAAGTGAGAAGGAAAGGGCCAGAAAGTATACACATGGGATAAGAGAAATAGACATAAAACAAAGAAAGAACCACAAGAGGAAGAAAAGGAAAATATGAACATACTGTACATATGTACAAATTAGAAGCAGGAGTAAGGCATTTAGTCTCTCTATTAAACAAGATAATGATTGAACTAATAGTGGCATCTACCCTGCCAATTCCCCTGAGGATTTTACATGTCTCCATCTGTCTTCCTTCTAAACCCTGGCCTGTCCAAGCTTTCCTCGTAGGGTAGCCCCTATCCCCCATCTCAGGTATCAGAAAGACAATGACAGAAATCAAATCAAAAGCACTTATAGAAGGATAGAGCAAAAGAAAACACAGAAATTGAGTCAAAAATAAATATGAAAAGGAGAATCACTTTCATTCAAAGGTGGATGGGAATGAAACACTGGGAGATGGGAAGAGATCCATGAAAACTTGACCTACTCTTGGGAAATAGGGCTGGACATGTGACTGAGGTGACATTGGGGGAGCCCTTTGGGATCAGTGACCGTAGTTATATTAATTTTAAAATGGGGGGGGAGGGGGAGGGGGAGAGGGGAACTGGTCCAGAGTTTCAAGTTCTAAGTTGGGGCAAGCCACGTTTTGATGAAATTATACAGGAGCATGAAGGGGTTGATTGCAGTAGTTTATTTGCAGGTAAAGGGACCTCCAGCAAATGGAAGGCATTTAAAAGTGAGATAGCTAGAGTTCAAGGTCTATATGTTCCTGAGATAGCGAAGGGCAAGGTTGGCAGGGCTAGGGAACCAAGAAAGAAAAGGGTTATTGAGGCTTTGACCAGAAAAAAGTAGTAGACATGACTCAGGTATAGGCAGCTGGGATCAAGGGAATCCCTAGAAGTATGTAGGGAATACAGGAGTTTACTGAAGAAGGAAATCAGGAGGGTGAGAAGGGAGCATAATGTTCCAGGATACAAATACTACAGGAAGTATAGAAAGGGAGGCAAGAGAGGAGGGGGGGGTGCATTTTTGATAAGGGATCGCATTACAGCTGTACTTAGGGAGGATATTCCTGGGAATACACTCCAGGAAAGTCATTTGGGTGGAACTGAAAAATAAGAAAGGGATGATCACCTTATTGGGATTGTATTATAGACCCCCTAACAGTCAGAGGGAAATTGAGTATCAAACTTGTAAGGAGATTTCAGAATAATGTAAGAATAATGGGGTGGTTATGATCGGGGATTTTAACTTTCCAAACATAGACTGGAACTGTCATAGTGTTAAGGGTTCAGATGGAGAGGAATTTATTAAGAGTGTACAAGAAAATGTTCTGAGTCAGTATATGGATGTTCCTACAAGAGAATGTGCAAAACGTAACTTACTCTTGGGAACTAAAGTGGGGCACGGGACTGAGGTGTCAGTGGGGAAGCACTTTGGGGCCAGTGACCATAATTCTATTAGCTTTAAAATAGTGATAGTAAAGGGTGGACCAGATCTAAAAGTTGAAGTTCTAAATTGGAGAAAGGCTAATTTTGACAATATCAGGCAAGAACTTCCAAAAGCTGATTTGGGGGGCAGATGTTCGCAGGTAAAGGGACAGCTGGAAAATGGGAAGCCTTCAGAAATAAGATAACAAGAGTCCACAGACAGTATATTCCTGTTAAGGTGAAAGGAAAGACTGGTAGGTGTAGGGAATGCTGGATGACTAGACAAATTGAGGGTTTGCTAAAGAAAAAGAAGGATGTAGGTGTCAGGTATAGACAGGAGAAATTGAGTGAATCCTTAGAAAAGTATAAAGGTAATATGAGTATACTTAAGAGGGAAATCAGGAGGGCAAAGAGGGGACATGAGAGAGCTTTGGCAAATAAGTTTAGGGAGAATCCAAAGAATTTTTACAAATGCATTTAGGACAAAAGGGTAACCAGGGAGATAATAGGGCCCCTCAAAGATCAGCAAGGTGGCCTTTGTGTGGAGCTGCAGGAGATGGGGAGAGACTAAGCAACCCCAAGTATTTTGCGTCAGTGTTTACTCTGGAGAAGGACATGGAAGATATAGAATGTAGGGAGATAGATGGTGACATCTTGAAAAATGTCCATATTACAGAGGAGGAAGTACTGGATACCTTGAAATGTGTAAAGGTGGATAAATCCCCAACACCTGGTCAGGTGTACCCTAAAACTCTGTGGCAAGCTAGGAAAGTGATTGCTGGGCACCTTGCTGAGATATTTGTATCATCCATAGTCACAGGTGAGGTGCCAGAAGACTGGAGGTCGGCAAACATGGTACTATTATTTAAGAAGGGTGGTAAGGACAAGCCAGGGAACTATAGACCAGTGATCCTGTCCTCGGTGGTGGGCAAGTTGTTGGAGGGAATCCCGAGGGACAGGATCTACACGTATTTGGAAAGACAAGGACTGGTTAGAGATAGTCAACATGGCTTTGTACGTGGAAAATCATGTCTCACGAATTGGATTGAGTTTTTTGAAAAAGTAACAAAGAGTATTGATGAGGGCAGAGCAGTGGATGTGATCTATATAGACGTCAGTAAGGCTTTCGACAAGGTTCCCCATAGGAGACTGGTGAGCAAGGTTAGATCTCATGGAATACAGGGAGATGTAGCCATTTGATTACCGAACTGGCTCAAAGGTAGAAGACAGAGGGTGGTGGTGGAGGGTCGTTTTTCAGATTGGAGGCCTGTGACCAGTGGAGTGCTACAAGGATCGGTGCTGGCTCCACTACGTTTTGTCATTTATATAAATGATTTGGATGCGAACATAGGAGGGACAGTTAGTAAGTTTACAGATGATACCAAAATTGGAGGTGTAGTGGAAGCAAAGAAGGTTACCTCAGATTACAACGAGATCTTGATCAGATGGGCCAATGGGCTGAGGAGTGGCAGATGGAGTTTAACTCAGATAAATGCGAGGTGCTGCATTTTGAGAATGCAAATAAGAGCAAATCTTAGCAGAACTTATACACTTAATGATAATGTCTAGGGAGTGTTGCTGAACAAAGAGACCTTGGTGCATGTTCATAGCTCCTTGAAAGTAGAGTCGCAGGTAGATAGGATAGTGACGAAGGCATTTGGTATGCTTTCATTTATTGGTCAGAGCATTGAGTGGAGGAGTTGTGAGGTCATGTTGAGGCTGTATAGGACATTGGTTAGGCCACTTTTGGAATGTTGCATGCAATTCTGGTCTTGTTTCTTTCAGAAGGAACTTATGAAACTTGAAAGGGTTCAGAAAGGATTTATAAAGATGTCGCCAGGGTTGGAGGATTTGAGCTATAGGGAGAGGCTGAACAGGCTGGAGCTGCTTTCCCTGGACCGTTGGAGGCTGAGGGATAACCTCATAGAGGTTTATAAAATCATGATGGGAATGGATAAGGTAAATAGACAAAGTCTCTTCTCTGGGGTGGGGGAGTCCAAAATGAGAGGGCATAGGTTTAGGGTGAGAGGGGAAAGACATAAAAAGGACCTAAGGGGTAACTTTTTCACGCAGATCTTGGTGCATGTATGGAATGAACTGCCAGAGGAAGTAGTGGAGGCTGGTACAATTGCAACAGTTAAAAAGCATCTGAATGGGTGTATGAATAGGAAGCGTTTGGAGGGATATGGTCCAAATGCTGGAAAATTGGACTAGATTGGGTTGGGATATCTGGTCAGCATGGCCGAGTTGGACTGAACGATCTGTTTCTATGCTGTACTCAAAGTGACAATGAATTGGTCAGGAGGGGGTGATAAAAGAAGGCCATCTATTGGATTTTATGTGCCAGCCCATCTTGAAAGCCACTGACCAGAAAGGGTAAAGCATAGCACATGGAATGAGGAGATCAAAGATATACAGTGGTATAGTGCAAACCAGAAGAACAAGGGAATGGAGAAAGAATTATAGATGTGTTCAGTGAGAAAAACATAGATTTGGTCACGTCAAAGACAAACCTTTGTGCACAACAACTAGCCTATAAAGATGTGAAAGGAAATGGGATTTGTGTGCTGTTGTAGCACCGATCAACTGAACAAATTGCCAAAAAAGATAATTCAAATAAACTCAATCAATTAGTTTGCCTGGTTAGTTCACTAATGAACAGTAGCAAACTTGGACTGATTTTGACAACTGTATTTTCCTACCTTTTCAATAGCTGAGAGTGTGATGCTGGAAAAGCACAGTAGGTCAGGCAGCATCTGAGGTGCAGGAGAATCAACATTTCAGGCATAAGCTCTTCATCAGAAGTTAGGCTTGTGTGCTGGGGGGCTGGGTTTCGGGGAAGGTACCTGAGAATGCGATAGGTAGGTGAAGGTCGAGGAGAAAATGATAGGTCAGAGAGGAGGGTAGAGTGGATAAATGGGAAAAGTGATGGACAGATCAAGAGAGTGGTGCTGATTTGGAGGCTTAAGACTGGGATAAGGTTGGGGATGGGGAAATGAGGAAATTGATGAAATCCACATTGATCCCATGTGGTTGCAGGGTCCCAAGGTAGAAGATGAGGCAAAAATATAAGTAAATTGTGCAGTTGGCATGTGGAATAGTTAGTTACAGAAGGTTAGTCACCTGATAAAGCTTGTTCTATTTCTGTTGCTGAATAGTTAGTTAGCTCTATATCTATCTTTTCTGGATCCTGATAGAATGTTCTCTTGCTGCTTTTTTTTGGTATCTGCTGCATATAAAAATAACCTGTACAATCTACTGACCTATCTAATGCTTTATCTAATTATCTGCATCCAACAAAAGTGTCCCTCATTTTTGACAGAGTGTGTAAGATGAGTGCAAGATGAAAAACAATGCAAAGTCACAGAGTTTTCAGATGACGATCATAAAACTGTGTTTTTGAGTAATGAATACCGTTCTTATTACTCTAATGTCAGTGATTGATTTTGAGAACAAAATTTAAAAATTACTGTGGATAATATTAATGAGTGGACTCTTAATTGGCTCATGTGACATTCTTCTGCAGTTTAACTGAGGTTTTAAATGCTGAAAGCAAGTAGATTAATGTCCGCAGTAAAATAAAGCAAAATGGAATATCAAACAAATGTTGCAAACAGCAATAATTAGAGGCTTGCAAAAATACTGTAAGTTAAAGAAATGGTCCAGAATTTGAGGCAGAACCTAACCCCAGGTTCTGCCTCAATAGTCATCTATGCCATTTTTCAAAAAGAAAAATGAACTTTTTGCAATGCAACTTGACAGTACTCCCAATCATAATATCACTTACAAAAAAGGTGTTTTCATGGAATGACATTCCCTAGGACAGAGATAATGCTAGAGACAAAAACAGAAATTGCTGGGTAAGCTCAGCCATTCTGGCTGCATTTGTGGAGAGAAATCAAACGTTTTGGATCAAATGACCCTGAGGCAAAGTCACTCGACTCGGAATGTTAACTCTGATTTCTCTCCACAGGTGCTACCAGACCAGCTGAGCTTATCCAGCAATTTCTGTTTTTCTCTCTATTTTACAACATCTGTAGTTCTTTTGGTTCAGAAATTATGATAGTTTCACCTTAACTAAGGCCAGCTTAAAGTATCCTTACACTAAGCAGATACATAAAGTACCAACATGACAATGAGTTCCTTGCCCTAGATTCTAATGGCAAGGAATCAATAAACAGTCTGTCATCAGAAGAAAAATATAAATAGAACATTTAAATAACACTGGACAGAAATTTCCACATAGGTGGCAGTTTGAGTTTTCCAGTTGAATTTGTTTTTAGAGGTGTAGTGTCCATTTCTTAATGACTTGTGTTACGAAGTGGAGGTTAAAGCTTGCAATCTGCTAAAAGTGCGAGTGAAAGAAAACCCACAATTTCCACTGTTTACAGTGAGAAAAATATATTTTTGTAACACTAACAGTGAACAGTAAACAGAAACTATTAACAAATGCAAGCTCCCTTTTTCTTAACTACTTCCTCTATGACCCCAACCCCATAAAAATGCTGCTCCAATAACACAATTATTAAACCTTGAATCAACATAATCCTCAAAGTCCATACAGTCTCTTATGTTGTCTTCCTTCCAATTCTGCTGTTTCCTTCCATCCTTCCAATTCTGCTGTCTTCTCCTTATTTTTCTTTTCAATAGTACAATTTCTTGGTATCTTTAATAGATGATGCCTTCTGTGAGATTCCTTTTGAGGGCACAATTGTTATCTCTTCAGATGGCAGTTTGTTCTGACTAATTTTCAAAATGCCCTTCCTTGTTAAAACCCCAACATGCAATAAAATTCAAATTCAATTGGTTTTTGATATTCTGGGCGTAACTTAAACTAAATGGTTAAATTCAAATCAGATTGACTTAACATCAAAACACCACCCCAAGTTGATTGTTGCACTTTACCAATTCTCATCACTCTCTGCACCTATCAGCTAATCACAAACGTGCTGTCATAATCTCTCAGCTCAGAAAAGGCACCTCTTTCTTAAAGTGACCATATACTCTTGCACCTTTGCAACAGTTGTGAGAATCTGCAACTTTTTCCTGAATGTTTAAAACTCTGTCTCATCTGTAAATTAAGATTTCAATAAAAGATATCTCGTGAAGCACAAATCATCAAAGCTGATTTGCTTTGTGTAATCTGTCTTGAACCTGTAACTTGTATTACAGGTTATGCAGCAAGCATTTGTTGGTTTGAAAATAGAGTTTTGCTGATGTCCTGCCAGGGCTGACAGAGGTGTCACCCATTGGTCCCTTGTGTGAATCCTTGAGGTTCCTGAGGAATAGCCCTAAGGAATGAAACAGTCTTCAAACAATTAAGTGATCATTTGCTTGCCCTTCCCTCCAATTGACATCTCTGGCAGTAGAAGTTCTGTTCATCAACAGCTCACCAGTCAGAACCAGAGACCCCTTGTGCTTTTGATTCCAGCCCACTAAGACCTCAAACCAAATGTAAGTAAAGGTGATATTGACATTGCAGGGTGTGGGCTGTGAGGTGCAGGAGGATTGGAAGCAAGGGCAATAGGTTGGATTTCAGCACTGCTTTCCCACCTTCTCAATACTGGATCCTTCAAACAGCTACTAGAGCGCCCAACTATAAGGAAATCCTCTCCACCATTTTTCACTCCTACAGCCAGGAGACCACTGAAAAACCCAACAATGGCCTTTGGTTGGTGAGGAAAAGCCACACTGTCCCTATTTAATTCCCTGCTATTTATCTCACCACCCCCTCGGCTCACAGCCTCATTCCTGATGAAGGGCTTTTGCCCAAAACATTGACTCTCCTGCTCCTTGGATGCTGCCTGACCTGCTGTACTTTTCCAGCATCACACTCTCGACTCAACTGAAGTGGGCTAATGGGTGTCTATTGACTCACAAATGAGCCAAATCAACATTTTCCATGAGTACTCAAGAAACTGACATCAGACCATCCACCCTCCACCTTAATCATTGGGAGACTAATGAAGGGCATTTCTGGTGAGGCCAGTTACCATAAAGAGTCTCTTTAAATCCAAATCATTGTGCGTGACTTTGGAAACTATTTTCATCCTTACTTGTCAATCCACATTCATTTGGGGAAGTATTGAAACTGATACATTCCTCATTGCCTTTATTCTTTTAATTACTATTTGGTATAGCATGATTTCCACAAACACCACAAAGCAGAGAATATTCTGACTTCTATAGGTTTCAGCACTCTGGAATTAGCTGGTGCCAGTCAGGTAATAAACAGAGAACTCTGCAGTATTTGCTAATCTACTAACCACATCAATCATTCCAAAGGTAAACAATATTTGTTTTTATGCAGTAAAGTGTTAACATTGGGTGTTAAGTGGATGACTGACCTTTTTACTTTTTTTTGAGGTCAGGTCTCCTGAGGCCAACTCCCGAGTCCCATGAGATACATTATCTGTTTACAAGTATGGCCCCATGACATTGGATGGCATGAAACCACATAAAGATAGATAACAGCAGTAATTCCAAATATTCAGAGCTGATATGGACATATTGATGACTAAGAAAGTAGAGCCAGTGATAAAATGTATTTGTTACTTGCTTTTATTTTTGTACTTCACTTAAAAATCAAATAATAATTTTAGTATAGACAACAAAAACAACAGTAGCTTGACTCAGAAATGTAATAAATTGCTCCTTCTCAGGATGATATTTTATGAAGGCTCAATGGTTAGGCACTTACTCACAGAGACCTGACAGATGTTCCCAGCTTTGACCCTTCCTCCCCAGGAGAAGTGTGAGAACTTCAACCATTCCCAGTGATCTGTTAGCCAGTGTTTCTATTTAGCATAAAAATCAAAAGCAGCTCCCTCCTTCCTGAATCTGTATGTTGCTCTAAATATTGCAGAATTTAGGGGTGGCACTGGCAGAGGGTAATGTAGTTGGACTAGATTAGATTTCCAGGCTAATTTGAATCCTTCCATGGCAGATGTTAAAGTTTGAATTTAATAAAAGTCTGAAATAAAAAGCTAGCCTAATGGTGACCACGCAACCACAGTCATTTGTTATAACACCCCATCTGGTACGCTAATGTCTTGCCAGGAAGGAAATCTGACGTCTTACCTTGTCTAGAGACAAAAAAAAACTGCAGATGCTGGAATCGAAAGTAGACAGGCAGGAGGCTAGAAGAACACAGCAAGCCAGGCAGCATCAGGAGGTGCAGACGTCGACATTTCGAGTGTAACCTTCTTCAGGACCCTTCTTACCTTGTCTGGCTTACACATGATTCCAGACCCACAACAATATGGTTAACTTTTAATGTCTTTCCTCTGGGTAATAAGGGACATTCACATCCCGGAATGAATAAAAATAAAGAAGAAAACGATTAAATCTTTTCATGGAAATAACAAAATTTAAACCAGGTGACGGGGTTCCACCAGTGGACATAGAGCACACCAGATTCTGAAATGAACAGGGAAGGGCTTTCCATTAAAGAGCATGTAACAGACAGCTAATTTAGGTGAGGTGAAGTATGATACTCATCCAATTACACGACAAAGACAGACCCTTTCACTGCTCCAGCAGCCCCCCCAACAATTTTGCCTCTGCAGACTTCACAGGAGGGATCATGTTGAGGCTGCTGGGCTCTCAAAGCCATTGAAGTTCCAGTTAGACACTTACCTCTGCCTGTTATAGGGAAAGCTCAGCCAATCATACACTGGAGAGACCTCTGCTAAGTCTTTACCTGGAACCAAGAAGCCAGGAATAGAAATCCCACCCAGCAAGAGCTGATAACAGAAGCTCGCAGATGGTGCTGTTAACAACATCATAGCGGAGGTTGCATTTGGAAGAGCATCTTTATAGTCTCAGAATCACAGAAGACTCAGGATTCAGGTAAGTAATTTGTGGCTTGGGGTCTATCTCAATTTGGGAGAGGTGATTGTCAAAAACGAAGGCAGTGGATGGGTGACAATGCAAACCTTCACTATCTGTTGCCCAGTCCTTTACTCAGGCACTGAATGCCTTTGATCAAGAGACTCACTGTCCCCACTGAGGAACAAAATGCCACAAGACAACATGTCCACTTGAAGCTGCTTTATTCCCAGAAGAGGTGGATACAGTATTTAGGGGTCCTTAACTACACATAAGGGCTTCAATGGGAGGTGGAGTGGGAAAATTATCTTATGGACCTTCCCACCCAGAACATAATTCTGCTGGAAGTAAGAAAAAGACTGAGTTTGGATAAACCACCACTCCATTGTACGGAGGTCAATGTCATTTCCAAACTGGCCACATCTGGAAGCAGAAGGTTCCACTTCCCACTCTGCTGCTCTTTTACTCCTCACACTTTCAACAGGTTTTTGAACTCCTAGTTCTGATTTTAGTGCTCTTATTAGCTGTTGACCCTGGATTTAAAGCGCCAATGTATCTCTTGCAAACTGCCCATCAAGTCCTCCCCCTAAGTCTATGTCCTTCACTTACTTTTTATTTCAAAAACATACGTAATATCTTTGTATGTGTAGATAGTCACAAATGCAGTTTGGTTCTGTCAGTAGCATATCAAAGGAATAAACAAACAATGGAGTTTGACTCTATCCAACAAACAAATCAAAGACATCTCTTACTTGTACAAGACTATATTTACATATATTTGATGTACTGGGAAAATCCGATAACTGAATGGACCCTTACTTAACTTCAGCAGAAAGACTTCAAGACAGTGGTCTTTCCCCAATGCACCTTGATGGCAGCTGCCCAACCTTTAGGGCATCCCTCAGCACATACTCCTGGACCTTGGAGTGGGCCAGACTGCAACATTGGGTTGGGGTCAATTCCTTGCTCTGGAAGACTAACAAGTTTCAGGCAGACTAAACAGCATCTTTCACCGAGCTGATGGTCCTTCAGGTGCAGCCGACATTAGTCTCAGTGAGCATCCTGAGGAACAAACCGTAGATCACAAAGTCTTGCATCAAGGAGCTGCTTGGGACAAACCTCGACAAAAACTGCTGCCCATTCTCCAGACTTCCTTTGCAAAGGCACATTCTAGAATGAGATGTCTGACAATCTACCCCCCTACAAACAGTACAGGGATAGCATGGCGTGGCACAGACAGACCGGATATACAAGAAGGATATTACAGGTTGTTCCCTTCTCACCACTAGCCAAGCAATGTCATGATGCTTGTTGGAAAGTTCTGGTGATGAACATTCTGCTCAGCGAACCATTTGACAAGATCCACCACCTCCTTTACAAGGATGCTATGTGCTGACCACTTCCTGATAGACCTGTGGTCAAAGGTGTTACTCTTAAAAGATGGCTGATATGGAACAGTGGAGCATTCCACGGCAACGAGGCCAGAATCATCCTTCACATCGGGGACAGTACGAGGTGACACTTGTTGTCTGCTTATCGAGAGTCTACACAAATCCTTTACTACAACTTTACTACCCCTGTCCTCCTGTGAAAGGCAGCTGTAAAATGGCTGACCTTCCACCGTGAAAAAACACCTCACTTCAATATCAGATTATCTCACTGGCTGATGTTTTGACAGCTTGTGGGAGATGCTCAACACTCTTGCATTTCCAAGTTATTTTTAATAATGTTCAGTAGAATGAAAATTACCCTTAAGTGCTTGACAATCTTAATTGACTTCTTACCCCATTTACATATGTTCCCAACCTGTTACTTTCTTGCTGAACTTTTAACTCCACCGTCAGTTTCGAATAGCGATTCTGACTCACTTGCTCCAGTATGATTCTACAGCCCCCCACCCCACCTCACCCCACCCCCTTCATGGATCCTGCATTGACACACTTCATTGAATTCCACCCAAATCTTTTAAATATACTCAGAGCATTTAGAAGTGTAGGCGGAGAAACATTATTGCACAGGATGCAAAAATTCAGCTTCTCAACAGTGCTGCTAATGTTAATGTCTGAGAAATATTTCAGCTGGGTCAGGTTTCCTGACCTCACAGTTAGGGACTTGTTTTGCATTTTGTCATGAATACTCATTAACACAACAGTCTGCTAGAGTTTCATTTATGAGTAAAATCAAGCCGTCAAAAACGTATGTTTCCACAAAGTCAGCTTGGTGTATTGCTATGACCTGAGCCCAGATGAGGAGCCCCAAATTGTCAGACCTCCAGGTGAAGAAAGATGAAACTGGCTCTCCTTCTTTAATCACACACCCCCTCAACTGGTCGCAACAATTTACTGTGAATCCCCTCACTTGTGGATACATGACCCCCAGACTAAGTCAATTTATGTTTTAAAAGGAAGCAATGCAGCTAAGCTTTATTGAGTCAACAAATACTGAGTTTTTTTGTTGCTAAATGCCAAAAAAACATAATACAGTAACTTGAGTACCTCAGCATCGCAATTCACTTATGAATCTTCCTCCACAAGCACACACACATCAGGACTGAACTGACCTTTTACCGTTTTTCCTCTGTATTCCAAAAATTCCCAGTGCTGTTTTTTTTTCTGCTTTCGTTGTCATATACTGAGGTAACGTCTTTTTTGAAATACCATATTTTTCAGGCATGGAGTTGAGACAATAACTGAAGCAGATTATGTGGAAACTTGGGGTTCTCTAACTGGTTAACAGAAAAGTATTAAAGTACTTTTGATATTTAACAATATGTCAATGTATTCTAGGTATGCCTCAAAATAAAAAGCTGACTTGTAACGGTTCTTGATAGGTTTTGTTTTGTTTGTAGACATTGCATCAATTGACTTTACCAAATTGCATTGGAATTTACCTCTTGCATTGTTATTTGTCAGCTTACATAAACACTGTAGAAGATTTTATTATATTGACACAGAGCAGTTGATTACAATTACAATGATAATTTGCTGTGTATTACTGCTGATACACTCATCCTTTTGGTAATTCTGAACGAACCTAACAGAAGCATCATCTTATCAGGCTAATTAGCAACAATCTGTTTTTTTCTCTCTGGGGGTAGCAAACATGAAAGTACAAACCAACAGTTCAATTGATGCCTTGGGCATTCATTAGGCCTTGGTGATCCAAGACAATCTTTCCTTTTTTAGCCAATATAGGTCATGTGTATGGCTGCGCTTGCACTTTCAAGAATTGGAATATCTAAAGATGTCAGAGACAAAAAAAATCAGAACAGAACATTTATTTCCCTTTCACACTCAAAAGATCAAACCTACATGGAGAATGTGAGCAGCATACAGAGTCATCTCTGTATAGCAAACTGGAGTCAACATTTCAGCTGTGTCAAAACAGAACAGTGAATATAGAACATCGATTTGTTCTCTCCACAAATTCAAACTGGGATGTGGAGTAATTCCATAATTTCTGTTCTTATTTAGATTTTCCAGCATCTCCAGTATGTTGCTCTGCTCATACCTGAAATGTTTGTATATATCCTGATTCACCATTGAGTTTGTTCTGACCATCCTCTGGTTACTCTTTTCTTGTTTTGAAATGCTAAAATAACAAAGCTGGAAATGACTGTGGGTGTTTAGTCCATCCAGATAATATTTATCTGTTCATTATTTTAACAAGGTGTAGATCCTTTAGATAACTTGAAATTGAATTCAATGCCTATTGATATCATCAGCGATAAATTTTCAGCAGTTTTCCACTATTAAATCAGTCTATAAAGTTTGTTTGTCATTCCTTGAAATAAAAGCATTTTAATGATGAACACGGTCAGAATTCTAATGCTAATGCATCTTTAAGTAAACCCATGCACAATACATTGTTTGATGTTTTGGGTCTAATACACCTTCACTGAACCTTTCATGGCAGCCTGCTGTACTTGTCTGTGACATGCAAGTCACTTTGAATTGATATCTGGAAGGTGACTAAGGTGGTCCAGAAACTCCTTGTGGTTTTTCCTTCACCACATAAACAAAACTGAGATTTGATACCTGTCAGAGAGTGATATCAGCTCAGTAATGCTCTTTGTTCGTGTTACTACATCAAATTCGCTTATACATATGTTAGTCAATCTTTACTGACACTGATCAAACTATAAATAATATCTTACATCCAATTCTGCAAATGTCAAAAGAATATATTCGGCCAAAAAGTGATATATATATATATATATATATATAGTCATGATGTAAGGTCACCCAGGTGGACTTCATAGAATATGGGTTCCCTGATTGGGGCTGTTAATCTGGTCCAACCAGGGAACCCTGGCTGACAGATAAAAACAGGAGTGTCAGCGGCTCTGTTCTCTCTGGGGCTGAATCTGTGTCATGGACTCTTTATATGTAAATAAAGGGTAACTTGGTGACAGGATACTGTGGAGTTACTTCAGTAATGATGAGAGTAAGCGTGTTCTGGAAGAAATTTGCTCACAGCAGTTATCTTTGAAGGGTGGGTAAGCATTTCTGGCATGATGCCATTATTTAGGAAGCTTGACTCATTTGATCCTACTATTGAAGATGAGGCCCAGTATATGGAAAGAATGCATTATGTTTTCCAGGCAAATGACACTGGAGCAGATGAAAATCAATGAGTAATTCTCCCGACAGCTCATGGACCCATAGCTTTTTCGGTTACTAGGAGCCCAACTTTCCCTGAGGCACCAGATACTAAAACCTTTCAAGAGTTGACAGACTTAGTTAAGGAATATTATGACCCCAAGTCTCCTGTAATTACGAGATGTTATTTGTTTTACATGATAATTTGAGAACCAGGGGAATTCTTGTCAGGATTTTTGACAAGGTTAAGATGATAGACAGAGACATGTGACTTTTGTTTAACCCTTAATGAGATGCTGAGAGACTGTTTAGTATGTCACAACTTCAGCTCCAGTCTCTTAAGAGATATAGCTGGTACAGTTGCCACTGGTTATAGTATAATGCACGTGCCCAGGCTTAATGGGGCAAAATTGATTGAGAAAGATTCACCTAGATTGGTTCAATACTTTTTGATTAGAAAATGGCTGCCTGAGTGAAGTCATAGTTAAACACCCATATGTTTGTCAGGAAAGTGTAGGGATTATCCAAGGAGTTTTGAGAACATTTGTAGCTCAGGTTGAGGTTTTGCATGTAGGTTTGCTCGCTGAGCTGAAAGGTTCATTTCCAGACATTTCATTACCTTACTAGGTAACATCTTCAGTGGACTTTATGCAAAGCAATTCTGAAACTTCCTGCTTTCTATTTATATGTTTGGGTTTCTTTGGGTTGCTGATGTCATTTCCTTTGGTGATGTTATTTCCTGTGGTGAAGTCACTTCCTGTTCTTTTTATCAGGGGGTGGTAGGTGGGGTCTAACTCAATGTGTTTGTTGATAGAGTTCTTATTGGAGTGCCATGCTTCTAAGAATTCTCATGCATGTCTTTGTTTGGCTTGTCCTAGGATGTATGTGTTGTTCCAGTCAAAGTGCTTTCTATTTATATGTTTGGGTTTCTTTGGGTTGGTGATGTCATTCCTTTGGTGATGTTGTTTCCTGTGGTGAAGTCACTTCCTGTTCTTTTTCTCGGGGGGGTGGATGGGGTCTAACCCGATGTGTTTGTTGATAGAGTTCTGTTGGAATGCCATGCTTCTAGGAATTCTCATGCATGTCTTTATTTGGCTTGTCCTAGGATAGATGTGTTGTCCCAGTCGAAGTGGTTTCCTTCCTCATCCATATGTAAGGATACTAGTGAGAGGGGGTCATGTCTTTTTGTGGCTAGTAGGTGTTCATGTATCGTGGTGGCTAGTTTTCTGCCTGTTTGTCCAATGTTCATCTTTTTGGGCATTTTAAACAAAGAGTTAACTGCTTTTTGCAACTGGTTAAGTAACTGATCTCTCACAGTGAGGATTTATATGCAAAGCTGGCAGTGGGCCTATCCTTCACAACGCTGGACATGAGCTATGCGTACTTGCAATTGCAGTTATATGAAGATTCCCAGAAGTATGCTGCAATAATTACCCACAAGGGTTTGTACAAGCCTGCCATTTGGGGCCTTGTCAGTCTGTGCAATTTTTTAATGGACAATGGAGAAAATTTCCCCTTACCCCACCTCACCCCAGTTCCAAACTTCCAGCTCAGCACCATCCCCCTGACCTGTCCTACCGGCCTATCTTCTTTTCCACCTATCCACTCCACTCTCCTCTCTGACCTATCACCTTCATCCCACCCCCATCCACCCATTGTTCTCTTTGCTACCTTCCCCCACCCTCCTCCCTGACCTATGACCTCACCTATTGTACTCTATGCTATTTTCTCTCCATCCCCACCCTCCTCTCATTTATCTCTCCACCCTTCAGGCACTCTGCCTGTATTCCTGATGAAGGGCTTTTGCCTGAAACGTCAAGTTTCTTGCTCCTCGGATGCTGCCTGAACTGCTGTGCTTTTCCAGCACCACTCTACTCCAGAAAATTTGACAAGTCAACCCCAGGTCATCATCTAGATATGTGCCAATAACAGAGAAGACCAATGAGGAGTACTGCTAGAACTTGGACATAGTCCTTAGACATTTCTGCCAGGTGGGCATATGCCTTAGAAGGGAAAAACATGTGTTCCAGACCCCCCAGGGAACCCACTTGGGCCACAGAGTCAACAAGGTTGTTACACCCATTGGAAGATAATGGGTGATCAAAGGTGTCCCATCTCCCACATCTGTGCCAGAGCTCAGGTCTTTCCTTGGGCTGGTGAACTATTATGGAGAGTTCATTCAAAACCTGGCCTCCATCCTGACACCTTTGCATTAATTCTTAAAAAAGGGTTAGCCTTAGAAATGGTTGTACAGCCAAGTTGCAGCTTTTATCCTCTAAGGTGATGGCACACTATGATCACAAGTGAGATCTGATATTGATATGCGATGCCTTCCTGTACAGCATTGGGTAGTATTAGCTCAAAGGTGGAGAGAGGCACCCAATCGTGTATGCATCCAGGACATGGCTAATGCAGGGCATAAATATGTCCAGATAGAGAAGGAAGGTTTGGCAATCATACTTGGAGTCAGGAAGTTCTACCAAGATTTTTACGGCTGTAAATGTGTAATAATAATGAACCACAAACTCCTGCTAGATCCACTTAAAAAGGACAAGCGATGCTGCCCATAGCTTCAGCCTGGATTCAATGGTGGGCTCTAATACTATGTGCTTACAAATACAAGTTGGAATACCAACCAGGAGGCCAAGTAACAAGTGCTAATGCATTGAGCAGCCTCCCAGTGGTAGATGCACCACTGGTGGTTCTGCCATTTAAAGAGTCCAGAATGTTTTTAAATTTTCTGGACACACTCCCAGTCACAGCCGATTATGTCAGACTTTGGAAGCAGAGAGATCTGGTCCTGGCAAAACTGAAACAGCTGGTGATAATGGGGGAAAACCAAAGGCCCAACACAACCAAAACTGGAACCTTTTCTGTACTCAGAGACAGCAAATCACAGTAAGGGACAGCATATTATTTTGGGGATTGAGAGTGATTGCCCCAAGCACAGTCACCACCAGATTCTGGCTGAACTCCACCAGGGTCAACCAGGGGTTTCCAAAATGAAGATGTTGGCAAGAAGTTATATCTGGTGCAGGATTGGTTGCAGACACAGCCAATATGCCCAAAGTGCCCAGAGTGCCAACAAGGTCAAACATTACTGCCAGCAGCTGCCCCACATTCGTGGGAATGGCATGTCAACCCTGGACTCTGATGCACATTGACTACACAGGCCCTTTCATGGGTTCAATGTTCTTAGTCATTGTGGGTGTGGGCACCCAATCAAAATGGTTGGATGTGCCCAAAGTTCTTTTGTCAAACATGGGGACAATGATACAAAAACAGCAGTATTCCAGTGAAGCTCAATGCAAGCTGGAAGAATAACATACGTTTTCACTTGGGAACCCTGCAGACCTGCGAAGTTCAATAATTTTAGTGCCTGACCTCTCCCATGTCCTATCCCCCAACCCCGCACACCAGACCTTGTTATCACATAGTCTGCCATTACACACTACTAACAGTCTCCATTAACAGTTATTCATTCTCCTAGCCAGATCGTTATCCACTCCTTTGTCTGTCCAACTGTTCTGTCTCTTTGGGCTCTATCCCCACCCTATCTTAGTATATCATAGATAGAATTCTTACAGTGTGGAAACACATTCTTCAGCCCAACAAGTCCGCACCGACCCTTTGAAGAGTAACCCACCCAGATCCATTCCCCTGGCTATTGCTCTCCATTTACCCCAACTCATGCACCTAAACTTCACACCCGCGAAGACTATGGACAATTTAGCATGGCCAATTCACCTAACCTGTGCACCTTTGGACCATGGGAGGAAACCGGAGCACCTGGAGGAAACCCACGCATACACAAGGAGAATGTGCAAACTCCACACAAACAGTCGCCTGAGGCTGGAATCAAACTCGGGTCCCTGGTGCTGTTAGGCAGCAGTGATAACCACTGAGCCACCGTGCTGCCCGTAAACCAACATTTCCTAGCTACCATCAGTTCTGTGGAAGGGTCACTGGATCCAAACAGTTAACTCTGATTTCTCTTCAGAGATGCCGCCAGACCTGTTGAGCTTTTCCAACACCTTCTGTTTTTGTTTGTGGTAGAAAAGCTGTGCATATCTTTTCGACTCCCTGAAGTGTTATCATAGATAATGGACCGTCATTTACCAGCAGGGAATTTGAGTATTTGCCAAAGTCGAATTCTATTTGTTACTAATGACAGCTCGATAGCATCCATCATCAAATGGTCTGGCAGAAAGAGCAATCCACACTGTGAAGGCAGGCTTAAAGAAACAACCTACAGCTTCACTAGATTCCAAATGGTCCCAGTTTCTGTTTGATTATAGGACCAACCCTCATGCAACCAGACTCTGCCCAGTTTAAATCTGATCTTCCCAGACCTGGAGGGGAGAGTGAAACGGCATTGGGTATGCCATTGCCAGACACAAGCCTCCACTAAGCAAGAGACACAGTTTACTTTTGGGGATGAAGTTTGGTGTAGGAACCATGGAAACGGTGCTTCATTGGTAAGAGGGATGGTTGGTGCAAGCTTTGGAGCAGTGGCGTATAAAGTTCAGGTAGGTGCAATGGTCCTGAACAAGCACATGGACCATATTAAAGCTGCAAACTTGCAAACAGTGTGGGAGCAAAACATGTCTGGTTCCTCAACTGCCTTTTCCACCATTCCAGAACCCATGGGTTCTCCCTGTCTACCAAACGTTGAAGATGCCTCAGAATCTGAGACAGGCATGGTGAATGTTGCTCATTTGACGCCTTTGCTGCCTGAAGAGGAGAATGAATTTCTTCCAAGAATCTCTGGGTGCAAGAGGCAAGCTATTGTGTGTTACACACTACCTGTATCAGAGGCAGAGTTGGAGGAACCTGACCCAGTGCAAAACTGTCCCAGAAGGAGCTACAAAACAAAAGGCTGGTCTATGTCCTTGTCCTCAGTGGGGGAGGGATTTAATGATTGTAACGAGGTCAGCTAGGTGCACCTCATAGAATATGAGTTCCCTGATTGGGGTTTCAATCTCGTCCAATCAGAGAGCCTGGCTGACAGATATGACTTTCCATGTGGGAATAACAATGATGGGATACCAGCCTTTGTGGAGTTAATGACCATTTGCACAAAAGGGATGCTGGAAGCTTAGATAAAACCTATAAAAATGCTTCTCAATAGCACTCCCAGTTTAGATCATTGTTGTTTATTTGTAATGAACTGCTGCTATTCCTGGAACATCTGGACAATAAGGACAACAACATCAGGCTTCTATTTATTGACTATAGCTCTGCCTTCGACACTACAATCCCAACCAAACTAATCTCCAAACTATGAGACCTAGCTCTCTGCTCCATCCTCTGCAACTGGATCCTTGACTTCCTGACTCACAGACTGCAATCAGTAAAGATACACATCAGCACCTCTTCCATGACAATCCTCAATACTGGCACTCAGCAAGGATGCGTACTCATCCCCATACTATATTCCCTGTACAAATTGATTGTGTGACCGAATTTCATCTGAACTCCATCTACAAGTTCTTTGATGACACTATTGCATCATAATTGCCCTGTAGTATATATCTATCCCTTTCCATTGCTAAAATAAACATAACCAAATTGTCACTATCACCAAAGTGCTCACCTACCTCCAAATCTAACACCTGGCTAGGTTCATTACCCAGTACTAAATCCAATGTGACCCCACCCCTTGTTGGCTTGACTACATACTATGTCAGGAAACTATCCTGCACACATTGGGCAAAATATAACTCATTTAAAGTACTCAAACTATAGTATTTCTAGTCCATGTTTGGAAAGTTAAAGTCTCCCATAACAACTACCCTGTTACTCTCACTCCTGTCCAGAATTACCTTTGCAATCCTTTCCTGTTTCTAACCTCAGCCCATACTACCTCCGTAAATGTGTCCTCAAACATCCTTTCTGCAACTGTAATACCGTCCTTGACTAACAATGCCACACATCCCACTTTTTTACCATCTTCTCTGTTCTTACTAAAACATCTAAATCCTGGAACCTGCAACAACCATTCCTGTCCCTGCTCTATCCATGTCTCTGAAATGGTCACAACACTGAAGTCCCAGGTACCAACCCATGCAGCAAATTCACCCACCTTATTCCAGATGCTCCTAGTGTTGAAGTAGACACACTTCAAACCAACCTCCTGCATGCCGGTGAACTCTTGAAACCTTGAAACCTCATTTCTGACCTCACTGCTGTCAACCTCCTGGACACTGGAACTACAATTTGGGTTCACATCGCCTGCTGAATTAGTTGATACCCTCCTGAAGAGCATTAGCAAATATCTCCCCCAGGATATTGATACCCCTCTGGTTTAGGTGTAGACCATCCTGTTTGTAGATGTTCCACCTACCCCCGAAAGGGCCCCAATTATCCAGGTATCGAAAACCCTCCCTCCTGGACCATACCTGTAACCATCCCTGTAGCCTCTCTCTCCTTATTCCTTCCCTCGTTAGCATGTGGCATGAGCAACAAACCAGAGAACAACTCTGTTTGTTTGAGCATGAAGCTTCCACCTAGCTTCCTCAATTTCTGCCTTAAAACCCTGTCCCTTTTTCTACCTATGTCATTGGTGCCTTTGTGGATCATAACTTGGGTCTGTTCACCCTCCCTCTCAAGAGTCCCTAAAACACAATCTGAGACATCATGAACCCTGGCACCTGGGAGGCAACACACCAACCCTGAGTCTCTCTCATTCCCACAGAACCTCTTATCTGTCCCACTAACTATGGAGTCCCCAAAGACTAATGCTCTGCTCGTCTTCCCCCTTCCTTTCTGAGCAACAGAGACAGACTCTGTGCCAGAGACCTGTAACCCATGGCTTACCCCTCAAAGTCGATCCCCCCAGCAATATCCAAAACGGTATACAAAAAGAAAGAAGAAAGGCTGGTCATAAAAATTCTCGACCAACACATTAATCACCATCAGAGAAAACACTTTTTTTTGTGCAACTTTTCTGTTTTACTTAATGAAGCTGCTTTTTGCACATCCTTGGTGGCATACTCAAGATTAGGGAATGATATGAAATGTGCTACTAAAATAATTATTATAGATTTTCTTTGTGAAATCTCTATACTTTCACAACTTAAAACTGGTTGGAGATCTGAGAGAATCTGTCACTGTATGTGGTGCAAATGTCAGCAAGACTTCAGGCACCCCCATAGAAATGATTATCTTTCTCTTTATTCTTTTTAATGTCTTATTAAATATATCTCAATACATCAGTTTTCATTGTCTTCCCATTCGAGATTACAATGCAATTCAAATAATGACGTAGTGCTTAATCACACAGGCTTATTGGAACACAAATTTCTTTACCAAATCATTCATTTGGAACGATGCACTCTGCATAAGTAAGGGTATGTTGTTTCCTCAATTGAATTTATTTATCGGCATGTTCAAGTATACCTCCCATTATTTCTTTCATTCCAGTACAAAAAAAAAGACCTATTTTAGTTCAGAATTGGCATGGTTCTAAGAAGTTGGGTGTCCCCACAGGATGTTGATTGTGAAGTTCAGGCCGTTTTTACGTCTGCACCCTCTCTGGTGGGAATGCTATCACAGCAGGAGATCAATAAGGATAGAAAATTAGCTGTGAGGCTAATACCACTGAGAACATAAGTGAGTATTCACTAACACAATGATTATCAATGGTGGAAGGGAGAAGCAAATCAAAGTTTGAAGCATCCAAAAGGAATTCACCAAAAAAGCATTAAAATAATAATCTTAGCCTCATTTGATATCTCTAATGCATGCTAGTTCTCTATACTATATGAGTTACTCACTCATGATAAAGGTTGCTACCACCACCTTCTTCAACTGTGGGTAACTATACACTTGCTTGGTCTAATGTGATACAGTCTACTGTAGTTAGTGAGATTTTGTTTATTGCATATTAGTAAGTATATATATGATGAGGAGGTACTGATTTTAATGGAGAAATAAATGGATCAAAGCTCACTGAGGATTTGAGCATCACAATATCTTGGCAGAGGCCTCATGCCAGTTGTTTGTCCATTCCACTGATTTTATCCTAATTTTGAGGAGAAGCTTCTCATCGCAAAAATTGCATATATCATTGAAATAAAAATGATGATTTTACTTAATTGTTCATGGATTGAAGGATCACTGGCAATATATTCTGCTGTTTAGTGATATACTTCCAAGTTTGGATGGAAAGTGGCTTGCTAGAGGACTTGCACAATGTGGGCTCCACTGCATCTTCTACTGTTGTATCTCTAGGTGGTATCTCATGGAATGGACTGTTGAAGAACTTTGGTAAGTTGCTAAATTTATCTTCTAGATGTCACACGTTACAGTCAGAGTGCATGTGTGGTGGGGCAAGTAAATATTTAAGCTGTAGATGAGATGCATATCAAATGGGCTGCTTTGTCCTGGAGATAACATTTTTTATGCATGAAAACAACCCACAGCTATTAGATGCAAGCAGAGAGGAAAAGAAATGCTGTAAGGGAAACCTGAGGATGTATTTCAGAAGTTTCCAGAGAGCCTCTTGTTCTCTTACCAGTACTGAATATAAGTGATAGTGATCATTCCTCTGTGGGGTGCAATAGGAACCAGATACATTGTACTACAGTTGGCTGAGTTGTATGGGGATGGGGAGGAACAGAGTTGGAGACGGTAACGCTGCTGAGGTATCAGAGAGCACCGGATTAAAAAAATGGAAAACAAGAGATGGAGGATTCAATAGTGTTGGGAATGTGCACAGATTTGATTCCAGAGTGAAATGTTACCTCTCAGGTGCCAGTGTCAAGGATGCCATTAAGTAGCCACAGGTAAAAAAGGTGAACTGTCAGAGGCTAATGTTCATATTAATGCCTTCAATATAGGTAGATGAGAGATGAGATTCTGCAAGCAAGTAAATTAGCAAGTGAGATCTCTACAGTAATGATTTTTAGACTATGTCTGTTGTCATACATTTGTGTGTATGGAAATAGGAGAATAACCAAGGTGAATGTCTCCGTTTTCAAGAAAATTGGCAATCTAGCAATGACATGTTAAAAAGTTTAAGTTCAGCGGTGGAAAATATTTTAGAAACAGTCAAAAATGATAATCTTTAGTATATTGTAATGAGATCAGCCAGGTAGATCTCATAGAATATGAGTTCTCTGATTGGGGTTGTAAACCTGGTCCAATCAGGAGACCTGGCAGACAGATAAAAACGAGAGTGTCAGACATCCTGTTCCCTCTGAGACACAGAGGATCAGTGTCAAGGACTCTCCACTCGTAAATAAAGGGTAACGAGATACCGGCCTCTGTGGATTTATTTCAATTAGGACAAAATTGAGAAAATTAATTGAGAAAAGCCGATAAGGATTGGTGAAGACAAACTGTATTTAAGTAACTAGATTGAGTATGTTGATGTGAAAACAGCAAGAATTTATTAGGATAATACAGTTAATATGCTGTACATGATATTCCACATTAAATAAAGTTTCGCATAACAGGCTTTTCAGTAAAATTAAAGTTCATAATGTAATGAGGTCAGGAGCTGAGTGGCCATGACGGAACCCAAACTGGGCATCATTGAGCAGGTTATTGCTAACCAGTTACTGCTTGGTAGCATTGTTGATGTCACCTTCCATTTCTTTACTGATAATCAAAAGTAGACTGATGGGGCAGTAATTGGCTGAGTTGAATTTGTCCTATTTTGTGTGTACTTAGGCAATTTTCCACATTGTTGGGTAGATGTAACTGTTTGGAAGAGTTTGGCTAGAGGAACAACAAGTTCTGGAGTGCAATTCTTCAACACTGTCACTGGAATATTATCAGGGCTCATAACTCTGCAGTATCCAGTATCCCCACAGTATGGAAGCAGGCTATTCAACACATCAATCCACACTGACCCTCTGTTCAGCAGCTCACCCAGATCCATTTCCCCCACCCTATCCCTGTAACCCTGCATTTCCCATGGCTAATCCATCCAGCCTACATATTCCTGGACATTACATGGTAATTTAGAATGACCAATCCACCTAATGTGGGAGGAAACTGGAACACCTTGAGAAAATCCATGCAGATGCAGGGGGATTGTGCAAACTTCACACAGACAGTTGCCCAAGAGTTGAGTCAAAACTGGGTCCTTGGCACTATGAGGCAGCAATGTTAACCACTGAGCCACCATGACACCCCTGTATCTCCACTGTTTCTTAATATCATATGGAGTAAAGCAAATTGGCTGAAGACTGGTATCTGAGATTCTGGGGACCACTGAAGGCAGCCAAAATGAATCATCCACTCAGCACTTCTGGCTGAAGATTTCTGCGAATGCTTCAGCCTTATATTTTACACTGATATGTTAGGCTCTTACATTATTGAAGATGGGGATAGTTGTGAAGCCTCCTCCTCCAGTGAGTTGTTTATTTATCCACTATCATTCGCAACTGGATGTGGCAGACTGCAGAGTTTAGATCTGATTCATTAGCTGTGAGATCGCATATGCAATAATCTAGCAAATCGACACAGCAGCTTTGGATGGACATATAAAGTTTGGATGATGCCAGACCAGACCTTGTAGAATGGCAGACTACCCACACCAATTCCTGGACCCAACCACAAGCAGCTACTTTCCCAGGAATTGTGGGAGAAGTGCCTGCAGGTGAAACGGAAACAATGCATTTTCAAGCTCCCCGTCCCCAGCGTACTTGTGGAACATATACAAGCTAGTAAAAACAAGCTGCATGAACTTAAAGCTCAACTCAGCTAGCACAGGGAATTGAGATATTGTGGTGAGTTCTGTTTTACAGAGACATGGCTCATTCCTGCTTCACCCGACTATACCTTACAAACTGAGGGTTTGTCAATCCACTGGATGGATCGTATGGCATCATTGGGCAAGACAAAGGACAGATAGCTCTGCCTTCTAATCAAAACCTCTTGGTGCTCAAACATGGCAACCTTTGTGAGTTACTGCTTTCCAGACCTATATATCTAACAGTGAAGTGGTGTCTCTACTACCTACCTTGGGAGTTCACTTTGCTGTCCTGTCAGCAGTTTACATCCAACCCTGTGCAGAAGAGGAGAGTGCGCTTAATGAAATATACACTGCTACAAATAGCCTTGAGACAGAATACCCTGAGGCCTTGTTCTTCGTAGGCGGTGGCTTCTACTGATGAACCTCAAGATTGTGCTACCAAGATACCATCAACACGTCTCCTGCCCCACCAGAGGCTCAAAAACAGCTGACCATTGCTACACAACTATCAAAGGCACCTATCACTCCATTCCCACCTGCATTTTGGTAAATAAAATCAAACTGGTCCTTCTCCCAGCTTACAAGTAGAAACTGGAGCTTCAGGAGTCATACAGTCCTGGTCTGAGGTAATGGATGAGCCCCTATGTGACTGCTTGAAGTCAGTGGACTGGTTCATATTGAAGAACTCAACAGACAACCCAAATCAATATGCCACTACCGTCGCATATTTTATCAGTAGGTGTCTGGAGGATTGTGTGCTAAAGAAGTCAATCTGTATGTTTCCTAACCAGAAACCATGAATGAACCAGAAAATAGATTTTACCGAATTCCAGATCTGAGACCTTCAAGTCAGGTCACCCTGACCTATACAGCAAATCTAGGTAGGACCTTTGCAGAGCCATCAGTGATGCCAAGAGACAAAACCAGACCAAACTATAGTCCCAGACTAACCACATGAACATAAGTCGACTGTGGCAAGGCTTACACAATACAGCAAGCTATAAAGCAAAGTCAAGTAGAAACCTTGACAATAATGCATCCCTCTCCAATGATCTCAATGTATCTATGCTTGTTTTGAACAGAAGGTCAGTGAACAGAAACCTGCCCCAACAGCATCGGGTGCACCTGTATGCATTGTCTTCAGTGCAGATATCAGATTAGCCTTCTTGAGAATGAACCAACGTGAAGTGACTTGTCCAGATGGATTCCTTGGTCATGCACTCAGATCCGCCATGGAACAGCTGGTGGGAGCATTTCCAGACATCTTTCACCTCCCCTCACTCCAATCTGAAGCTCCCATCCACTTCAAGAAGATCACCAGCATCTCGGTGCCAAAGAAAAAGACAGTGTGCCTTAATGACTACTGCCCAATGGCTCTGATATCCATCATTATGAAGTGCTTTCAGAGGTTGGTAATGGCATACATCAATTCCAGCCTCCCAGATTGCCTTGATCCACTACAATTTGCCTATTGTCACAATAGGTCCATGTCCAACGCCATCTTCTTATCCCTACACTCTTTCCTGGAGCATCTGGATAACAAGGACACCCACATCAGGCTCCTATTTGTTAACTTTAGCTCTGCCTTCAACATCATAATTCCAACCAAACACGTCTTCAAACTCCGAGACCTAGGACTCTCTTTCCCTCTTTGTAACTGGATTCTCAACTTTCTGAGCTGGCAGACTGCAGTGAGGATAGATTACTCTACCGCCTCCGTAATAATCCTCAAAACCAGCACCCTGAAATGTTGCATACTCAGCCCCTTACTATATTCCTCATACACTCATGGGTATGTTGCCAAATTCTGCTCTAACTCCATCTGCAGGTTTGCTGATTACACCATTGTAGTGGGTCAGATCTTAAACAATGACATAACAAAACACAGGAAAGAGAGAGAGAGATTAGTGGCATATATAAACAACCATTCTCTCTCAATGTCAGCAAAATAAAAGAGCTGGTCATTGACTTCAGGAAGTAGATATGCTCCTATTTGTATCAATGGTGCTGATGTGGAGATGGTTGAGTCCTTTAATTCCTGGAGTAAAGATAAACAATAATCTGTCCAGGTTGATGCTAAAGTTAAGAAAGCACTCCAATGCTTCTACTTCCTCAGAAGCCTAACGAAATTCAGCATGTCCACAACGACTCTTACCAGTTTTTATCCATACTTCATTGGATGCGTGAAAGCTTGGTATGGCAACTGCTCTGCTCAAAACTGCCAGAAGTTACAGAGTTGCGAATGCAAACCAGTCTTTCATCCATTGACTCTGTTTATACTTCCTACCGCTTTAGGAAATCAGACAACATAATTGAAGACCCCTCCTATCCTGGTTATACTCTTTTCCATCCTCTTCAGTCTGACAGAAGATACATAATTTTGAAAATACATATCAACAGATTCAAGAACAGCTTCTTCCTTGCGATCCTCTCATATATTAAAGTTGATCTTTCTCTGCACCTTCTCTGTAGCTGTAACATTATACAGTATTCTGCATTCTTTTCTATTGACCTGATGTACTTAGGTATGATATGATTTGCCTGGATAGTATGCAAAACAACACTTTTCACTGTATCATGGTATATGTGACAACAATAAAATAAAATCAAGTCAAGATTGGAGTGATGGTGTATAGATGTGTTAACACCCAAACAGCTGTTCTCATGAACCTGGAAGTGCAGATGTAAATGGTGCATGTGCCCAAAGGACCCTATCTTCAGAAGAGATTTCATCTCTTTGTTTGAGATGTATGGTAAGATTCACGCCATTGTTACGAAGTCTGACATTGCACAACTGCAGCTGACAAAAAATATCATAGTGCACAATGTAGAGCAACGTCACAAAATGACACCATGAGCATCTCAGCCAATGAGACACTATAACAGGAAGTCTGTCTCCTCATGTACTCCGGTCACAGGGGAGAATCATGTAGGATTTCTCAAAGAAGATAGAGGAGTGGCAGGAACATCACAAAGTGTTCAACATGTACGCATTATAAATTGTTAAATCCATTCAATGTAGTGTGAGTTAAATAGGTATGTTGAAAAAAATTCTATTGACATGTCAAAGTTCTTGGGGATAGCAACATCGTTTTTGGTTCTGGCTGTATGTGAAGTCTGATAATTCCAAAGCAGGTGTTGATGTGGTCTAATCTGATCGACTGACTACCCTGATGGATTCCAACAACAGTCATTCAATGGGGATCTGGTACTTCTAGATAAGAATATCACATTTCATGATCTCACATGATTTGATTTAAGCTTTATTATCAAGTGTACTCAAGTACAGGAGTAAAGTGAAACATGTCTAATGTCGCCACATATGGCACCATCTTATGCAAGAAGGTACCTTGGTACAAAACTTCGGTACAAGTTGTCACATGGAGAAGCAAAGTTAAAAGTAAAGCATTATCACTGTTCTTGGCATAAATGGAAAAATAACAAAATAAACATAAAAATTAACATTTCAGTCCTTCCTAGTATAAGTTGAAAAGTCAAGGAATAAGAGTAAGATGTTCAACAGTCTTTCTTAAGTGTATTCCCTGCAAGGGCTCGGTCTCCTTCTCTTTGGTCCGCTGTCTGGGAAACCTCAGGCTTCCTGCTGTCGATCCGTAGATGCAGGGGAGGTCTTCCTCACTGACAATTCAGGCTGGCTCTAGCCAAATTGGCCTCAAGCTCACAGCCGCTTCCACACACTAGACTTCCAGCTGGCACTGCTCCGGGCCCACAGCCTCTGGGTATCGTCACTTAGTTGTATTAAAGTGACATACTTGCTGATCATAGATGTTTGTCGTGAGTGTGCTGCTGGAAAAACACAGCGGGTCAGGCAGCATCCTTATCACAGATGTTTGCAATATTAAGACAACCACTACAAAGAATTTAAAAGTAATTCTCTTAAAATGTTTTTCTTGCAAGTACATGGTTCCATTTTTGTTGTTTCTCCTTCAGGACTAATGAACAGCAGGAATTCCTTACACAAAACTATTTTCAGACACTTTGTGATGGGTGGCAATATTCACTTTACAGATATAAAGAATTAGGTAACCATTGTGTTTAGAAGAACAAATATGTGAGAGGGTTTGTGTTCTGTGGATGGCAAGCATGCTGCTATTCTGATTCTCTTCCAATTTCTCCAGTAATGTTCTGAAGTTAGTGAGCTGTGTTGGGTTACAGTGCACAGATACAAACAGTATTACTTGTAACCCCCTCACATGCCCATTCTTCATTTATGAGCCAAGATAGTGATTTGACCATGCTGGTTAATCATGAAAGAAGTATCACGAAACCTGATCCTAATCTAATTTATTGCAAAGGTACAAGCATTGTTTTTTTGGTGGGGATGGAATATCACCATGTATGATGAACAAGACCTGGCTGCTTTTTCTTTCAGGTCTCTTGAGCCACTGGCGCCAATGACAACACTCTGATTGCTATCATGTCTGATCAGCTAATTCACCATAGTCCATGAACCTGGAACCTTTTGTTTGGTTGCTGTAGAACAATATGTGTTTTTTAAGTTTCAGGATAGCCCATGAAGACAGGTTTGGAGACCACTTAGAATTACTGCCAACAGGAATTATAGCATTGTAACTAGAAGCCAAAAAAAACTTCAGCTTCTAAGAACATTCGTAGTTAGACAAGCACAGGTTGAATAATTGACTGCTCTCCCTCCATCCAAGCTAAGGCGTTATACAGTTCTGTAATCTATTGAGTCATTGGGTTTGGAGTTACCAAATATGCTTTAATACTTGCTCGGGTTTATCACAAGGCTCAGATACTCCAACTGACCGAAGCTTACTTTTACTATCATTTCTACACCTTTATTTTACCATTTTTGATTTTAACATTTTTAAAAAACATCCTAATGTTGAGACATCCATGTCCATTAATCTTCACTTATTTAATGATGTATAAGACATTTGATGTATGTGAAGGAAAATCTGGGCTGTTAGCAATTTTATCAAGATAAGATAGAAAACGTACCCCACTTAATTGTGGAACTGCTACAAAAAAAACAGGTTTTACTTATGCCTACTCAAATCACACTATTTTAAGAATGACCTGAAAAGGTGTCAACAAATCTTAGGTCTGCTGACAACTGTGGAGCAGAAGAAAGTATTAAAACAACATTTGCATTAAGCCAGTCCATTCTGTTTGTGTTCAAAAACATAATTGAACAGATGCTATAAATACTGTGTAATCTTTAATCTTCCTGTTTGCAGATGCTACAGACATGTGTTATGTCAAACAGGATCAATAGACATTGTCTGGTGGGAAGAAAATTGAACAGACTGTAATCTACTTGCACTGTACACAACACTCTAATAAAGCACAAACGTTCTCAGTGTTCCTGCAGTTTCCTTTGCCAGGAAGATACTTGGGATTCAGGTGTGTGTCCAATTTGTAGGTCTTGTTTTTCCATCTTCTAAAATTTTGAATTACAATTAACATGCTTCAACTTTTTGAAGCCTGGCATTCATAGGATCTAAATCCCAAACTAGGAATTACAATTAAATTGTTGAAAAGTCTCAAGGCAAAAACAGAAGATAAATAATTATAGTGAAATTTTATAAATGCATTGTTTGATTTATTTGAACTCAAGACCGTTGATTCTTAGGGAATTATATTGGTGAAATGTAATGAAACCAAACTAGGTGGATGTTCTGCTAATTAAACATGCATGTTTAAAAAATTGGTTTAAATGATTTTGGGCCTAATTGGTGTTGTGTACATCTATTTGATGCCATTAAATCTGCACATTTAATATTGAAGCATTGATTGGGAACAATTTACAAGAACTGGTATGTGTAGCCTCCACAAGCTTCAGAAGGCATCTGAATTTGTTGTGATTTTTGACGTTAGCAGAAAATTGTAAGTTCAGACTTCTTGGCATTCAATTCTCCAAGGAAATTTAAAGATGCTTAAGTGTTGATTTTGGCAAGATATCCAAGAGAACTCATATTTGCCTCCCTCATGCTCTCCTCCAGAGCTTGAGTAAATGCTAGGGTCTCGATTTCAGGAAATTACCCAATCATATTGTATCTCACAGTTGACTATGTCCAGTTCCTATCTGCACATGCTTTTCCAGTGACAGTCACTGCATTCAAGCTGTTTTTTTTTCACTTTTTCTATAGTGAATTTCCAATATTTGAAAATAAAATGAAGTGACTCAGTAAATTCTCACTCTAATTATTTTCCATAAAGCACCAAACCCAAGGTGCATCCTTGTCATCTACTCTGAAATGTCAGACACATAGAGAGTAAGTTTGAATTTTGGCCAATAGTGGTATCTAATTGACCACTTGTTATATCCCCATCTGATTTTCCCTTCAGTTGACTTCACACATGTTGCCCATTTTACACTAATGATTCTCCATTGAAATTCAGTGATTTTTAGTACCACTCAAGACAAAAAATTCCAATGATTGGAGATAGTAAGTAATTATGGAATTCACAAAACCACTTAATATTTCTTAATTTGTAGTCATGATTTGGAGATGCCGGTGTTGGACTGGGGTATACAAAGTTAAAAATCACACAACACCAGGTTATAGTCCAACAGGTTTAATTGGAAGCACACTAGCTTTCAGAGCGAAGTGAAGGAGCATCGCTCCGAAAGCTAGTGTGCTTCCAATTAAACCTGTTGGACTATAACCTGGTGTTGTGTGATTTTTAACTTAATTTGTAGTGTCCATGACATAAAGCATTAATAAAATTATATCATAGCAATGGGCTGAATGATCTACTCCCACTCTTACTTCCTATAATTCTTTAATCAGGAGACAAACATAAACTCAGATGGCTGAAAGAAGTCATCTACAGTATTTCAGTATTAGTAACGTTACCACATCATCACGTGCTGTCTCAAGTGAGAGAGGCTCAGAAGGACTATGACAGTACCCTTTTCACTCAAATCAATATCAACCACAAATCCTTTTATTTTAGCCATAATGGTATAAAAAATGTTGATGGACATAATATCATTGAAGGTCATTTGAAAATTGAAGTTAATTGGCCCTGAAATTCAATGGCCTCAGATTTATCCTGTAAAATGGGAAATTATAAATTGAATTTTTTTGTGATTTCGCAATCCTACGTTTGACCCAACAGTTTTGGCTGGCAGTATTTTAAAAAGCCCACCTTCATTTCCAAAGATACATTGAGGAATATTTTATTTATTCTTTCATCGAATGTGTGGCACCAATAAGGCCATTATTATTAGTTCATTTGACTGTCTAACTAGAGATTCACGAGACGTTTTAAAAGTCAACCATAAGAACTTAAGACACTGGAGGAAAAATATGCCATTAAGCCCAATAAGTCTGTTCCAAGACTGATCTGATAATCCTCGTCTCTGTTTTTCTGTCTTTTCCCCATAACTTTAAAATCATAGAACCATATGAGTTTTTTAATGGTTTCATGGTCACCCTTACTGAGGCCAAGTTTTAATTTCAGTTTTGTGACTTGAATTTAAATTCTACCTACTGCCACAATGGTATTGGAACCCATATTCCCAGATCATTAGATTACTTACAGTGTAGAAACAGGCCCTTCGGCCCAACAAGTCCACACCGACCCGCTGAAGCGCACCCACCCATACCCATTCCCCTACATTTACCCCTGCATCTAACACTACGGGCAATTTAGCATGGCCAATTCACCTAACTTGCACATTTTTGGATTGTGGGAGGAAACCGGAGCACCCGGAGGAAACCCACGCAGACACGGGGAGAATGTGCAAACTCCACACAGTCAGTCGCCTGAGGCAGGAATTGAACCCGGGTCTCTGGCGCTGTGAGGCAGCAGTGCTAACCACTGTGCCACCATGCCACCCATCTTTGGTTTGGTCTGTGGAATATTTGTCCAGTGACAGTACCATGATAACACTCCAAAATGTTCAGCTTTTAGAATTAGAATTAGAATCTCTATAGAATCAAAACAGGCCCTTTGGCCCAACAAGTCCACACCTATCCCCTACGAAGAGTAACCCACCCAGGCCCATTTCCTTACCCTATTACTCCATATTTCCCACTGATTAATGCACCTAGCCTGCACATCTCTGAACACTATGGGCAATTTAGCGTGGCCAATTCACCTAATCTGCACATCTTTTGACTGTGGGAGGAAACCGGAGCACCCAGAGGAAACCCACGCAGACACAGGGAGAATGCGCAAACACCACACAGACAATTGCCCGAGGCTTGAATCAAATCTGGGTCTCTGGCACTGTGAGGCAGCAGTGGTAACCACTGAGCCACTGTGCCTACCCTACCTTTATCCTACTCTAAGAGCAAACTGAACTAGATACCCTGCATTTTAGCATCATCCATGTGCCCATCCAAAAGCTGCTTAAATGTCCCTAATCTATCTGACTCTACTACTGCTGCTGGCAGTGCATTCCATGCACCCAGCACTTTCTGTGTAAAGAACCTACCTCTGACATCTCCCCTAAACCTTCCTCCAATCACCTTAAAATTATGCCCCCCTGTGATAGCCATTCCCGTCTTGGGAAAAAGTCTCTAGCTATTCACTCTGTCATGCCTGTCATCATATTGTATACCTTTATCAAGTGTCCTCTCATCCTTCTTTACTCCAAGGAGAAAAGCCCTAACTTTCTCAACCTTTCTTCATAAGACATGCTCTCCAGTCCAGGCAGTATCCTGGTAAATTTCCTCCACACTCTCTCCAAACCTTCCACATCCTTCCTATAATGAGGTGACCAGAACTGAACACAATATTCTACGTGTGGTCTTACCTGGGCTTTATAGAGCTGCAGCATAACCTTGAGGCTCTTAAACTCAATCTCCGCTAACAAAAGCCAATACACCATACGCCTTCTTAATAACCCTATCAACTTGGGTGGCAGCTTTGAGGGATCTATGGACGTGGACATCAAGATACGTCTGTTCCTCCACACTGTCAAGAATCCTGCCTTTAACCCTATAAACTGCATTCAAATTTGACCTTCCAAAATGAATCGCTTCACACATTTCCAGGCTGAAATCCATCTGCCACTTCTCAACCCAATTCTGTATCCCGCCAATGTCTCGGTGCAACCTACACCAGCCCGCCACACAATCCACAACTCCATCAACCTTTGTATCATCGGAAACCTTACTAATCCACTCTTCCACTTCCTCATCCAAGTCATTTATAAAAATCACAAAGAGCAGAGGTGCTCCTATAGAAATGGCTATCCAGAAGCATATGAGGCAAAATAAAGCAAAACAAAAAGATTATATAAAAACAAAATACAGCAGATACTGGAAATAATAGCAGAAATTGCTGGAGGAACTCAGAAGGTCTGTCAGCATTTGTGGAGAGAGAAATACAGTTAACATTTCGAGTACAATATGACTTTTCTTTGAAAGAATCCATATATTAACAGCACTATCCTCACCTACTCACCTAAACAGCCTTAAGAATATCAATCAAACCTGGCAGGCATTATCTCCCCCTGAAAAAGCCATGTTGACTATCCAATATTTATCTTTGTTTCTCCAAGTGGAGATAAATTCTGTCCCTCTAATTGCTTTCCAATGGTATCTCTGTCACAATATCGCATTCACTGGCCTTTAATTCTCTGGTTTATTCTTACCACTTTTCTTGAATAATGGTACCACATTAGCTTTCCTCCAGTCATCTGATATTTTTCCTGTGGCCAGAGAGCATTCAATAATTAATGTCAGACCCCTGAAATTTCCTCCCTTGCCTCCTACAGCAGCCTGGGATACATCTCATTTGGGTTTAGGAGGTAATCCAATTTTAAGCCCATTAAAACTGTTAATCCCTCCTCTCTCTCAATTGTAATTTGTTCACATATACCATAGTCAACATCCCTTATAACATTTAAGAAGCATGTAGATGTGCACTTCCAATTCCAAAGTATACAAGGCCATGGGCCAACTGCTGAAAAATGGGATTAGAATAGTTAGATGTGGTTTTTGACTGGCGCAAACATGATGGGCTGAAGGGCCTTTTCCATGCTGTTGACCTCTATGATTCTATGCGTCCCTGATTTCTATATCTATACTGCTTTCTCCACAGTAATAGAGAATATAGATCAAAAGTAACAACTTAAAACTTCATCTACATTTTCCAGCAATACACACAGATTGCCACCTTGTCCTTAATGAACCTAACTTTTGTTGTGCCAGTTATTCTCTTGCCTCAAATATACGAATAAAATGCCTTTAGATTTACCTTTACTTTCCGCACTCGTATTTTTCATGTCCATACTTCACGTTCATAATTTTCTCTTTGGTATATACATTTAGGGTTTCCTGTGATTTTAACCCATGGTATCTGCTTCCTTTTCTTCCTTAATCCTATATGTTCCTTGACATTCAGGCCTCTCTCGACTTGTAGATCCCACCTTCATCTCTATGGGGACATGTCGGCCCTGCACTCTCACTATTTCCTTTTGGAAGAACTCCAACTGTTCTGAAGCAGATTTTCCTCCAAGCTGCTCCCAGTCACTTTGGACAGATCCTATACTATCATTTTAAAATCAGCCTGCCCCAACTCAAAACCTTTATTTCCAGACCATCTTATCCATAATTACCTTAAATCTTACCATGTTATGGTCGCTACCACTAAAATGCTTCCACACAGACACTTGTATCACGAGCCAGCTTTATTCCCTAAAATTAGATATAGCACCGTACAACTCTATATGCTGGTTAAAAATTCTTCTGGATATATTTTATGAATTCTGCCCCTCCAAGCTTTTCACATTGTATCTATCCCAATTAGTATTAGGGAAGTTGAAATCCCTTACTACTATTTTGACACTTCTCTGAGATTTGTCTCCACATTTGCCCTTCTAACTCTCACTGATTGTTGGGGATCTGTAGTACATTCCCAATGATGTGAGTGCCACTTTTTGTTTTGACCTCAGTTGAGGAATCAGCCAAGATACCATCTCTCCTTATTAGAGGGTACATGGTGAAATGTCCTTTCACCTAGAAGGTGGTGGTTGTCTGGAATTTGATGCCTAGCTTGGTGCTCAAAGTAGGAATCCTAAACCTATTTAAAACGTAGTGGGATCCACACATGGAGAAGGTGAGGACTCCAGAAGCTGGAGATCAGAGTCGAGAGTGTGGTGCTGGAAAAGCACAACAGGTCAGGCAGCATCCGAGGAGCAGGAGAATCAACGTTTCAGACTTTAGCCCTTCATCAGGACTAAGGTTTGTGGGTTGGGGCTGAGAGATAAATGGGAGGGGGTGGGGTTGGTGGGAGGTAGCTGGAAAAGCAATAGGTGGATGAAAGTGAGGGAGAAGGTGAAAGGTCAGAGGGGGCAGTGATGGACAGCTCCAGAGGGCAGTGAAGAAGGGCTCATGCCCGAAATGTCGAATTTCCTGCTCCTTGGATGCTGCCTGACCTGCTGCACTTTTCCAGCAACACATTTTCAGCCCAACATTGCTAGGTGATGTATGAGGTGATAGAGAGTGGAATTAGAACAGATGGTCTCTTGTTTTTTCTTCTTTGATCAGCATAGACAGAATGGTCTGAGGTTCTATTGTGAATTAAGGACCACATAGCGGCCTCATCCTGCTTCAGTGATTAACCCAGCCTCTCATGTTATGGCATGCACAACAGTGAACACCATGCAATCTGCATGTCATCTCAGGGCAGAAGTGTCACTCAATCAAAGGAATCAGTACCTGATTGTGGACTGGAGATCAGGGAGGAAGGTACTCATTAAGACCCACCTTAATGTTGTGAACTATATCCTGTGCTCATAAGAACATTAATAATTTGAAAAGCTCATAAATCTGTCAAAACAAACAATAAGTAAACATTTAAATTGGCAATTAAAACCATTATCTTTATTGAATTTCAGGAATTTTTCAAAATAAACAAAACATTTGATAGGCGTGCAAAAAAATGTTTTTCTTAGTCATTCATAGTTCTCTGAAAATAAACAAGCTGAAAGTCTATACATGAGCCATGTAAAACAATCCCTGCAATACAGAAGCATTTTGAGAAAGCAGACTATCAAAATAATTTCTCTATTATAGCTCTGTAAACAAATCCTTGTTTACAAAATCCATTAGTACTTCTGAAGAAATCCAAAAAGCTATCAATCTGTCAAAGACTCCAAACTGCCAAACAGATAGTTGAACTGTGATGTAAATAATGAACGTAAGCCATGGGAAAAGTTTTCAACTTATTGATTTTATATTGGGCTACACTCTCAATATTATACAATGCAGGATAACATTTTATCCAATAGTTGACTATTCTAGTGTATCTGACGGCTTTTCCATTTTGACAATACTGTTCTTTCACATGAAAGCTCACCATTTGTCAGAATTAAGAATCTAGAAGCTCCACAATTTAATAGTCACTTACTTTATCCAAACACTGCACTTCAGTGGACATAGATTGAAGGCTACAGGATTTCATAATGAACTATAAATGAAAGAATACCATTTTTATTCAACCGCCCACATTCATACCATCACTGCAGGCTTGATTTGACAGAATGATATTTAAAATTACAGACATTCTGAATTGTCCACTTCCAGAATGATGCTGCCAACCTCTAAACACCATCTTGTGGAATTCATAACATTCTTGCTCTCCTGAAAATAACGTGAGAGGGCAAAATGGATGGAACTTCTGGGTCTGTGTTCACAAATTTGTCTCTCCCCTTGACACCAGGAATTCCATAGGATTCCAAATGTGTCTAGCAAAATCTGACCCCAGGTCCCATAGTGCATGACTGGGAATGTAGTAAAATTTGATCTGTTAATGGTCCTGGCATCAAACCAATCAGGAATTTCAAAGTCAGCTGATTATAATACCAATGGCTGGGACAAAGTCATTTAGAACAGGCCTGAGAAATTATTGAGAATTCTATATAGAATACGCATGAAAGCTACAATTATAAATACATTGGGACCAAAATCATAGCTGGCCTCCTAAATAAAGTAAAAGCAAAATACTGTGACTACTGAAGATTTGAAATAAACAAATAAAGTGTGTGAAGAACTCTACAAGTCTCATAGAATCAGTGGACTGAGAAATAGCTTTTAATGTTTCAAGTCCAATGTGACTCTTCTTCTGCATCGACATTCTTTCTCTCTTGTACTTCTAGGGTTTCTCTTGGCATTCCCACTATCACTGAGGGAGACAGTCAGTTGTGGTTATGTCTCTGGACTCATAATCCTGAATCCTCAGCTAATGTTCTGGGGATATGGATTTGAATCCCATGATGGCAGATAATGAAATTTGAATTCAATAAAAATAAAAACTAAAATAAAATGTTAACCTAGTGGTGACCATCTAACCACTGTTGATTTTGTTGTTTTTGGGAAAATAGACTGACACTTATGGTCATCACAAAAGTTAAAGATTTATTCAAAGTATCGAGAGTCTCCAGTTCATCTAGCTGATAGAATCAGGTTTACAGAAAATCTGGCCACTTTCCAATAGACCATAAGATTTAGGTGCAGAATTAGACCATTCAGCCCATTGTGTCTGCTATGCCATTCGGTCACGGTTGATATATTTCTTAATGTAGTTCAAAGCAGCAGTCCACAGTGTTCGATGAAATGTTCCTTTTTATTCTCAAGCCCTTCTATTCTTTGATCTTCATTCTCCAGGTTCTTTCACTTCTTTGCAGGAAGCACAAAACTATTGGAATGTTAATTACAAAGTCTCTTAGCTACTGGTTAAAGGTTAGTGGGCGGCACAGTGGCACAGTGGTTAGCACTGCTGCCTCACACCGCCAGAGATCCGGGTTCATTTCCCGCCTCAGGCGACTGACTGTGTGGAGTTTGCACGTTCTTCCCATGTCTGCGTGGGTTTCCTCCGGGTGCTCTGGTTTCCTCCCACAGTCCAAAGATGTGCAGGTCAGGTGAATTGGCCATGCTAAATTGCCCATGGTGTTGGGTGAGGGGTAAATGTAGGAGTACGGGTGGGTTGCGCTTCAGCGGGTCGGTGTGGACTTGTTGGGCTGAAGGGCCTGTTTCCACACTGTAAGTAATCTAGTCTAAAGGTGGCAGCTTACAGTAATTGGTGGGAGAAAATAACTGACTCTTTTTCAGACTTCAGGTATCTTACTGCAGAGAGATAGTGATCCCAAACTGGCAGTCCAGAGACTTCTTCCCCTCTATTGTAAGAACCAAAAATGTTCATCTGTTCTTGGAGTTGGTGAGAGAATTCTCATCCAGGCTAATGACATACAGAACCTATGACTAGTCACATTTGCACAAACCAATCAGCTGCCTGTTGCTTGAAATCTTATTCTGCACACACACCCCAGTGCTGTGCTACCTTGTATCTCCTCACCACAACCCCCCCTTCCCCACTGCTTAAACAAAGCAACAGGAAAACACAACTCTTAATGAGTTCCAGTAATTTGTTTTTTTAAATTCCACCAACTCTTAGAATTAGAAATAGAATTAGAATTAGAAACAGACTTAGAATTAGATTTTATGGTCACGTATATCCAAGTACAGGGATATAGAAGTACAGTGTAAAGTGTACAAAGTTGCCATTCCTGCTGCCATCTTAGATTCAAAGGAACCTAGGTACAAAATCTTAGATATAAACTAGAAAAATGAAGAAATAAACTTGAAAGTTCAACATTACAGTCCTTCTTACTTGCTTAGCCATGTGCCTGGATCCAGGATCTTCCACTCTGATACTGGGACTAACATTTTATTTTAAGAATTTTCAAAATGGGGAATCTCCATCTCAAGCTAAGTACAGGAGCCTTCAAAGTATGAATCCTACTTCCAAAACTCTTTTGGAAGTAGCTTTTGTTTTATAGTTGAAAATTTAACATATTTTTACACGTTTACAAAAGAAAACTAAAAAAAACACCAAGTATAAGCATTGATATACAATTAAATCTTAAATAAATAATAACCAAAATCTATCAAACAGAAAAAAAACTGAGAAAAAAAGCAAAACTCAACTAACTACTCATCTAACCTACAATTAACTAGAGTGTATGATTAAATCTCTTACATTATTCAAGAGAGAAAAAAAACGACAGATAACACAGAAATTGAGTAGTGATTTATATGCTCAGAATGTGTTGACATCAGATCATAACAAAACCCAGATTTGTATGGGATTCCTCTCCCAAAGGGCCCCAGACCAGCCAGGTTCACCCTCTCAATTAAATAAAAGCCCTTGTTAGGATGACCGAAATATCTGTATTTGTGTAATTCAAGAAGGGCTGCCATATTTTATGAAACAATTCATTTTTTTTTGGTGCACCATATTTGTAAGAAATTCAGGGGGAATATAGTCCATAATTATTCTGTGCCAATTCGAAAGTCCATGACAGCCCTCAGCCACCCAGTTTACCAAAATATTTTTCCTTGCACAGAAAGAGAGAATGGAAAATCAGCTCTTCCCTGTCGTAATTTCAGGTGTTCTTTATCCAATAAGTGTGTCTCCTACAGGAGAGCTATATCAACCCTTTCTTTCTTGAGGTTTGATAATATTTTCTTCCTTTTGATTGGTGAATTACTCCCCATGATATTTCAGGTGCACTGTTTAATCGACTGATTAACCATAATCACTGGGCAAGTCCGAGACCCCTTGGGAGAAGAAACCTTATCCAAAACATCCCGAGCATAGAGCTTATAAAATTCACAAAAATAAAAGCTCTTTAATACACTCAGATCAATATATAAAAAGACTATTTCTAAATAAAAAAAATATAAAACGTATTTAAACGGAGATTTTCCCCCTTGTTCCCAGGGGGCATCACTTCCTTTCCAAAAGCCCATCATAACCTTTCCCAACTAGTGCCCCACCCTTGACCCACACACCCCACGATAGGATAAAGAAAATTCAAATATACTACTGAGCTAGAAGTAACAATGAGTACCCTACCTCCCACCTCACCGCGCCCCCCACCCCCCCTCACACACCAACACATTTGGTAATGTTAATACCATGTATGAACATATATAACTATAACATTACACTCAGAAAATAATAATTAAATATAGTAACACAAAATAGCAGGGGAAAACAACCCCATTCCTAAGGGCAGAGATAAAATAAGATAAGGTAACCACCTCCCCCCACCTACATTAACTAGACCCCCTGGCCTATAAATATATATATTTTTTTTAAAAATGGGTGAGAAAATCGCTAAGTGAAAAATAAATAAATAAATCCCCCCCCGGAGATAATATTAAACAGTAAGGTAGTGAAAGGGGAAAAAAGGGGGTAAACTGGGGTGGGGGGAGGGCAAAACAACATCAATTAATTCTTACAATTTATCTAAGAGAGTCCAAAAATTCCTTGGCCTTCTCTGGTGATCTGAAGTTATACACGGACCCTTCATGACTGAAGCGTAGCGTAGCTGGGTAGCTCAAGGAGTACTAAATGTTTAAGTTCCTTAAACGCTTCTTCGCTTCACCAAACACCTTCCTCTTTCGGACCAAAGCTGGGGAAAAGTCCTGAAATAACATAATCTTGGATCCTTTATAAATCATGGCTTGGGGATCTTTCCCAAGATTTCTGGAAGCTTCCAAGAGAATCTGCCTCTCCTTGTAGCTCTGCAGCCAGAACAGGACCGGGCAGGAGCGCTGGTTCGAGCACTGCAACCCGGTAGGCCCATTCCACCCTTACCTGGCCTGATCCAGCCTCTAGATTTAACAGCAGTAGAAGCCACTGCTCGAGGAACACTGTAAGCTGGCCTTCTTCTTCCCGTTCGGGAAGGCCTAGCAAATGAATATTTTTTCGACACCCTCGATTCTTGAGGTCATCAATGTGATTCTCTAAGGTCCGAGCTTGCTGTTCAAGAGTCCGGATCCGATCCACAGACGATTTTGCTATAGCCTTGGAGGTCACGGCCTTTAGCTCTGCCCCTCTGACTCAGCACTCGATTTCCTCGATGTCTTGGTCGTGCTTTCGTAGCACGGCCGAGAGTGAATTCCATCTGCTCCGGCAATCTTTGATGAAGGCATCAGTCTTCGCGTCAAGTTTGGAGATTATTTCCACGAGGCTTGCCACCCTTGGTAAGTTCCCTGGGACGGCTGCGGACGCCTCTGCTGCAGCTGGGGAGGGTGGGGGAAGGGCTTCTGCCTGCTGAGAACTGCGGGCTCCTTTCCCCCCCGAGTCATTTTTATAGGAGACTAGACTATTTAAATTTAGTACTGAGCAACTAATTACATTAAGTAAAAACTATTTAAAATGATTTGGTAAGTGTGGTAGAGGCAGGTGGCCCACTTTGCCCAAGTCTTGGGAGGAGCACTATAGACTCAGACTTGCCGAGTCGCCACCATCTTGGATCTCTTGGAGGTAGCTTTAATAGAAGGTAGAACTGGAATAGCTTTTGTCCGACTCAGACTCAGATAAACTACAATTTCCTTTCAGAAGGCTTGGTATTAAAGAAATCAAAATGTTTATCTTCAACCTCCACTATACATTCTGTAATGATTTTCCATCCAATTGTTTCAGATTGAACCATAACTTATTGAATTTTGTCCTGGGCTTTTGCTCTGATGTCCTCTGATGACCTACTTCTACCTCTTGCCTGCCATGTTAGCTTTGCTTCTCCTAAAATCTATATGTTTTGTTACTTCCAGATCCAAGGATATCAATATTCTACTGAATGATTTCTCATCCTCCACACTAAGAAATTTTCATCAAAACACAGAATTCTATTCGCTATAATCTATTCCATATTTTGTTACAATCCCAATCTTATCGCTCCAAACCTTACAGCCCTACTTTGGCTCAATTCATAATACCCAATATTTCAAATGTAGAATTCTCACTCCAATTTCTTGTGCTCCTTCAGGGTCTTGCTTTCCTTATTTCTATAACCACCTACAGACCTGTATAACTTAACAATCCTCTTGGAGCTCTCCGTTTCTCCATTTCTGACCTATTGGACATCCCTCACGCTTTAGTCCACATTGACAACTGTGCCTTCATCTGTTATACTGCAATATGTAACTTCTTGCCTAATCACACCAGTTTCTCTACTTCACTTCATTTAAAATGGTCCTTAAAGCTCACTTACTTTTATCATGCCATTGTATGTTGTAGCATATAGTTAAATATGTTCAGGCAAACAATGGTTTCCGTATTTTCTTTACTAGATTTAATTACAACTACTCTAGCCTGTCCATTTATCCATATAAATTCCTATCAACTTAGTGAATGTCTTAATATTGCAGTTCCTTTTGTAACAGACTCTTAAGCAGGAGGTCTTACTGCCTTCTAAAGTCAATCTCCTGTATTTTAATATCAACGACATGAAACAAAACCAGGGATACAACCTTGACTTCATGTGGAAACCCCTTATTAACTCTCTAAGCACTAGTTCATATTCACAATACCTATTACCTCAGAGAGTTCCTATGTACAAGAGTTCATTATCATATGATCAGTCAGCCAATGAATTCTCAGCACGTTCTCCCAGGACCAGCCACATTATGATTCTGACTGCAGTAGCAATGTCCTGCAGGTCTGTGGCTTTGTATCCTGTCTGGACCTGTGACATATAAAGCCATGACTCAAATTAGATCATTTTCAATTTTTTTTAATGTCATCCCCTCGTTATGTAAGACCACCTACATAGCCTGCTGTCAGTAGGGTGCGTCTCCCGGTACATGCCAGCAATGGATCTGCTTTCTGTGCCTTGGTAAGAGAAGGTGAAAGCCATTCAAACATGTGTGAGAAGACACTATCTAGCTCAGTCGCTGTAGTCAGGGTGTCTGACAGTTAACCACCAACTCAATGATAAGCTCTAACATTTCTGTATGCATGCCCTTTTATTTAACACCTTCAATGTGATCCTTATTAATGGCATCTTCAATCAGAATTTTTCTCCCTTCATTGCCCTAATTTCCCACCACCCAGTTTTGAGCTCAGGATCCAATTCACAACTGAATGCATCTTAAGACAAGTATAAACAGAAGATAGATTTTTAAAAAGGCTGCATAGCACAACAGAAAAGCACAAAATATCGAAACTGATGTTAACCTTAGGAGCTTTTTAGCTACCAGAAATAATATCAGGACTCAATAATGATGGACGTGGAAGTAATTAATCTACTCATGTTTATGTGCTGTAATGAATTTAAGTATATAATCTAGTGGAATACCGTGAGTGTTGTTTTCACGTGTGTCTGATCTACTTGCTTACTTAATGGGACTCATTTTACCCTAATCCTGAGACATGGTTTACCATGAGACATAGTTTACCATTGTTGAAACTAAACAACCCTCTTTCCCTCTAATTTCCTGAATAACCTTACAGTTCTTAAATGCCTTTGCTCTCACACTGGTTTAAAATCTGCTTTGGAAGCACAAGATGGTAAACAAGTTTATACTATACCAATTACAGCTGGCCAAACTAAGGTTTAGGCTGTTCTTCCTGCTTCTTTATGCTGATGCTCTCTCTGGAGTGTGTGACAGACCCCTCTGATTGAAGTGACCTCTTTTAAATAGTTGTTCTGATCATTGCCAAGTACAGTGGCTTGTTATCATTTAGTATCAGCAGTTTGATATAATAATGTAATTAACGTAATTCAGTTACTCCCTGTAAATTGAGTTTCTGTCCCAGGAAAGGTGTTCAAAAAGACAGTAATTGGATATTGTAATTTATTGATTGAGCTGACCATAGGAATCGGCCTGTCTCAGAAACATATTGACTGAAATTCAGATCCATTATTCCATTCGAAAATTTGCAGTGTCATCTCATCAATCCCACAGTGAATGCTGCAAGTTTCCTGGCTTTGTATTGCAGTACCACTGTCTCATTAACACCTATCCAATACAATCAATTAAGGTATCTGGTTTGCATATGTGTCTTCCTGGCCTGATTCAATTTCCAGCACAGTGTTCAGTTGGTCAGTTTCTCAGCATGCCTTTCAGTTGGCCAATGTTGCTTTCAGTGTCCTAGGAGAACTGTTATTTTGTTTAAAAGGGACAATCCACAACCTACAGTACTCAAGGAATAAACAATTTAATAATGTCGTGACTAATAGAATATTAGTCATAGACTGTCTATGACAGTGCAAAATATGAGCCATTACTTAGACCCAACCAACTGAGAATTGCAAATGTTGCTCTGAATTTTGTAAAACCCAGGCAGAATTTTGGATTTTGGCTATGACTCTGACTCTCAGGGTTACTGTGCTGGGAGCCATAGTTAAGTCATAGTTATACAGTTAGTCGTAGACATAGACAGTCATTTACTTATTTTGTTCTAAAATTCTAGAAAATATTTTTCATCAAATAATTATCCCTGCATTGTCACTTGACCTAACACCTACTAAGATCCTAGTCATACCCTCTTCTTGATGACACATTAGGGCCAAAAACATATTTTTCTTGGAAACGTATCAAAGTCATTTAAACTAATTTTAACATTTAAAAGGTCAGCAATCTTTCAATACAATGTATTGACCTAAGTGGAATGATTCAAATTAGTCTAACCAAATAATACTAATGATTACAATAAATTGGATGATGGCATTAAGATTGACAAAAATTCATTGAAAATTGAAAAGTTTTGCTCCAATATCAGCAAACCTATTAGCCAAGAGTACATGGAAAACACGCTGTTAAACTTGCCGCGCATTCTCATATAAAAGTGGAATCTTTGAGACGTGTGTTTTAGATTAAAAGTCATAGCATGAAATCCTATTCTGAAGAACTCTTGATTCCCCTACAGATCATGAATCTGTCAATCACAGCCTTAAATATATACATGGAGTCCGCTCCCACCCGTCTCTGTGGCCAGGAGTTTCAAAGACCCACAATCCTCTGAGAGAAGAAATTCTTCCTCATTTCAGTTTTAAATTAACACCCCTTTATTCTAAGACTATGCCCTCTGGTCCTGGAAGGGAAACGTCCTCTCATCATTTACTCTGTCAAACCCCTTACGTATCCTGTATGTGTCAATGAGATCACCTCTCATTCTTTTAAACTCTGATGGGTAGAGTCCAAACCAGTTTAACCTTTGAATAACAACACATCCACCCACACCGATGATCAGTCTAGTGAACTTTCTCTGACCTGTCTCTAATGAAATGATATCTTTCTTTAGATAATTGGACCAAAGGCTAGAATTGGCCATACACCAACTTGACCACATAATCATGATACATCTCCATTCCACTTAAAAAACAGTTCTCCACTTCAATGCTTTGGAATGCACAGACGTTATTCATTGTCATCCTGTTGCCAGGCTGCTTCGTGCACAGGGAACAGCATCCAACTCAAGTACTGGAGCAATGTGCATTTCAGAACTTTTCACTTTCTTTCTTAGCACTCACATAATTCATGTCTATTATGATGCCAACAGCATCACTGTCTTGTCTTTCGTTTTTGTGCTTTGTGGCCTCATTTAGAACTTACAAGCTCATGGTAGATCAGGCTTGTCCTGTCTTTTAGCGCAGACACAAAACCAGACATTTTGTCATGGTTGTAAGTGATGATCAGTCAAGGGGTGGGCATGTTTGCTCTATGCTAACATTAATACCATTCTACACCAATGTTGTACTTTGAGGTTTTTTGCCAGAGGCTTATGGAGCAACCACATGGTCAAATGGTCATGTCTCAAAACGTAAGGAAAGTAGCTCTCATTCTGATCAAGCTGGGCATCCTAAACACCCAACACAATTCAGATTTAGCCAAACTAAAATATTTGTAATACACCACAGAAGATAAGATAATTATACATATTCACTACATCTACAATTTACCAATAGCACTTGGGGACTGCCTTACTTCATTATTAGCTGCTGTGCTCCTGTTCTGCCAGTTTATTATCCAAACTAAAGAAGAGTGAGAAATTGAAGAAATTGAAGATGAAAATCTAGAGACAGGGCAAATAAGTGTTCAACCTGTATTGTATGATCTTTCATAGAATGTTTCCACAAGAAATCTAAGAGTTTGCATGATTATATGTACATATTTATTATTACTTTCTTTCTTCAAATTAAACTACTACAAATGTTGATTTATTTTTCCACCACTGTACTAAGAACCATCTAATAAAATGGATGGGGTTGGGTAGTAATGTAGTGAATAAAACTATAATTTTAACACCTCACGCCAATCTCAAACTAAATTAAATACAGATTGCAAAGTGAGGTTTGTACCCTAACAGCCTCTTCATTTCCAAGACAACAGGTTTTGACAACAATAAACTTTCTAGCATCAAGCAGTAATCACCTCTGACTTCAGTAGTCTTCCGTATGTTTCCATTTACTTAGTTATTTCCATAAATTCCTGCCAACATAATTTACAAGCAAATTTTAAAATGTTCACTTCTTTTTCCCTTTCACCTTCAGCATTAGATTTAATCACCCTTCCTCACTCTTGTTATTCATACAACTATCCTATTATGGATGTGTTTATTGAAGTAACATTTGTGTCCATAGGTCATACTGTACTTGCATTAGTCAAGTAGGCAATTTACTGAGAATCTGCAACAACTATGGCCACTTCTTCAAATTCAGATTGCAGCAGTGAGAATTAAGATTGTAACTCTTCACGAAAACATGCTTCAAAACTTTGTGTTTTCAGATGGCAATTCATAATTGGGATAAAATCATTTTAAAATAATGTTTTAGACACTTTATGTTGTATGTCTGAACAATATTGCAACCTAAATGAGAGACCTTTCAAATCTTCATAGCAAATTCACCGTTTAGAATTTAACAATTTTATTTCCACTACTGAGCTACTGAAATGTGCTTTACACAGACATTGTTTTGGAGTCATGATTTGGAAGAGCCGGTGTTGGACTGGAGTGTATAAAGTTTAAAATCTCACAACACCAGGTTATAGTTCAACAGATTGATTTGGAAGCACTAGCTTTCGGAGCGCTGCTCCTTCATCAGGTGGTTGTGGGATATAAGGTTGTAAGACACAGAATTTATAGCAAAGTTTACAATGCGCTGTAACTGAGATTATATATTGAAAAAGATCTGGATTGTTTGTTAAATCTCTCATCTTTTACAATCTCCATGTTGGTTTCAGTTCTTTCATATGTAAATCGCAAAACGTTTTTTCAAAGTTCCATTCTCAAGTAAACTTTAACAATGTGGTCATGTCAGCTCAGATAATTTGCTGAAGGTGTGAGCTTCCCTGTGTGAGACTGTCTGTGCGACAATGGTCAGACTGATTCTAATCTAAAAATCCGTTTTGCGATTTACATATGAAACAACTGAAACCAACATGGTCATTCTAAAAGATGAGAGACTTAACAAACAATCCAGGTCTTTTTCAGTTTTTAATTTCAGTTACACCACACTGTGAACGTTTGCCATAAATTCTGTGTCTTATGAGCTTATATTTCACAACCACCTGACGATGGAACGGCACTCCGAAAGCTTGTGCTTTCAAATAAACCTGTTGGACTATAACCTGGTGTTGTGTGATTTTTAACACTGTTTGAGAATGAGAACAAAAATAGGGAGGCCATTAATTTTATACGGCTGAACAGTATTCCTGTACTTCAGCACATCCTGCCTCCAACTGGGCCATATTCCAAGAGTGGAGATCCAGGGTGAAAAGGTTATTTCAGTGGTTACTGGAACTTTCTAATTGGCCTGCTGGCCCTTTGTGAAATGTGGAAAATAGGGCATCTAAATAGAAGAAAGTGAGGTCTGCAGATGCTGGAGATTAGAGTCAAGATTAGAGTGGTGCTGGAAAAGAATAGCAGGTCAGGCAGCATTCGAGGTGCAGGAAAATCGACTTTTCGGGCAAGACTCCTTCATCCTGAAACATCGATTTTCCTGTTCCTCGGATGCTGCCAGACCTGCTGTGCTTTTCCAGCACCACTCTAATTTTGACATCTAAATAGGAGTCCAGTACAGGGTCGGCAGGCAAACTTTTAAGTTCCCTCCAACTACCTGAGTTGTCCTCAGCGTATGAAGACACTGTTGAAGGAGCTCTTCTTCCATGATGATGGCCTGACAGCTGTCACCACTTTTCTGCTAAAAGTGAAATCGCTGAAAAGGACATGTCTGAAGGTGTAAGTGCCCTTTCTCTTCACTATACCCAAAACAGCAGGCAGTGGCACTTTCAACATTGGTGAGCCTTTTATAACTCCTCCAGCTTTGAAAGTTTATCTTTAACTCTTAATTGGATGATGAGCAAGTCCTCTGACTGATGTTTGTCGAATTCAAAGAAATTCACAGTTGGGTAATGGCTCCTAGCACAGTAACCATGAGAGTCAGAGTTATACCCAAAATCCAAAATTCTGCCTGGGTTTCACAAAATTCAGAACAACACTTGCAATTCTCAGTTGGTTGGATCTAAACAATGGTTCATATTTTGCATTCTGTGGTCAGGTGTTTAAAGTCTTTGTTTGAGTGACTTTGTTCTGGGGAATTAAACAGTTTTTTTTTGTTGCTGAAGAAACCTGGTGACTTGCTGTTAATACTGAACCTGACAGTCTGAGACCTGTAAAATCAGCCATACAACAATCTGGTTGAATTTATAATTAGTTGTTTCTACTGGAGGAGTAGGACTGGAGGAGGAAAAATTACATTTCTTCAACATTAAATTCACAGAATAGAATCACAGAATCCCTACAGTGCAGAGCGAGGCCATTTGGCCCATCAAGTCTGTACTGACCCTCTGAACAGCATGCCAACCAGACCCCTGCCCTATCCCTGTAATCCTGTGTATTCCGTGGCTAATCCACCTAGCCTACCATCCGTGGACATTATGGCCAATTTAGCATGGCCAATCCACCTAAACGACACATTTTTGGACTGTGGAAGGAAACTGGAGCACACAGACACAGGGAAAATGTGCAAATTCCATACAGAGAATCACCCAAGGCTAGAATTGAACCAGGTCACGAAGAAAAAAGTGTATGGGTGGTTTTGATGCTTTCCATAGGAACAAATTACTGCAGATGCTTGAATCTGTACTGAAAACAAAAAATGCTGGAGATCACAGTGGGTCAGACAGCATCCATGAGCCAGCTAACATTTAGAGTCTAGATGGCTCTTCATTACTTCATTTCAGCTCTGATGAAGAGTCATCTAGACTCAAATCGTTAGCTTGCTCTCTCTCCATGGATGCTGTCTGACCCGCAGTGATCTCCAGCATTTGTTAATGCTTTCTGTACCTGATAGCTTGGCACTAATAGTAAAAAACCATGAAGGAAGAAGGATGTCAAATGCTAATGGAGGGAGATTAAGTGGTTAAGTGGCGTGAGGTGGCTGAATGATTTCATAGCATCTCTACAGTATGGAAACAGGCCATTAGGCCCAAAACATCCACACCAACCGAACACTAACCCACCCAGACTCATTCCCCCACCCTATTACTTTACATTTTGCATGGCTAATCCATCAAACCTATCCATCCCTGAACATTTTGGGCAATTTAGCATGGCCAATTCACCTAACCTGCACATCTTTGGATTGTGGGAGGAAACCGGAGCACCCAGAGGAAACCCACATAGGCACGGGGGGAATGAGTAAACTCCACACAGACAGTTGCCCGAGGCAAATGGAAGAAAAACCCCCATACTAACAATGGTCACTGGACCCAAAATGTTGATTCTGTTTTCCCTCCACAGATGCTGCTAGACCTGCTGCATTTCACCAGCTATTTCTGTGGTTTATTACATTCTTTTTCAAATTTCAGTTCTGACATCAGATGTCAGTATACTTCATAGAATCCCTCACAATGTGGAAACAGGCCAATTGGCCCAACAAGCCGCCCTGAAGAGCATCCCACGCAGACCCATCCCCCACCCTATATTTTCCATGGCTAAGTCACCTAACCTATACATCCCTGAACACTACAGTAGTCGAGAAGTGTGGTGCTGGAAAAACACAGCAGGCCAGGCAGCATCCAAGGAGCAGGAGAATCGACATTTCAGGCATAAGCCCTTCTTCAGGAATGAAGATGGTATGCCTAGCGGGCTGAGATAAAAGGTAGGAGGGAGGGGATTTGGGGGAGGGGTGCTGGGAATACTATAGGTGGAAGGAGGTGAGGGTGAGGGTGATAGGCCGGAGAGGGGGTGGGGGTGGAGAGGTCGGGAAGAAGATTGCAGGTCAAGAGGGCGGTGCTGAATCGGGCGTTGGGACTGAGATAATGTGGGGGGAGGGGAAATGAGGAAGCTGGAGAAATCTACATTCATCCCGTGTGGTTGGAGGGTTCCTAGGCGGAAGATGAGGCATTCTTCCTCCAGGCGTCATGTGGCCAAGGTCTGGCGATGGAGGAGGCCAAGGACCTACAAACCGACCAACTCCCACAGCTACCTAGATTACACCTCTTCCCACCCTGCCCCCTGTAAAAATGACATCCCGTATTCCCAATTCCTTCGCTTCCGCTGCATCTGCTCCCAGGAGGACCAATTCCACTACCGAACAACCCAGATGGCCTCCTTCTTCAAAGACCGCAATAACCCCTCCGACGAAGTCAACGATGCTCTCCACCACATCTCCTCCACTTCCCGCATCTCCGCCCTTGAATCCCGCCCCTCCAATCGCCACCAGGACAGAACCCCACTGGTCCTCACCTTCCACCCCACTAACCTCGGATACATCCGTCATTTCCGCCACCTCCGGCCCCACCACCATGGATATATTTCCCTCCCCACCTCTATCAGCGTTCCGGAGAGACCACTCCCTCCGCGACTCCCTCGTCAGGTCCACACCCCCCACCAACCCAACCTCCACTCCCGGCACCTTCCCCTGCAACCGCAAGAAGTGCAAAACTTGCACCCACACCTCCCTCCAAGGCCCCAATGGATCCTTTCATATCCGTCACAAATTCACCTGCACCTCCACATACATCATTTACTGTATCCACTGCACCCGATGTGGTCTCCTCTACATTGGGGAGACAGGCCGCCTACTTGCGGAACGTTTCAGAGAACACCTCTGGGACACCCGCACGAACCAACTCAACCGTCCTGTGGCTGAACACTTTAACTCCCCCTCCCACTCCGCCAAGGACATGCAGTTCCTTGGCCTCCTCCATCCCAAGACCCTGACCACATGACGCCTGGAGAAAGAGCACCTCATCTTCCGCCTAGGAACCCTCCAACCACACAAGATGAATGTAGATTTCTCCAGCTTCCTCATTTCCCCTCCCCCCACATTATCTCAGTCCCAACCCCCGGATTCAGCACCGCCCTCTTGACCTGCAATCTTCTTCCCGATCTCTCCGCCCCCACCCTCTCTCTGGCCTATCACCCTCACCTCCTTCCACCTATAGTATTCCCAGCGCCCCTCCCACAAATTCCCTCCCCCCTACCTTTTATCTCAGCCTGCTTGGCACACCAGCCTCATTCCTGAAGAAGGGCTTATGCCTGAAACGTCGATTCTCCTGCTCCTCAGATGCTGCCTGGCCTGCTGTGTTTTTCCAGCACCACACTTCTCAACTCTGGTCTCCAGCATCTGCAGTCCTCACTTTATTCCTGAACACTACAGGCAATTTAGCATGATCAATCCATGTGGCCCGCACATCTTTGAATTGTAGGAGGAAACCAGAGCACCCGATGGAAACCCATGCAGACAAAGGGAGAATGTGCAAACTCCACACAGGCTGTTTGGAATTCCGAGTTTGGAATTGAAGCCAGGTGCTATGAGGCAGCAGTGTTAACCACTGAGCCACCACACTGCCCTAATGTCCAAGATGTGTTCTTGCTTTTTCTCTTATGTTGCACCGTGGAATGGCTTTTTTACTTTGTCTTTAATATAGTGCACTCATTCTTGCGCTTGGGCATAATCCCACATCTATTTGACTTTATGACTCTATCTATTAAATTTTGCAAGTCTTCTTACAGTGGAAATTAATGCTATTGCACAAAAATTGGCATTGCATCAGAAAACCATCCAAATAAACAGGTGTCATCATTAATATCACAAGGTCAAGCTCTAACATTTTTCAATCTACTGGATTTTAGCAATATGGACATGAGAACAGGATATTAATTGCTTTTAGTTCTGTCTACTTGCTTTTCAACTACTTAAATAATGTAAGATAATTGTAATGCAATAGTTCCACCATCTGAAAATGGAAACGCGACACATGTAAAATCTGAAGTACAAACAGAAGTTAGAGTGAATGCCTCCTTTATTAGATTTATAAGTCACTAAGTACAATTACAATCTTGGTGTCATGCCAGTGAAAAGATAGAGTCATAGAGTCATAGAGACATGCAGCATGGAAACAGACTCTTTGGTCCAACTTGTCCATGTCAAACAGATATCCCAATAAAATCTAGTCCCATTTGCCAGCATTTGGCCCATAACCCTCTAAACCCTTCCTATTCATATACCCACATCTGGCTTTTAAATGTTGTATTTGAACCAGCTGCCACCACTTCCTCTGGAAGCCCATTTGCATGAAAAGGTTGCCCCTTAGGCTCCTTTTACATATTATGCTTTGATTTAACATAGCTATTAAACCGATGTCCTCCAATGAGGGTACATTTAAAACTAAATGAAAATATATGATAATAGAAACTTGACATTTATAATTGATGCCTATATATCAAATAAAGAATACACATTGAAAAATCAACCAGCAAGTGAAATAGTTATGTCTCTCTTTCTCTCTCTATTCTGCTGCTACGAGGAAGTTTCTGCCTTCTATCAGGTACCTCCCCAGTTAGTGACTTGGAAGAATGAGGGACTAACTGCACAGAGAATTGTAATTGTGGATCAATATCTGGCCATGCTATGATTAGCACCATCATTTTAGTCATAGAGTCTTGGAGATGTACAGTATGGAAACAGATCCTTCGGTCCAACCCGTCCACGCTGACCAAATATCCCCACCCAATCTAGTCCCACCTGTCAGCAGCCAGACAATATCCCTCCAAACCCTTCCTATTCATATATCCATGAAATGCCTTTTAAATGTTGCAATTGTACCAACCACCACCACTTCCTCTGACAGCTCATTCCATACGTGTACCATCCTCTGTGTGAAAAAGTTGCCCCTTAGGTCTCTTTTATATTTTTCCCCTCTCACCCTAAACCTATGCCCTCTAGTTCTGGAATCCCCCACCCCAGGGAAAAGACTTTGTCTATTTATTCTATCCATGCCCCTCATAATTTTGTAAACCTCTATAAGGTCACCCCTCTGCCACCGATGCTTCAGGGGAAACAGCCCAAGCCTGTTCAGCCTCTCCCTGTAGCTCAAATCCTCCAATCCTGGCAACATCCTTGTAAATCTTTTCTGAACCCTTTCAAGTTTCACAACATTTTTCTGATAGGAAGGAAACCAGAATTGCATGAAATATTCCAACAGTGGCAGAACTAATGACCTATACAGCCTTAACATGGGCGGCACCGTGGGCAGCACGGTGGCACAGTGGTTAGCACTGCTGCCTCACAGCGCCAGAAACCCGGGTTTCTCAACAGGGTAATAATAGCATATAAACATTTTACATGTCCTTTCCTCTTCATGTTAAAAGGTGTGAACTCTAGTTATCTGTTTCCTATCCGTCAGCCAAATTCACATCCAGTACCATACTCCAGTTAAGTTCCATCTTGCTTTGATTTGAAGTCTTTCATGCAAATCTTTATTAATAATAATTCTAAAAGTTCAAGTAAACAATGTCATTGTAAATTCTGCCACTTACATGTAAGTTATTCAACGTTGTTTTTTCAGTCAGCCTCCTTCACTTCTAATACCAGACTATTTCTGACAGTAATTTCTGTGCAGAGACAAGTATTTTTTTCAATGTTGCTCATCAAATCACAACTTGGAATCTTGAGACTAGCTCAACACCACAAAAACATTAATGTTTATTCAAATCAAGAACAGTTCTTTTCTAAAATCTAAAACAATACAATACAATAAAAATCCAAGTTGACTCTTTGAAAGGGCTATACAATTACTCCTGTTCCACTGTTTTTGATTACAAATATTTCCGTCAAGCATTTTTGTCTTTTGCTACTCTTTTAGACAGTGCATTCCAAATTATAATTATCTGCATCTTCCAGTCTGGAACTTTTACCAAATGGTTTAACTTTTGGCGCTCTAGTTGCTGTACATTTTGCCACCAGAAACAGATTTTCTTTATTTCTTTCATCAAAGTCCTTCCTCATTTTGAACAGCCCCTTAAAATCTCCCCCCTTAGCTTTCTGTTCAGTAAGGCAAACACCTTAACTTGTTTAGGTCTCCTAGAGATCTGTGGTCTCCCTACGTTACAGAGATGAAACTCTGATTGAGCAACCACTTTGCAGAAGACCCACATTCGTGCAAAAAATGATCCCCAGCTTCCAGTTGCCTGCCACTTCAACATGCTGCCATGTTCCCTGGCCAATATTTCTGTCTCAGGCTTGCGACAAATCTCAATGCGAGCTGGACGAGCAGTATGTTATTTTCAACTTGGGAAGCTGCAGCCTTCAGGACTCAATATTGAATTCAATAATTTTAGATCTGAACACCTTCTTCTATGACCATTACCCATCCTTACTTTCAAGGCTGCTTTTAGTACAGCCAACCCATTTTCACCTACATATTGTCTCATTAACAGAGTTTCTTTTCCCCTGGCATACATTGTTCATCCCTGGGTCTCCCTAATTGTCATTGCCTTTCTCTCTCTCTCTCTGTGCTCTATCTCCATCTGTGCCCATTCGCCTACTGCTTCCCACCCCAGACCCCCTCCCCCACCACCAAACTCTCTGTTTTCAGCATATATGCCATCTTTTCCAAGCTACTATCAGCTTTGAAGAAGGGTCTCTGGACCAAAATATTAACTCTGCTTTCTCTCCACGGATGCTGTCATACCTGCCATGTTTCTCCAGCAATTTGTTTATGTCCTAGTTTCTCTAGTCTCTCCCCATAACTGAAGTTCTGCATTTTGTATCAGTCTACCAAATTTACAATGTATGCTTTTTAAGGCCTTGCTATCTTCCTAATGTGCAGCATCTAGAATTTGCAATATTTATGTATAAGTAATTTGCAATTATTTGCAACACATAATTGACTGTAAGGAGGTCCATATGGTTTCATATTAATTGCAGGTATCTGCAGCAAACTGTTCTGTTAATTTGTAAAATTACGGATGTCTGAGTAATGGTTTGTTAAAATTAGAAACTTTCATTCTGCTAACTACTACAGTTTGTTCTTAGCTGCAAACTGCAATCTATTATGGTCAACATAATTACCTCTTTCCTAATCATAAATATGAAACTTGACTAGGTGTATGATTTCCATTGTCACCAAAATTAATGTGTAGCTGATTTTCAGGTGTCCTCTCTTTTACCTCACACACATACGCTGCCACTCTAACATTGTGCTCTCTGCTCATTTAGTGTCACTTAAAAGGGGCCTGCCTCTCTGTTGCTCGAATAAGAGCTTCCTGTGAGAAACATTAACCCGCAGCAATTCAGATCAGCCCTTTTCTGTTCAAAGTGTTTCTGCCCATCTACAGGATCTGTTCTGGAACTTACTTTCCTGGATATTGGTTAAACAAGCACAAAAGATCAAGAAATCTGCTAAAAAAAACCCCACAAGCTTTTACTGCAGTGGTTTTCTGGAGTTAATGGGAGACCATGTCGTAAACATTAAATTGCTGAGGCACCATGAACCACAGTGGAGTCAGTAATAATTGAACTTAAGAGGCTCATTAATGAGCCTAAGTAAGCTCTTGCTACAAGCAGGTAAGGTCCCTCTGTCAGTGCCTTCCTGCCACTGGTTATCTCCTGAATAGTTTCCCACCATGGGACAGCCAACAGACTCTGATGCAATTCTCTGTGGCCAACCACCATCTTCCTCGCTTCAGCAGGTTTCATTAAATTTCACCCACTATGTCAGCTAAGCACCATGAAACCAGCCTGACCACACTTGACACAGACTTTGAAAGAAGTTTAGCCTGAAATTTTAAGTTTGATGCACTCTGTTTCCAGTGGAAAATCAGAATAATTTGAGGAGGCGATGGCATAGATTTTTTTTTAGATTCCCTACAGTGTGGAAACAGGCCCTTCGGCCCAACCAGTCCACACCAACCCTCTGAAGAGTAACCCATCCAGACCCATTTCTCCTCTGACTAATGCACCTAATACTATGGGCAATTTAGCATGGCCAATTCACCTGACTTGCACATCTTTGGACTGTGGGAGGAAACCGGAGCACACGGAGGAAACCCACGCAGACACGGGAAGAACGTGCAAACTCCACACAGTCAGTCGCCTGAGGCTGGAATCAAACCTGGGACCCTGGTGCTGTGAGGCAGCAATTCCAACCACTGAGCCACCGTGCTGACCCAGTGTTATTGTTGCTTGACTAATAGTCCGGAGACCAAGGAAATGCTAGGTTTATCCCACAATGGTTAATGGTGGAATTCGAATTTGAAAAACCTGCAATTGCAAAGTCTAAAAATGATTGTGAAATTATTGTCAATTGTTGTAAACGCTGATCTGGTTTATTATTCTCTTTTAGGGATGGTGTCTGTCAACCTTATCTGGTCTGAACTATATGTAATTCCAAACCCAGAGTAGTTTGTTTGCTCCAAAGCCTAGCAAGCAAATTGTTATCAACTATTAATAGGTCTAACTAACCAAATATATTATGTAGCTACAAGAACAGGTCAGAGGTTCAGAATTTTGCAGTGATTAACTCACCTCCTGGCTCATCAAAGCCTGTCCACCATCTACAAAGCACATCAGGAGTGTAATGGAATGCTCTCCATTTCTCTGATTGACTCCAGCTTTAGCAACATTCAAGAATATCAACCCTAATCAAGATATCTGCTTGATTGGTACCACATCCACAGCATTCACTCCCACCACTGATGTTCAGGAGCAGCAGTGTGCATTATTTCCAAGATGTTTTGCAGAAATTCACAAAGGCTTCTTAGACAGAAGCTTCTAAACCACTTCCGTCTGAAAGACAAGGAGAGCAGAACTCACCACCTATGAGTTCCCCTCAAAGCCACTCACCACCCTGACTTGGAAATATATCACCATTCCTGCAGAATCATGAGGTCAAAATCCTGGAATTCCCTCTCTAACAGCATTGTGGTTCAAGAAGGCAGCCTACCACCACCTTCTCAAGATCAACTAGAGTGGGGCAATAAATGTTGGCTAAATCAGCAACGTCCAGGAGCCAAGAATGAATTTTAAAAAACCTGTAAAAAGAAATTCAATATTGTCTAATGAACAATCAGCTGAATGAAAATAAATACAGAAAGTGTAACGGTGTTTTGTGTATTATCATTCTGGTTTAATGATGCAGAGGGAAGTAATTTTTCATTCAGAACCTCAATAAAGGTCCTAATTATATCTCGGCATTAGTTCAAGGTTCAATTAAAGTCAATGGTAACTAACAGAAACACTACCATCACTAACTTTTCATCAACTGACAGAAAAGCTATAACATCAACTAAATGCTTGAAACATTTTGAGTGAACTTGGCTGACCTTCAAATTTCATTGTAACGCCTATGACCCTAAGTTCATTTGTCCCATCATTACAAATCCAAACGAGCTATATATCCAATCACTAAAACCTAGTCAACTGCCAAATACCAAACTATGAAAATAAATGAAAAGCCTTTCAGTTAAACAAAAAGGATTTTAACAAATACAACTGTTAGTAAACTGGCCTCCTTTGACCCGCACGTTTAGAGATCTATTTGTTTTAGCAGCATTATAAGCAATTCAAGAGGTAATACTCAGTGCTGTAAAGTCTTCCAATCAAAACTTCATTGACAAATCTATAAATAATTCTAAAGTACCATTTAGTTTGATAGGCAATGCAAATTCCTTGTAAAATAAAATGAAGGGAGACTAATGAGAATACACAGCACATATTGAAATATCAATAATTCTAAAAGTGATTGATCATATGAATTAGAAATTTTGTGTGAAAACATTATTAATGACAGATGAAGAAACATATTGGTGCTCACTTTGCAGATATTTTAGCAAGTAGTATGAAGGAAACAATTCACTGGGAAAAAATATACAAACGTCAGAGTTTGGAATGAATGCCAAGGATACAAGATGGAAGACTAGATATTAAATGCTTCATTACTGCAACTTTATTTTTTCTCTAATTGAGATTCTGGCAATTGCCCAGCATGAATGAACAGATCCAAAACTAGAAAGGTCTCACATTTCGTATTGAGTAATGTCTATAATTATACCCTGTACTATGAAGTAAGTATGGTGTTACATTCATTCCTTATGAAGGCTTTTATTTTGTTGCTGCTTAAATTTGAATTTGAATCAATACAGCCTTGTTTGAGGTTATGACGAAAAGGTAGGAAAATGGAGTTGAGAATTAACCGATAAGCCATGGCAGAGAAGTCTCAATGGGCCAAATGGTCTAATTTCTGCCCTGACTTATTGTCTAACAGCTAGAACAGAATAAAATAGTAATTTATTGTCATTTGTACATTTTATTAAAAAATACAGTGAAAAGTGTTTAAGTCATCATTCCACGGCATCTATAGTAATAACAGAAGGTATAGATAAGAAAGGAAATTAAGACAAAGTCCATTTTAGTTCAATTTGTGTTTCCTGGTTTCAGAAAAAGACAGTACCGCTGTGGGACTGCCTCACCATATCACTGGAATCGCAACCACAAGGTTTCACAGAAACTTAGACATAGCCACAATGGTGATGAGGAACTGCAATCGCCACTACAGCAGCTGCCCAAAAAAAGTTTTGTTATAGCAAGGTTTAAGAAGATTTGTAGCTCAGGTTGAAGTTCTGGATGTAGGTTTGCTCGCTGAGCTGGAAGGTTCATTTCCAGACGTTTCGTCACCCTACTAGGTAATATCTTAGGTGGGCATCCGGGCCAAGCATTGCTGATAATTCCTGCTTTCTATTTATATGTTTTAGTTTCTTTGGGTTGGTGATGTAATTTCCTGCGGTGATGTCATTTCTCAGGGGTGGTAGATCTTTTTCTCAGGGGTGGTAGATGGGGTCTAACTCGATGTGTTTGTTGATAGAGTTCTGGTTGGAATGCCACGATCTAGGAATTTTCATGCATGTCTCTGTTTAGCTTGCCCTAGGATGGATGTGTTGTCCCAGTCAAAGTGACGTCCTTCCTTATTGGTATGTAAGGATACTAGTGAGAGGGGGGTCATGTCGTTTTGTGGCTAGTTGATGTTCATGTATCCTGGTGGCTAGTTTTCTGCCTGTTTGTCCAATGTAGTATTTGTTACAGTCCTTGCACAGTATTTTGTAAATGACATTAGTTTTGATTGTTGTCTGTATAGGGTCTTTCAAGCTCATTAGCTGCTGTTTTAGTGTGTTGGTGGGCTTGTGGGCTACCATAATACCAAGGGGGTCTGAATAGTCTAGCGGTCATTTCCAAGATGTCTTTTATGTAGGGGAGAGTGGCTAGGATTTCTGGATGTGTTTTGTCTGCTTGTTTGGGTTTGTTGCTGAGAAATTGGCGGACTGTGTTCATTGGGTTAGTGGTGCTGGAAGAGTACAGCAGCTCAGGCAGCATCCAACGAGCAGCGAAATCGATGTTTCGGGCAAAAGCCCTTCATCAGGAATAAAGGCAGAGAGCCTGAAGCGTGGAGAGATAAGCTAGAGGAGGGTGGGGGTGGGGAGAGAGTAGCATAGAGTACAATGGGTGAGTGGGGGAGGAGATGAAGGTGATAGGTCAAGGAGGAGAGGGTGGAGTGGATAGGTGGAAAAGGAGATAGGCAGGTCGGACAAGTCCGGACAAGTCAAGGAGACAGTGCTGAGCTGGAAGTTTGAAACTAGGATGAGGTGGGGGAAGGGGAAATGAGGAAACTGTTGAAGTCCACATTGATGCCTTGGGGTTGAAGTGTTCCGAGGCGGAAGATGAGGCGTTCTTCCTCCAGGCGTCTGGTGGTGAGGGAGCGGCGGTGAAGGAGGCCCAGGACCACTGGGGCCCATTCTTTTTGAATACATGATATAGGCGATTTTCCTCTACCCTGTGTAGTTCCTCAGTGCTGCAGTGTGTGTTGGCTCATTGAAATAATGTTCTGATGCAGCTTCATTTGTGGATGTTGGGATGATTGCTTCTGTAATTCAATATTTGATCCATATGTGTCATTTTCCTTTAGTTGCTGGTTTGAAGTTCCCCTTTGGCTGTTGGCTCAACTGTGACATCTAGGAATGGCAGCTTGTTGAATTCTCTGGAATGCTGAAAATGAGTAATTTGAGACATGTCACATGTTAAGTATAAAAGTGTGGTGCTGGAAAAGCACAGCCGGTCAGGCAACATCCAAGGAACATGAGAGCCGATGTTTCGAGGATAAGTTCTTCATTCCCGATGAAGGGCTTATGCTCGAAACATCAACTCTCCTACCCCTCAGATGCTGCCTGACTGGCTGTGCTTTTCCAGCACCACACTTTTTGACTCTGATCTCCAGCATCTGTGGTCCTCACTTTCTCCTACGTGTTAAGTATAGTAAGTTTAAAAGGAAAATGGTGACTTTGGTTCCAACAGCACTCCACCTTTTCTTTGTATTATTTTTGGGACTGTAGTCGACTACTTGGTGGAGACTGATTGCTATGATTAGTCAACAACTTCATTATCATTGTATTATGTGGCTAACAGAATTGTAGAGAGTGAACAAGGACTGTGGTCTTCTTTCATCTGGTAATTCCATTGCTCTTGTCTCTGTCATTGCCATAGGTATTGGTAAAACATTAAGGTTTTTACTCCAAATATTTTTTCTTGGATTCAGCATCCTCATTGATGTGCTCTCACCCACTATGAACCAGAGGTTGTCTTTCCCTGCCAAGTATTTAAGTAATTTGTAACAAACTCACTGATCAAAGAGAAAACGTTCATCTTTCCAGTTTACTCTCATCTTCCAGTAAGCCTGGTCTTCATCAACTTCAAAAGGCATTAAAGACGAAAGCATGAAATTAAATTGTAACTGAGGATATAAATTCCTGAACATATTTATTAAACAATAACAATGAAAACTTTTTAATTTCCATTAATTACAGACAAATATAATCCCTGCTGAAATTAAAGGCAGTATAGCTTATTTTGCTTTGTTAAATTCTAATGTAAGTTGAGCCTGGTAAAAGCATCTTACATAGTGACATAATGTGATCATTTGCTTCTGATCTTCCAAGAAGTCCACCTGGACAAAAACAATCAATATGACATATATATGGACTGACTCTTAATTTTCTTTCAATGTATCAGTTCTGTTAAATTTTTTGGAGGGTTTCACACAGTGAAACCTGGCAAAATCTCTCACTGCATCTTACCAAATTTGTTTCATTTACGATCTACTCCAACCCTATGGTACCCTCTCATCCAGTTCTCACCCCATCTTGCCATTCACCATTCCTGGAAGAGCCTGCCACTCAAAGAATGCACATGTAATCTTTGAAAGGCCACTGTGCATCCAAACGGGTATTGACAATCTAGCATCAGCCCTCATTGACAACAAAATGATGCAGCAGCCTCAAAGCCAGACTACTCACTGCAAATGCTGACTCTCACTCATACATACAACCCTGTTCTCTCATCCTCATTGCTGTTTGACCACTATATCACACATTTTGCCTGTCCTTTGCCACATCCCATCTAAATATGCTTTCTAAGTTGCCACTACTTTGACTCAAAACCTCATTGTAGACCCACAGCTTGTTATTGTCCAGTAGGGGAACATCACATACAGGCAAGTAATCAGACAATTCAAAAAAATGAGTCTTTATTGACATTCATCAAAAGGGAACACTAACAAAATGAAAAGTGGCTGCAGTTCACCCCAACAATGCAACCTAAATGATGCAATGATAAGCAATGACTATTTTATAATCTATAAGGGCAGCTCAGTGTTCCAGGGTTTAGGCATTTCAGGTATCATACAGAGGAATGTAAATGAAGTGGGGGGTTGCATTACTGATTAAGGAGAATATCACAGTCATTCTAAGAGAAGATATCTTGGAGGCCTCATTGTGTAAGGTGAAATGGGTAATACTCAGGAATAAGAAAGGTGATGGGGTTATAGTAGAGGCCTCCCGATATCCAGCAGGAGGTAGAGGACCAGATATGTAAGTAGATCATGGTAAGATGTAAAAAGACACCAGAGTTGCTGTAGTGGGTGATTTTAATTTCCCCAGTATTGACTGGGACTTTCTTAGTGTCAGGGGTTTAAATGGGGCAGACGTTTTCCAGGTGTATCCAGAAGAGTTCCTTGAAACAATATTTCGATCATCCAACTTGGGAAGGGGTCATACTAGACCTTGTACTGTGGAACGAACCTGGCCAAGTGATCAAATTTTCAGTGGAGGAGCATTCTGGGAACAATTATCATAATTCCATAAATTTGAGGATATTTGAGGATAGGGATAAGACTATCCTTGGGTGAAAAGGTTAAATTGGAGAAGACCAATTACAACAGTATTAGGTAGGAACCGGAGAAATTATATTAGGAACCGCTGTTTGAAGACAAATCCACATCTGACATGAGCGAGTCTTTTAAAGACCAGTTGATCAGAGTTCAGGATCATAATGTTCCTGTGAGGATAAAAGATAAGGATGACAAGATTCTGGAACCTTGGTTGACAAGAGATATTGAAAGGTTAGTTAAAAAGGAAAAAGAAGCATATATAAGGTTTAGGAAACTAAAATCAGGCTTGAGGAATGTAAGGGATGCAGAAAAGATCTTACATAAGAAATTAGGAGGGCTAAAAGTAGCTGTGAAATGTCCTTGGCAAGTAGGATTAAGAATAAATTGAGGGGTGATAGATATAGGACAGATGTTAGAGGTAATTTATTTACTCAGAGAGTAATAGGGGCGTGGAATGCACTGCTTGCAACAGTAGTAGACTCACCAACTCTTAAGGGTATTTAAATGGTCATTGGATAGGTATATATGGATGAGAATGGAATAGTGTAGGTTAGATGAGCTTCAGATTGGTTTGACAGTTGGCACAACATCGAGGGCCAAAAGGCCTGTACTGCGCTGTATGTTCTGATGTTTCATGTTCTAATACCAAAGTATTATATTGGAGTATAAGTATATCGGAGTCGAGGGTCGCGAGGGAAAGGGTAGGTCACTCAAGGACAAAGGAAAGAATTTAAGCATAGAACCAGAGGAGGTGGGTGAGGTTCTTAATGATACTTCACATCGCTATTCACCAAAGAGAGGGACATCCATGATTGGTAAGATGAGAAAGAGATACGTTGATATTCTGGGACCATATCGATATTAAGAATGAGGCATTAGGTGCCTTGAAAAACCTTAAGTGAGATAAGTTCCCAGCATTTATTGGGATCTATCGCAGGATACTGATGAAGGCAAGGGAAGAGATTGCTGGAACCTTGGCAGAGATCTTTGTATGCTGTTTAGTTACAGGTGAGATCGCAGAAGACTGGTGAATAGTTAAATTTGTTTCTTTCTTTAAGAAGAGCAACGAGAATAATCCAGGAAATTATAGGGTGGTAAGCCTTACATCAGTAGTAGGAAAATCATTGGAAAAAGTTTTTATAGACTGGTTTTACTCACATTTGGAGAAGAATGGACTTATTAGGGATAGTAAGAATGGTTGTATACAAGCGAGGTCTGGTCTGATAAACATGTTTGAGATTTTTGAGGAAATAACAACCATAATTGATGAGGATAGGATAATGGATTTTGTCTACATGGACTTTACTAAAGCATTTAACAAGGTCCCTCATGGTAAGCTGGTCCAGAAGATTGAATCACATGTGGTCCAGGGTGAATTGATAAGTTGAATATCAGACTGCCTTAGTTATAGAAGACCGACAGTAGTTGTGGATGGGGTGTTTTTCTGACTGGAGGCCAATGACTAGTATGTTCTGCACTGGCCAATTCTGAACCACTGTTGTTTGTTATATAAGTAAATGATCTGGATGAAAATGTGATGAATAAGTTTGTAGATAACATGAAAATTGATGGAGTTGTGAATAGTTAGTGAGGAAGGTTATCAAAGGATATAGCAGGATAAAGCAAGATATAGACCAGTTGAAAGGTTGGGCAGAGAAACGGCAGTTGGAGTTTAATTATTGGGAGGTCAACTGCAAAAGGAAAGTATATAGTAAATGGCAGGACCCTTAGTAACATTGATATATAAATGGATCTTGGGGTTCAAGTCCATGTCTCCCTGAAAGTTACTACACATGTGGACAAAGTGGTAAAGAAGGTGTGCAGCATGTTTGCCTTCATTGGTCATGGCATTGAGCATAAAAGTTGGCAAGTTATGTTGCAACCTTGTAAGATTTTAGATTGGCCACATTTGGAGTATTGTATGCAGTTCTGATCACCACACTATAGGAAGGATGCGAATGCTTTGGAGAGGGTGCAAACGAGGTTTACCAGGATTGTGCCCAGATTGGAATGTATTAGCTATCAGAAGAATTTGGACAAACTTGGATTGTTTTCACTGGAGTGTCGCAAGTTGAGCAGCAATCTGATAGACTATATAAAATTCTAGCAGATCAGGCAGCAACTGAGAAGCAGCAGAATGGATGTTTCGGGCATATGTCCTTCACCAGGAATGAGGCTTGTGGGCTGTTTGGGGGGGGGATGCTGAGCAATAAATAGGAGAGGTTGAGGTTGGGGGGAAGCTATCCAGGAAAGCCAGGAAATTCTCCTGCTCCTCGGATGCTGCCTGGCCTGCTGTGTTTTTCCAGCACAGCACATTTGACTTTGATCTCCAGCATCTGCATTCTTCACTTCCTCCTATATGAAATTACAATAGTCATGGATAAGCTGGATAGTCAGAGACTTTTCCAGGGTGGAAATATCAAATAATAGGGGGCACAAGTTTAAAATCAGAAGGAAACATTTAAAGGAGAGGGTGATAGATAACTGGAACGTGTTGCCGGGGAGATAGTAGAAGCAAATAGAACAGCAGAGTTAAGAGGCATTTAGACAAATGCATGAACAGGCAGGGAATAGAGGGATATGGACCATGTGCAGGGAGATGGAATTAGTTTAGAATGACATCAGATAAGCAGAGACATGATAGACTGAAGAGCCTGTTCTTGTGCTATAATATTCTATGTTGCACGATCTACTAGAATTGGGTGTCAATCAGGTCTGGTTTGACCTATAATACCCAATGCAGCTAAGGTCATTCATGGACAAGGAGAGTTTCCTCCACCAAATGTCCTCATCCTCTCTGTTCCTCAACATCCAGCATGTCATCGCATTTCCTACTCCAATTAATAGAATGGAGTTCCCTCTTGTTGATGAATTGCATAATATTGTAATGCAGCTCTCTTTGTGCCAAGAGGGCACAATCTATTTTACCTTCAAACAGGTGCAAGCCAGCTACCCTTCCAAATCCTATTGCCCGGGCTACAACATTGACCTTGTCATCTGTACATGAAATAAACTTGCAAATGTGGCATCAATCTCTAAAGAATAGTTCACTGGTGAGTCTAAAGATAACAAAGCAGTTCATTGCATGATAGAATTAGGTCTAAATTATGTTACAGGTCAGGTATAACTACCAAGCATTCTCAGGAACTGTACAGAATAAATTTTCTTCCTCTGGGTACTCATGCAAAACTCACTGTCTCCAACCAAATGTTGTGAAACATCATTGGATGAAGAGCAATTAACATGAAAATTAACTTGCCCAGTGCTGTTAGCTTATACAACATTCCCAATATTCTGCCAGGTACAAACAGACCCCACCATCAGGGATGTATTTCCCTCCCCACCCCTATCTGCATTCCGCGCAGAAAGAGACCAATCCCTCTGCGACTCCTTTGTTAGATCCATGCCTCCCCACACCCCCACCCCACCATCACACCCTCCACTCCTGGCACCTTCCCGCAAGAAGTACAAAACCTGTGCCCTGACCTCCCCCCTCACTGCTGTCCAAGTCCCCAGAGGATCCTTCGACATCCAACAGAGATTTACCTGAACTTCCACATATGTCATCTATTGTTGCTCTCGATGTGGTCTCCTCTACAGGACGCCAACTTGTGGAACATTTCAGAGAACAACTCTGGGACACATGCATTAAACAACCCACCACTCTGTTGACGAACACTTTAACTCCCCCTACTCCACGCCAAATTCTAGCCACCCGATGCCTGGAGGAAGAACACATCATCTTCCACCTTGGGACCCTCCAACCACACAGGATCAATGTCAATTTCACCAGTTTCCTCATTTCCCCTTCCCCCACCTTATCCCAGATCTAACCTTCCAATTCAGCACCACCCTCTTGAACCGTCCTACCTGTCCACCTTCCTTCCCACCAATCTGTTCCACTCTCCACTCCAACATATCACCATCACCCCCCATCTTCATCTACCTCTCGCATTCCTAGCTACTTTTCCCCCAGCACTCCCCCCCCCATTTGTATCTCAGCCCCCATTTGCCACACCCTCATTCCTGATGAAGAACTCATGCTCGAAACACCGACTCTCCTGCTCCTTGGATGCTGCCTGTTTAGCTGTGCTTTTCCAGCACCACACCTTTTGACTCCAACCCCCAGATCCCAAACTTTTCCCCATTGTCTCTAACTTCACAAATTTCCCAGAACGTGCTCTATTTGGACTCAGATGAATGGCAGGTCTTTTATTTTGAATCTGATCTGTGAAGCGTTACTTTACTGGAGGAACTTTTAATTCGTTTCTAACAGACCAAGTAGTTGGTCTTATCTTCTCTGGAGGGTTTTGATTGTCTGAATGCCTTCACAAAGGAATTCCTTCCTGCCAACTCAGCTAGTTCCATAAAATTAACTGGGTAACCTTTAATCTTATGAATGTCCAGCATGGGAGATGGCTGTTCTGTTGAATTATGTACTTTCTTCTTTGCAGTATCCTGAATTTCTGGACCAAGCAATAACTTTTTAATTTGAAAAGGTACTATCATTTTTAAGTACCCTGGATATTCAGCAAAGGCAATTCCTTCATTTAGAACATTTTCTGAATCTGTGGATGCTCCTATATACAGCTAAACTCCAGTTTTTAGAAGGAAATCTTTACTCAATCTGTTGCTACATCTGGTTTTAAAGATACAAGGTTGTTATTTCAACTTGTTGGTTAGTTTGTATACTTCAGTTACATTCTGTGGTTGTCTTACTGATGAATTAGATTTTTTCAAGCCTTAACCATGTTACTAGGAGATTGATGCTCTCTCAGCCTTATCTTTGTCAGTGGCATTGACTGTTCTGGTTTATCAATGTGCCCTATAGGTTGTTCTGCCATCTGAACAACTTCAGCAAATTACTTCAGGGTGAACTAAAATGGGTTGCACTTACTATTCTTGAGTTCAGCATTTGCTTTTACAGACAAATTTTATTGAGTTTCAGAATTTATTTGATTTTCAGAAATTTGGGATGGCATGGTGGCTCAGTGGTTAGCACTGCTGCCTCATAGTGCCAGGGCTCCGATTTTGATTCCTGCCTTGGGTGACTGTCTGTGTGGAGTTTGCACATTCTCCCCGTGTCTGCCTGGTTTCCTCGGCTTCCTCCCATTGTCCAAAGATGTTCAGGTTAGGTGAATTGGCTATGCTAAATTGCCCATAGTGTTCAGGGATATGTAGGTTAGGTGCATTAGTCAGGGGTAAAAGCATTAGGGTAGGGGAATGGGTCTGAGTGGGATACTGTTTGGAGAGTCAGTGTGGACTTGTTGGGCCAAATGGCCTGTTTCCACACTGTCGGGATTCTATGCTAATTCTATGCTAAATGACAAGCATGTTCTCTAAACAGTCCTGTATAATAGCATTTTCACAATTAGTTATGAGATTTACAATATCTTAGAGATCTCTGACCACCACACTGCAGACTATACACTTGACAACGCGTTAAGTGTCCTCACTGTATCCTCCCCAATACATATTCCTGAAAGGAAGCTTGGAATGACTTGTCTTTTGTTTTACACTAGTAGGCCATCTAAGGTTAGGATATGCTGCTGATATTCAAAACATGTATTCTTGGCCAATTAACCGGACTGTTGGTCATAATACTGGTGAATTGTGGCACAGTCTTGTCACACTTTTGTTCTTGTTGAATTTCATTATGTCTGACTTGGTTTGATGACTATCAATTCTTCTTGACCATGTGTAGTATTTCTTTTATGTGCCAATGTTGGTAATCTCAACAGAGGTTTGCTTCCTTTTTGGGTTCTAGTCAAGTCACATGGCACCAGGTTATAGTCCTAGGAGAAAGTGAGGACTACAGATGCTGGAGAGTCAGAGTCAAAAAGTATGACGCTGGAAAAGCGCAGCAGGTCAGGCAGCATCTGAGGTGCAGGACAGGTAACATTTCAGGCATAAGCCCTTCATCAGGAATGTGGAGAGGGAAGAGGGCTGGGAGATAAATACGGGTGTGGGGGGTGGTGGGGCTGGGGGGAAGGTAGGTGGGATGGCAGGTGGGAGACAATTATGATAGGTCTGTGGGGAGGAAGATGGACAGGTAGGACAGGTCAATAGGTTCATTTAAAATCACAAGCTTCCAGAACATTCCTCCTTCATCAGGCACCTCCACATTTTAGGGTTATGCTCAAGAGACTCCATAAAATCCCATGAATAATTCCACTGATTGTCCCTTAACCAGCTGCTCAACCAGTTGTTCTCTGGGAGTTAGTGAAACTCCTTCAACTCTCCTAAAGATGTTGAAGTTTAAAGATGGTTTCAAAGTGTATAAATATTTCATGATTCCCTTCGGTTCCTGGTGCTGCAGTGTGACGAGTTGAAAACCCATATTCTTGACAGTTATTGCATCTGAAATATGTAATCTCATCTCTATAGGCTATGACGTATGATTCTCTAATCGTGTTATCTGGTTGGATAGGATAGTGACACTCGCACTTGCATCAAGTGTAAAAATAGCATAAAGTCAATTGACATCAACAAGTTCTGTGAGGTTTTTTTCAGGAGGTCACAAAGACAGTGGCTCCAAAATGTCTGGGGTTGATCTACTTGAAGAAGCTTTTAAGTTTTAAAAGAAATGCTTGTACAATGAAAGGGGAATGTCCACTTCTCCCAGCTCAGCTCACTCTGGTTTGGTAGGGTTTTAGCAGTCTGGCTGGTCAGAGAAAGCAGTCAGTCAGTCTTTGATGCTGCTGGTCAGAGAAGCAGCTACATGGTAGAAGGCTTTCCATGCTGAATCTCTCTGCCATCCCTTTCTCTCTCTCTCTGACATCTCTCCTGTGAGGCCCAGTGTTTGATTTTACCTTTTCTGCTAAGGGGATTGTTGCAGGAATTTGGAACAGCTTCATTAAATTGGATAATCTGTTGGGTTTTCAAATAGGTTAAGTTATTTTATAATTCTACTGTCTTTTGTTAGTGTTTAATCTAGTAATCTTGCAATAAATTCTATTTTGTTTAAAACGAAGTGGTTAGGCCAGCTGCCTCACTCCTGGGATATCCACTTTGCACCTGCTGAAAACAACTAGAAAAGTTAGGGTTTGGACTATGTTCTTGAAATGTTTTGAGGGGGTCTGGTGCGGTCCATAACAGATTGTGGGCTCTTTGTGGGATTCATTCTGTAGTTCTGATTTGAGGTTAGTTTGCTGGACTCAAAGGCAACAAATGGTAGGTGTCAGTGTCATTTGTTCCCAGTGTTGAATTCAGTTGGTTTAAACAGTGCTTGGGAATGCAATGACCCTTTCAGTCACAAAGAGTTTTCTGGGGGTCGAAGATGTGACTTTTGGGTTTTTGCAAAAGGTGATTAAGGTCAACTTGCTGGAATTAGCAGACATTCTGGAGTTGGAGCTGCCTCCTTCCATGAGGAAAGGAGAGATAATTACAACAATAGGTCAGCATTTAGATTCACTGGAAACACCGTCAGAATCTTTGGAGATGGATAAAATTCAAGTGAAAATGAAGCAGCTTGAGTTCAAGGCACAAGACAAGGAAAGGGCAACAGAAATAAAATGGATTGACTTACAGTGAAAAGCAGAGGAAATAGAGAAAAGAGAGAGAAAAGGAGAGAGAGGAAAAGAAGAAAGAGAGGGAGTTTGAACTTCAAAAGTTGGAACTTAGATAGGAAAGTCAGCTTGAAAGGATGGAGATGAAGACTGAGGGTAAGCTGAGTGAGGAAGAGAGTGAGGATGGGCAAACTCATGGTAGCCAAAGGTGTTTAAATATATTCACGCATTGCCTAAATTTGAAGAGAAGGATATAGAAGCCTTTCTCATCTCATTTGAAAAGGTGGCTAAACAAATGCAGTGGCCGGTGATCATGTGGGCTTTGTTGATCTGAACAAAACTTGTAGGTAGAGCTAGTGAGGTATTTGCATCACTATTCGAGGAGGTATCTGGGGAGTATGAGGAGGTGAAGAAAGCCATCTTAAGTGCATGTGAGCTTGTGCCTGAAGCCTACAGACAACATTTCAGGAATCTAAGGAGGGACCCTGGTCAAATTTACATTGAATTTGAAAAGATCAAACAAAGTAATTTTGACCAGTGGATAAGAGCATTAGAAATAGAGCAAACCTATGATGCTCCTAGAGAGACAATTACTTTGGAGGAGTTCAAAAATTCAATTCCTGAGGTAATGAGAACTCATGTGGAAGAGCAGAGAGTTAAAATGGCAAGATTAGAAGCTGAAATGGCTGATGATTATGAGTTAATCCATAAATCAAAGATTAGCTTCCAATATCAATTTCAATCTGAGGGAGAGAAATTAGGAAAAGGAGAAATCCTCACATGGTGAGGGAAAAGTAGATCCTGGTGAAGATCATAGGGATAACTTACCACAGGGTAAAAAGGAAACCCTTAAAAGTAAACTACATGACATCGCAATGTTGGTGGGTAAATGGACTGGGAAGACAGATGTCAGAAAACAGGTTAAGCCAGTGAATTTTGTTGGAGTGGTAACAGCACAGTGCATGCTAAAAAGCTGCATCAGAATGTACAAACTGGTCGGAGGTTCCTTAAGGAGGAAGTGCCAGATCTTCTTAAACCATATACTTACGAAGGTAAAGTTTACTTGCATAAGGCAGGAGCAGTAGATAAAGAGGCTACAATATTAGGAGATAAGGGATCCTCTCAATCTTTGATGTTGAAAGATAAGGAGATATGTACCTGTGAATGACTATTGCCAGAAAAGTTAATATTAACGAGAATTCACAGTGAGACAAGAAGCACTCAATTATGTTGAGTGAGGTTAGAGTGTCCAGTGAAGAGTGGGGAAGTCATGATAGGAGTACTGGACAAACTCTCAGCTCCAGGAATATAATTTGTCCTTGCTAACGATGTAGCTAGTTCACAGGTAGGAGTGCTACCTACTGTGGTTGGAAAGCCAGTGGAAAATCAGGCAACTGAGGTGTTCCAGGAAGCATATTCTGGGATTTCTCCTGACTGTGTGCTGACGAGGCCACAAAGTCACCAGTTGAAACAGGAGAGATCGAAGAGTACAGATGAGAAAGTTAAAGTGGAATTCGCAAAAACCCGGTTTGATCGGGTGGTTGACACAAACCAGGAGCAGATAGATGACAAAGCAGACATCTTTAGCTCAGATAATGGCCTGTTTCCACACTGGAGGGATTCTATGGTAATTCTATGATAAGTTAACTGAGCAGAAAGATAAACATTTAAAGTGATTGTAACAAAAGGCATACACAGAAAAAGAATCCGAATGTATCTCTGAATGCTACTATCTTAAAAAAATGATGCCTTAATGAGGAAATGGAGACCATCACGTATTCAGTCAGAATACTGGCCTGGACTCCACAAAGATGTAATTGAATTTTGCCAGACATGTCGTGCATGTCAAGTAACTGGAAAATCGCAGGCAGTAATAAAACCTGCACCTTTAATACCTATTCTTGCATTTGAGCAACCTTTTACAAGCATCTTAATTGAATGCATTGCACCCCTACCCAAAATAAAAATTGGGACTCAGTATTTGTTCATAATAAAGGGGATGGCATGATGGCTCAGTAGTTAGCACTGCACCCTCACAGCAGTGGAGGCCCAGGTTCGCTTCCAGCCTTGACCGACTGTCTGTGTGGAGTTTGCACATTCTCCCTGTGTCTGCGCGGACTTCCTCCAAGTTTTCTGGTTTCCTCCCACAATCCAAAGATGTGCAGGTTAGGTGGGTTGGGCATACTAAATTGCCTGTAGTGTTAGATGCATTTGTCAGGGGAAGTGTAGAGAAATATGAGAATGGGTCTGGGTGGGAGACTCTTATGAGATTTGATGTGGCTTTACTGGCCGAAGGACCTGTTTCCACACTGTAGGGGTTCTAAGTTCTAATAATGGATGTGTCCCCTAGATTTCCAGAGGCCATTCCATTACGCAATATCACAGCTAAAAGGATTTTAGAGTAATTGCTCAATTCTTTTCACTAGATATAGACTACCAACAGAGAACAATGAGATCAAGGGTCACATTTCAGATCAAAATTATTCAAAGAAGTTATGAACAGTTCAGGAGTAAAACAATTCAAATCTACTGCATACCAACTCGAATTGCAGGGAGTGCTAGAAAGGTGGCATCAAATATTAAAGACCATGTTGAGGACTTGTCGTCAAGACTATCCAGATGATTGGCATAAGTGAATTCCATTTGTACTTTTTGCAGTCAGAGATGCACCAACTAAGTTGACCAAATACAGTCCATTTGAATTAGTTTTTTGGCATGAAGTGAGGGGTCTGCTAAAATTGATTAAAGAGAAATTGGTAAGCCATAATTTGGACTATTTGTTAAATTTTAGGGAACAACTCAATAGAGCGGGGACGTTGACTAGACAACATTTAAAAATATCATAGCATACAGTAAAACAGGAAGCAGACAAGAAACCAAAAACTTGCAATTTTGCTATCGGAGATAAGGTGTCAGTGATAAGTGAACCTTTAGAAGCAAGGTTTAGTGAAGCTTATCAAGTCAAAAGAAAATTGAATGAGGTGAACTACTTGATAAGGACTCCAAACAGAAATAAATCTCATAAGGTGTGTCATGTGAATATGCTGAAAAGTTATTTTGATAGGGAAGGAACCTGTGCTATTGCCTTCAACACAGAGTGAAGAACCAAGTTTGGAGGATTCCAAACTGGACATTCCTCAAATTAAGATTGCAGGTTAGGAAGGCGGTGCTGAGTTCGAGGGTTGGGACTAAGACAAGGTAGGGGGAGGTGAAATGAGGAAACTGGAGAAATCTGAGTTCATCCCTTGTGGTTGGAGGGTTCCTAGGCGGAAGATGAGGCACTCTTCCTCCAGCCGTTGTGTTGCTATGGTCTGGCAATGGAGGAGTCCAAGGATCTGCATGTCCTTGGTGGAGTGGGAGGGTGAGTTGAAGTGTTGAGCCACGGGATGGTTGGGTTGGTTGGTCCGGGTGTCCCAAAGGTGTTCTCTGAAACGTTCCGCAAGTAGACGGCCTGTCTCCCCAATATAGAGGAGACCGCAATTTCCCCCCAGACGTGATCGACGATGCTCTCCACCGCATCTCCTCCACTTCCTGCTCCTCCGCCCTTGAGCCCCGCCCCTCCAATTGCCACCAGGACAGAACCCCACTGGTCCTCACCTACCACCCCACCAACCTCCATATACATTGGATCATCCGTCGTCATTTCCGCCACCTCCAAATGGACCCCACCACCAGGGATATATTTCCCTCCCCTCCCCTATCAGCGTTCCGAAAAGACTACTCCGTGACTCCCTCGTCAGGTCCACACCCCCCACCAACCCAACCTCCACTCCCGGCACCTTCCCCTGCAACTGCAAGAAATGCAAAACTTGCGCCCACACCTCCCCCCTCACTTCCCTCCAAGGCCCCAAGGGATCCTTCCACATCCACCACAAATTCACCTGCACCTCCACACACATCATTTACTGCATCCGCTGCACCCGATGTGGCCTCCTTTATATTGAGGAGACAGGCCGCCTACTTGCGGAACGTTTCAGAGAACATCTCTGGGACACCCGGACCAACCAACCCAACCACCCCGAGGCTCAACACTTCAACTCCCCCTCCCACTCCACCAAGGACATGCAGGTCCTTGGACTCCTCCATCGTCAGACCATAGCAACACATCGGATAGAGGAAGAGCGCCTCATCTTCCACCTAGGAACCCTCCAATCACAAGGAATGAACTCAGATTTCTCCAGTTTCCTCATTTCCCCTCCCCCCCACCTTGCCTCAGTCCCAACCCTCGAACTCAGCACCACCTTCCTAACCTGCAATTTTCTTCCTGACCTCTTCGCCCCCACCCCCCCCCCCCCCCCCGGCCTATCACCCTCACCTTAACCTCCTTCCACCTATCGCATTTCCAATGCCCCTCCCCAAAGTCCCTCCTCCCTACCTTTTATCTTAGCCTGCTTGGCACACTTTCCTCATTCCTGAAGAAGGGCTCATGCCCGAAACGTCGATTCTCCTGCTCCTTGGATGCTGCCTGACCTGCTACGCTTTTCCAGCAACACATTTTCAGCTCTGATCGCCAGCATCTGCAGTCCTCACTTTCTCCTATTCCTCAAATTAAATTGGGCAATGAGAAAGTTTCAAAAATTAGGATAAATTATTGAGTTATCTTCCAGAGGAATACCGAAATGACCTGAAAGAGTTATTACTATCACATGGGGAGATAAGTGGAAATAAACTGGCAAGTACTTATCTAATTATGCATGATGTAGATATAGGAGATGCTGTTCTGATTAAGCAACAGCCTTATAGGCATAACCCTCTAAAGTTGGCACAGGTTCAAAAGGGGATTGAACACATGCTCCAAGACGACATCACCGAAATGAGTTAGTGACCGGAGCTAACCGATAGTAATGGTGCCAAAACCAGATGATACCCAGCAGTTATGTGTGGACGATTGCAAAATCAATGCAGTTACAAAGACTGATGCATATCTGATTCCAAGTTAGGACACTGTGTTAAAAGGTGGGACAATCAACTTGCATTTCAAAGTTGGACTTGTTCAAAGGGATACTGGCAGGTACCTTTGTCCTAAACAGCGAAGTCACTTTTGGCTTTTATAACACCGAATGAAGTGTATCAGTTTAAAGTCATGCCATTCGGTATGAAAAATGCGCCAGCCACATTATAGAGACTAACCAATGAGGTAATTTCTGAATTACCAAATTGTGTAGTTTACATAAATGACCTGGTGATTTTTAGTCAAACATGGAAGGAACATTTGCAACATTTATCAGAATTATTCGATCAACCTCGGGAGGCAGGCTTGATGATAAACCTGGCTGACAGTCCATTTGCCAAAGCCCAAGTCAAGTCACCTTCCTGGCCATTTATAGGACATGGACAAATGGCCCCATGGGATGCAAAAACAAAGGTAACTGGGGAGTTTCCTAGACCATTAACAAAAAGAGCAATACTACAGTTCCTGGGATTGAATGGATTTTAACAGAAATTCATACTAAATTTTAACAGTGTGGCTGCTCCACTCACTGAATTGTTAAAGAAAGGCAAGACGTTTCAGTGAACAGCGAACTGTCAGAAGGCACTTGACAACGTGAAAGCTGTGTTAACCACTGCCTCATGTTAGCCATACCTAATTACATCAAGCCATTCAAGGTGGCTATCGACGCAAGTCATGTGGGTGTTGGTGTGGTGCTCTTATAGGAAGATGATGAGAAAATAGAAAGACCTACTGGGTCTTTCTCCAGGAAATTGAACATGCATTAGCAGAAATATTCAACAGTTAGGAAGGAGAGTTTGAACTTGTTGTTGGGGTTACAAATTTCAATGTTTATGCTACTAGTAATATATCTGAGACAGTCATATATACTGATTAAAAACCACTGACATTTATGGAGACATTTAAAGACAAATCTTCCAGACTGTTTGGATAGAGTTTATTGCTATAGCCATTCAATTTGAAAATTGTGCATGTGGCAAGACGAGAAAATCTAATTGCTGACACATTGTCAAGACTTGAATGAGAAAGAGGCACTCGGTGGCAGGAGTAAAATAAGCTGAGACAGAATGTAGTAGTGCATGATTGCATGATTATTGTCAATGTAATCTATAAGTGTGCTGTTGTGTACTAACAACTTAAGATTAAGGGGCTTTAAAATGAAGCAATCTTTGGATATTGTTGGTTCTTTTTTTGATGGGGGAATGTGATGATGCTACCTCTTTAACAAGGTTGGGTTGCTTTGTTTGTTTTTTCAAGAGGTTGTAAAGTTACAGGCTCCAAAATGTCTGGATTTGATCTACTTGAGGAAGCTTTTATGTTTTAAAAGAAGCACTTGTACAATGAAAGGGTGTGACCAGTTGTCCCAGTTCAGCTTTTCTCTGGTTTGGGTTTGATTTGGGTTTTCACAATCTGGCTGTTCAGAGCAGTCAGTCAGTTTTGAAGCTGCTGGTCAAAGAAACAGTTACATGGAAGAAGGTGTTCCATGCTGAATCGTTCTGCCATCTCTCTCTCTCCAACATCTCTCCTGTACGACCCTGTGTTTGATTTTACCATTTCTGCCAAGGGGTGTTATTGAGGTTTGTTGCAGGAATTTGAAACAGCTTCATTAGATTAAGATAATCTACTGGGTTCTCAGATTGGATAAATTATTCTGCTGTCTTATGTTAGTGTTTCATTCGGTAATCTTGCAAATAAATTCTGCATTGTTTAAAACTAAGTGGTTGGGCCAGCTGCATCACTCCTGGAATATCCACTTTACACCTGTTTACAGCAACTGGAAAAGCTAGGCTCTGGGCTACTTTCTTGAAGTATTTTGAGGGGGTCTGGCGTACTCCATAACACATAACTTTGTACACCTCAAACAGCTCCCCCCTCAACATTTTCTGTATTAACAGAAACAACATCAATTTATTAGTTTTTCTGGGGTGAGGAACCTTGACCCTGTAATGATAGCTATTATAACATGCCCATTGTTGCAGTCTGTAGATACCAGCATTTATTGCCATTCCCTTATTGCCATTGAAAGGCAGTGATGAACTGTTTCTTGAACTGCTGCAGCCCACGTGGATAGATACATCTACAGTGCTGTTAGGAAGACAGTTTCAGAATTTTGACCCAACATCAGTGAAGGAACTGAGACTATATCTCCAAGTCAAAAATGGTGTGTGGCTTGGTGGGGTTATGATTGGTGGTAGTACAGCTATACTACCCTTATCCTTTCAATCCATAGAGATCATGGTCCTGTCCAAGGAACCTTGATGAGTTGCTGCAATGCATCTTGCAGTACATACTGCAGCTACTTTGAAAGGAGTGAATGTTCAAGGTGGTAGATGGAGTACCAAAAAAGCAGAATGCTTTGCCCTGGATGCTGTGATTCGCACAAGTGGGAAGTATTTCATCACATTCCTGGCTTGTGGCTTGTTTCCTGGATGGTGTCCAGGCTTTGAGGAGATGGGAGGCGAGTTACTCACCTCAGATTTGCAGATTCTGATTTTTTTTTTGCTGTCATTAAATCAAGCAGCTGGTCCGATTCAACAACTTCAATGAATGAAGAATACAGCAAGGCAACAAAATGTGTGTAATTTAAAGAGATCAAAATACTAACAATAATCTTCACAAACAAATAAATTATCAACAACCTCTCAAATGTCTATTGGCAATTTATTAATGCAGAAAAAAGTTATTGGTAGTAAATTTTCCACCAGAAAATGTAAGCTTTCAGATAATTTTGACAGATCAGCAAATTGACAAATGTGGAATGCAGACTTGTTGAAATTTTAAACAGCTCCAGCATTGGACACGAGTTCATATGCAGACCTCTCTACTAGGCCCGAACATGTGAATGAGGAGTAGTAGTAGAATATTCGGCTCTCGAGCCTGCTCCACAATTCAGTAAGATCAAATCCACATTCCTGTCTATCATTGATAACATTTGCTTTGAAAAGAAATCTACACCTGCCTTAAAACATTCAAGGACCCTGCTCCCACCGTCTCATAGAGTCATAGAGATATACAGCATGGAAACACATCCTTTGGTCCAACTCATCCATGCCGACCAGATATCCTAATCTAATCTAATCCCATTTGCCAACACTTGGCCCATATCCCTCTAAACCATTCCTATTCATACACCCATCCAGATGCCTATTCAATGTTGTAATTGTACCAGACTCCACTACTTCCTCTGGCAGCTCAATCCATACACGCACCACCCTCTGCATGAAAAGGTTGTGCCTTAGGTCCACCATCTGAAAATGGAAATGTGACACATGCAAAGTCTGAAGTATATAAAGAAGTTGGAGTGAATATCTTGTCTATTAGATTTATAAGTCATTAAATATAATTACAAGCTTGGTGTCATGCCAGTGAAGAGATAGAGTCATAGAGTCATGGAGATATACAGCATGGAAACAGGCCCTTGGTCTAACTATTCCATGCTGACCAAATTCCTAAATTAATCTCGTCCCATTTTCCAGCATTTGGCCGTATACCCTAAATCCTTCTTATTCATAAATCCATTCAAATGCCTTTTAAATGTAGTAATTGTACCAGCTCAATCCATACAGACAGCACCCTCAGCATGAAAATGTTGCCCCTTAGGTCCCTTTCAAATCTTTCCTCTCTCACTCTGAACCTGTGCCTTCTAGTTCTGGACTCCCGTACCACAGGGAAAAGACCCTATCAATCCCGCTCATGATTTAACAAACCTCTACAAGGTCACCCCTCAGCCTCTTGGCTAAGAAAACAGTCCCAGCTTATTCAGCCTCTCCCTAGAGTTCAACCCCTCCAACCCTGGCAACATCCTTTTTAATCTTTTCTGAACCCTTTCAAGTTTCACAACATCCTTCCCATAGGAGACAGACCAGAATTGCAGATAATATTCCAAAAGTGGCCTAACCAATGTCCTGTACAGCCATGACATGGCATCCCAAATCCTTTCAAGAATAATGTTCCAAATGCTTACGATCCTCTGTGAGAAAACAATTCAGCTCATCTCTGTTTTAAATGAGTGTCCCTTGATATTTAAACAATGATTCCTTTTTTCTATATTCTCCCTAAAAGAGGAAACAGCCTCTCCACATCCACCCTATGAAGTCCCCTCAAGATTGTATACATTTCAATCAAGTAACTTCTAACTTGTCTAAACTCCAGCAAATAAAAGCCACGGCTGTCTAATCTTTCCTCATTAAGCAACCTGCCCATTCCAGGTACCTGTCGAGTAAACTTCCTCTGAACAGCTTTCAATGCATTTGCCTCCTTCCTTAAATATGTAGACCTCCAATGTAGATGGATGTGGTCTCACCAATGCTCTATAAAACTGAAGACTAACCCCTTGAATTTTGTATTACATTCCCCTCATAATAAGCTACAAAATGCTGCTAGCTTTCCTAACTGCTTAAGTGTACCAGCATCTCAACATTTTATGATTCATAGACTAGGATATACAGATCTCTCTGCACATCAGGACTATGCAACCTTTCACCAATTTAATAATATGTTTCCTTTCTATTCTTCCTGACAAAATTGATAATTTCACATTTTCACATTTTACTCAATCTGCATTATATTATATTCCTCTGCATCATACTTACATGTCCTTCACAATTTAGTTCCCTACTTATTATCCTCCCATCAGCAAACTTAACAGCCATACTTTCCCTCCTTTCATCTAAGTCATTTATATAAATTGTAAACAATTAAAGTCTCAGCACAGATCGTCTGAGACATACTACTTGTTGTATCTTGAAAAGCACAGCTGATCAGGCAGGAGAGTCGAGCTTTCGAGCATAAGCTCTTCAACAGGAATGATGAAGAGCTTAAACTCGAAACGTTGATTCTCCTGCTTCTCGGATACTGCTTGACTGGCTGTGCTTTTCCAACAAAACACTTTTTGACTCTGATCTCCAATATCTGAAGTCCTCACTTTCTCATACCTGGTTGCATCTTGCCAAGCTGAAAAATACCCACATAAGCTTACTCTGTGCTTCTTATTAGTCAGCCAATCTTCTATCCTGGTCGATACTGTCAAGAAGCTAAGAAAGAAATAGGAGCAATATGATGCAGACCAGAATAATAATAGAAATGGAAGAGTACCTCAAATACAGAAGAGCGGTTAGGGCTTGAATAAGGAAGGCGAAAAGGAAGCATGAGGAAAGGATGGCAGGCTGCGCTAAAACAAATAGTAAGATGTTCTTCATATAGTAGTCTTCTTAATAGTAAAAGATTAGTGAAGGATAAAGTGGAGCCAATAAGGAACAAGCACAAGTAGCTGCTTACTGAAGCAAAGAATATGGCAGAGACACTACACAAATAATTCGCTTCTGTTTTTTCTAAATTAGAAAATGGTGTCAATGGCCAATTTGAAAATGTCGGTGTTGAGCAACTGTGTAGTATAGTGATAGATAAAGAAGAGGTGCTAGAAAGCTGGCAGCACTCCAGATGGAGAAGACACTAGACCTGGTCAGGATGCATCTAGATTGCTGAGAGAGGTAAGGGAGCAAATTAATGAGCCATTGACAGAAATGTTCAGGTCTCTTTAAACACAGGATTGGTCCTGGGGGACTAGAGGATTCCAAATGTGACACTGCTGTTTAAGAAGGGGACAAGGATAACCCAGGAAACTACAGACCTATTAGCATGAAATCAATAATAGGAAATGAGATGGAGGCTATAATACTGAACAAGGGTGAATATGTACTTAGAGAAAAATAAGTTAATACTAGACAGTCAACTTTGTGAAAGGCAGATCATGTCTGACAAATTTAATTGAATTCTTTGACAAGGAGATATAGGCAGTGAATGAGGGGAGTGGTGGCTGTGTGGAATGCTCTGCCCAAGAGGGCAGTGGAAGCCCAGTCTCTAGATTCATTTGAGAAAGAGTTGGATAGAGCTCTCAAGGATAGTGGAATCAAGGGTAATGGAAATAAGGCAGGAACAGGATACTGATTGAGGATGATCAGCCATGATCATAATGAATGGTGGTGCAGGCTCGAAGGGCAGAATGGCCTACTCCTGCATCTATTGTCTATTGTCTATTACTTTAACTTGGACAGGGCCACCATGAACTGGGATTTCTCTATTTTCCCTGGTATCACATGCTTCTATTTGCTCCCCATCCCCCTAACAACATTGCCGCCTTTGTATTGTGGATTAGGAATCGACTACAATTTGAGTTACATGCAATTTAATGCTTACAAATCAGAAAATTCAAAAGGTATTGCAGGTAATTAATATTTTCAACTTTTAATTTGTTAATGTATGAGTCATCATTAAATAATGACTACTTAATGCAAAAGATTCATCAGTAGCTGAATTAGGGGACAAAGCACTGTTTTCTTTTAGATGCTATGAAACAAAATAAGACATAAGTATGGTACAAATCCACAGGACCTGATCAGGTGTACCCTCGAACTCTGAAGGAGGCTAGGGAAGTGATTGCTGGGCCCTTTACTGAGATATTTCTATCATCGATAGTCACAGGTGAGGTGCTAGAAGTCTGGAGGATGGATAACGTGGTGCCACTGTTTAAGAAGGGTGGTATGAAAAAGCCAGGTAACTATACACCAGTGAGCCTGACATTGGTGGTGGGAAATTTGGTGAAGGGAATCCTGAGGAACAGGATGTACGTGTATTTGGAAAGGCAAGGACTGATCCGGGATAGTCAGCATGGCTTTGTGTGTGAGAAATCATGTCTTACTAATGATTGAGTTTTTTGAAGAAGTAACAAAGAGGATTGATGAGGGCAAAGCCGATGTGATCTATGTGGACTTCAGTAAGGTGTTCAAGAAGGTTCCTCATGGAAGACTGGTGACCAAGATTAAATCTCATGGAATACAGGGACAACTAGCCATTTGGCCACAGAACTAGCTTGAAAGTAGAAGGCAGAGGGTTGCTTTACACACTGGAGGCCTGTGACCAGTGAAGTGCCACAGGGATCGGTGCTGGGTTCACTACTTTTTATCATTTATATAAATAATTTGGATGTGACCATAGGAGGTACAGTTAGTAAGTTTGCAGATGGCATCAAACTTGGATGTGTAGTGCGAAGAAAGTTGCCTCAGAGTACAACAGGATCTTGATCAGATGGGCCAATGAGCTGAGGAGGTGCTACATTTTGGAAATGCAAATCAGAGCAGGAGTTATACATTTAAGGGTAAGGTCCTAAGGAATGTTGCTGAACAAAGAGACATTGAAGTGCAGGTTCATAATTCCTTGAAAGTAGAGTCACATGTAGATAGGATAGTGAAAAAGGTGTTTGGTGTGCTTTCCTTTTTTGATCAGAGCATTGAGTATAGGAGTTGGGAGGTCATGTTGCAGCTGTACAGGACATTGGTTCGGCCACTTTTGGAATATTGCGTGCAATTCTGGTCTCCTTCCTATTGGAAGGATGTTGTGAAACTTGAAAGGGTTCAGCAAAGATTTACAAGGATGTTGCCAGGGTTGGAAGATTCGAGCTTCAGTGAGAGACTGAACAGGCTGGGGCTATTTTCCCTGAAGTATCGGAGGCTGAGGGGTGACCTTATAGAGGTTTATAAAATCATGAGGGGCATGGATAGGATACATAGACAAAGTCTTTTTCCCGGGGTGGGGAAATCCAGAACTAGGGTGAGAGGGGAAGATATGAAAGGGACCTGAGGGACAACTTTTTCACGCAGAGGGTGGTGCGTGTATGGAATGAGCTGCCAGAGGAAGTAGTGGAGGCTGGTACAATTGCAGTATTTAAAAGACATCTGGATGAGTATATGAATAGGAAGGGTTTAGAAGGATATGGGCCAAGTGCTGGCAAATGGGACTAGATTAGGTTAGGATATCTGGTCGGCATGGACGAGTTGGACCAAAGGGTCTGTTTCTGTGCTGTACTTCTCTATGACTGTATGACTCTATCCTTACATAATACTTCCAATGAGGAGTGGAGCTTGATGAGAAGTTTGCTTTTAACAAGAGATTAACCATTTGCACTTTAAATGTTTGAGTGCACTGCATATAGTTTTCATAGATTTGCCTCTTTTTGGTTGTTAGAAGTTTATTTTGTTTCATTGTGACATAGCTCCTGAGGTCTGCCCATGGACAATGCTAACTGATTTGACATTAATTGGGCATGGAGAGTATCATGATCCAGATGAGGTGAGTGGCACATTGTAGCAAGGAATCATGGAATGCATCATGGGGAAAGTTTGGGAACAGAACTTAACATTGAGATCATGAAGAGTTATGAGGAGTCGATGGGCAACAGGATTGGCATTTTTGTTGGCATGGAGTAAGACTGCCCTGCAAAATGGGCATAATAATTGTCATTAAATTGCTTTGGAGGCCATGGAGTGAGGATGGGGAAATAGGAGTGTTAGGGATGAGGGCTAAAGGGTCTATCTGCTTTTATTATAGTTTTTTCTTAGAGAACTGAGACAAGGCTTCAACCAGCCCACCCCTGTCCATCTCAGCACTTACCTGCTCCATGGCTACCTAGGATATGCTTTGGGTACCATCAGGCAAGAATCTAACTCACCTTCACTATCCATCTACTGCCCTGTTCCTCTGATTAAAAAAAATTATACATTCTAGGCACATAAAACCAAGATAGGTCTGCCAAGTTGGGGAAACCCATAACTCATGCTGCATACCTATGTATTGAAAATCCAGTCCTATGTCTTAATTACAACATTTAAAAGATATCTGAATGGGTACACAAGTAGGAAGGGTTTAGAGCTGTATGGGCCAAATGCTGGCAAATGGCACTAGTTCAGTTTAGAGTATCTGATTTGTGTGGTTGTGTTGGACCGAAAGGTCTGTTTCCATGCTGTATAACTCTATGACTCTGAGTCCATAATAAAGACAAGCATCCCATTTTAAAAAAAATAAGTATAATTGACTTTACTATTTTCTATTAACAACATTGCACTGATGAGGGAACAGGCAGATTCAACAGGATGTTGTCTGGGATGGAAAAACTCATTATGAGGAAAGATTGGATAGGCTGTGTTTGTTTTCCCTGAAGCAGTGAAGGCTGAAGAGGATCTGCTTGAGGCATACAAAATTATGAGTGGCATAGTCCAAAGGTGTGTAGGTTAGGTGGATTAGTCATGCTAAATTGTCCATAATGTCCAGAGATGTGCAGGCTAGGTGGATTATCTATAGGAAATGATTATTTGGACCAAGTGCAGGTAAATGGGATCAGTGTTGGCCGGCGTAGACATGGTGGGCCAAAGGGTCTGTTTGCATGCTGTATGACTCGAAAAGATTTCTATTATCCATGCCGTACATTGCTTATTCACTCCAGCTTCTACACCAATGTCTCCTTAAGTTATTGGAAAACCATGTTGCTTCCTTTTTCATTTGTCCAGCCATTCTTCATTTCTTTATAACACAGATTCAGTTCACAAAACACCTGCACCACTTCTAGCAGGTAGAATCATTTGCCACTCTAAAGGGTACAGGTTGCCTTTATGTAATGCAGACTGCTGGCAATATTGGATTCCATGCCTCTGGATGCAGCCAATGAGCAGTATGAGTAATGCTGCTTGTTTATCAGATATCATGCAAAGTCACAGGCAGCACCAATTTGATGTGTCACCTCCAGGGCATAGAACAGGCTTAGGTTATTCATCGTTTTGAGGAAAAATGTTTTCCCCAGGTGGAACTCTGGAACTCACTACCTGTAAGAATGGTATAGGCAGAAACTCTAATAGCATTTTAGAAATAAATAGATGTGCACTTGAGATACCAAGGCATATAAGTTTATGGGAAAAGTGCTAAAAATGTAGATTAGAATAGTCAGGTGCTTGTACTTGGCTGGCGCAGATGTGATGGGCTGAAGGACCTGTTTCTGTTCTGTAGCCCTTTATGACTCCATTTCCATGTTCGGGGTTATCCAATTTAACCCCATGACCTTTATCATCTCCATTATGGTGGTGTGTTTGAGAAATTTAACATAATGAAGGGATGGTAACTAATCAACACAAATTCAAATGCAACTAAGGACAAAAGTGAGTAAAATGCCAAATTATTTAATATTCTGTATTTTTACAATTTATTCAGTAATTTATTATGTAATCCAAGATGGCACCAGAGCGTGGCCACATTGCACACTTTTCACTCTGCGTAGGTAAAGGGACAATTTTAAATAAATCTAAATATAAACTAGAACTCATAATGAAAACAGACATTTGCTTCCTGACCTATATATTTTCATGTCCTCATTTTAATTACAATTTTTTTTTATGTGAAAAAAGTTAAGGGAGATTCTCTCATGCATAAATTGCACATATTGATTATGAAGTTTTCAGAAGTAAACCCAATCATAGCTACTCAATACTAGGCTGAACCTACAGTTATTACAATCACATCTAACATAATCTACAAAGGATATCTCTACATATATAGGGTCTAGATTATATGACACAAGGACTGCATAGTATTTGATCTAAAAGGAAATAAAAATAAATTGTGAGGTAATTTCTGAAAACAAAAGTTCTTTTCCCAGAAAAAAGAGCCTTGCCTCTGTCCTTTAGGAAGCTGGTCCGATTATTATTTATTTGCCTGTGAGAATGACCCCGGGTGACACAGCTGGTTTTCCCAGTGCCTACTAACTAGTTTTGAGAAGATTTGTTCCCTGAGCCTCACCAACTATTCAACTGTATGGTAATAATTTGAGTGAGTTAGTTTAGTATAGATGCAAATGTAAAGATTCCTGTACACTAGTCATTTTAAGTGCAGATTTTTGGGGAGATAATGTCTGCGTCCAAAATTTCCAAGGACGTATTTGCTTCAAGCACCTCTCTTTATTGAAAGGTTAGAATTGTAAGAATTTAAGGTTTTTGATTCCAGCACCCTTTTTTGTCATTTGTGGATAATTACTGACCAAGTGACCCAGTTTGACATCACAACAGCCTTGCTTCTAGTAACAAATTCAATATGAGGAACAGGAAATGACAGCAACTTTTCAACTTATGCCAGAAGAAATCTCAATGCCTGGAGTTATCTTTGAGATATTTTATGGGAACCAGATGCAAAGCTCTTGCTGAAAGACCACACAAATATGTACTGACTTTGTCCAAGCCAGCAGCTCATTTTACACTTTACCTGATCCATGACCTAAAATGCAAAAAAAAGATAAAGAACTGAAGAAATTGTTGTAAAAATACACGTTACTATTTGCTCAAAATTTTATTTCAACTTGCTTAAGCACTTGAAATTCTTAGCAATGACATTTTGAATTGAAATGTCTTGAGAGCATTCAATTCATCAGGTAAGAAATTATGAAATATACCTTGTAAAGAACTGTTGCTTTAACTCTCTGGGTTCATAGAAAATTTTAAAAGGCACAGTAGGAAGCCATCAGCCTTTCCTGTTTATCTAACAGCTCTGAAAAAGGTATCCAGTAAAATTCAATTCCTTACCCTTCTCCATAACGTGCAAATTCTTCCCTCTTAAATAATAATGTAATTGTCTTTTATGTGAGAACATGAGAAGCAGGGGCAGGCAAATGTGATTCAGATCCTAGAATGTGTTTTAAATAAGATTATGTCAGATCTGAATGTGGCCTTAACTCAATCTGCCTGCTTAACTCTCATGTCCCTTGACTTCCTTAAAAATCAAACATCTATTTTACTCAGCCTGAGTATTCAATTTTTTAGCCTTTCCTTCAAGCTAGGGTACTGAATTTCAAATAATAACAAATCTTCGGACAAGAATTTCCTCCATATTAAAAACAGACACCTTATTTTCAAACTGCAGCTCTACTTCTAGATTACCCCATGAAACGATACATCCTCTCAGCACCTGCTATGTTAAACACCTTAGAATCTTATATGTTTCGATACAACTTCATTCTTCTAAACCCAATGGAAATAGGCCCAACCTTCTCAATCATTTTTTAGAGGACAAAATCTCCATCCCTCTTTACTGCGCCACTCTTTAGTTTCTCTCTACACTTAAATAAAACCCTACATTTTCATTTTTCCTCTAAAGGGTTCATCCTCACATTTTTCCACATTATAGTCATAGAGTTATTGAGATCTAAAGCACAGAAAGAGGCCCATCAGTCTATCACATTTGTACTGGTTAAAGGCAACCACCTAACTGTTCTAATCCAAATTTCCAGCACTTGGGCCATAGTCTTTTATGCCTTGGCATTGCAAGAGCACATCTAAATACTTTATAAATATAATGAGGGTTCTGCCTCCACTACCCTTACAGACAGTGTCCAGATTCCCAGCAATTTCTGAGTGTAAACATTTTTCTTCACATTTCCTCTAAACCTTCTGCCCTTGCGTTTTAGCTATGCCCTCTGATCACAGATGCCTCCATCACATGGAAAAGTTTCTTCCTGTCTGCCCTATGTCCTTAATGATGTTATGTATTTCAAACATGTCACCTCTCAATCTTATCTGCTCCAAGGAATACAACACCATTCTGTCCAATCTCACTTCATAACTGAAATTATCCAGCCCAGACAACAGTCTAGTAAATCTTTTCTGCACTCTCTCCAATGCAATGATACCCATCCTATAATGTGGATTCCAGAATTGTACATAATACTGTAGCTGTGCCTAACCAACATTTTACACAGTTCAAGCATAATCTCCCTGCTCTTAAGCTATATGCCTCAACAAACAAAGAAGGCAAGTATCTTAAATGTCTTCTTATTCACTTAATCCATCTGTCCTGATATCATAAGGAACCAGTGTACATGTACATCAGGGTCCCTCTGACCTCCAGTGATTCCCAGGTCTGACCATTCATCAAACATTCCCAGGCCTTGTTTTGCCTGTCCAAGTGCATCACCTCACATTTATCTGAATTAAATTCCATTTGCAATAGATCAGCCCATCTCACCAACACATCTGTAACCCTCTTGTAGTCTAAGGCTATTCTCCTCATTATTTACCATCCCACCAATTATGGTATTGTCTGCAAACTTACTGGTCAACCCTCCTATATTACAGTCTAAATCATATATATATAAACTACTACAGCAATGGCCCCAACACTGACTCCTGTCAGACCCCACTAGAGATAGACTTGCAGTCAGATAGGCAACCCTCAACCATTACGCCTCTGCTTTCTTTCATTCAAACAATTGTGGATCCATTTTGCCAAATTTCCTTAGATCCTATGGTATCTTACCTTTGCTATCAATCTCCCATACAGGACCTTATCAAAAGCTTTACTAAAATCCAAATAGACTACATCAAAAGATTTACCCTCGTCTATACACCTGGTCACCTATTTAAACAGTTCAATCAAGTTGGTCAAACATGACACCTCCTTAACAAAACCTTGCTGACTGTTCTTGATCAATGAGGTAAAAACAATGACTGCAGATGCTGGAAACCAGATTCTGGATTAGTGGTGCTGGAAGAGCACAGCAGTTCAGGCAGCATCCAAGTAGCTTCAAAATCGACATTTTGGGCAAAAGCCCTTCATCAGGAATAAAGCAATCCCTGTCTCTCCAAATACATATTAATCCTGCCCATCAGAATTGCTTCCAATAGTTCCCCCGTGACCATGATTAAACTGAGTCGGTCTGCCATTTTTTTGCTCATTCACTTAAACTATTTGAATCCTTTTGCAATCTTTTTATATCTTCCTCACATCTTGCTTTTCTACTTATCATCATGTTTTGAATTAGAATCCCTACAATGTGGAAACAGGCCCTTCGGCCCAACAAGTCCACACCAACCCTCCATAGTGTGACCCACCCAGACTAATTCCCCTACCTTGTATTTATCCTGATTAATAACCTACACTATGGGCAATTTAGTATGGCCAATTCACCTAACCTGCATATCTTTTTTTGGATTATGGGAGGAAACCCACGCAGACAGGGGGAGAATGTGCAAACTCCACACAGATAGTCACCTGAGACTAGAATCGAACCCGGGTCCCTGGTGCTGTGAGGTAACAGTGCTAACCACTGATCCACCATGCCACCCCTTTTTCTGGACATTTGGATCTAGTGGAGCCTGTCCTTTCATCCATGTCATTAGTATAAAGCATAAATCCTTAAAGCCCAGCACTGATCCCTGTGGTAGTCTTCTGGCCACTCTGAAAATTATCGTTAGCTAGCCTCCTATGCACATTAATATGTTATCCACATCACTATGAGCTCTTGTGTTGTAATATTTTATTTAGCACCTATCAGCACATTTTGTAAAACCAAATAAACTAAATGTACTGATTCTCCTTTTTCCATCCTGCTTGCTCCATCCAATCACAGCAGGTATTATCATCACTGTTACCCATGGTGCAACAAAGGCTCAAAGAAGTGGAGGAGCGCCAGATGTGCCAGCAAAGCCAGGACCAGCAGCAAACTCCAATGTAAGGTGTCCCATGATGTCCCTGCAGTGGCAAGGAGAATACAATGAGCAGGGTACCATTGGGGTGTTTGGTGATGAGGTGAGTTTGCAAAGATGGTATAAGCAATCAATCCCTCTTGGCCTCATGTAGTAAGACCCTCCATAAGACTCACAAAAATTTACACATTGTGATAAGATTCAGCCTAGTCTTTCTGTGTCCACCTTCTCAAGGCCATTCAAGATTTTCTGTTCAGCAGAATCCCCACTGTGTGCAAACAGGCCATTTCGCCCCACACGTCCAAACCAACCCTCTGAACAGCATCTCACCCAGACCTATCCTCCTATCCTATAACACTGCATTATCCACAGCTAATGCACCTAACCTACACATCCCTGAATACTATGAATCATTTAGCATGGCCAATCCACCTAACCTGCACATCTTTGCACTGTGGGAGGAAATCAAAGCACCCAGAGGAAACCCACACAGACACGAGGAGAACATGCAAATTCCATAAAGAAAGTTGCCCGAGGCTGGAAGCAACCCTGGTTCCCTGGCACTGTGAGGCAGCAGTGCTAACCTCTGAGCACCATATTGCCCCAGTGTTCCTCAATCAGTCACCCTCACTCTTCGAAACTCCAGTGGAAACAAACCAAGTCTGCTTTTTCTCAGAAGACAATTGATTCATTCAATCTAGTAAGCCTCCTCTGAAACACTTATTTCTGCATTCTGTCTGTTTTGCGCCAGCCAACCAACCTTCCACCTATGCTAATAAATTGCCCATTATACCGTGAAATTCTACTTTGTGCTACCTTGTCAAATGCTTTCTGGAAACAAATGTACTGTATAACTTCATAACTGTTTGGTGGAAATCATGCCTTCACTTGAAGGATTTGCTTTCAATGGTTGCAGACCTGTTGTACAGAGAATGAGTGAAAGCCCTTCCTGTTAATGAACTAATAGCTGATCTGTGTTTAAAAATGTGGTGCTGGAAAAGCACAGCATGTCAGGCAGCATCTGAGAAGCAGGAGAGCCGACTTTTCAGGCATAAGTCCTTCATCAGTACTTTTCCAATGTCACAGTCTTCAAAGCTGACTCTTCAGCATCTGCAGTTCTTCACTGTCTCTTAATGGCTGATCTGCACATGTGCAGATGGTGGCCTGAGGAAACTCACTGTCGAGAGTGTGTTGCTGGAAAAGCACAGCCGCTCAGGCAGCTTCTGAGGAGCAGGAAAATCGACATTTTTGGCACAAACCCTTCATCAGGAACGATCCTCATTCCTGATGAAGGACCTTTGCCTGAAATGTTGATTTTCCTGCTCCCCGGATGCTACCTGACCTGCTATGCTTTTCCAGCACCACACTCTCGACTCTGCTCTCCAGCATCTGCAGTACTCACTTTTGCCTTGAAGAAATTCACTGAAGGCCCCAAATCCAAAGGAAATCTATACCCTAGGTTTCCAAGTCAGACTTTTATAGGTACATGAGCAAGTTAGAAATAGGAGTACGGGTAGGTTGCATGGCCTCTTAAGCATACTGTGCCCCTCCACAAGATCACGGCTGAACTTTACCATCAGTTCCTCTCTCCTAACCTTTCTTCAAATTGGTTAACTGATTATAGTCATAGAGTCATAGATATGTATGCTAAGGGAACGAACAACACCTTTTCAGGTTTCATGGCCCCTAGCGAGGAAGAGAGGCAAGTGAGCTGGGGGGCAGATGTAGGCAAGAGTTAGGGCACATGAGTTGGGGCAAAAAGTCATGAGTAGCTACAGACACTCTTATATATGGAATTGATGCACTGATAAGCTGTGGACTGGCAGATCTCCCACATATCGGCAGTAGATCCGTGAAATGAAACAAAGATGTAGAAATTGAACACATTGATGATCCTCATGGCAAATGGCACTTAGTTCTCACCGAATAAAATGGGCTATCAGCTCACCCTTCAGTATGATGCAGAGATCAGTGACAAGCTGACATTGCCACTCTGAGTTTTGGGACAAATTTAGTATGGGACATTATTTTCTCTCCTGAGGATGGGTGTTTCCCTCTGAATCAATTCTACATTGTGCCCATCCTGTGGCTTGTTCATATGTTTGCCATGAGGTTGGTGATGTACCCCAGGTCTTACCTGCATCTGCCCCCCCAGCTCACTTGCCTCTCTTCCTCTCTAGGGGCCATGAAACCTGAAAAGATGCTGTTCATTCATTAATAATTAATTAAACCATTTGAAGAAAGGTTAGAAAAGTGGAACTGATGATAAAGTTCAGCCGTGATCTTGTGGAGTGGCAGAGCACACTTAAGAGGCCATGCAACCTAGCTGTACTCCTACTTCCAACTTGCTCATGTACCTATAAAAACAAACTGTATGGCAGTGCTGCCTGTAAAGTTTTAGGAGATTGAAGGCCTGCAACAGTTCGAACTGTTCCACTCATTTATCATTGAGTCTTTGGCTTCAGTTCAAGAATAGCTTCTAAACATAACAAAGTATTATTTCAGACCCTAGCTCTTGAACTCTTTTGCTATTTCCCAATCATTTCTATATGTATTGATTTCAATATTCCACAGTTCCTTTTATTATAAAGTTAGTGCTCTACTATGCTATTCTGTAGCATGCAACAAGTTACTTCATCAAGTAGATTGAAATTCAGCATTGACTTCTTGCTCTTATTAAAGTTCATTTTACAGCTGGCGGTATCTTCTAACACACTGCATTAAGGAGAAATGAAGACCATGTCCAAGTTATTTAGACAGTCAAATCATTAAAAGTTGAATACAATTATTCTTTGTACATTTGGCTTGTTAGTTATCTGATAGGGCAAAGGTGACTGATTTATGGCAGGAAGGAAATATTTACTCTTGCCTTTCTCCATGTGAGGCAGGATGACCCAGATTACAAATTCATACTCCAAGCTATCTGGAAAGTGTTTTGGTCTTTGATATTTTTAAAATAGTTAGTTCCCCTAATCCTTCTGATTGTGTGCCGCATTAGGTACATCTGCTTTTTGAGCTGGCTGGCAGTTTACAAGATGAATTGCCAAACACAGTATGCACAATTTTAAAAAGGAGCAAGAATCACAGTTCTAAGGAGATGAAATTAAACATTTATGAATATTCTTTAAATCATTTCTTCTTGCTATAAATCATTAGTGTTTGGGGACTGCCCATAATTAGACACTTTTAAATTCTGACTGAACCATCAGCACAGAATTCTGTCTCAAAAATGCTTTGAATTCATTGTTTAAATTTGGAAAGTCATAACCCTCACCCCCACCACCCCCCATCGCAACTGAGTGATATCAATGAGGAAGCTGGGCTAGTGTGGGATATTGCAGTAAAATGCTTCTTCTTGAACAGCTGCAATGCGAGTGACAAAGATATTCTCACAAAGTTAAGAGGTAGAGAGGTCCAGATTTTTGACCCACTGACAATTGCTCTTTTAAGCAGTTTTTATAAGAATGATCTTCAACTTTGGAAAGCAAGTGGTGAGGAATAGAACTGGAACTGACCTTTTTGTAGTTATGTTTATTTACATAGTTGGAAAGTGAAAGTATACATCTGTTATCTCAACAACCATAGCTTTGTGATTGAGACCATTTAAAAAGGCTCATGAATCCCCAGTTATTGTCCACCACCTGCATTCAATTAAACATAGGGTCATAGAATCTTAGAGTCCTACCGCATGGAGACAGGCCCTTTGGCTCAAACTGATCCATGCTGACCAAGAATGTCCATTCACGTAACCCCATTTCTCTGCACTCGGCCCAAGTCCTCCGAATCCTTTCCTACCCATGTATTTGTCCAAATGCCTTTTCAATGTTGTTAATGTACCCACCCCCAACCACTTCCACTGGCAACTCATCGCATATGCATATCACATTCTGTGAAAAAATGTTGCCCCTCGGGCTTCCTTTTATTGTTTCCCATTTAACCTTAAACCGATGCCCTCTAGTCCTTGATTCCCCAACCCTGGGAAAAAGACTGAGTGCATTCACCCTATCCATGCCTCTCATGATCTTATACACTTCTATAAGATCCCCCTTCAGTCTACTACACTCTAAAGAAAAAAGTCCTACTTCAGACTGTTGACAAAATCCTTGTAAATTTCTTCTGCACTCTTTCCAGTTTAATAATATTCTTCCTAAACAAGATGATCAAAACTGAACACAATACTCCAAGTGCGGCCTCACCAACATCCTGTATAACTTTAACATAACTTCCCAACTTCTATACTCAATGCCCTGACTGATGAAGGCCAGTGTGCTAAAAGCCTTTTTCACTGTCCTCTTTCAGAGAGCCATAAACGTGAACTCCAAGATCCCTCTGCTTCACTATATCCTGAAAGCCCTACCATTTACCATGAAACTCCTACCTTGATTTGACTTTAGAAAATGCAAGACCTCACACTTATCTACGTTAAACTCTATTTGCCATTTCTCGGCCCATTTTCCCAACTGATCAAGTTCCTGCTGCACTTTCTGATAACTTTCCTCACTGTCCACAATACCCCCTGTTTTAGTGTCATCTGCAAGCTTACTAATCATGCCTCGTACATTCTCATCCAAATCTTTGATATAGATAACAAGAAGCAATAGGACCATCACCATCCCCTGAGGCACTCACTAGTCACAGGCCTCCAGTCCCACACGCTTGCTTCCACTACTACCCTCTGCTTCCTACCATCAGCCAATTGTGTATCTAATTTGCCAGCTCACTCTGGAATCCATGCAATCTAACCTTCCACAGCATTCTACCATGTAGAACCTTATCAAGGGCTTTACTGAAATCCATATGGGCTTGTGGGGTGGCACGGTGGCTCAGTGGCTCAGTGGTTAGCATTGCTGCCTCACATCACCAAGGTCCCAAGTTCGATTCCAGCCTTGGGTGACTGTCTGTGTGGAATTTGTACATTCTCCCTGTGACTGGATGGGTTTCCTTTGGGTGCTCCTGTTTCCTACCACAGTCTAAAGATGTGCGAGTCAGGTGAATTGGCCATGCTAAATTGCCCATAGTGTTAGGTGCATTAGTTGGAGGGAAATCGGTCTGGGTAAGTTACTCTTTGGAGGGTCAGTGTGGACTAGTTGGGCTGAAGGGCCTGTTTCCACACCGTAGGGAATCTAATCTAATCTATGTCTACAGCCCTGGCCTCGTCAACCTTCCTGGTCACTTCATCAAACAACTCAACAAATTTGTGAGGCATGATCTCCCACGCTGACTACTCCAAATCAAACCCTGTCTTTCCCAATGCACTTATATCTTCTCAAGTAACTTACCCACCACAGATGTTAGGCTTACTGGTCTATAGTTCCCAAGCTTTTCTTTGCAGCCTTTCTTGAATATGAGCACAACTTTTGCTACCCTCCAGTCTTCCCCAACCTCACCCGTGGCTAACTATGATGCAAATATATCAGCCAGGGCTCCTGCAATTTCTTCACTGGCCTCTTGCAGTGTTTTTGGATATCTCTTGTCAGGACCAGGAGATTTATTCCACCTTCATAAATTCTAATATATCGAACACCACCTCTACTGTGATATGGACTGTCCCCAAGATATGACCACTAACTTCCCAAGTTCCTAAGTCATTATGTCTTTCTCCATGGTAAACACAGAGGAAAAATATTCATTGAGGACCTTGCCCATCTCCTGTGGTTCTACACGTACATGTCCACTTTTGTCTTTGAGGTGTCCTATTTTCTCTCTAGTTAATCTTTTTCCTCTAATATACTGAAAGAACCTCTTTGGATTCACTCTAATCTTCTCAGCCAAGGCTATCTCATGCCCCCTTTTCACCGTCCGGTTTTGTTCTTCAATAAGCTCCTGTATGCCCTATATCCCACCAGGGATTCCCTTGATCTCAGCTGCCTGTACCTGAGCCATCACTCCTTTTTTCTGATAACCCCTTTCTCCTTAAATAATAATTATGGCTAATGCATGCTCTCAAATTTGCAAAGCAAACTGAGTTGTAAACTTCAATATTCTGTGCAAAGTATTACATGCAAGGTGATCCACCTATAGGACCCCTAACAATTTTGTTGATGATAACTTATGTTCACCTACTTAATTTTAGATATTTACTTTTTCTTTAGATTTTGTTTCAAACCAGCAGGGCAATCTCCAACCTTTTCTCACTCTTGTTTTGAGATGCATTCCATACTATGTGATTAACTACGTAAACTTGAATGGGTAGACTATCCTTCACACAGCGGTTATACTGAGTCTCTCTTAAAATATTTGAATAATAGAGTCCTGTTCCACTGCCTTTACAGGATTGAAGGTTTCAACAGCAAAAATACACTTCACAGCTTTTTTTATAATCTTGTTAGCTTTCCAATCTAAAATACAAGATCCCAGATGATCAGATCACTTTAGAAAAGGACATGCACATGTTTTCAGGTTTGCAATAGCATCACAGATTTGATTAGATTCCCTATAGTGTGGAAACAGGCCCTTCAAGTCCACTTCAACCCTCTGAAAAGTAACCCACCCAGACCCATTTCCCTCTGACTAGTGCACCTAACGCTATGGGCAATTTAGCATGGCCAATTCACCTGACCTGCACATCTTTGGCCTGTGGGACCAAACCCACACAGACACAGGGAGAATGTACACTCCACACAGTCCGGTGCCCAAGGCTGGAATTGAACTGGGGACCCTGTTACTGTGAGGCAGCAGTGCTAACCACTGAGCCACCATGCTGCCCCAGATGGTGCCGAGCATTGTGAGCTGTTTTCTTTCAAAGGAAATACACTGAAAGAATCTACATTAGATTACTAGTCAGAAAGATGAAGATGTATAGCCACAATGTGGGGTAGGTTGTCGGGTTCAGTCTGGAATCTATGTGTGGGGCAGTGCAGTGTCAGCTCCGACAGTGGAGGTGGGCTGAGATGGGGGCAGATGGAGATTTTGATGGAGGGAGTGGAAGCAATCGGGCTCCAGTACAGGGTCGTGTTATGTTTCGCAGGGTTAGTGAGATAGGTCGCTGTGAGGAGTTAGGTCAGGGTCTGAGTGGTGGGTGTGTCAGGTCAGCATGAAGTCAGGTTAATAGTTATTCATGAGTTACACTGTGTACAGAAATTATCGCTCCAACCTCTCCAGAATAAGCTGTTTTATCTAATTTCTTCGGAACCATCCGAAATCTCATTTAGAAAGGGTCAGATGTCCGGGAATTGCAAGCTCAATGCCAAAAATTCAATTTTCCCCAGGGACTTTGCAGCTCCAGTGTGCAGCGATGGGGATTCTGCAGGCTCTCCATGTTTAACCCCTGTCTATCCATTATCTTTTTGAGGTGACTAAGTAAAATTGGTTGGATAGGAGTGGCACATTCTAAATAGGATTGTTGATTCCAAGTTATTTCAGATTAGCTCAATATCTAAACAAATGTACTTAAAGTGTCATCATCTGACTTTCAAGTTTAAATTTCATCCTAATCTAAAAAATAACATCGTCCACAAATTCCATTGTTCCTCTACTTTGAAATCGCAAGCGTGGATTACGAAAATGCCTCACACTTTCTTTTACAGCATCAGTAAAATAATGGATTGCCTTCAATCTATTCAATCTTCAATCTATCACAACCTATTTTCAGCAAAGTAGGTCTCAAGGGAAAATTCCATTCACTGGAAGCAGCATTCAGGCTGTGGGGACAGTTGTTTAGTTTCCATAATTTGCGCTTTGACTTCGCTGCTTTCTTGAGCAGTTTCTGAAATATTTCTCTGAAAAGTATCCTCACTCAGTCCTGTACATTTTTTAATGTTGATTAATCTCCATATCGAGGAAAGCTGAAAACAGTGTGTAAGAGTCCACTCTGTTTATCACCCTGTATCACCCACACTCTCTTCAAAACCCTAACATCTAGCTAAGAATTAAATCAAACTAGAATACATTGAGACAGGGGCAGGTTTGCCTTTTAAATTTTTGTAGGGTAACTGGGATTTTCTTTAATGCACTGACCAAATGTCCACTCATTCTAGGTGGGAATTGCTATGACTGGCAGAAATTTGAAGGAATTTGAGGCCACCTTCCAAAGACAGAAGTGGGCATCAACTGATATGTTGCCATGTAAGTATCAATCATAATTGCATTGCCAGCAGGAGCTGAACTAGATTCAACCACAAGTGTAGAATTGAGGCTACAATAGTACATTCCCATCTCCAGGCATTGGCTACATTCAGCCAACTCCATAGCAATACTGAGTGTTACAAGTGAGCTGGATTTGCTTTCTCCTCTGGGATTTAAATTGTGCAACATACTCAAATGAAACATCCCTTTTATGAAAAACAGAATAAGCAATTTTGTCTAATTTCCAATTTTGCTAAAACAAGTTAGAAGTTTCAGTAATGCTAAAAATATTTGTGTTTAGAACGTCCAACATAGTGTTGGAAATCATCTGGATAAAGCCTGAAACTATTTGAATAAAGCCACAAGTTAGATGATGTTTATTTAGACATTTATATGAGATCACTCCTTACCCTAACTCCAGAAATAAAGGCCCAGTGTGCTAATCTGTTGTCAAAGGATAACCACCCCGTCTAAGAAATTAACTCTGGTGAATCTTTATTAGATTAGATTACAGTGTGGAAACAGGCACTTCAGCCGAACAAGTCCACACCGACGCGCAACCCACCCATACCCCTTACCTAACACTACAGGCAATTTAGCATGGCCAATTCACCTGACCTGCACATCTTTGGACTGTGGAGGAAACCAGAGCACCCAGAGGAAACCCACGCTGACATGGGGAGAACGTGCAAATTCCACACAGTCAGTCACCTGAGGCGGAGAATTGAACCTGGGTCTCTGGCACTATGAGGCAGCAGTGCTAACCACTGTGCCACCGTGCCGCCCAAGAATCACAAGAGCTATCATCCAAGTTTAGCGGATAATCGGGAAACAAGTGGAATGTTGGCCTTTTGTTAGTTAATTACTCTCTGTTATAGTTTAAGAAATAAAGTTGTTAATTTTTACTTTAAATAGTTCTTGGCCTCTTGAATTTTCACAGACTACTGCATGTGATAAATCCTTTCTGTGTTGCTGGTTTTAAATTTAGCAGGAGGGTTTACCCCGTGTCATAACAATCCATTCCTTGCATGTTAATTTGCTCATCTAAAAGTCCCTTAAATGCCCTTATAATAACTGCCTCAACCATCACCCGGCAGTGCATTCCAGACTCCTACCATGCTCTGTGTAAAACACTTGCTCCCTCACATCTCCTTTGAACTTTCCTTTCACCTTAAATGCATGCCCCCAGTATTAGAGAGAGAATGTTATCATTGCACCATGACATCAAGCATTCTATCTCCTTCCTCCATTCTGACTTATTGTTGTTTGATATCCAGCCTCATACAGTGGTGTTGTCAGCAAAATTATCGATGGCATTTATACAGAATTTGGCTACACGGTCATGAGTGTACAGCCAGTACAGTAGGGGGCTGAGATTTTTTTAAAAATTCATTTGTGTCGCTGGCTGGCCAGCATTGATAGCCCATCGGTATTTGCCCTTAAAAAGGTGGTGGTGAGCTGCCTTCTTGAATCACTATGGTCCACTTGCTGTAGGTTGACGCACAATGCCGGTAGGGAGGGAATTCCAGGATTTTGACCCAATGACTGTGAAGGAACGGCGATATATTTCCAAGTCAAGGTGGTGAGTGGCTTGGAGGGGAGGGCTCCCAAGTACCTGCTGCCCTTGTTCTTCTACATGGAAGTGGTCATGGTTTTGGAAAATGCTGTCTAAGGCTCTTTGGTGAATTTCTGCAGTCCACCATGTAGATAGTACACACTGCTGCTACTCAGCGCCGGTGGTGGAGGGCT